>NC_135712.1:120612847-121221725 GCF_964656455.1 Halichoerus grypus | reverse complement strand
GGCGGAGAGCCTGCTTCTCCCTCTCCCACTCCCCCTGCTTAAGCAGTGTTCCCTCTCTCGCGTGTCTCTCTCTGTCAAATAAATAAATAAAATCTTTAAAAAAAGAAAAAAGCTGACATATCACACACATCACAAACTCTGGAAAAACCACGTGATGATTTTAATTAACTGCTCAAGATGTCCCTATATACCTTTTTTTTTTTTAAGATTTTATTTATTTGACAGAGAGATCACAAGTAGGCAGAGCGGCAGGCAGAGGGAGAGAATAAGCAGGCTCCTCACTGAGCAGAGCCCTACGCGGGGCTCGATCCCCGGACCCCGGGATCATGACCTGAGCCAAAGGCAGATGCTTAACCAACTGAGCCACCCAGGCTCCCCCCCATAATACCTTTTGCCCTGCATTTTTGGCTCTGTACTCTGATAAGCTTTTTATGTGACAGTGCATTTGTAAATGTCACTTTGTTTTTTTAAGACTTTATTTACTTGAGAGAGAGAGAGCACAGAGGCAGAGGGAGAAGCAGATTCCCCACTGAGCAGGGAGCCCCACGTGGGACTCGATCCTGAGCCAAAGGCAAACGCTTAACTTAGCCATCCCAGTGCCCTGTAAATGTCACCTTCTAAAGAGAGAATAGAAAGATAATGGAATCTCCTCTAGTATGGCTGATTAATTTTTTTTCTCCAACATTTCATTGTGAAAAATCTCAAACATACAGAAAATGTGAGAGTATTAGACAGTGGACCCTCTGGATTGTATAACTGCTAACCTTTTGTTATATTTGCTTTAGCACATATCCACACATCTGCTTTTCCTCCTCACTTTTTTTAATGCATTTTAAACTAGATTGCAGACATTAGTAAACTTCACCCCTAATTACTTCATCATGCATATAACTCAAATTCAAATGATACTTTTTTTATTCTTAATAATCAGAGCCCACTCCAATGCCCACTAGCCTCCTGACAGGAGGCAAAAAAAGGAATGGGGTGGAGGAGATTACTTAGGAGCTCAGCCCTTGGCCCCAGAGGCTGGGGGACCATGGCCCTGGTGTGGGACACTTTAATTTCTAGGGTCAGATCCCTGCCTTTTTCTCTTGCCCTTGGGGGCCAACTCCTACTCATATGCCAGAACTATTTAAATGCCGCCTCCTCCAAAAGCATTCACTACCCTCGGTCTACCCAAGGAAGGCACTCCTGAAGTCCCCTGATCCCCATGTGACAGCAGGGGCTGCACCTCATCATACCGTACCCCACCATTGTCTCCTCTGCTGGACTTCCAACCCATGAGGGCAGGCTCAGCCTGTCGTGCTCCTTACCTTCTTCCCAGTCTAATGCCTGGCATAGAGCAGGTGCTCTGTGAATATCTGCGGTAGGAGAGAGAGAGAAGGAAGGATGCATATCCTAGGGAGGGGAGGTATCATAGGTCCAAGGACAGACGGGCCACAGTGTGAATTTCTCTGTTTGTGCCCCATCCCAGGAGTGTAGTGGTCACGTTGTTATGGACAAAGCCAGTGCTGGGCAGGGGGCCAGCAGCCATCCCTTGCTGCGAGATCCCCGCTGACCTAGCCCTCTGGCCTCTCTTCCAGTGCCCCCGGGTCAACGGGGTCAAGGCGCACACTAACCAGCGCAACCGAAGACGGGTGGTCCTGGACCTGCAGATATGGTGAGCCCTCTTGCCTGTGTGGGCCAGGTGCAGGGGACAGGGGAACACCGTGTGAGACCAGCCAGTTTGAAGGTGGAGTAGCGTAGTTACATTCTAATTTGGGGTCGGAAAGCACCTCACAGCACAACCCCCCCACCCCCCCACCCCCACCCACCACCCTGGGCTGGAGCACAAGGTCCCTGCTTGGGACGGGAAGAGTATCAGGAGAATGGATAGTCCCAGGGAAGCCGCTTCTGTTTGACCCCTCAGCCCAGGCCTCGCTTCTCCCATAAGACTAGGCACCAGGCAGGCTCTGGGTCCCAAGGCCCAGGCCGCAGAGCTTTCTTGGGCTAGTCACCTGGAGGCTCAGGGCAGTCACCTGAAGGCTCAGACCAGCTGCCTTAAAGAGGATGTAGAAAGAGGGAGCAAGTACGACAAGAAGATGTGGGGCCTTGTGGTAAGGCCCAGGGAGCTCTGAGCACAGGCTGTGAGAGATCTGTGGGAGAACTGGACTCTGGAGCCTAAGGAAAACAAGGATGCAAAGACACATGAGTGACTAGTTCGGTGGGTTGGGCAAAGGTACCTCTTTTGAAAGATATTTGTAGCAGGCTTGAGTCTGAGAGAAGGGACATTCAGTCCAGGAAGTCTTCCTGGAGGTGGTGACGTTTTAATTGTGCTTTAAAGGACCAAGGATTAGGGGTGCGTGGGTGGCTCAGTCAGTTGAACATCCGGCTCTGTTTCGGCTCAGGTTATGATCTCACGGGTGTTGGGGTCCAGCTCTGTGCTCAGTGGGGACTCTGCTTGAAGATTCTCTCCCTCTGCCCTTCCCCACACTCGTGCTCTCTCTCTAAAATAAATCAATCTTAAAAAAAAAGTAAAGGACCAAAGATCAACTGTGAAAGTTCCAGAACGTTGCAGTGTCTCATTTCCTGTCCTTAGCCCAGAGGCTGGCACTGAGAGCATATTGGGTAGATCGGAGCCCACTCTGGGAACACCCATCCCCATCTGGGGGACGTGTTGGGATGATGATGGCTATTGGGCACTCCTGGCTCCAAGGCTGTGCCACCAGATCCGCCAGGGTCACCTGGCACCCACTTAGCTTCTCAGCCAGCTCAGGCAGCCCCTGGGATCCCTAGGTTGCCCCCCTTCCGGAGGGTACCCAGCATTTCTGTGACGTCCAGCCCCTCCACCTGTCCTGCAGGTATTTGAAGGCTGCCCCCTCTCTCCCCTTCGTCTTCTCCTTCAGTCCTTTGATGGGGTCTTAGGATCTTTACCCTCAAAGGCACCCATTCTGGGCTCCCTGTGCCCATCGCTTGGTAAGAGCCGCCAGCTAGACTCAGGTTCCTGTGTCCCTGGGAAAGAGACCTAAGCAGAGACAGGGTCGGCACAGAGCAGCGGCAGAGGGATGGGCGGTATGTTCATCAAGAGCCCCTCCTTGACATCTGTGGGGTGTCGTGGGGCAAAGTGGTGCCCAGAGTCACTGGCCTTGTGGGCAGAGGATGTGCATGGGGCACCTGGGTACAGGGACCTGGGGGCTGCCTCCCAGGGCTGGGCCTAGGTCAGTGTTGCTGCAGAGCTGAGAGAGGCTGAGGCTTTGGGGAGGCCACAGCCAGGTGATGCAGGGCTCAGGCGTGGTGGCTGGCTGCCTGAGCCTGGGCTGTGTGGCCCTGGGCAAGTTTCCTGGTCTCTCTGAGCGGTGGACCTGCCCTTCCTCCCGGCCTTCCTTTTCCCTCCCCACTTTCAGCTACATTGGGGACTGTGAGATCAGTGTGGAGCTGCAGAGGATCCAGGCTGGTGTGAGTGGGATTCAGGTGCGTGGAACCTGGCGGCATTGCCCCCCCCACCCTTCCTGCCCCTGGGGTGGGAGGCTGGGCAGGGGGAAACCGGCTCTCACGGAGCAGGCTGCAGAAAAGGTGAGGACATCACAAACAGGCTGATAATGATCAAGGGGCTCCAGGCCTGAGGTCACAGGCCCAGAAAGGAGTGACTGGGCTTTACCAACCTTCTGCTTGGCCCCGGGGCCCCACACCTGCCTCTCTTTGTTCAAGTGCCCCCAGGGAGACATGAGCTGCCCAGGGAAGGGCAAGGTTCTGCTTATGGAGTAATGCAGAAGCCGTGCATAGGAACGGGGTGGATCAAGGAGGGGGAGAGAGCCGTGGCAGAGGAGGAGTGCCAGCGCTGGGGCCCTGCTGGCTGGGCTGGCCGGAGATGGGGGCGAGGCTGCAGGCCCCTCAGGCCCAGCGCACCAGTGGACAGCAGTGGTGGCTAGCCCATGGCCCCTGGTAGCCAGCAGAGGGGTGGCAGCCCTGTGCAGGTTTCTGTCCCCCACGTGTGGTTCCTGTTGCCACAGCAGGTGGCCCTGACATTTGGGGGCAGCATGGGCACGAGCGAGACAGCAGTGGCCTTGGCCGAGTGCGGCAGGTGCGGGGAGGAGGGAGGCAGAGGTGCAGTTTGCGCCCTCCGTTCCCATCCAGTTGCAGGGCACGCTGCGGGTCATCCTGGAGCCCCTCCTGGTGGACAAGCCCTTCGTGGGAGCCGTGACCGTGTTCTTCCTTCAAAAGCCGGTAGGTCCCGAGGAGGGACGCGGGCCCTGTTTCCCTGTGAGTAAGCACTCGCCTGCTGGGCCCCAGGTGCTAGTGTGAGTCCGAGAACGGAGCTGCCGAAACCAGCCTAGACCCGGGCACTCCACACTCCTCATGTCCCGCCGTCTGAGGCAGCCTGAGGTGCTCGACTCTGCGCTCCCCGAGAGCAGGAAGCAGCTCGCAAGAGCGGCTTGCCCGGGTCACACAGAGGGTCCAGGAGTGTGTGAGGTGGACAGGAGTGTGTCTCTCAGACCTCTCGGTCCAGGCCGGCCTGTGGCCCTGTGCACTGCTCCACTCCTGGGAGGTCCTGGCAGGGAGCGGCAGGCCTGGCAGCCCCGGACGTCCCAAGCTGAGGCCTGCGTAGGGCTGAGAGGTGCCCTCACTGGCCTGACACCCCTGTGGAGGTGCCCCCCGCAGCCGGCTGCGTTCTCCATGCTGGTGGGTGCCAGGGGCTTGGCAGAGGGACCTCAGCCTTGGGCTTCTGGCTGCTTCCAGTCTAACAGCCTCCCTCTGCCCCTGCAGCATCTGCAGA
Organism: Halichoerus grypus; assembly: GCF_964656455.1. Lineage (NCBI taxonomy): Eukaryota > Metazoa > Chordata > Mammalia > Carnivora > Phocidae > Halichoerus > Halichoerus grypus. The sequence goes on along the minus strand of NC_135712.1, from coordinate 121,216,972 downwards.
TCAACTGGACGGGCCTGACCAACCTGTTGGATGTGCCAGGAATCAAGTGAGTGCGCCGCGGGAGCTGCCGGGCAGACTCCGGAGTGGGGCCCTCTGTGCTGGGCAGCCCGTGACTGGCGCGGCACGGCGGCTGTGCCCTCCTGCCCGGGGCCCCACGGGAGGAGTGGCGCTTGCACCAAGCTGTCCCTGCTCCGGCGGGAAGAGGGGTGGTGTGTCTGGAGAGGGAGCGGAAGGCTAACAGTGTTGCTTGGCCTCTGTGGGCAGGCGCTGCACCCAGAACACGCACACACCCCCAAATGCCTGGGCACACACTGGCCAGATGAGCTGTCCTGGGCGGGGGAGGCCGTGGGGGCTACTGAGAGCACAGGCTCTGGAACCACACCCGGCCAGACCAGGGTCCTGGCTCGGTCGCTCAGCGCTGTGTGATTTCAGACAATTTACTTTACCCCTCTGGGCTCTCCCTCCATGAAAGGGGAGCCTGCTCCTTCTGTGTTGTGGTCCTGGGAGGACACTTAGGTGTGTGCGGTGGCACAGTGGGGTGGACACACACGATGGCCTCCCTTCAGCTGCACCCCATCCCCTCCCCGACCCAAGTGTGTGGTGAGATGCCCACAAGCCCCCCCCACCCCAGCCATGGTCGCAGGGGGCCGCTCTCCCAGCAGAGGCCAGTGAAGAGGAGCTGGTCCGGGAGATTCCACATTCCTGGGACTGGCTGCGGGGGCTCCTGCCCCCCGAGAGGAGCAGAGGAGGGCTCCGACCCCATGTGGACACATGTCCCCACGAGGGCAAGCTGGGGCTTACCGGGCTCAGGCACCTCCCCTGCCTGCAGGAAGGACCACCGGCCCCTCACGGGGGGTGTTCCCACTGATCCTGGCCCCCTGGAGTCAGAGAATCCAGTTGTACAGTGTGTCGTTTGGCAGATGTTTACTAAGTACTGCTGCCTGCTAGCCGTGCTCTCGGCACTATCCCTGCCCCTCTCCTGGGGAGATGGGGTCCGGCGGTAGAGAATTTTGATGGGATGTCCGGGAGTAGAAGGGCCACGGGAAGAAACCCTTAGCTACACTTACTGTGCACCAGGCGCTGCTCTCTGCACTTTGTGTGTTTTAACTCTCCTTGTAACAACCCTAGGAGGTAGTATTAATATCCTCAGTCTAGAGATGAGGAAACAGGTCCAGAGAAGTTAGCAACTTACCCAAGGTCACACAGCTCATGGGTCACGGAGCCAAGATTGGCACACAGGCTCCAGGTCACCCCTCTTAGCTGCCCCACTGTGATGCCTCAGAGAACAAAGATGGGGAAGAGGGTGGCCGGGGGCTGTCGAAATGTATGCCCCACATCCCCCCAGGCCAGGCAGGCTGGAGTCAGGGCTCTTCTCTCCCCAGCAGGGCCCACCCCGCCCACCAAGCTCTGCTCCTGGCTCCGGTTCTGGGGCTGGCTGGAGGGGCAGGTGACCTGGGGAAGGTAGTGCCGCCCCTCTACAGCTGGCCGTGCCCACTGTCCCCAGTGAGGTGTCAGACAGCCTGCTGGAGGACCTCATTGCCACCCACCTGGTGCTGCCCAACCGTGTGACTGTGCCTGTGAAGAGGGGGCTGGATGTGACCACCCTGCTCTTCCCTCTGCCCTGCGTGAGTACCCACACTGGCCACGGAGCACTGGGCCCGGGACCGAGGGACACATAGGCTGGCGGAGGGAAGGCATTCTCACATGATGATTGTCTCTGTCCGGTGGGAGCGTGGCATCCTCATTTTACTGGGTGAAGACTGAGGCTTGGGAAGGTTGACTGGCTTGCCCAAAACCACCCATCTAAGGAGGGGCAGAGCCCAGGTGGCATTCCTTCCTGGATCCTGGCCCCCTCTGCTGCCTGGGTTGGGGACTTTGGGTAGTCACCCCTGCCCCGAGGAAACTCCAGGAGACTCCTGTCCTTCCTTCAGGGACATGAAGCTCCCCGGACTCCATCATTTGGGGGTGGAAAGGATCCCTGGGGTAAATTGGGAAGATTATTCAGTCAGCCTGGGACATGGGGCTTTCTTGTGTGCTCAGCCCCACTGCGCCCTCTATCCTGGGCCCCGCTTGGGAGGCCTCTGAGCACAGACACACGGCCTCCCTACAGAAGGTGCCCTTCAGGACGGGCAGTCAGGGCTCAGGAGAGGGGTACGTGCCCATTTCACCGTCAGCGCCAGGTATGAGGCATCGGCCTGCTCCAGCCGCACCCGGGGGAGGCCCGGGCTGGCCAGGGAGGCAGCGCACGCGTCCTCACAGCCTTCCCACGGTGACGCGTGGGCTTTATCCCACACTGTGTGTGGCAGTCTCAGAATAACAGCTCAGTACCATCACCTGCATCGCCATTACTGAAAGCAGTCTGTCCTTGGGATATATCCCCAAGGCGTACTGGCAAGTGGCTCCGATTTAAACCCACTTGGAATAGTTCTGTGTGTTTGTGACGACTGGCCATGAATATTTAGATTGATTTGTTTCATTCCATTTTCTATTTTTAGGGCTTAATTTTGACCGTAACTTCCTTTTACCATCATGCAAAATATTTGCAAGCTTCCAAAATCCAATATAAAAAAAACAAATTCTGTTTTAAGGAGCCTGGCTTCTGTCCCTTGTTCTCTCCACCTAACCTCCACCCTCCTCCTATAAGTAATGGTTTATCCTTCCACTGTTCCTTATTGATTTTCTAATATGAGCAGATGCACGTACAGTTGTGTGCGTATCTAATTATGGTCATGTTCCCCTTCTTTGATGGATGGCAGTGAACTACAGTTTTCTCCACCTTGCTTTTATCACTCCCTAAGTCCTGGGCGCCCCTCAGTGACAGCGTAGACAGAGCCCTTCCTCCTCCAGCCGTACCGTGCCCCGTGGGGTGAGTGGCTGTGTGTTACTGAGCTAGTTCTGAGCGCCGGTGAGTGTGTCGGTCTTCCACAGTTACCGACAGTGCTGTCACGAACAGCCTCGTACATGTCTTTTTATATTTTTACCAGTATCCTCTTAGAGCTAGAAGTGGGATTGCTGGGTCAAAGGGTAAATGAATGTGTATCTACTGATGTTTTCTTTTTCACTTTAATTCCAGTATGGTTAACATCCAGTGTTAGATTAGTTGCAGGTATATAGTGAAGTGATCCAGCAATTCAGCAATTCCTCAGCCGCTTATCGTGATAAGTGTACATGTATCTACTGGTATTTTAAAAAACAGTTCCAGGCAGGAGCCCTTACTGGCCCCATGAAGTGGGTTTCCTAATTCTTGTGCTCTGTTCTGCCTTAGAACAAAGCTTGGGGGGGAGGGGAGTCAGTGCGGGGCCTTTATGAGCACAGGGACCCACTGCCCACAGCAGGCAGTGCCCATAGGGGTGTGTACCCCTGGGTGTCAGAAAGAAATGACTGGAACTTGCTCTACATGCAGGTTAGAGAGAGGGTGGGGAGCACAGGAGAAAACCTCCTCGGATGGTGGTTGTTGGCACTGGAGGAAATGGCTCCACAGCAGTTGAACAAGCCAGTCCCATGCCAGGTTGGAGGCCAGCAAGGTCGGGAGGGCCCGCAAGGTGGGCAGGGTGTCGTGATGCAGCGGACAGAGCCCTGGGCCCTGACGTCACTTGCTGTATGGCTTTGGCGGGGACACTGCCGTAGCTGGCTTCTGTCTGCCATCCAGACATGGAGAAAGCGGGGCGGGCCTGGGGTGATGTCTGATGGCCTCGGCCCCAACACTGCGGGCCTGGAGGGCTGCCACAGCCCAGGAAGCGGCTGTGAGCCCTGGGCTGGGGCATTTTCCAGGGAGTGCTCAGAGTCCACTTGCTGGAGGCGGAGCAGCTGGCTCAGAAGGACAGCTTCCTAGGGGTCCGAGGCAAGTCAGACCCCTACGCCAAGGTGAGCATTGGCCTACAGCATTTCCGGAGTAGGACCATCTACAAGAACCTGAACCCCACCTGGAATGAGGTATTTGAGGTGAGGGTCTCCTGGCTTCTTCTGATGCCCTCCAGGCTCCATGCTGGGTCATGCTGGGTCCAAACAAGGGAGGGCCTCACATACCCATGGGGCAACACTGGGCCCAAGGCGTGGGCCTAGTTCCCACATCCACCAGGCTTTCAGAGCGGGGCTAATGTGGCCCTGCTGGAGGGACAGCTCATAGGTGCATTCCCACCTCCCTTCCCCACCAGTCAGCTTTGTTGGAATTTTTCAAACCAAGAGTATGGTTTGTCTGTAGTTTGGCAGACTCGGAACCTCAGAGTCGGTTCTGCCCAAATCCTCTCAATCTCCCCTGCCAGAGCCTGACGCCAGGAGCTTAAAGTTCTCCCTTAAATTCACCCACAATCGCTACTACTTGAAGAGGAGTACCCACAGCCTGTTTAGTGCTCCAGAAGCTGCGAGCCCCGTGCAGAACACCCAGCAGCCACCGTCCCTTGAGCACCCACCCTAATCCTCCCCGTCCTGCCAGAGGGCATCACTCCCTTCTTAGAGGTGGGGTTCTCCAAAAGCACCGGAAGGCAGGAACCTGCCCAGGGCTCTGAACTGGCAGGTGGCAGAGCTGGAATTTGGCTCCCTTGGGTCATGCTCGAGCCCTGCTCCATCAGCCATTGTGGCCTGCAGACCAAGTCACCTGTCTCTCCTTCCAGTTGATAGTGTATGAAGTCCCTGGGCAAGACCTGGAGGTGGACCTGTATGACGAGGATCCCAACAGGGACGACTTCCTGGGCAGGTGAGGAGGAGGGCTGAGCTGGGCCCCGAGGGCGTTGGGACACAGCAGCCCTGCTTCCACCACTCAGTGACCTGCACCCCTGGGCTTGGTTACTGTGACACGGTGACTGTGTTAGGCAACTGGCTCCGTTGTTCTACGTTCCTGCCGCTGACCTCCTTCCTAGAAGTCTCCTGAGTGCCCAGCCCTGAGCTGGATACCGAGGACCCCAACGTTTGTGTACCGTGGCTCTGCTTCCTGCACTCCTGATGATGATGCACCCAGAATCCCCATTTGGAGCAGTCGTAGGGGCAAGCTGGCACGGATGGGCAGGTCCCCAGTGCCAAGGAGCCCTGGCCACTTGCTCTGGGGCAGAACCCAAACTCAGGGCTGTGGGAGGACTGAAATGGCTCTGCTGGGGCTGGCTATAGAAATTGCAAATTTACATGTCTTTTGGCCCGTTAGCCCCACTTCCAGGAATCTCCTGTAAAGTAAAAGCATTATACCTGAAATGCTCCGCAATGAGCAGAACTGTGGTGGCGAAACAGGAATAGTCCAGCCTCAGAGGATACTGGCTGAATATTTGAATAAATTTGCCATTGCCAAACTACAGAATATTCTGCAGCTTTTAAAAATGATGAGTAGTAGGATCTATGTGCATTGACGTGGAGGACGCCAGTATGGGGGAGAAAGCAGCTGGAAGTGGCTTGTGCAGTCTGATTCATTTCTCCAGGGAGGACCCTCGAGTGTGTGTGTGAGCACAGAGAAGGGCATGGAAGCTACACAGCAGGCTGTTCACACTGCTCATCTCAGGGGGTTGGGATGAGGAGGCAGAAAAGAGTTTTACCCAAATTTTCACACTGCTGTATTGTTTAGCTTGTTTCCATGAACATGTAATTGTAAAAGCAGAAACAAAGCAAAGTGGGAGGGGCATGATCTGACAGCCTAAGAAACAGCTCACCACCAGATGTTATTTTTCTTTTTATCTTAATGGAAAAAGCTGCAGTTTTTGTATTGTTGCAAGTTAGAAGTGTGGCTTGTAGTTCGTGTTGTGACTGATTTCGAGTGTGTTCTGAGCTCAAGCACATTTCTAACGGCTACACAGTCTCCCCGCCGGCTGTCGGGAGCTCCCGTTTGGGCCTGGGTCGGGTAGGTGGAGGCACGCTGTGAACATGCCAACACATGCATGCCAACTACACCTACCCTCGGAGGGCATCTGGGGTTGTTACAATGACTGTGGGAGGTGGTGCCGCTGGCATTTAGAGGGCACAGGACAGGGAAGCTAAATTCCTGCCATGCATGGGCAGTTTTGCACAATGAAGAATCATGCCATTCAAAACACCAGTAGCACCATCACGGAGAAATCCAGAGCCAGTGTGTCCAGTGTCTGCTCATTCTCCTCTGGGATCGGAGCCACCTGCCTGCCCAGGCAGCAGCCCTGATGGTCAGACAGTCCTTCATTTGTTTGAGCTGCGAGTGGTCTACCATGGCTTCCTTGGGCTGAATAAGCTCCCCTGCCTTGAGGGCCGCACTCCCATCTGCGGCTTCTTGCCTCCTTGGAGTGGAGCTGACTCCCTCTGTATTCCAGCCTACAGATCTGCCTCGGGGATGTCATGACGAACAGAGTGGTGGATGAGGTAGAGTTGGTGCCTGTCACCCCCTCCCTGTGGACATCCTTGTTGCCATCTGTCCGTAGAAGGACAGAAGCACTTCTATGACCACCTCTCCTGGTCCCTCAAGCCCAGAGCCCACCCCATCTGGGCTGGGTCACCTTTTCCCTAAAGCCTCTACGAAGGCCGCCCCCCCCCCCCAGGTCCCAGAACGGAACTACTTGAAGAGGGTCAGCAGCACCTCACTGGCCCTTTGCCTGAGCTCTCCTCTCCCTCCTCACCCTCCTCCTGCAGTGGTTTGTCCTGAACGACACAACCAGCGGGCGGCTGCACCTGCGGCTGGAGTGGCTTTCATTGATCGCCGACCCAGAAGCTCTGATCGAGGTGAGTGTGGGGTGTCAGTGCTCCCTAAAGGAAAGGTGTGTGGGTGTGGTGGGGCGGGGGTGGGACTTGTGGCAGGGCTGGTCCGTGTGAGAGCTGTGTGGAAGGGGGCGGGATGAAGCCCCCAGATCCCACTCCCAGAATCGTCCAGCCAGCCCCACCTTCTGCAGAACCTGTCCCTCAGCCTCATCTCCACCCAGGGCAGCTCGTGACCTCTCAGCAGACAGCCTCTGAGCATCTCAGGAAGATGGGGTCCTCAAAAGCTGTTAGTGCCGGTCAGCCCAGTTCATGGGGAAGTCCCCCCGTGTCTGACTGGAATCTGTCCTGCTGCAGTTGTAGACTCAGTCTCAATCAAAAGCTAGGTTGTGGGGAATCTTAGGGCTTGTCTGGAGTGCAAGGGCTGGCTGGCTTCCTTTCCAAAACCAGTCTGTGTCTCCTGCTGCTGCCGCACCTAGTGAGGGTCTGTGTCTGTTTGTAGGACCAAGGTGGCCTCTCAACTGCCATCCTCGTGGTCTTCTTGGAGAGTGCCTGCAACCTGCCGGTGAGTGGTGACATGACCAGTGTCACACCCTGCCTTGTGCCCGTCACTTGCAAATGTCCGTGTGTCATTCATTTATCCTGTCCTTGTGCTATAGAGAAACCCTTTTGACTACCTGAATGGTGAATATCGAGCCAAAAAACTCTCCAGGTTCACCAAGGTAAGTGAAAGCAAATCGCGGCTCCTTTTCCCCAGAGTGACCACAGCCCTGTCCCCTGGGTGATCATCTGTGCTCCCACAGCCTACGGATGACAAGAGTGCGTTCATTAAGTCTGCTGTGTGCCAGGCACTGGGCTTTACAACTCGTCCCCCATGTTCATTATGCCTGAGTCCCATGATGAGTGTGTCTGTTTTTGTTGCCATCTTACAAGTAGCACCCAGAAGGTTAAGTACCTGGGTCATAAGTTAAAGAGCCAGAACTTGACCATTTCCATAGCCCCAGGGAACAAGAGCCTGTGCCGAACCAGGCCCAGCTCCCGGCCTCTTGTCATTAACTTGGAACCTCTCCTGGGGTTAGCCCTATCCTGGTGCTTGCACAGTTTTGGCAGCCCAGTGGCCCTGGGAGCACCACAGTAGCCTTCTCTCGAAGGGAAGCAATCGGTTGGTCCCAGATCCCACCGATGCTCTGGGAGTTGGGAGGTAAGGTGGGGTGGGGGGTGGTCTCAAGCCAGTGGTGCCACTTTCATTGTTGTGGATTTGCCCTTCACAGAATAAAGTCAATAGAGATCCTTCTTCCTATGTCAAGCTATCTGTAGGCAAGAAGACACATACGAGCAAGGTAAGACAGCGTGGTATGTAGCCATGGGACAAGGAAAGGGGGTGCCACACCTTTTCAAGGAGAGAAGAAAAGGGAAGGGAATTAGAGAACTGAATGCTTAGTAGGTGCCAGGCTACATTAGACAGTTTGTCTTCAGAACAACCTCACAAAATAGTTCTATGGTTTAAGAATCTGAGGGTCAGGGGCACCTGGGTGGCTCAGTCGTTAGGCGTCTGCCTTCGGCTGAGGTCATGATCCCAGGGTCCTGGGATCGAGCCCCACATCGGGCTCCCTGCTCCATGGGAAGCCTGCTTCTCCCTCTCTCTCTCTCCCCCTGCTTGTGTTCCCTCTCTCGCTGTGTCTCTGTCAAATAAAAGCATCTTAAAAAAAAAAAAAAAAAGAATCTGAGGGTCAGAGATGAGTGACTTGCCCAAGAGCACCAGCTAGAAAGCAGCAGAAATCCTGCTGGTCCCCTCCTCGGGAAGTGAGCGCTAGTGCTGCTGGTATGCTTTTCAGCCCCTGCACAACTTCCTGGGAAAGCTCCCTTCTGGCCTTTGGGTCTGGCTGCCCTGCTCTAATGCCTCCCCTAAGCGGTAGTGTGTGGGGTCTGATCCCCGGGCGGGGGCGGAGAAGGCTCCCAGTGATAGTGGGTGGCCAGCGGAAAGCAGAGGGTGCCAGTATCCTGCGCTGCCCATCCTGACCCTTCAATGATCTTTCTCTCTTCTGTCCCCAGACTTGTCCCCACAGCAAGGACCCAGTGTGGAGCCAGGCGTTCTCCTTCTTTGTGTCCAACGTGGCAGCTGAGGAGCTGCACCTGAAGGTTTGAAGTTGGGCTCCTGGAACAAAGCTAAGAAGTGTCTAAGCCAGGAGGGGTGGGGAGCTTGTAATTCACCTTGAGCAGGTTCTCCCAGCAGTAAAGTCAGCCCCTTTTGTGTGGGAGAGGATACAGAGGCCCCACATCTTCATGAGGCTGGTGCCCAAGGGCAGTGGGTTAAGAGGCTGTGGAAGGACAAGCCCTCAAGTCCCTTGGCTCTCCCTGCAAGACTCTTTCAAGTTGTTACCCAGCACCCAGAGTGGCCTGTGTTGGGATCATCCCAGGACCTTGATGATGATGTACTTCTTTAAAAAAATAATTTAATCTTCACAAAAGATCTGTGGAAAAGAGATAGCTTCTTTATTTTACACAGAAGCAAATAGAGGCACAAACAGTGACTTAGACATGAAAGCTTAAACAACAAATGTTAGAACTGGGATCTTTTAAGGCCCTCAGCCCATCAGTCCCTAAAGCCCCTGCGACCCTGGGCATCTGCCACACTTGCCTCATAGAGTTCCTAACTGCCTCTACCCTGACTGCAAACGGGGGACAGATCTGGTCCTAGTCCTGGGTTCTCAGAACAGGACCAGAGGCCAATAGAAGCACAGTACATGCTTACTGAAGTGAACTTAGACTTGAATGGGGCCCAGAGAGAGGTGGTGGTGGGTGTGGGGCTTGGTTCTCCTGTTTTGTGACTGGCCCCCTGCCCAGGTGCTAGACGATGACCAAGAGTATGCTTTGGGAGTGCTGGAGTTCCCCCTGTGCCAGATTCTACCCTATACAGACCTCACCCTTGAGCAGCGCTTTCAGCTGGACCACTCAGGCCTGGACAGCCTCATCTCCATGAGGCTGGTGCTTCGGGTAAATCTCTCCTCCTGTTCCCCAGGGTACGTGAGGGGTGGAGCTCTGGCCATGGAACAAGGCGGACTATCCCAGCACTAAGTACCTGCTCTGTGCTGAGAAGCTAGGAAATCCATAGTTTTCATCAACTTTGGAATATTGTCAGCTTCAGATATTGCCTCTCCCATTCTAATCCTTCATTCTAGAACTCCTACACTGGACCTTCTCCCCATCTCCTCTGTCTCCACCTGACCTCACTTTCATATTTTCTATTTCTTTATCTCTTGGTGCTACATTCTGATTTCCCCAGATCTGTCTTCTAGACCACTAATTCTTTTCTTTACATATTCATGGTTTTTATTTCAAAGGCTGTTTTTTATTTCTATCTTTTCCAAATCCACTGTGTCTGTTTCTAATTCCATCTTTAATCATCTGAAAATACCTATGCTATAATGTGTGTCTGTGAATTCTATTATCTGAAGATCTTGAGAGTTAGATTTTGATATTTGTTGTATCTGTTGATGCTTTTTCAGGGTGACTCATTTCTACGTTTGGTGACTTGCGCTGCAAACATATGTTGAGTGTTCTTTTGTGACCTAGATTGAGGTTGCTTGTTTCCAAGGAGGTTCTGTTTTGCTATAACCATGCACGTTGGGGGCATTACAAACTAGGGTCCATTCTTAGGTTAATTTTTAAATTTTAGGTTTCAAGATTCCACAGGTATAAATATGAACCAAAATTCATATAAGACAGTCCTGTCAGGTGCCATATTCTCAGAAAATATTCAGTTCCCCCAGCAGAGTACAGGCAGAGATGGATCTATTTCTTAGCAGTCTTTCCTTGGGGGGGGGGGGGGCGGGCGTGGAATGTTTATCCTAGACTACTTTTTTTCCCTAAAGAGACGCCACCTTCATGGTTCCGACTTCAACTCTCAGCCTCACATTGACCTGAGGCCTCTTCTCCTAATTACCCCTTGGATTTTTCAAGGTTGATAAATGACCCTAGGAAAGCTTAGCCTTTATTTTTCAGTAACCCTAGGGGTTTTCCTTACTTTCTTGTAACTTTGGCTATGCATTTAAAAAGGATATTTGTTTCATTTTATTAGTCATTCTTAATGAGGCTTTTCAGAATATTTGATCACTATAGTGCTAGAAATGGAAGTACCTAGAAATGGTCTTGATGACAGGGGGAAGGAGAAACACAATGGCTGAGGTTTGAAACTTTGGTTATAGGAGCACAGAGGTGTGTGTGGACAGGAAACACATTTTAGAGAAAGCAATGGTGAATAGGGTGACAGCTGGAAAGGGCCCTATCCAGAAGCAGTGTGTGATATATGTGAAGGTTAAGGTAGAGGTGTAGATTCTGGGAGTCCTTTGCATAGAGGGACAATACATACTTTAAGAATGAGCCAGGTCTCCACCAGCCAGTGTGAGTGGGGGCCAGGACTGAGTCCTCATGAAGACTCACTATTGAGGCAGTAGTAAGGGAAAAAGAGAATAATGGGTTACAGGGACCCAGGGGCAGAGAGAGGTTAAGGAAGATATGGGGGTGGGGCGGGGAGAAATCCATTTGGTTGGGCAGTCAGGAAGGAACCATTTCCCAGAGGTTAAGATGAGAGCAGAGGAGGAGAAAGTGGATGTGGGAGGCCCAGCCCATAATCCTGTCATCTGCTTGCAGTTCCTGCGCGTGGAAGAACGAGAGATGGGGAGCCCATACACAGGACCTGAAGCCCTAAAGAAAGGTCCTCTGTTCATTAAGAAGGTGGACACCAACCAGGATCCCAAAGCCCCAACCCAGGGAGAGTGCCCTGCAAATTTGCCATGCCCCCCAGATCCTGCTTCTGATACCAAAGAAACCTCCAAGAGCACCATGACAACCACCAGGGCCACTATTGTTGCCACCGAGCCCACGCCCCAAGAGACAGGCCCAGAGCCCAAAGGCAAGGACGGTGCCAAAGGGTTCTGTGAGCCCTTGGGGAAGAAGAAGAGTTCGGCCACCATCTTCCTGACTGTCCCAGGCCCCCACTCTCCAGGGCCCATCAAGTCACCCAGACCCATGAAATGCCCTGCCTCCCCACTCGCATGGCCACCCAAGAGGCTGGCTCCCAGCATGTCCTCGCTCAACTCCCTGGCCTCCTCCTGCTTTGACCTGACAGATATCAGCCTCAACATTGAGTATGCACCTCTCTGTTTAATCTTGTCTACAATGACCTGTGTGAAAAATACATTCCTGGATGGAAAAGTAGATAGATATACAAACTCACTTTTCTCTGCAAGTTCTGGTCTTTTACAAAGTGGCTTCATGAGAGGCAGCATGGTATATGCTAGAAACACAGGGCAAGGGAGAGAAAGAGAGCAAGTGCATTCCCGCGGTAACACAGGTGCTGGGCTTCGGTTGTTAAGGTTCCTTACAACAGAAACATTTCCTGAATTCTCAAGTGTACTGGGATGATATGGAAAGCTTAGAATGTGGAAACAGATCATCAATGGCTGCCATTTATTGTTAACTATGAGCTTAGCATGTTATTTAATTCCATCTTCACAATTACCCTAGGAGATAGAAGTTAATATCATAAAGGTCGAATAACTCACCGAAGGTCCCACAGGAAATCATGGTATAAAGGCAGATCCCACTCCAGGGTTCATGTTCTTCCTACTGTGAAGTGGGATCATTACATGTGAATGGATGGAACTGACTTCTGACTGAAAGGCACCTCAATGAGAATTACTAACGCACATGGCTCTCTGTGCCTAAAGCAGGGCGTGCTTCTGTCTTAGGGGCTGGGGGAGAGGCCAGCACCCGTAATGGCAAGGGGAGTGACGAGCCCTTTCCTCACAGAGGCGGGGAGCTCAGGCGGCGGAGGCTGGGTGAGGTGCAGCTCACCGTGCGTTACGTGTGTCTGCGGCGCTGCCTCAGTGTGCTCATCAACGGCTGCAGGTAACGGGGGGCTGGGGCCGGGGGAACGAGAGAGTGGAGGTGCTTGAAGTAACGGTAGGGGTGGGCATCCTAATACACTAGGAAGGAGTGAGGTGTGAAGGCGGCATGCGGTGAATGACAAGGTCCCCAGTGACGCCGGTGGGCGGGCTCCAGAGCCAAGGGCTTCGTTTAAATATAACCACTGCAAAAACTGAGCGGACTTGGAGCCAGTACCTTTTCTCAAGTGCGAATCTCCAATTTCCTTTAGATGGGAAGTACTTGCTCTACTCCGGGCTTTAAAAAACACGTGTTTTCAAAATCCTGCATCTAATGTTTTATCCTCCAAATTCTGCAGACTTTTGCTTTTTGGTCATCTAGACAACAGGGCATTTTTATCCACAAGCCATCTCAAGCTGAATGGCTAGTACGGCCTTCTCCAAGAGTCCTTTCAGTGTTTCAAAACTTTTTTCTTTAATGTCTTTGAAACCAAATCAGAAACCTGACACCCTGTACCAGCAGTGGGGCTGATCCCTATGTCCGTGTCTACTTGTTACCGGAGAGGAGGTGGGCAAGTCGTAAGAAGACCTCAGTAAAACGGAAGACCCTGGAACCCCTGTTTGATGAGACGTAAGTGAACCAAACTGCCCTGCTTAGAGTGTCTTCTTATCATTCAAGTATTTGCTGAGTACCTGTTGTGTGCCTGGCAAGCCTGCCCGATGCTGGGAAGGGCTAGGTCTGTGGGCCTCAGGATAACACAGTCTATGCCTTCATGAAATTTCTATGCATTAGTGGGAGAAAAGGACTGCCAGGGCAGTTTAGCAAAACAGCTACCAACTTTTCTTGCTCATAGAGGCTAAAATATTTCTGATTATGAACTGCTCCCTACTTTTTCTCTAAATGAAGCCTCTTTAGCACTAAAAGGATTTAAATCTGACCAAATATGTTTTCTTTGACTCTGTTTTAAAGTAGCAGTTAAAAACAAACATATCTTGAATCCAGATACCTAAAATTTCTTCTGAAGCTCCAAGCTCTGTGGCCTGTCTTCCCTTCTGCAACAAAGCATAGGTGGCAAGTGAAACAGATGTCCTCCCCTGACTTGTCCACCCATGTGCTTGGGTACACAACTGATAGATCCTAATCACATTTCTTGCTTTTGATGGGTCTCGTATAGCAAGTCTTACGTGAAATATTCTGTACCTTGAGGTCAACTTGAAGTCAAGAAGTCAAAATTTCATTATTGCTTCCTTCTGCTTCAGAATCCTAACAAAAGCCATTTCTAACCAGCCTGGGAAGATAATATACCTGATAATTTTGATTTCCTCTTATCTTGGTCAGTAGTTACTCATTTTAAATAAGAGTTGTATTGAGCCCTCTTTGGGCCTTGTCTAAGAACTAATACTTTCCTTTAAGAGCTTCACTTGGAGTTCATTGATATCAAGAAAGGGTGTGGGAAAGAGAATCTATTCATTATTTATTGAACACTTTATGCCAGGCACCATCCTATATTCTAGAGCCACACAAGTAAAAGACTTTGCCCTCAAATAAAAGGATTTCACAATTGCTATGTGGGAACACAGGAGGGAGAGGATTGACATTTGGCTTTTGTGATAAACCTGATCTATTTGTTAGTAATTCTCTCTCAAAATTGTAACAGTAAGATATGACCAGGTTATCTGGAGGGCAGACTTGGCAACCTCTACCCTCACGATAAACCTAGAAGTAAGGAGCCCGGAGACCTCTTGTGAGTACATGACCCATATTAAGACACATTATAATTAAAGTGTCAGAAGTTAAAGGTAAGGGGAGAATCTTAAAAACAGCAAGAGAAAAGCTTGTTACATCTTAAGGGAACCCCTTTAGACAATCAGCAGATTTTTCAGCAGAAACTTTGCAGGCCAGAAGGGATTGACACAATATAGTCAAAGTGCTGAAAGAAAAAACTTCCAAGAATACTCTATCTGGCAAAGTTGTCATAATTAAGTTATTACCACTGGACTGGCTTTAAAAGAAATGTTAAAGGGACTTTGTAAACTGAAAAGAAAGGGTGCTAATTAGTAACAACACATATAAAGGTATAAATCTCACTGGTAAAGGTAAATATATAGTAAAGGTAGTGGATTAATCACGCATAATGCCAGTATGAAGGTTACAAAACAAAAGTACTAAAAATAACTATCATCACAGTAACTAGTTTTAAGGGATATAAAAAGATGTAAAATGTGGTGGGGCTGGGTGAAAGCTTCAGAATGCTTTCAAACTTAAGATATTATCAGCTTAAAGACTGTTCTGGGTAAGCCTCAGTGTAACCACAAAGCAGTAACCTATAGTAGGTACACAAAACTTAACTTAAAAAGAAAGTAATCTAAGCATACCGCTAAAGAAAGTCATAAAACCACAATGGAAGAGAGCAAAAGAAGAAAGGAATAGAGAGGGACTACAAAACAGAAAACAGCAAAATGGCACTGACTACTATTAATATAAATTATCAATAGTTACTTTAAATTAAACTCTCCAATCTAAAGATACAGAGTGGCTGAAAGGATAAAAAAAAACAAGACCCATCTATGTGCAGTCTATAAGAGATTCATTTCATACACAAACTGATAGTAAAGGGATAGAAAAAGATATTCCAAGCAAATGGAAACTAAAAGAAAACTGGAGTAGCTATCCTTCTATCAGACAAAATAGACTTGAAAACAGCATTACGTAACGATAAAGAAGTCAGTCCACCAAGAGGATATAACATTTACAAATATTTATGCACCCAACATAGGAACAGCTAAATATATAAATCAAATATTAATAGACCTAAAGGAAGAAATAGCAATACAATACTAGTAGGGGACTTTAATACCCCACTTACATCAACAGTAGATCATCCAGACAATCACTAAGGAAATATCAGCCTTAAATGACACGTTATACCACTGGGATTTAACAGATAGATACAGAACATTTCATCCAAAAGCAGAATATACACAATCTACGTTCTTTTCAAGTGTACATGGGACAGTCTCCAAGATAGATCATATGTAGGTCACAAAACAGGTCTTAATAAATTTAAGAAAATTGAAATTATATCATGCATTTTCTCTGACCACATGGTATGAAACTAGAAATCAAGTACAAGAAATAAACCAGAAAATTCACAAGTATGTAAAGATTAAACACCATGCTACTGAACAACCAACCGGTCAAAGAAGAAATCAAAAATATCTTCAGACAGATGGAAAATACAACTTGCCAAATTCGTGGAATGCAGCAAAAGCAGTTCTAAGTGGAAAGTTCACAGTAATAAATGCCTACATCAGTAAACAATAAAAATCTCAATCTCAGTTTATACCTCAAGGAACTATAAAAAGAATGAAGTAAGTCCAAAGTTAGCAGACGAAAGGAAATAAAGATCAGAGCAGAAATAAATTATAGAAATAGAGACTAAGACAATAGAAAAGATCAATGAAACTAAAAGTTGGTTCTTTGAAAAGATAAAATTGACAAGCCTTAGGCTAGACTCATCAAGAAAAAACACAGAATCAGAAAGGAAAGAGGAGACATTATAACTAATACCAAAGAAGTACAAAGGATCATGAGACCACTATGAACAAAATTATATGCTAACAAATTTGACAAGCTAGAAGAAATGGGTAAATTCCTAGAAACATACAACCAAGACTGAATAATGAATAGAAAATCTGAACAGACCAATTACTAATAAGGAGACTGAATCAGTAATCAAAAATCTCCCAACATGGGGGGGATGGGTTAGCCCGATGATGGGTATTAAGGAGGGCACGTATTGAATGCAGCACTGGGTGTTACACGCAAACAATGAATCATGGAACACTACATCAAAAACTAATGATGTAATGTATGGTGACTAACACAACATAATAAAATTAAATTAAAAAAAAAAATCTCCCAACAAACAAAGTCCAGGACCAGATGGCTTCACTGGTGAATTCTACCAAACACTCAAAGAATACCCATCCTTTTCAAACTCTTCAAACAAACAAAAAACAGAAGAGGGAACACTTCCAAACTCATTTTACAAGGCCAGCATTACACCCTAATACCAAAACCAAACAAGGACACAAGAACAAATTACAGACCCTCTATGAACATAGATGCAAAAATCTTCAGCAAAATATTAGAAAGCTGAATTCAGTAATATATTAAAAGGATCATACATCATGATCAAGTGGGGATCCCAGAATGCAAGGATTATTCAGTATCCATCTGCAAATCAATATGAAATATCAAATTAGCAAAAATCGTATGTTCATCTCAATGGATGCAAATAAAACATTTGACAAAATTTAGTATCCATTTATGATAAAACTGTCAACAAAGTGGGTATAGAGGGAATGTACGTCAATGTAATAAAGGCCACAGGAGACAAGCCCACAACTAACATCATACTGAGAGGTGAAAACCTGAAAGCTTTTCCTC
Organism: Halichoerus grypus; assembly: GCF_964656455.1. Taxonomy (NCBI): domain Eukaryota; kingdom Metazoa; phylum Chordata; class Mammalia; order Carnivora; family Phocidae; genus Halichoerus; species Halichoerus grypus. Next base: position 121,199,998 of record NC_135712.1, on the reverse strand, counting down.
TAAGATCAAAAACAAGACAAGGATGCCTACTCTTGCCACCTTTTTAGTTTTGGAAGTCCTAGTCAGAGCAATTAAGCAAGAAAAACAAAAGGCATCCAGATTGAAAAGGAAGAAGTAAAAGTGTCACTGTTCACAGATGACATGACATTATAGAAAACCCTAAAGATTCCACCAAAAAACCATTAGAACTAATCAACAAATTCAGTAAAGCTGCAAGATACAAAATCATATACAAAAATCTGTTGCATTCTATACACTAACAATGAATTATCAGAGAAATTAGAAAACAATACCACTTATAGTTGCATCAAAAAGAATAAAATACCTAGGAATAAATTTAACCAAGGAGGATGAAAGATCGATACATTGAAAGCTTTAAGACATTAATGAAAAAAAATCAAAGACAACACAAATAAATGGAAAGATAGTTACTGCTCATAGAATGGAAGAATTAATGTTGTTAAAATGTCCATACTACCCAAAGCAATCTACAGATTTAATGCAACTCTTTCAAAATTCCAATGGCATTTTTCACAGAAATAGAACAAATCCTAAAATTTGTATGGAACAACAAAAAACCCAAAGCAATCTTGAGAACAAAGCTGGAGGCATTACACTACTTGATATCAAACTCTGTTAAAAAGCTATAGTAATCAAAGCAGTATGGTTTTCGCATAAAAACAGACACAAAGATCAATGGAACTCAATGGAACAAAATACCTCAGAAATAAACCTGCACATATATGGTCAATTAATTTATGACAATAGTCAATATGACAACTTATGGGAAAGGACTGATTCTTCAATAAATGGTGCTGGAAAAACTGAACAGCCACATTTAAAGGAATAAAACTGGACCACAATCTTACATCATACACAAAAATAAACTCAATATGGATTAAAGACTTGAATGTAAGACCTGAAACCATAAAACTCCTAGAAGAAAATATAGGCAATAAGCTCCTTGACATTGAATTTGATGATTTTTTGAACTTGACACCAAAAGCAAAGGCAACAAAAGCAAAAATAAATGCAACTAGCTCAAACTAAAAAGTTTCTACACAGCAAAGAAAACTGTCAACAAAATGAAGAGGGAACCTACTGAATGGAAGAAAATATATGCAAACCATTTATCTGATAAGGGGTTAATATTCAAAATATCCAAAGAACTTATACAATTCAAAAGCAAAAAAAAAGTCTGGTTTAAAGATAGAGAACCTGAACAGAAATTTTTCCAAAGAAGACATACAGATGGCCAACAGACACATGAAAAGGTGCTCAATATCACTAATCATCAGAGAAATGCAAATCAAAATCACAATGATCTATCACCTCATACCTATTAGAATGACTATTACAAAGTGTTGGTAAAGATGTGGAGAAAGGGAACCCTGGTGCACTGATGGGGGGAATGTGGTGCAGGCACTGTGGAAAACAGTACAGAGTTTCATCAAAAAACTAAAAATAGAACATATGATCCAGCAATTCCACTTCTGGATATTTATCCAAAGAAAATGAAAATAATAATTCAAAAACACATACATACTCCCATGCTTGCTGCAACATTATTTACAATAATAGAAAAGGCATGGAAGTGTCCACTGATGGATGAATGGATAAAGAAAATGTGGCATATACACAATGGAATATTTGGCCGTAAAAAAAAAATCTTGCCATTTGCAAAAACATGGATGGACCTTTAGGGTATTATGCTAATATGTGGAAATCTAAAGGAAACAAAAAGCCCATAAAGGATAGCAAAAAAACAAAAGATGCCAAGCCCATGGATATAAAGAACAGATTGGTGGCTGGTGTTATGTGTGTGTGGGGGGAGGGTAGAGATAGGTAAAGGGGGTCAAATGGAAAAAATTTCCACTTATAAAATGAAGTAACGGGGATATAATGTTCAGCATGGTGACCATATTTAATAATACTGTATTACATATTTGAAAGTAGCTAGATCCAAGAGAATGGATCTTGAAAGTTCTCATCACAAGAAAAAGTTTCTATAACTATGTATAGTGATGGATGTTGACTTACGATGATCATTTTGCAATATATACAAATATCAAATCGTTGTTAAACACCTGAAACTAATGTTCCCTTACCTCAAAAACAAAAACATACCTAGAAGTAAGGATTCCAGTGGCCTCTTGTGAGTATATGACAAAGCTTATACACTACAATTCCTCTGCCTTACTCCACAGGCAGAAGAGGGAAGGGCCACTATTTTCTATGAAACTCCATTGCAGCTGACTCTTCAGCATCCTAGTCCTTAGCTGGTCAGAAAAGACAACGGAGGTAGGGGTGGGGGTGGTCCTATGAGCAAGCACTGTTGAGAGTGAGAAGGGGCAGCTGAAAGAAAGGCAGCCAGGGTAGGCTCAGAGAAAGTAAGAAACCCCAAAGCACAGTAGTACAAGGCACTTCACAGAGGCAAACAGCCTCTTAATACGTCCACGGCTTGTGATTAGCATAGGACTCTGATTACCTGTAATAATGATGCACTGAATATCTGCTATGAGCCAACTGTTCTACACGGTCCCCTAAATAGTCTATAGCTTCTATTTTAAAAATAGGAAAATAGATCAAACACTTCAGATTTTCAACAAAAATGATTAAAATATGTAAATCTAAAAAAAAAGTAAATCTCACTTTCTGACTTTTTGCATCTTAAAGATTTGAATTTTTTGTTCCCATGGAAGAAGTAAAGAAGAGGTCACTAGATGTCGCAGTGAAAAACAGTAGGCCACTTGGCTCACACAGAAGGAAGGAGCTAGGAAAAGTAAGTACAAGAGGGACTCTTGGTACTCTGTCCCCTGGCACTCTAACTGGAGTTCACTGGTGGAACACCTTGCGGAAATTCTGATGGGATCATCTGGGTGTTACCAGAAGTGGTTTCAAGGATGTTAGAGCCTCACTGGGAGGTTTTTGGGTGTGCGTGTTTTAACATTGTTGAAAGTAAAACAGATGTGTAAATTAATATAAATGCTGTTTTAACAAACTGGAGAATCTGTCCAAACTCATCATTGCACAAGTATTTGAACATCTATTAAGTATTGTTTTGATAAATATAGCACTGTGTGAAGCTTGGGTCTCATTATGTCAAGATTTTTGTGGTGATGGGATTTTACTTTAAGTAGAAGTAGAGAAAATATAATCTTCAGGAAGATGCCAAGGACAGACAAAAAGAATGACATTTGTACAATACTTTGCAGTTGTATTTCAATAAAGACCTTCTTTTTAAGATCCTGCTTCTATGATGTAGGTGAAATTATCTTCATTTTTACACAGTTCAGGCAACTATGGTGTCTTGCTTAAAATTACGAATCAGTTCATGAGTAAAGGCGAGTTGTTCTCTCTTTCAGTAACATTTATATATTCTGAGGTTTAACTCCAAAGAGCAGTTCACCTTTTCCCAGTACACTGAGGTCAGTGTCTATATTGCCCTTCTGGAGAGGTTCCATGTTGAGAGCTAAAAGAAAAAGAGTCCCTGCTCAAAACTGAAACCCAAGGAGGCCCTTTTTACGATCAATTCCATTTGTCCCAATATGTTTCCATTTAATGCAGTTTTTCGAAGGAAACTGATTATTTGCGTTTGTTTAGGTACTGATTGACTTATCAAAAGAGGATCTGATTAAGGGCTTCTCACGGTGGTAAGTGAGCCCTTTCATTTTATCACATTAATCTGGTACTCAAGACACTGTCTCTAACAGTTGCATATAATCTTTCTCCAAAATTCTTCCTTTTTCAGTACATGTCCACTTCTTTGCTTATCAAGGAAGGAGACACATTATAACCTATACTTAAGGCTTTTCTGCCTGCAGTTCTCACTTACCTAACAGACCTCTATAAGCTCTAGCCTTAATCCTGGCTGGTCGACTTACAAAGGGATGGGTTCTCCCTGTCCCCCAGGGGCCTAGGCTGGCTAGAGGAGGCTGCTTGGCCTGATGCTGCCACCACAACACACTCTCGATACTAACACAAGTCCAAACCCAACTGTCTTACAGGTACGAGCTGACTCCAGATGGACAGCCCAGAAGTTGATGAGCACCCTCACTACCTTTATAGTAAAATGTGTACATATGTATATTTTGTAATTTAAATCAGAACAGCCATTTGAAAATATATACATACATTTTTGTGTGAAATTTAAGTACATGACTGGATAATATTAGGGAGAGGTAAATGTATATAAAAGCAAGTACTGTTCTCTCTCAGTTGGATTTAATTGTTCAAATCCAGAAAGAAATGGGGTATTCATACTTAATAAATTATCAGAACCTCAGTGGTGATTTTTTTATGTAGGTAATTACACACCATATAACTTGGGATTTGCCCAAATGTATGTGTCCAAAGTGTCCTGTCTCAGACATAAGGGGTGAAGGAGGTCTGTTCCTGGAGCAGCTACCAGTATTCCTGGGAAGTGACTGACCAAGGGAAGAGGCTTCTTTTATGGGAATAAAAAATGACCCACACTGAAAGTGCCAAAAGCCAACACTACCTAAGCCCTTCTGGTCCTTCTGGCACCTCTGGTACTTCGCTGCCGGGACATTTGTTCCTGTATCTCCTGTAGAACCAGCATGGACTTTTCTGATGGCAACAATGTTACAGTGATACACCCAAATACCCTGAGTTAAATACTCCAGTGTGGGATGGCCTGGCCCCAAACTCCAGCACATGGCCTCATTTCCATAGGAAAAAGCAAACCAAGCCCCAAGCCCAGGTCTACATCTCCCCTCCCACAGCAGAGCACGAGAGAATGCTGCAGAGTGTTAGTGCCAGAGGAAAAAGGAGCTTCTTGTCTGTCTCTCAGATGGTTTGGCAATTCTATTCCACTTTTCTAAGACATGACTGGTTCACCTAAATAGCATTTAAAAGCAAAATATGTAAATTGCACAAACAAATGCCTCTTTTGCATTTCAAACTTTATAACACCAAATATTCTTATCCTCTCTGATGTTATCCTAGAGTTACCCTTGAGTTCGCATCCTTTTCTCTTCACTCAGGCAACAGCCCCTGCCATCAGTTTCCTGGTCCCCTCCCCCACACTGCCTTCACTGCTGCTTTTCTGAAGAATGGTAACATCTTAAAGTTTCTGTTATGTTACTCTCACTTATAAATTATCCATGATTTCCTGTTTTCTAGAAGAATAAAACCCAATCCTTAATTTGTCCTTTAAACCTAACAATCTAGCCCCCAGTGTTTTACAACTTTATGTGCAAATGCTCTATTCCAGAATAGTCTATGTATCATATCCTGCCTACTCAAATCCTATCCTCTTCAAAAGCCTTGTCTCAAAACCCACCTCTGTTATGCCAGTCCACACTGAAATGGCCTCTCCCCCACCTCCTACAGCATTTACTGTTAATGCTGTGTATTTTTTAATAATTCCCTGCCTTGTAACATTTAATTATTAAAAAGGCTTATTAGATATCTATGAAGGTCACATACTAGGCAACTATGCATATTGTGTTTGAAATTTAATGTTTGTTTACTGTCCATCCAGTTGAAGTTACTGTAATTGATTTTCAGCCCCCATCATCCAAGACTATGCTAAGTACATGGTAGATGTGTAATAAAATTTGTTTCTGCTAAGATTTCTATTTTGAGTGACAAATTCTCATAACAAAATCAGGCAACTGATGCCTGTCCTGTCTACTTCACAGTGGCATTGGAATGTTCACTAAATACATGTGCCTTCAAAATGGTAAAGCATCGGAGACGTATAAGGGAATGCATCATGTATCACATCCTGAATATTAGCAACCCTAAAACAACTTCTAGTTAAGATGGCCAACAAGTGAAAAACCTATCCCTTCCTCTTCCAAACACAGAGAAAACCTACTTAAACCAGGAACAGCATTTATTTTAAACATGGCTGATTAAGAAGTAACACAGGTAAATTTCCTGGTGATGGTCCAAAGAGGAAATTTAAAGCAGTGTACAGGAGTTGTAGGGGAATTTAAGTGTTGACAGGAACCAGAATTTTAGCATACACTGACAGAAGGCAAGGCTTATGTAAGGGACAAGAAGCCTGAAAAGTTTTGTATCAGAAAACACCTTGGCTGCCAATGAGGACAAGGAACTGGCTGTCAACAGTGAGTGGAAGCAGTCAACTAATCTGTCCTACAGGAACACAGGGTCTGAGGTTACACACAACTGACTTGGAATAGAAACCCCAAACCTTGAAACTAATGTGAAAACTGGTTTAGAACCTACAATCACGTGAAGCCCTGACACAGGCAACCACAAAACTGGCCGTTAGGGCTGCCAGGCCCATCCAGGGCACATGTGGGACCCCTGCAGCATGTAATTCCCACTAAAAGAAGCTCATGGGCAAAACTATAAAATAAAATTGGAATTTTAAAAATATAAAACACATGGGAACATCAAACTGAAAAATGGCCATGAGATGTATTTCAGCAAGAAAGAAAGTGTAATATTCAGAAGTGGTACATGGGAAACAATGGGGAACGAAGAAATCCACAAAGTGTTAACCTAAGTCTTGACTGCTTACAAAATATAAACAGGCAAGCAACCAAAAGTTTTTGCAAAAACTGGGTTCAAAAACACAGTGGCACTAAAATGCTGGTATTAACATTTAAAAAGGGACAAGAGGCTGGTTCAGTGGAAAGTTGAAGTGTTCAGGTCATTATCTTATTTAGGAAACTAAAGATAGTTTTATATTTTAAAAATAAATTATAGATAAATTTGGGTCAGTTACTATCTTATCACCTCTCAGCTCCAAATCAGCCCATCTTTGCCGTCCTTTGATGATTCAAGGGACACCAGACTTGTCTCTTTGCCAGGGGCTTGATTTTAGGCTTTCCCAGTAGAGGGCATTGGAGAGACACTGCAAGGCCAGAGGAGCAAGAAAAGGGGGCTTTTCTTTTTTCTACTAATGTGCTGTTTTCCATGGCAGCTAGCTGGTTGTTGTGTGGAGGCTGTTCTCTGTCACGGAAGCACCCCTCACAGTTTACCCTTGGCTCATGTCCTTGGGCTCTGCCACCATAACCATGGCCTTCATGGTTCAGCACCAGCCAGCAAGTTGGGTTGTTTTGTTTTGTTCTTTTTTTTGCCACAAGTAGGCTTCTTCCTATGGCCGCCAAACCTCTCCTCAAAGTTTTCAATCTCAGCCTAGTTGGAAGGCATTCTTCCAAATTTCACAATTTCTTTCTTCACTCTCCTTTATCCCTGAGGGTAGTATCTACTTTCTGCAGTTGCTATTTTGTACCTCCTAGAGTCCTCTTTTATCCCCTTTCATAGTAGTTAACTACCTTTTACTAGTTAGCAATTCTTGTTTTAAATTTTCCTGTTAGCTACCTATGCAACGTGGTTTGTCTGCTGATTGGACCCTAAGTATATATTTAAAATTTTAAGATAATCAATAAAATAGAGTAACAATAGAAAAATCAATAGAGCTGAACTATAAAACTTCTAAATCAATAGTGGAGAAGAAAAAGTAATAGAGAAAAATCAACCCCCCCCAAAAATAAAGAAAAAAAGTACAGAAAAAAAATGATGATTAGGAAAAAACAAAAGAAAATGGTCAAAAGACCTCTAAATATATTTACAATCACAATAAACCCACTACTAAAGCCTAGAATGTCAAATGATGCTACAGGCAAAAGAAACGACCACTTTCTTACACCATACACAAAAATAAACTCAAAATGGATTGAAGACCTAAATGTGAGACATGAAACCATAAAAGTCCTGGAAGAAAATATAAGCAGTAATCTTGTTGTTATTGGACTTAGCAACATTATTCTGGATATGTCTCCTCAGGCATGGGAAACAAAAGCAATTAAACTACTGGGAGCACATCAAAACATAGAGCTTTTCGTCTGACTCTTGATTTTGGCTCAGGTCATGATCTCAGGGTCGTGAGATTGAGCCCTGTGTTGCGCTCTGTGCTCAGCATGGAGTCTGCTTAAGATTCTCTGTCTCTTTCTCCTCCCCCTGCTAGTGCACGCTCTAGCTCTCTCTCTCTCTCAAAATAAAATACTTTTAAAAAATAAAAATGAAAATAAAAAATAAAAAGCTTTTGCACAGCAAAGGAAACCATGGACAAAAAAAAGCAACCTACTGAATGGGAGAACATACCTGCAAATGATATATGTGGTAAGGGGTTAATGCCCCAAATATACAAAGAACCTATACAACTTAACACCAAACAACAAATAATCCAATTAAAAAAATGGGCAGAGGACCTGAATAGACATTTTTCTGAAGAAGACGTGCAGAGGGCTGACAGACACATGAAAAGATGCTCAACATCAGGGGCACCTGGATGTCTCAGTCAGTAGAGCATGTGACTGTTGATCTCAGGGTCATGAGTTGGAGCCCCATGTTGGACAGAGATTACTTAAAAAAAAAAAAAAAAAAAGATGCTCAATGTCATTAATCATCAGGTAAATGCAAATTAAAACCATAAGGAGATATTACTTTATAGCTGTCAGAATGGCTAGTATGAAAAAGAAAAGAAGTAACAAGTGTTGGCAAGGATGTGGACAAAAGGGAACCTTTGTCCACTGCTGATGAGAATGTAAGTTGGTACAGCCACTGAGGTTCCTCAAAAAATTAAAAGTAGAAATACCATATGATCCAGTAAATCCACTACTGAGTATTTACCCAAAGAAAATGAAAAGACTAATTTGAAAAGACATATGTACCCCTATGTTTACTGCAGCATTATTTACAATCATTAAAAGCAAAATTTAAAAAAAGCAACCCAAGCGTCCACTGATAAATGAGGAAAGAATATATGGTATATATACACAATATAGTAGTATTCAGCTATAAAAACGGAGGAGATTCTGCCATTTGAGACAACATAGATGGACCTAAAGAGTATTATGCTAAGTGAAACAATTCAGGCAGAGGAAGACAAAAACCATATGATTTCACCTATATGTGGAATCTAAAAAACAAAACAAAGGAACAGACAAAGCAGAAACAGATCCATAAGTAGAGAGCAGGTAGTTGCCAGAGTGCAGGGGGCTGGGGGGATGGGCAAAATGGGTGAAGGGGAGTAGGAGGTACAGGCTTCTGGTTAGGGAATGTTTATGTCACAGGGATAAAAGGTGCAGCATTGGAAATACAATTAATGGTATTTTAGTAACACTGTATAGTGACAGAGGGCAGCTACACTTGTGGTAAGCACATTATAATGTATAGAGTTGTTGTACCCCATGTCGTACTCCAATGTAATACAGTATGCCAACTATACTTTCATTAAAAAAAAAAAAAAAGACTCCAGGTGATTAGACTCAATGTGATAAGGCAAAACTATACAGTTATAAGATAACATAGGAGAATAACTTTACAACTGCGACTAGGGAAAGACTTCATAAGACACAGAGAGCACTAAACTATAAAGGTAAAGACCATACATCTCTATACTAAAATTGGGTTCTTCAGTTCCTAAAAAGAAACTACAGTTGACCCTTGAACAACATGGGTTTGAATTGCATGGGTCCACTTTTATGTGGGGTTTTTTTATAAATACAGTACAGTACTATAAATGTATTTTCTCTTCCTTATGATTTTCTTAACATTTTTTCTCTAGCTTACTTTCTTGTAAGAGTACAGTACAGAATATACACAACATATTAAATGTGTGTTAACTGACGGCTTACATGATCGGTAAGGCTTCCTTCTGGTCAACAGGAGGCTATTAGTAGTTACGTTTTTGAGGAATCAAAAGTTATACACAGATTTTGACTGCATGGGGAGCAGGGTGGCACCCCCAATCCCCACGTTGTTCAACAATCCACTGTACAGGAAAATGAAAAGAGGACACAGAATTGCAAAAAATATTTGCTACACATAAATGTCAAATGGCTCATATCCAAAATATATAACTCCTACAAATCAATATGAAGACAGGTAGTCCAACAGAACAATGAACAAAGGACATATCTAAGCACTTTAAAAAAAGAAATACAAATGGCCAACAAAGGAAAAGATGCTTAACTTCATTAGTAATCACAGAAATAAAAATTACAACCATAAAAATAATTCTAGGGGCGCCTGGGTGGCTCAGTCGTTAAGTGTCTGCCTTCGGCTCAGGTCATGATCCCAGGGCCCTGGGATCGAGCCCCGCATCGGGCTCCCTGCTCAGCGGGAAGCCTGCTCCTCCCTCTCCCACTCCCCCTGCTTGTGTTCCCTCTCTCGCTGTGTCTCTCTCTGTCAAATAAATAAAATCTTTAAAAAAAAAAATAATAATAATAATAATTCTATACACTACAATGGCAAAAAATTGAAAATCTGACTTACCAACAATTGGTCAGGATGTGGAAAAGTGGGAACTCTCATACATTGATGGTGGGAGTATAAATTGGTACAATCACTTTGGAAAATAGTTTGGCATTTTCTTCTGAAGTTGAAGGTAAACATTCCCTATCAAAACTGCCACAATGTACAACCCCCGAGGCTCCACTGACATCATTATCTATAGGAATATATTACCTTTAATTGTACAGACCACAGCCTCTGTGGCAGTATACACGAGTGTTTTCCCCTAGGGCCCAGCAATTTTACTTCTTGGATATTGATTCTAGAAAACTTGCACACAAGTGTACAAGGATGCATATAAAGGATGCATATACATAATAGCAGCAGTTCACAATAGCCAAGAACAAGAAACAACCCAAATATCAATTGCCAGTAGAACAAATGGACTGTGTAATATTCATAGAGAAATACTAGACACCAATGAAAACAATAACCTGGACCAACAGACAACAACATGGATCAACAGTATAAAAATAATATTGAACCAGAAGAGGGGAAAGATGGCGGAGGAGTAGGGGACCCTATTTCAACTGGTCCCCGGAATTGAGCTGGATATCTACCAGACCACTCTGAGCACCCACGAAACCAGCCTGAGAGGTAAGAAGATCTGGATCTCTACAAACAGAATATCGCAGGCGGTTGGTTTTGAGGTACGAAGCGGGGAGCCGTGATTCCGTGGGCAGATATCGGAGGATAACCGGCGGCGGGAGGGAGCCTGGCCGTGGGGATCCTACACCGCCGGTGAGTGACAGCCTCGCGCGCTGCGGACGGACACAGACTCGCAGACCGGTAGCGTCGGGAAAGAACTTTAGGGCAGCCCCCGGGGTGGAAAACCAGACCAGCGGGGTCGCCCGCACACGAACCGCAGCCCCCCGACAGAAACCGAAGCAACGGTCGCGCGCACGCGAACTGCAGCCTCCGAGACGGAAACCCGGTGCGCCAGGGTCGCCGGTGAACTGCAACCCCCGGGGTAGAAACCCCAAGCGGCGAGCGGCGGGGTCGCGCGCACGCGAACTGCAGTCCCCGGGACAGAACCCCAAGCGGCAGAGTCGCGCTCGCACGCACTGGGAGCGGCTGGCAGTTTTAGAAGCACAAAGGGCAGAGACGTGCCCCGACCTGGAGGCAGGACTGGGAGCGCTGCGGAGGGGCGCACAACCCAGGACCCTGCAGTTTATAGCAGCACGGACAGAAACGGAGATGATGTGGCCTGGAGAGCTCACTAAAGAACAGACTGCGGTCTCTCTGCTCCGAGGCAGAGGGTTGGAAATGGTCTCTTCTGCTCTGACTCGCGGAAGAGATGCGGAAAGCCGCCAGGGAAAGGCGCCAGAGAACAAAAGCCCCAAAGACTGATTCCCACTGAGCCCATTCCCCGCCACAGGGGCGCAGGGCAACTCCGCCCAAACAGGGTTGCCTGAGTAACAGCGCGACAGGCCCCTCCCGCAGAAGACAGGCCGGGAAAACAAGAGGCCAGCAACCCTAAGGTCCCAAGAAAACAGGTGCATCTTGCTTGGGTTCTGGTCAATAATTTGGACTCTATACATTCCCTCAAACACCCATCAACAGAATGACTAGGAGGAGGAGCCCCCAAAACAGAAAAGACTCAGAGATTATGACTTATGCTGCAGATTTACAAATGGATGCAGATATAACCAAGACGTCGGAGATGGAATTCAGGCTAGCAATTGTGAAGACAATGGCTAGAATGGAGAAATCAATTAATGGCAACATAGAGTCTCTAAGGGCAGAAATAAAAGGGGAATTGGCAGAACTTAAAAATGCTATCAATGAGATCCAATCCAATCTAGATAATCTAACAGCCAGGGTAACTGAGACAGAAGAGAGAATAAGCGATCTGGAAGACAGTATAATAGATAAAAAGGGAAAAGAGGAGGCCAGGGAAAAACAACTCAGAATCCATGAAAATAGAATCAGAGAAATAAGTGACACCATGAGGCGTTCCAATGTCAGAATCATTGGAATCCTGGAGGGAGTGGAGAGAGAGAGAGGGCTAGAAGATGTATTTGAGCAAATCGTAGCTGAGAACTTCCCTAATCTGGGGAATGAAACAAACATTCGAGTCCTAGAGGCAGAGAGGACCCCTCCTAAGATCAAGGAAAACAGGCCAACACCCCGGCATGTAATAGTAAAACTTGCAAATCTTAGAACCAAGGAAACCATCTTAAGGGCAGTTAGGGGGAAGAGATTCCTTACGTACAGAGGGAGGAACATCAGAATAATGTCAGACCTACCCACAGAGACCTGGCAAGCCAGAAAGGCCTGGCAAGACATATTCAGGGTACTAAATGAGAAGAACATGCAGCCAAGAATACTTTATCTGGCAAGGCTTTCATTTAGAATGGATGGAGAGATGCAGAGCTTCCACGACCGGCAGAAGCTGAAAGAATATGTGACCACTAAGCCGGCCCTGCAAGAAATATTAAGGGGGGGTTCTATAAAAGGAGTAAGACCCCAAGAGTGATCTACAACAGAAATTTACAGGGACAATCTATAAAAACAACGTCTTCACAGGCAACATGATGACAATTAACTCATATCTTTCAATAATCACTCTCAACGTGAATGGCCTAAACACTCCCATAAAACGGCACAGGGTTGCAGATTGGATAAAAAGACAGGACCCATCCATATGCTGTCTACAAGAGACTCATTTTGAACCTAAAGATACATCCAGACTGAAAGTGAAGGGATGGAGATCCATCTTCCATGCCAGTGGACCTCAAAAGAAAGCTGGAGTAGCAATTCTTATATCAGACAAATTAGATTTTAAACTAAAGTCTGTAATAAGAGACACAGAAGGACACTATATCATTCTTAAAGGGTCTATCCAACAAGAAGATCTAACAATTGTAAATATCTACGCCCCCAACATGGGAGCAGCCATATACTTAGGCCAACTGTTAACCAAAATAAAGAGTCAGGGTGCCTGGGTGGCTCAGTCGTTAAGCGTCTGCCTTCAGCTCAGGTCATGGTCCCGGGGTCCTGGGATCGAATCCCACGTCGGGCTCCCAGCTCAGCGGGAAGCCTGCTTCTCCTTCTCCCACTCCCCCTGCTTGTGTCCCCTCTCTCGCTGTGTCTCTCTCTGTCGAATAAATGAATAAAATCTTTAAAAAAAAAAAAAATAAAGAGTCCTATTGATAACAATACGTTAATTGTAGGAGACCTCAATACTCCACTCTCAGCAATGGACAGGTCATCTAAGCAGAAAATCAACAAGGAAACAAGAGCTCTGAATGATACATTGGACCAGATGGACCTCATAGATATTTACAGAACATTCCACTCTAAAACAACAGAATACTCATTCTTCTCGAGCGCATATGGAACTTTCTCCAGAATAGACCATATACTGGGTCACAAATCAGGTCTCAACTGATACCAAAAGATTGAGATTATTCCCTGCATATTCTCAGACCACAATGCTCTAAAACTGGAACTCAATCACAAGAAAAAATTTGGCAGAAATTCAAACACTTGGAAGCTAAAGACCACTCTGCTCAAGAATGTTTGGGTCAACCAAGAAATCAAAGAAGAACTTAAACAATTCATGGAAATCAATGAGAATGAAAACACATCGGTCCAAAACCTATGGGATACTGCAAAGGCGGTCCTAAGGGGGAAATACATAGCCATCCAAGCCTCACTCAAAAAAATAGAAAAATCCCAAATTCACCAACTGACTCTACACCTTAAAGAACTAGAGAAAAGGCAACAAACAACACCTAAGCCACGCATTAGAAGAGAAATAATTAAAATTAGAGCAGAAATCAATGAATTAGAAACCAGAAACACAGTAGATCAGATCAATGAAACTAGAAGTTGGTTCTTTGAAAGAATTCATAAGATTGATAAACCACTGGCCAGACTTATCCAAAAGAGAGAGAAAGGACCCAAATTAATAAAATTATGAATGAAAGGGGAGAGATCACAACTAACACCAAGGAAATAGAAACAATTATTAGAAACTATTATCAACAACTATATGCCAATAAACTGAGCAATCTGGATGAAATGGATGCCTTCCTGGAAACCTATAAGCTGCCAAGACTGAAACAGGAAGAAACTGACAACCTGAATAGGCCAATAACCAGTAACGAGATTGAAGCAGTGATCAAAAACCGCCCAAAAAACAAGAGTCCAGGGCCTGATGGATTCCCTGGGGAATTCTACCAAACATTCAAAGAAGAAATAATACCTATTCTACTGAAGCTGTTTCAAAAAATAGAAACAGAAGGAAAACTTTCCAAACTCATTCTATGAGGCCAGGATTACCTTAATCCCCAAAGCAGGCAAAGACCCCATCAAAAAGGAGAATTTCAGACCGATATCCCTGATGAATATGGATTCCAAAATCCTCAACAAAATCCTAGCTAATAGGATCCAACAATACATTAAAAGGATCATCCACCACGACCAAGTGGGATTTATCCCCGGGATGCAAGGGTGGTTCAACATCCGCAAATCAATCAATGTGATAGAACACATTAATAAGAGGAGGGAGAAGAACCATATGGTCCTCTCAATTGATGCAGAAAAAGCATTTGACAAAATATAACATCCTTTCCTGATTAAAACTCTCCAGAGTATAGGGATAGAGGGAACATTCCTCAAGCTCAGAAAATCCATCTATGAAAAACCCACAGCGAATATCATCCTCAACGGGGAAAAGCTGAGAGCCTTTCCCTTAAGATCAGGAACACGTCAAGGGTGCCCACTCTCACCACTGTTGTTCAACATAGTACTAAAAGTCCTAGCAACAGCAATCAGACAACAAAAAGAAATAAAAGGTATTCAAATTGGCAAAGAAGAAGTCAAACTCTCTCTTTCCGCAGACGACATGATACTTTATGTGGAAAACCCAAAAGACTCCACCCCCAAATTACTAGAACTCATCCAGCAATTCAGTAATGTGGCAGGATACAAAATTAATGCACAGAAATCAGTTGCTTTCTTATACACTAACAATGCAACTGTAGAAAGAGAAATTAAAGAAACAATTCCATTTACAATAGCACCAAAAACCATAAGATATCTCGGAATAAACCTAACCAAAGAGAAAGGATCTATACCCTAGGAACTACAAAACACTCATGAAAGAAATTGAAGAAGACACAAAAAGATGGAAAAATATTCCATGCTCATGGACTGGAAGAATAAACATTGTTAAAATGTCTGTGCTACCCAGAGCAATCTATACCTTCAATGCCATCCCAATCAAAATTCCAATGACATTTTTCAAAGTGCTGGAACAAACAATCCTAAAATTTGTATGGAATCAGAAAAGACCCCAAATCACCAAGGAGATGTTGAAAAAGAAAAAAAAGCCAGGGGCATCACGTTGCCCAATTTCAAGCTATATTACAAAGCAGTGATCACCAAGACAGCATGGTACTGGCACAAAAACAGACATACAGACCAATGGAACAGAATAGAGAACCCAGATATGGACCCTCAACTTTTTGGTCAAATAATCTTTGACAAAGCAGGAAAAAACATGCAATGGAAAAAAGACAGTCTCTTCAATAAATGGTGCTGGGAAAATTGGACAGCCACATGCAGAAGAATGAAACTCAACCATTCTCTAACACCATTCACAAAGATAAACTCAAAGTGGATGAAAGACCTCAATGTGAGACAGGAATCCATCAAAATCCTAGAGGAGAACATAGGCAGTAACCACTTTGACATCGGCCACAGCAACTTCTTTCAAGATACATCTCCAAAAGCTAGTGAAACAAAAGCAAAAATGAACTTCTGGGACTTCATCAAGATAAAAAGCTTCTGCACAGCAAAGGAAACAGTCAACAAAACAAAGAGGCATCCCACAGAATGGGAGAAGATATTTGCAAATGACACTACAGATAAAGGGCTGGTATCCAAAATCTATGAAGAACTTCTCAAACTCAACACCCAAAAAACAAATAATCAAGTCAAAAAGTGGGCAGAAGAGATGAACAGACACTTCTCTGAAGAAGACATACAAATGGCTAACAGACACATGAAAAAATGTTCATCATCATTAGCCATCAGGGAAATCCAAATCAAAACCACACTGAGATACCACCTTACACCAGTTAGAATGGCAAAAATGGACAGGGAAAGAAACAACGAATGTTGGAGAGGTTGTGGAGAAAGGAGAACTCTCTTACACTGTTGGTGGGAATGCAAATTGGTACAGCCACTTTGGAAAACAGTGTGGAGGTTCCTCAAAAATTTAAAAATAGAGCTACCCTATGACCCAGCAATTGCACTCCTGGGTATTTACCCCAAAGATACAGATGTAGTGAAAAGAAGGGCCATATGCACCCCAATGTTCATAGCAGCAATGTCCGCAATAGCCAAACTGTGGAAAGAGCCGAGATGCCCTCCAACAGATGAATGGATAAAGAAGATGTGGTCCATATATACAATGGAATATTACTCAGCCATCAGAAAAGATGAATACCCAACTTTTACATCAACATGGATGGGACTGGAGGAGATTATGCTAAGTGAAATAAGTCAAGCAGAGAAAGTCAATTATCATACGGTTTCACTTATTTGTGGAACATAAGGAATAACATGGAGGACATTAGGAGAAGGAAGGGAAAAATGGGCGGGGGGAATTGGAGGAAGAGATGAACCATGAGAGACTATGGACCTGAGAAACAAACGGGGGGTTTTAGAGGGGAGGGGTGAGGGGGGATTGGTTAGCCAGGTGATGGGTATTAAGGAGGGCATGTGCTGCATGGAGCACTGGGTGTTATACGAAAACAATGCATCGTGGATCACTACATCAAAAACTAATGATGTATTGTATGGTGACTAACATAACATAATAAAATTAAAAACTACAAAGAAAAAAATAATAATAATATTGAACCAAAGAACAAACATTAAAAAGAATATGATTCACCATTTTTATACAGCTCAAAAACAGGTAAAACTCAACTATCCTGGTTTAGGCATACACAAAAGTGGCAAAGCTATTTATAAAAAAAAAAAAGAAAAAAAAAGGAAGAGACTAACATAAGTCAGACTAATAGCTACCCCTTGGGGGAAGCGACATGGGGGGGTGTATTTGGGAGTGCTGGTGATGTTCTACTTTTTTTATTGTTGCATATATATTCACCATTATACTTGACATTTATGGTTGATACCCTTTTTAGCATGTGTTATATTTTACAATAAACAAGATTAGTAAATAAATGAAAAAGGAAAATATCCAACAGGTATTAATTAAAAGAAAGGACAAACCTGCATTCAAGGTGAAATGCATGAGTAGCAATAGAGCTATTAATTGAGAAGATATTATCAACTATGAGTTTATAAGTACATGAAAGTAGGCTTGAAATACATAAAACAAATTTGACAAATCCAGAGAAATTTTAGTATCTCCCATAAACTAACAAATCAAGAAGACAAAAAAATTGACAGGAAAATTTAAACTATTTAATAGCAGTATATATCAAACAGAGATGAGGCTTTTTTTTAAGCAACATGTGGAATATGTATAAATTTCATCACATACAAAATCACAAAGTCTCAACAAATTCCCAAAGACTTGATACCAAAAAAAAAAAAAGTTCTCTGACTACAATGCAATAAAATTAGAAAAAAATAATGAAAAGACAACCTAAGAAACCCTATATATTTTCAGACTTAATACTTCTAAACTTCCACTTTTAACCAGGATGGAGTAACAGAAACCAAATTTACCCTTCTACCTGTACCAACCAGAACCAAAACAAAACAAAGAACAGACAAAATGTATGAAACAGTTTTCAAGACACTGGATATCAGGTATATGTCCATACAAAGATCTGAACAACATGAATGTTTATAGCAGTTTTATTCATAGTAGTAAAAAACTCAAAATACCTAAAATCTCCATCAATA
Organism: Halichoerus grypus; assembly: GCF_964656455.1. Taxonomy (NCBI): domain Eukaryota; kingdom Metazoa; phylum Chordata; class Mammalia; order Carnivora; family Phocidae; genus Halichoerus; species Halichoerus grypus. The sequence goes on along the minus strand of NC_135712.1, from coordinate 121,181,803 downwards.
AGTGAATGGATATAACAAACTGTGGTATACTCATACAATAGAATACTACACAGCAATAAAAAGGAATGAACTGTTAATAAATGCAACATGCAAAAATCTCAAAATAATTATGCTGAGTAAAAGAGGCCAGACAAAAAAAAGAAATCAATTGTATGATTCCATTTACATGAAATCCCATAAAATGTAAATGAGTCTATAGTGACAGGGAGAGCAGATCAGTTGTTGCTTAGGGGTAAGCGGGGGCTGGGTAGGATTACCAAGGGCAAAGAGGTAACTTTTGGAGACATGAGGTATGTTTAGTATTTTGATTGTGGTGATGGTTTCACAGGTATATATGTGTGTGTATCAGAACTTATCAAATTGTATACTTCAAATATGTACAGCTTATTAGTCAATTATATATCAATTAAAATGTTAAAAAAAAAAAAAGGACCTAAACAATAATTGCAGTACTTTACTTGTATTTTAAATAATTAAAACTGGATAAAAGTAGATCTGACAAGAGTCCACAGTTCTTCCTCCTAGTGGCACTGTCCCGCTCAGTGACCCTCCAAAAAAAACTCTGAGGCCTCTGAGGAAGAGTTTGAAAACCTGTTTTAAACTAAGAGCTAACCAGAGGCTCTTAAACTAGCTAACAAAATTTAAATTAACGTAATTTTTAAATTATATTTCTTCCTTTCAAATACTGTTAGATTTACAAACTGCCTCATAGCAATTTCTTGGAGTAATCTAATCAACTAAGAGTATTTACATTATTGAATATCCAATTACTTTTTCTACTTAACCCTCAAAGACACAGATTCTTTCACAAATTATTGGCTGGAGTTTAGAAATGTAACTGCAGCCTAACAAAACAAAGAATTTTAAATCTAGAAAGAGACTAGGCCTGCTAGATATAAAAGAATGGCGAGGGAGGGGGGTGCAGTAACACTGGTCCCTTAAAAAATCAGACTGAATATTGAGAACAGAGAATAAGCAGAAGGCAGCAAGAGAAGTATTCTTATATAAAATAAAATGCAGCAAGGCTCAGCCTTGTAAGAAAATATGATTCGTGCATAATATAAATAAGTCACTGAGGACACTTATATTTGGAAATTCTTCACAAAAACTTTATTTAAGATTTCATGTCCTTATAAAAAGTATATTACAACAAGATTGCAAAAAGATACTTTTTTTGATGAGAGACTACTATCTACTTATCTATATTACCTCATAATTCATTTCCTATCCTAACACAATGATAAAACATTTTTTCCTTCTTTTCTTCCTCCTGCTTTGAAAAGGCAAGTGCCATGAGGGATATCTTAATAGAATGTGCCATTTCCTTGCCAGGAAAGCAATAGGTTCTTATTGGCTGAATTCAAGAGAGCCACTGGCAATCCTTGTTCCCAGAATCAAAAAGGTCACTAAACCCTCAACTTAAATACAACCTTTTTATTATTTGCAACCTCTCTGAGTTTGTTTTACTCACACATTATATTTTAAAACAGTCTTAGACTTTAAGCACTGAAGAATTGCTTAAGAAATGTTTAAATGACTTAAAGTCAACTTACACTTCAGCTTACAATGTTTTCTATATAAGAATCTCAAAGTTAATAAAAATATAGATGTGAAGGACCCAATACTAAGAAGGGGATGAATTCTGAGAGTAAATACATTTATAACCCTGTCTCAAAGCAAGATCAGTCCTATAAAATACTCAGAATGTTAAGAATGCAATTTACACAGTAAAAATAATTTGATTTGTTTTCAGTATGAAAGTATTTTTAATTTCTTTACTGCAGGTACAATGGCATCCAAGTCATCAATTTCTGTAACAGAAAAACATGAATAAGGAAAGAGTAGCTTTATCTAGTGATAGGCTCAGATGAAATGAGAATCTCTATGCAAAGCAAACCTCAAACACAAAGGCAACAACATTAGCTCTTCTATGCACATGAAATTTTTCTCTAATACTGATGATAAGAGTGTCACTGATTCAGACACAGATGCTTCATAGGGCATCTGTTTGTAAAGCTACCCTATACCTACAAGTATCCCCTGACTCTGATAATAATCTCATTAGCAGTGTGCTCTTATTAAGTGATCCTACTGGCCACATTTGTGATATGTCATTGCTGCTTTAAATCCATGTAATTACATGGGTGAGCCTACATGGTGAAATCCTAGGTGAAAGCTGTCTCTTTTCTGGGTCCCTATCTGAGCACTTAATGATTTCTTCTCATGGAACACAGTCCTCTCCTTAATTCTATTGGAAAAATTTCTCATTAGTAGGATCATTCTTAGGTCTACCTTTTAGGATGAAACATATCTACATAATAAAAAGTGTGAGGCAAAGTACAAATCTCAGATGCAATGTGTTGAAGAGCTTAGTCTGGTCCAGCTTACTAGATCAACTAGTTCAGGTTCTTCTCTGCCAGATTCTTTGTGAATTTGATTTCTCTTTCTAAAACTGTCTTCTTCCAACCAGCCTGTTAAATTCACTGTCTGAAAGCTCTTGGCCACTGGAGAAGCAAGGTCCTTTTCTCTCATTATCTAGGCTCCAGCACTACAAGCCCCAGTGGCAAGTTCTCTAGATTCTTAACATTTTTTTCTACCTTATTCTGCTGGGCCACTGTTTATAAACTCATTTTCCTTTATATAAAACATGCTTCCTTAGGTTCTACCTCTCTTCCTCCATGTTTAGCTGAATTTTGGTTGCTTTTCCTTTAACCTAAACGTATAGCCCATGCTACTTAAGCTCCTGACTTCAGTCAGAATACTTGTCTAGATCCACTTACAAAGTGTCAAGATACCAGAAAAAAATATAAGCAAGTCTACAACAGAGAATTTGATTCACACCTTGCATCACCTGTTTTCTCACTAAATGAGACACTGCCTTATAAATGAACCTTGCAGAGAAGGATCTTGGCTAATATGAGAATATCCTCAGCTAATCACACCACTTATATGAGAAAAACAAAGTCCTTCTCCACATCTGGTATTCAGTACAACACTCTGTAGCTGATGCTTAAAATGACATCTAGTAATAAAAACAGTTATATTTGCCAATCAGATTTAACTTTCCCAATGTTAAGTGTCATTTTTAATTCCAGAATTTCAACTATGACATAAATACAGAGTTCATCTGCAGGGAGACATGGCTTCTTGAAGTAAATGATCCCCCATGAACCATGAGTGTCATAATATCTGAGAGGAAGTTTCTATAAAAGGATTCTAAAATAAGTGTTACCCGCACACCTATTAAAATGTTTATTAATGATGAGAACTTCCCTGTTTAACTGCTACCCCAAAGCAAGTAAAATCATATTATTCTATGAAACTAGGGTCTTTGGGATATGAGGCAACACATTTCTACAATTTCATGTCTCATCTTAAGTTTAGCTTTCAAATTACATTTTCCCTTGCTATGATCTTTTCAAACATATGAGCATGCCTAAAGCACATTCAGTCACTGTCTCCCTTGCTTCCACAGTCTACATAAAACTGGCCACAAAACTTCCTTTATGTTTACGAGGCTAGATATTCCAGTCAGATGCTTCTTTTCATTTATTCATCTTCTTACCAAATTTTAATTTACTCATTCCCTTATCTTCTATTAAACCTCATTTCTTCTTCTAATTTAATTTTATTATTTTTTTTTATGTGAGCTCTCTGCCCAGTGTGGGGCTTGAACTCACGACCCCAAGATCAAGAGTTGCATGCTCTTCCCACTGAGCCAGCCGGGCGCCCCTCTTCTTCTAATTTAATTTCCTATGTCAAGGAGGCATTCTTTAAAAAAAAATCTTTCAAATGAACTATATAAAAAAAAAATTCATCAGTGAATAAATCACTTTAAACCTTAAAAAGTGTTCTTAATAGTAAGATAAATTACTTTTATAGCCATATATAATCACACTTAAAATAAGAGCCTTGGGTTTCTATTTTGCCTATGATTCCTAAGCAAATTACATTTTTCCCTTTAAAAGATAATACTAATAACAAAACCCTCAATCTGACCAAGAATACAAATATATCTTTTTCCTTCTACAGATTTATAAATTTATCTTTCTTTTCACAGATGTTTACTTTACATTACTTCTTATCACCTGAGAAAGAAATTTAATTTGTATATTTTAAATAACATAGTAGGTAAGTTCTATCTTAAAAAAAAAGAAGGCAGAAAAAAAAAAAACTAAACACCTTCAAGATCATAAATTCTATGAAGATTTCTCATTAGGCCACGCCAGAGTCAGGGTTAACCTGGGCCTAGCCAGAGTAATACCATTTCTCATTTTATGGTTTCAAAGTAAAGGCAATCCGTAGCTCTTTAAAGGATATGTGCTTCTCTGTTTTGTAGACCACACCAACCAACTCTAATTACAAGTTAGGAGTGTATTTCCAGAACTGTTAGTGGTTTTTAGACACTTTCTACCAAAACACTCTAGGTAAAAGCACTAATACAGTGACTAAGGAACACTCATCCCTCAAACCCACTGACATCTTAAGACTCGAAATTTAACCACCACCAACAAAGAGCTTACCTAAGATTTCAAGTAGATCATTAGTAAATGCCTGAAATGCTGGGAAAAATTCCTCATGTTCTTCCAGTTTGTTGATAATGCTTTTAAAAAAAAATGCACAGTTTACACTGAATTTCCAACTTAAGGTTCTTGCATCTGATTGAAATAAAACATTCTCAAAATGGAAAGAAATTTCCTAATTTCAGTATAAATTTAATAATCATTTACTGCAATCCTTCCTTTTTAAGGTCTTTGTTCATCTAATACCACTTTTCTAAAACAAAACAAAACAAAACAAAAAACCAAACTCTTATTAATCATTGTAAACATGTGTCCCAAAGTTAAATTTAACATTCCTAATGTGGAAGACTTTCCATTTAGCTTGAGAATTTTCAAGAGAACTTGCTTTTTAACATTTGCTAAAAATTGTTTTTTATATCCCGTATTCTATTAAACATTAAGAATAAGTATCAGTCATCAGTATAAATGTGGGAAAGGGGAAAAAGACCAATAGTGAGACATACGTTCCTTTTAAAAGCATCAAGTATGAGAAAACTCAAGTGTCAGATCTTCCTAGGATACTTGCAGAATATATGGAATGGGTGGTATATGTCTGTGTTCCTCTTCCCATACGTTGTAGTATGAAATTGGCGGGGGGGGGAGGGGGAAGCGTTGCTTTACTATGTTTCCATATTTTAAAAAAACATCAGTTTTATTTTAGAGATGACTAGCTTTTAAAAAAACTCGTTAACATTTATTTTCTAATCAAATAATAAATACACTGTTAGCAATTACTAAGCGACCTATAGTAGTGTACTAAAAATAAGACTTGTTTATATACTCTGAATACTAACATGAAGTTGCTAACAAGGTGTGAATTTCTCCATATATAATTTCCCCTGGGAACAGGCTTATAGCAATAATGCTGGAGTCCTGACCCACCCTATGTAAACTTACAGGCCCTACGATCTATTTTTATCTTGAAAATACTTGGCATTCTCTCCATCAATAAGGTGTGAGATTATTTTAGACTGTCAAATTATTTAAAAGATGCTATCCCAAACAGGAAAGATAAATAACTTATGAAGTTCTGAAAGTCTTTAATTTCACCAATCCAAGCATTGTGGAAGATACTTTTAAAATAAATACCTTTGGAGGTCTTCAGGTCCCAATACCTGCATAACCTGTTCATTCACATCCTCATTAATCAGCCTACACAATTTTCCAACTGTGTTCACCAACACACACAATGAAGATGAACTATCTGAAAGAGAGAAATAAAAGGATATTTTTTAAAAATATTTATTTACTTGACAGAGAGAGAAAGAGAGCACAAGCAGGGGGAGCAGCAGAAGGAGAGGGAGAAGCAGGCTCCCCGCCAAGCAGGGAGCCCCATGTGGGGCTTGATCCCACAACCCTGGGATCATGACCTGAGCCGAAGGCAGACGCTTAACCATCTGAGCCACCCAGGCGTCCCTAAAAGGATATTTTAAAAGAGAATTTCATCATCATTAAATCAAACATTTTATGCTTTAGTTATCCTCAATTTTCTTACTTTTCAATTTTTTAACCTACTTTTTGTTGATTTATTAGGAATAATTCTTAAACGGGGGCCAGAAAGGACAAAGAGTCATCACCTAATTCTAAGAGTTCTTGGAGGTTTCTCACAGCATTGTTCATTTCTCCAAGCCTAGTATAAACTTCATTCATTCGAGGATAGACTCCATTTAAAGAAGGCACATCAAATAACTTTTGGAAGTGAGAAACAATAGCTTGCAAAGTTTTTAAGTTTGGCATATTGCTGTCCTGTCCAAAAGAGGGAGAAACAGTTCACATGTTAAAATAATCCCAAGACTTTAATAAAAACTTTAAAAAGAGAAAAAGAATCTTAGTAGAACAAATATCAATATCTGTATCACTATCAGTTTTTAAGATAAGATTACATTAAAATGTGAACATTTACATAAGTATTATGCATTACCTTTTCCTTATTTTCAACTTCTTCTAACATGGTATCTACTATAAACAACAGATCTTCAATTCTGATACCTTCATTTTCATCCTGCTTTTTTAAATTATGCCAAGGCACCAGTTCTGCAGATAGTATTTTCAAGGACTTATACAAATCCTTTATAACAAAAGAAACAACATGGTATTATTGACCTTAAAAAAGTTTCCATAATAATGCTAATAAAATATAATTATCCAGGCAGGTTTAATATATATAAACCATCATCAGTACTTTTTAAAAATACCATTGCCAGCTTAGAAAAAATCTGTTAAATCTGTTTTCTCCAGGTAAATATAGGGCTTACAAAAAACATGATATATTGATTATCTGAAATCTGGATATTTAAAGTAATGATGTTATTTATTAGTAGTATATGTTATTTAAGTAATTATTTTTGAACTATTGATGGATAAAAAATAAGCTTATCCTTTATATTTTGGCCTTGAATAATTTTATAACAGATTTATTGAGATATAATTCACATAAAATTCATTCTCTATAAGTGTACAATTCAGTAATTTTAATCAGTTTTCAGAGATGTACAATCATCACCATTATCTAATTTCAGAACAGTTTCATCACCCCAAAAAGAAATCCCATACCCATTTACTGCCATTCCCCATTCTTTCCTATCCCCAGCACCTGGGTCACTACTAACCTACTTTCTGTTTCTATGGATTTGCCTTTATGTGAAATGCCCACAATAGGCAAAACCATAGAAACAGATAAGTGGCCTTTTGTGACTGGCTTTCCAGATAAAAGGCCCTATAAGTGGGCTTTGTGACTGGCTTTCCTTCACTTAGGATAATGTTTTCAATATTCATCCATTATAGCATTTATTTCTGGGCAGGTTTTAATTTGAAAAACTAATTTAATTTAAAAGATTCTAAATTAAATTAATTCTACTTAATCTTCATGACAGCCTACTTAATTCTCTTGGCCTAGACAGGTTCTCCTAATTTATTTTAAGCTGTGCACAAAGGACAGAGCTACTTGAAGTTTAAAACTGGTCAAACCGATAAAAATTTACTGAGCATTTGCTACGTGCATGGCACAGTGCTTGGCCCTTTAGAACACTGCTGTCCAAAAGAAATGTAAGTCAGAGTAATTTTATTTACTTATTTTTTGAATATGATAGTTGACACACAGTATTACATTAGTTTCAGGTATATGACTTAGTGATTTGACAAGTTTACACATTATGCTATGTTCATCCCAAGTATAGCTACCATCTGTCCCATTACATTGCTATTAAAGTACCACTGTAAGTAATTTTAAATTGTTGAGTAGCCACATTTAAAGTAAAAAGAAACAGGTAACATTAACTTTAATAATATCTTTGGTTTAACCCACTATATCCAAATATTATCATTTTAATACATAATCAATATTTTGTTTTTTTCTATACTCTTTTAAATCTGGTAGGTATTTTAAACTTGCAGCACATCTCAATTGAGACTAGCACATTTTAGGTGATCAAAAGCTAAATGTGGCTAGTGGTTACTCTATTAGACAGTGCAACCCTAAAATACAGAAAGAAGTACAGGAAATTCTTTTTCCAACTCTCCACTTATTTATCATTCTCCAGTGAATGCCCAGACCTCACATATTGGTATCTGTAACCTTTCATTTGTTAAGAAGGCAATTACTATTTCAGCAATTCAAGGCAATATGTCAGTATCAAACGAATGTTTTAAACAATAACTGCCACTAGAATTTGAAAAAGAAGTCAGGAAGTTGCAGCATAAATACCTTCATTAACTAATGCTTCATCACCAAGGTGCAATTATAAAGAAATGGTCTCCAGTAAAAAGCACACCAAATATAAATTTTGCTTGGGAATAAAGTATTAGATAGGTAAGATAAAGAGCTGTTCTTGTCTTTGAGATCATGACCTGAGCCAAACTAGGAGCTGGATGCTTAACTGACTGAGCCACCCAGGCACCTCATGTTCATCTTTTCTGATTACCTCCCCAATGCCTTGAACATAGTAAATCATCAAGCCCTGAAAAATCTAAAAGAGGGTCTCCTGTGTTCTCCACATTGCTCAGCTGTGGGGATGTAGACGTACAACCAATGTCCTGTCTTTGTACAGCAGGCCTCTGGAGCACTGGGGAATGGGAAAGCCACAAGGTGCAACAGCATACTGGATTGGGAAAGCAACAGTATCTAGCTCAACTTTCCCGAAAAGGTGAGTGGGAAGACAGAAGGAAGAAAACAGACAGCTCCTTCATGCCTTTCCCATCCTTCTCTTTTAAGCCAAATCTAACCTGAGGAAAAAACTAATCTAGGAAGATGGTTGTCCCAACCTTAAAGGCTACTACAACACAGAAAACCTTTCATATGAGGCCACAAAGAACTTACATAGTTTCTCAATTTGGATCCTGATTCCGCAGTAATAAATATCTGAAGCATTGCCTAAAATCCATGAGTTACTTCAGCGGCAGAACCACTAAATTCGTCTCAGGGGTCCTTGGACTATTCTAATTATGTAGCTTACTCTCCTTGCCTCCTTCTAGTGGAAAAACTATACAGTAGCAAGAACTCACCACCACTGTAAAGCTTTTCTTGGGGGTTCTTCCTCTTCCAGAATCTGGAGCACAAGTCATCTACCTCATTCACTTAGCACTTTATCACTGGCTGTTTTTTTAAAGATTTTATTTATTTATTTGAAAGAGAGTGAGAGAGCACAAGCAGGGGGAGGGGCAGAGGGAGAGGGAAAGTAGGCTCCCCGCTGAGCAGGGAGCCCGATGTGGGGCTCGATCCCAGGACATCAGGATCATGACCTGAGCTAAAGGCAGACACTTAACCGACTGAGCCACCCAGGCGCCCCCTTTCATGGGCTGTTTTTATGGCATTCATTTCTTCTAATGATATCTTGAATGGTTAAATTTTATTTCGTGTTTTTTAGCAAGTTGTATCTCCAATTAGTCTGAATCTTGTGTTCATTTTTTAAAAAGATTTTATTTAATTTATGTGAGAGAGAGAGAGCATGAGCAGGGGTAGAAGCAGAGGAGGAGAGAGAGAGAATGTGAAGCAGACTCCACGCTGAGTGCAGAACCAATGAGGGGCTTGATCCCACAACTTCGAGATCATGACCTGAGCCAAACTAGGAGCTGGATGCTTAACTGACTGAGCCACCCAGGCACCTCATGTTCATCTTTTCTGATTACCTCCCCAATGCCTTGAACATAGTAAATCATCAGTAACTATCCATTTATTTGATTCTTCCTTTTGTCTCCTTTCTCTTCTAGTCTTTTAACTTCTCTTGGGAAGGCTGGGCATGTTCTAGCCCATCTTCCTTGAGAGGAAATGAAGTAGGGTTAGCACAATGGGGCACCGGGGTGGCTAGTGAGATGTCTGACTCTTGGTTTTGGCTCAGGACATGATCTGATGGGTCATGGGATCAAGCCCCACATTGGGCTCCCTGCTCAGCAGGGAGTTTGCTTGAGGATTCTCTTCCTCTGCCCCTCCCCCAACTTGCTCAATTGCTCTCTCTCTCAAATAAAAAAATAAATCTTTTTAAAGTGGTGTTAGCACTATTTCCTCCTACTGGGAGAACCCCCTGACAAGCAGTGACTGGGTTTACATAATTAACCACTAATTATTTACCCTCTGCTAAGATATAAACTGGAGAGACTCAGGTCTATAAGACAGGTATATTAATCTAACACTATCACTCAATTAAAATGTTTTCTATTTTATAGCTCTATCTGATCCCTATATAAAAAGGGAAGGCAAAATTAGGCTAATGTGAAGATTCTTTCATCATTACAGGTATGTTTTCATTAATTTTTTAAAATTCAATATCATCATCTTCATTTTGTTGTCTTGGAATTTGTTATTCTGCTTCATTCTTTTGACAAATATCGAGCACTCATTATGTATCAGGAGGTTCCTTGGGACATATCAGAGAATAAAAAAAGGTAAAACTCATAAAGCTTATACATTCTTACACATATCTTCTGTATCATTTATACTTCATGCAATAAGGTTTCTGTTGACAAATACTGTTACTGAATCGCATCCTATGAACAGAGGTAGTGCTATATATATTAGTTATTGAAAAATCTAAAGATCAGGGGTGCCTGGGTGGCTCAGTCGGTTAAGTGTCTGACTCTTGATTTCAGCTCAGGTCATGATCCCAGGGTCATGAGATCGAGCCCTGCGTCAGGCTCCATGCCTCCATGGAGCCTGCTTAGAATTCTCTCTCCTTTTCCCTTTGCCCCTCCCCTCTCTCTCTAAAAAAAACAAAAGAAAGAAAGAAAAATCTAAAGATTAAAGGGAACAGAAACTAAATATTAATGACCTTAGCAATTCACCTTTCAGTGAACTACTCAACAAAAACTGAAAAACCTGAAGATACACGATAAATACACAATAACTCTAGAAACTGAAGAAATTTTTATCTTTCATGGATAGAATAGGTAAAAGTAGTATTGGCTGCTACTGAACTATTAACTGCTCTACAGAATAGGCAGATGTGGACAGTTTTGAGAGAAGGAAAATAATTTAAAATATGAAGAGGGAAAAAAATCCCTAATTAAAATGGAATGAAGGATAAAACATTACATCTCAAGAGAAGTAAGGGCCAGGAAAATCTGTAGCATGGAGATACCAAAAAGAGGAAGATGAAGGTAGAACAGTGAAGGGCCCAGAAGTACAAAACAGATTTTCAACATGGCAACAGGCCTAAAAAAAGTATTTGGTAGAACTTTACAGGAGGTAAAGCTTATAGTAATGATAACATCAAATAGGTAGTACTTAAAACTGATATGGTAAGTAGCAAGTTTTAAGTTTTAAATAAACTAAGCTATACAGATAATACAAACAAAAAAATGAAGCCTAGTCCTATTAATAAAGCCCAGAGACTCCAATAGATTTTCAAAGCATGTAAAAAATATTCAACCCCTTACCTTTAGGGAAGTCAGTTGATCTGCCCACATTTCTATTATAGGAATAAGATGCTCAAATCCACAATCCTGAACAAGATCTTTATTAAAATGTTGGGCTCCTCCTTTGCTCTGTTTATAAATTATTACTGGAGCTCTTGGATTGTGAACAATTGAATTGATGCTATTCAGAACCTTAAAAAAAAAAAAGAATGTTTTTAAGTTGAAATGTTTATCATAGTCTTATCAAAGTGATTTAGGTTAAGGAAGTGCTTTATATGTCAACGTATCATCATTTTCAGAATTAATTTTAGGCATTAAGAGGTTCTTTAATAGTACTGACACCTGTAATGTTAACAGCAGTTTTATCAACATAATTAAACATATAAGTTCTAATGAGAACCAGAGACTCCAAAGAAAAGCTAAAATGCATTTTCAAATGATATGGACTTTAAAGTAGATTATGAATGACCTATTACAATTCACACAGGGAAAAATAATCATCAATACATCCTTAGCTAGAGTCTCACATTTCTCTAATTCTATCTCCTCGTATTTAAGCTAAATCAGATGTTGAAAGGGGGCATTTCCTGTTGTCTCATAACTTCAGTTAAAGTTCAGAGTTCAAGGACAATGAAAAATAAAGTCCAACACATTCTATACAGAAATCCTGGAAACATCATGCCAATTCTGGAAACCCCAGACCCAATTCAGAGAACTAATCCTTAAAATGCTGTTCCTCTACAACCACTCTCAGTACCAAAATCTGTATTATCAAGGTTCTACAGAGAAACAGGAACAATGTGTATGTATATAAACATACCTAAAAAGATTTATTATAAGGAATTGGCTCACACAATTATGGAAGCAGGTAAGTCCCAATTTCTGCAGTAGGCAAGCTTGGACCCAAGAGAGCCAATGGAGTAGTTCTAGTCTGAATGTCCACAGGCTTGAGACCCAGGAAGAGACAGTGCTTCAGTTCAAGTTTGAAGGCAGGAAAAAAACTGATGTCCCAGCTCAAAGGCAGTCAGTCAAGTGGAGCTCCTTCTTACTCAGCCCCTCTGTTTTAGTCAGGTCTTCAAATGACTGAATGAGACTCATTCACATTAGGGAAGGCAATCTGCTTTACCCAGTCTGCCAAATCAAATGTTAATCTCATCCATAAACACCTCACAGACATATTCAGAATGATGTTTGACCAAGTATCTGGGCACCCTGTGGCCCAGTCAAGTTGATACATAAAATGAACCATCATAAATACCCACATAATCTCTGCCTAGATTTAACAATTGTTAACATTTTCCCATATCTGCTCACTTAGCTGAACTTTCTAAAGAAAATAGACATGATAAAACTTAACCCTCAAATACTTAAGTATGCATCTCTTAAAAGTAAGCATATTCTCCTACAAAATCCTAACACATTATACATAAGAAATTTAACAGTAATTAGGGGCACCTGGGTGGCTCAGTCAGTTAAGCATCTGCCTTTGGCTCAGGTTATGATCCCAGAGTCCTGGGATGGAGTCCCACATAGGGCTCCCTGCTCAATGGGGAGCTCGCTTCTCCCTCTCCCTCTGCCGCTCCCCCTGCTTGTGCTCTCTCACTTTCTCTCTCAAATAAATAATAAATAAAATCTTAAAAAAAAAGAAATTTAACAGTAATTCCCTAATATCATCAATCCCTGGAGTAAATCTTAAGTATCTTTTTTTTTTTTTTTAAAGATTTTATTTATTTATTTGAGAGAGAGAGAATGAGAGAGAGAGAGCACATGAGAGGGGGGAGGGTCAGAGGGAGAAGCAGACTCCCTGCTGAGCAGGGAGCCCGATACGGGACTTGATCCAGGGACTCCAGGATCATGACCTGAGCCGAAGGCAGTCGCTTAACCAACTGAGCCACCCAGGCGCCCAAATCTTAAGTATCTTAATATGTACAGTATGTGACTATAACCCCTCTGCCAAAAGCTATGAGTTCTACCAAGGAGAGGAAAGGAAGACCCAAAACAGCAAGTTTAAACAAAGAAGAGTAAAGCCATTTCCTTATTTACCACCATCAAGCCCATACCATTTAATAAATAGCTATATAAGTATAAAAACAAGATACTATTTTGATCTCAAATCTTTGTCCCTACTCATACTTCAAGCTATAACTCACAGGTCTCTTGGTACTAAGATTTCAGATGTTTACTGAGGTGCTTTTGTTTTGAGTTCAAGAGAGTATTTCAACATTTTCTTCTCTTGTATTTAAACACATTTCAATGGAAAAATTAATTCCCCTCCACAGAATTATTAATGACAGCAGAGCATATTCTTATGACTTGATCACAATCAGGTGAATGGCAGCAAAATATGTATTAACAGTGGGGAAACAGTAAAATGACAATTACGAGAGAGATGGGAATTTAAAAAAAAAAAAACTCAAAAATAGGCCTTATCTATTCAGAAACAGTTTGTAGATACTAATAAACTCTTGCTATGGATAAAAACTGTATCTTAAGAGTAATCATTAGACAAATAGAAAAGAATTAAGATGACAAATGTCCTAAGTACTTGAAGAGAAAAAAAGACAAATCTCAACCCAGCAAATGTCAGGAAAAGAACAGAACCAAAAACCATATATAGAAAACAGAAAAATGTCAGGAATAAAAGCAGATATATGAGTTGGTCTCAATATCCATGAATGGTTTTATTCCCTGTTAAAGGACAAAGCCTCTCAAATTGTATCTAAGAAACAAGATGGAATAAAAGAAATTCAGTTACATGCTGGGTACAAGAGAGTTATCAAAAGAAAAACAAAAACAAAAAAACAGTTTTCAGAAAAGTGCCTGGAAATAAAATCAACTCAGAGATATATGAATAACCAGCAACAATCAATTAGAAAATGTAATGGAAAAAAGGATGCTATTCTCAATAGCAATAAAAGTTATAAAATACCTAGGAAAATAAACCTAACAAAAAATACTCAAGAGCTAAATTTAAAAATATATAAAACTTTATTCAAGGCTACAAAAGAAGGCCCATGTAAAATTAGAGACATATTTCTGAATGAGATGATTCAAAACTATAAAGGTGTCACCTTTCCAAATATTAATCTAAAAAGTTAATCCAATTATAGTTCATCTCAATAGGATCTATTTTTGATTTTGACAAATTGTTCATCCAAAAGAATAAATAGCAAAGGAAAAATTTTTATAAGAACAATGACAAGATTCTTACCCTAAAAGGTATCAAAACCTACTATAAAATTACAGAAGTTAAAAGAATATGGCAATAGTATAAAAATGGAACAGACTAGAGAATCTAGACACAAACCTATGCATATGAGTAGATATGATAAAGGTTTCATTTCAATGAAGTAGAGAAAGAATGGTCTATGAGAAACTGTAAACTCAAATGCCTCTAGAAGCAAGGTAAGACCATGACTGAGTGAAACAAGGATGGCCAAGGGCTGTAGCTAACTGAAGAATACAGGCCCATATGTGACAGGGGAGAGGCTTATGCCTATGATATCTGCACTGATAATGACTATGCAGGAATTTGTTGCCAGATTCTGTGGGCTTTTTTTTTTTTAAAGATCTTATTTATTTATTTGACAGAGAGAGAGAGCGCGCACAAGCAGAGGGAGCCCAATGCGGGGCTCGATCCCAGGACCCTGGGATCATGACCTGAGCTGAAGGCAGACGCCCAACCGACTGAGCCACCCAGGTGCCCCTGGATTCTGTGGCTTTGTTTCTTTTTTTTTAAGATTTTATTTATTTATTTATTTGACAGAGAGAAACACAGCAAGAGATGGAACACAAGCAGAGGGAGTGGGAGAGGGAGAAGCAGGCTTCTTGCAGAGCAGGGAGCCTGATGCGGGGCTCGATCCCAGGACCCTGGGACCATGACCTGAGCCGAAGGCAGACGCTTAACGACTGAGCCACCCAGGCGCCCTGATTCTGTGGCTTTTTAAGAGAAGCTTAGAAATAAGCTTAGAAATAAGAACTTAACAAATAAAATATCTTAATTTTTAAAATATTGGTATTTAATTCAAAGTTTAAAAAACCCTGTGTGGGTCCAATAAAATATGAGCATAGGCCTAGTTCAGTCAGTACATAGGCTTAATCACTCATCTATTCAATAAATGGTCTATAAAACCAGCAAGGTTAGATCTCTACATCATACCACTTAGAAAATTAAAGTTTATATGGACTAAATATCTAAATAAAAACAAAACTATGTAAGGACCTTAAGAAAATAGATTTACATATATAATAATAACAGCAACAATAATAATTATACCAACAACAGCAAAAACACAAACAATAAAAAGGGAAATGGCTTAAGGGAGGAGAATAGGAAAAAGGATTATAAAATCCTTTATTTTTTATTATACTTAGCTAATAAAATTTTATTATTTATTTATTTGAGAGAGAGAGAGAGCACGAGCAGGGGAGAACGGCAGAGGAAGAGGGAGAAAGAGACTCCCCATTGAGCAGGGAGCCTGACCCAGGACTCTGGGATCATGACCTGGGCCAAAAGCAGATGCTTAACTGACTGAGCCACCCAGGCACCCCAAAATCTTAAAAATCTTATCAGCTTTTTACTACCCTGCTTTGAATTAGGCCAAAGTCTTTCAAGGAGTAAGACAAAATCTAAGTCAAGCTACCTACAATGTTTTTAGCCAAGAAGATATGTCATGGTAAGACAGGATAAGCACACACAAATACAAATATTCCTTACCACCTGATAATTTAGTAAACTGAGATGGAAACCAAGTTTCAAATATAATAATAGTAGTGGATTTTAACACTCTACTTACATCAATGGACAGATCATCTAAAGAGAAAATAAACAAGAAAATAAAGGCTTTGAATGATACACTGGACCAGATGGACTTAACAGATATATTCAAAACATCCAATCCTAAAACAGCATAATATACATCCTTTTCAAGTGCACATGAACATTCTTCAGAATAAATCACATATTAGGTCACAAAACAGGCCTCAACAAATAAAAAAAGACTGAAATCATACCATGCACCTTTTCTGACCACAATATTATGGAACTAGAAGTCAACCACAAGGAAAAATCTGGAAAGAGCACAAACACATTGAGGTTAAACAACATGCTACTAAACAATGAATGGGTCAACGAGGAAATAAAAGAAGAAATTTTTTTAAAAATACATGGAAACAAATGAAAATGAAAACCCAATGGTCCAAAATCTTTGAGATGGAGCAAAAGCAATCCTAAGAGGGAAGTATATAGCAATACAGGCCTACCTCAAGAAGCAAGAAAAAATCTCAAACAACCTAACTTTACACGTAAAGGAGCTAGAAAAAGAACAAATGAAGCCCAAAGCCAGGAGAAGGAAAATAAAGACTAGAGCAGAAATAAATGCCATAAAAACTAAAAAAACAATAGCACAGATCAATGAAACTAGCACAGATCAATAAAACCAGGAGCTGATTCTTTGAAAAGATCAACAAAATTGGTAAACCTCTAGCCAGGCTTATCAAAAAGAAAAGAGAAAGGACCCAAATAAATAAAATCACAAATGAGAGAGAAGTAACAACCAAAAGCACAGAAATATAAACAATTATAAGAGAATATTATGAAAAACTATATGCCAATAAATTAGACAACCTAGAAGAAATGGATTCCCAGAAACATTACCAAAACTGAAACAGGAAGAAATAGAGAACTTGAACAGACTGATAGCCAGCAAATAAAATGAATTAGTAATCAAAAAATTCCCAACAAACATAAGTCCAGGACCAGATGGCTTCATATGCAAATTATACCAAACATTTAAAGAAGAGTTAATACATGTTTTTCTCTAACTATTCCAAAAAATAGAAAAGGAAGGAAAACTTCCAAATTCATTCTATGAGGCCAGCATTACCCTGATACCAAAACCAGATAAAGACACCACACAAAAAAAGAGAACAGGCCAATATCTCTGATGAACACAGATGCAAAAATTCTCAATAAAATACTAGCATACCGAATCCAACAATACATTTAAAAAATCATTCACCACAATCAAGTGGGATTTATTCCTGGGTTGCAAGGATGGTTCAATGTTTGCAAATCAATCAACATGATACATCCCATTAATAAAAAGAAAGGATAAGAACCATATGATCATTTCAACAGACGCAGAAAAAGCATTTGACAAAGTACAACATCCATTCATGATAAAAACCCTCAACAAAGTAGGTTTAGAGGGAAAATACCACAACATAGTAAAGGCCATATATGAAAAACCCACAGCTAATACCCTAAATGGGGAAAAACTGAGAGCTTTTCCTCTATAGTCACAAACAAGACAGAGATGTCCACTCCTACCACACAGTACTGGAAGTCCTAGCCATAGCAGTCAAACAACAAAAGAAATAAAAGGCATTCAAATCAGTAAGGAAGAAGTGAAACTTTCACTATTTGCAGATGGCAAGATACTACACATAGAAAACCTGAAAGAATCCTCCAAAAAACTGTTAGAACTAACAAATGAATTCAGTGGAGTCTCAGGATACAAAATCAATGTACAGAAATCTACTGGATTTCTATATACCAATAATGAAGCAGCAGAAAGAGAAATTAAGAAAACAATCCCATTTGCAGGGGCACCTGGGTGGCTCAGCTGGTTAAGTGGCTGCCTTCAGCTCAGGTCATGATCTCAGGGTCCTGGGACTGAGCCCCACTTAGGACTCCCTCCTCAGAGGGGAGTCTGCTTCTCCCTCTGCCCTTCCCTCCCCCCCTCCCCCAGCACATGTGCGTTCTCTCAAATAAATAAAATCTTAAAAAAAAAAAAAAAAAGAACGAAGGAAGGAAACAATCCCATTTACAATTGCACCAAAAACAATAAGATCGCTAGGAATAAACCTATCCAAAGAGGTTTAAGACCTGTACTCTGAAAACTATAAAATACTGATGAAAGAAACTGAAGATGATAGAACGAAATAGAAAGACATTCCAAACTCACGGATTGGAAGAACAAATACTGCTAGAATGTCTATACCACCCAAAGCAATCTATACATTTAATGCAATCCCTATCAAAATACCAACAGGATTTTTCATAGTGCTATAACAAATAATTCTAAAATTTGTATGGAACCACAAAAGACTCTGAATAGCCAAAGCAACCTTGAAAAAGAGAAACAAAACTGGAGGCATCACAATTCTCTACTTCAAGTTATATTACAAAGCTATACTAATCAAAACAGAATGGTACTGGCACAAAAATAGACATCTAGATCAATAAAACTCAGAATAGAAAACTCAGAAATGAACCCATAATTATACAGTCAATTAATCTTCGATGAAGAAGAAAAGAATATCCAATAGGAAAAAGCTCTCTTTAACAAATGGTTCTGTGAAAACAGGGCAGCAACATGCAAAAGAATGAAACTGGACCACTTTTTTACACCATACACAAAAATTAATTCAAAATGGATTAAAGACCTAAATGTGAGACCTGAAACCATAAAAATCCTAGAAGAGAATACAGGCAGTAACTTCTTTGACATTAGCTGTAGCAACTTCTTCCTAGATATGTCTCCTAAGGCAAAGGAAACAAAAGCAAAAATAAACTATTGGGACTACATCAAAATAAAGCTTCTGCACAGAGAAGGAAACAAGGCAACCTACAGAATGGGAGAAGATATTTGTAAATGATATATCTGATAAAGGGACATATCCAAAATATATGAAGACCTTATACAACTCAACACCCAAAAAACAACCTAATTAAAAAATGGGCAGGATATGGGGGCAATCTGGCTGTGACATCTGTCACCCCACTGATCGCCAGGGTTGATTCAGCTGATCTGGCTGGCTAGGCAAGTGTCCCTTTCCTCCCTCACCACTCCATGTGCATCCCTCTGGAAGCTGCAGGTTTGGTCAAAGAGGACGACCTTCCCCAATTGAGGAGGACTATTCTTCAGTCAAGGGTATACAAGTAGCTGCATTCCCCTACTAGAACCTCCAAACAAGCTCTCAAGGTCCATTTGTAGGAGAATGTAGGGTAGTCAAGTTTTCAAGGTTCTAGACCACATCCAAATGAGGCCCTACATGTGGCAGTCTGCCTTTCTTTAAAAAGGGGGGGGAGGAGCAGAAGATATGAATAGACATTTTTCTGAAGAACGCATACAGATGGCTAACATACACATGAAAAGATGCTCAACATCACCATCAGGGAAATGCAAATCAAAATTACAACAAGATATCACCTCACACCTGTCAGAATGGCTAAAATCAACAACACAAGAAACAAAAGGTGTAGGGGAGGATGTGGAGAAAAAGAAACCCTCGTGCACTGTTGGTGGGAATACAAACTGGTACAGCCACTGTGGATAACAGCATAGAGGTTCCCTAAGAAGTTAAAAATAGAACTACCCTAGGATCCAGCGACTGCACTACTAGGTATTTACCCAAAGAATACAAAAATACTAACTTAAAAGGATACATGCACTCTGATGTTTATAGCAGCGTTATTTACAATAGCCAAATTATGGTAACAGCCTATGTGTCTATCAATTGATGAATGGATAAAGAAGATGTGGTATGTGTGTATATATACGTATGTATATATACATATACATATACATATGTATATACATGCATACATACATATATATGTATGTATATATATATGTGTGTATGTGTGTACACACACACACATTGGAGTATTACACAACGATAAAAAAATGAACTTTTGTCATTTGCAAGGACACGAATGGAGCTAGAAAGTATTATGCTAAGTCAAATAAGTCAGAGAAAGACAAACACCACATGATTTCACTCATATGTGGAATTCAAGAAACAAAACAGGGGCACCTGGCTGGCTCAGTCGGGAGCATGTGACTCTTGATCTCAGGGTTGCAAGTAGAGATTACTTAAAAATGTAAAAAATTTTAAAAATTAAAAAGAAAACAAAACCAAAAAGGGAAAATAACTACAGAGAACAAACTGATGGTTACCAGAAGGGAGGTGCGGGTGTGGGGGGGGGGGGGATGGGTGAAATAGGTGATAGGGATTAAGGAGTACACTCATTGTGATGAGCACCGGGTGTTGATTGCATGGAAGTGTTGAATCACTATACTGTACACCTGAAACTAATACTAGACTGTATGTTAACTGGAATTCAAATAAAAAGTTGAAAAAAAAAAAAAAAGAAACCAAGGTTTCACTACAAATAACCAGTCTCTTTGCCAGTTGTTCAATACCTGAAAGTATCTCTGGTCAATTAGGGCCTGCCGCTGGTTATCTTTGCTGGGTTCATCTGGTTTCTCTGGGTCCTCTGCATTTTTTTGACTGATAAGATCCTGTAATCTAAAGGGGAAAAAATAAATCAAGATAATATAAAATACTTTCCTAGACACTGGATTAAGACAACAAACTGAGTCAATGATTCAGCTACCCTCCAACATCTTTAAATTAATTTTTTTAAAGATTTATTTATTTGAGAGAGAGAGAGTGTGTGCATGAGCAGGGGGTGGGGTGGGGGAATGGGCAGAAGGAGAGGAAGTGGAAAGAATCTGAAGCAGACTTCCCCGATGAGGGCAGAGCTGACACAGAACTTGATCCCATGACCCCAAGATCATGACCCAAGCTGAAATCAAGAGTCTGACTGAGCCATCC
This sequence comes from Halichoerus grypus, assembly GCF_964656455.1. NCBI lineage: Eukaryota > Metazoa > Chordata > Mammalia > Carnivora > Phocidae > Halichoerus > Halichoerus grypus. The sequence goes on along the minus strand of NC_135712.1, from coordinate 121,160,768 downwards.
AGGCACCCCTAACCCTCCAACAGCTTTATGTCATATTTACATATAGATACATTTTATACACACACACATTTTTTACATTTAATTTTGTAAGTCATATTGTCACTGGAAAACAAGAATGCCCCCTCAATAGACCACAAATTAGAAGAAATCGCTGAAAACAAAAGGGATCAGACTGAAGAAGAAAGTTCTAACCATACCCCAACACTTGCAAAAAGTAGAATAGGAAAGAACTACAGGAAATGATGAAAGCAACTTCCAAGGTACTCTGAGATTGGAGGCTATAGGTAAAGGGAGCAAGGAGCAATGCTCAGGGCAATTTGGGCACTGTAGCAGCAAGAACTAGACAGTACGGTTCTTCCTTTTTTATACTGTATTTGTACCAAAGAACAACCAACAGTGATGCCTGGGCTAGTCAAGAGGGCATGGAAACCCAAGAGACCACTGTTCCAAGTGGCTACCAGAAATCTGACAGAGTTTCTTTGCCTAGAAACCTATGTATGAGTGTATCCACCTAGTAGCAAACCCTTTCCCTTCACCAAATATCTCCTATGTCAGGCTGTAGTAAACATTCTCCTCCCACCCACCATGCCTCTGGAAAAAAATGATTAAAACCCATTTCAAATTAACCACATTAAATTTGAGTATGCCTATCAGTTTCCTGCAGAACCCTGACCCATTAAATCCACTCATGACTCATTAATGAGCTTGACCTGCTATTTCTAAAATAGAACAGCAATATTCCTGGGCACTTGGGTGGCTCCATCAGTTAAGCATCAGACTCTTGATCTCAGCTCAGGTCTTGATCTTGGGGTTGTGAGTTCAAGCCCTGAGTTGGGCTCCACACTTGTTGGAAAAAAAAAAAAAAGGCAATATTCCATCATGTCATTTGCCGGCTAAAAAACAAATCAATGGCGGGGCACCTGGGTGGCTCAGTTGGTTAAGCGTTGGACTCTTGGTTTCCGCTCAAGTATTGATCTCAGGGTCTTGAGTTCGAACTCCGCATGGGCTCTGCACTCAGCAGGGAGTCTGCTTCTCTCTCTCCCTTTCCCTCTTCCCCCTCCCCCGGCCCCCCCTCGTCCTCTGCCTGTCTCTCTCAAATAAATAAATCTTAAAAACAAAACAAAACAATCAATGGCTTCCCACTGCTCTGTGAACTAAACCTAATCTCCTTAGGTCAGCATTTGAACAGCTCAATGCCAGTAGTTGTTACACAATATTCCTCATGACTCCTTTCTTACCTCATCTCTTACTATTACCCTACAATTATCTACTCCAGTCATATGTATTACCCTTGATCTTCACTCAATTGCTTTTCTCTGCTCTCTGATGAGTATATGCCAAAAACAAATTAATATTAATAAGTGGAATTAGTTCTAGGTAAAAAGTCAATCTCCTTCATCCAGTAGATATAAAGACCTCACAATCCATTTTCCTTTTTTTTTTTTTAAGATTTTATTTATTTATTTGACAGAGAGTGAGAGAGAGCATGTACGTGAGAGGGAGCACAAGCAAGGGATGCTACAGAGGAAGAGGGGGAAGCAGGCTCCCCACTGAGCAGGGAGCCTGACGTGGGGCTTGATCCCAAGACCCTGGGATCATGACCTGAGCCAAAGGCAGTTGCTTAACCGACTGAGCCACCCACGCACCCCTCACAATCCATTTTCCACCTGACTTCCCACCTATTTACCAAATTCATATACTTTACAGTTTTGCTGAAGGCAGTGCCAGGAGCATATTATCTAGAATACAAACAGGACACAGAAAAGCCAATATGCTCTCTAATGGGAATACAAGTAAACTGATACATCTGAATTTAAATGTTAGTTAACCTTTCACTCAGGTGAAAATGTTTAACTTATCATTGAACTGTTTGCAAGTCTGATTAATAAATACTACGCTATAGATATATAACATTTTAGCTGTCAGTATAGTAACCTAAATACATAATTGAAAGTACTAGTTACAGTCACTCTGGGAAATGATATATGATTCAATTAACTACATGAATAAAGACATACCCTCATTTAATGACAATAATCAACTTATATTAGGATGGTGATGATGATAATTGCATTTATTGAGAACATTCTCTATGAAGAACTCTTTTAAGCACTTTACATTGTAAACGAATATTTCAAAATGGAGCAAGCAAGACTAGCTAAGAGTCTCTTAAAATAGGGTCAGGGGGCCAAAAGGGAGGAGGATTTTATGCATATCCTAATAGGAAGAAACTAAACTTTTAAAAACTTTTCAGCCAGCTGTGGCCCTCAGTCCTCCTCACCATGATAGTTTCAATACCTCACATGCATATTAAATTAGCTCAACCCATCCCAGTTAACCTAGTTTCAATCCGTTTTGCATAGAGGACCTAAAGGAGAATGGCACTTACTACCTTTCACCTTTATAATTCTGCCTCCTCTTTGTCTCCCTCAGAACACAATTCAGGTTTCTACCTGAATCTGTGTCTCCCAGATTGCAATTCTAATTGCCCAAATAAGTATCTGTTTGTTTAAATTTTCAATCAGTTCCTTCTTGGTTGACAACATGTATACATTTCATCTCATTGTTTTTCTAAGTTTACAGAAGATGATGATTAGTGAAAGCTAGGGACTCATGGGATATTGACCTTTGGTTTGCCTGGTCTCACAGTAAATATCAGCCAAAGCATAATATTCCTGAAAACTTTGTATTTCTGCAAAACCACAAAGGTAAAAATAACAGAGTTCAGGAGAAAAGTAGTGTTAGAAACCAGACTACATAAAATTGATGCAGCTTGTAACCAGAGAACCACCACCGGTCGGTCCCTCAGGAGGTTAGACAGCCCCAGTATGTCTATAGGTTGCCTCAGGGGATATTAAAAATGCACAGACCACAGAGCAGAAATGTTGGCTTGAGAATGCCAAGACTATGAAGATGGAAATGGATCCAACTCCAGGCCGAAGAAGCTGAGGTTCAAACAGGCAAGGGAGGAAGTGCAACTTGCCTCCAGCCTGGAGTCTGTCTAATGCAGAGGGTCAAGGAGGGAGCCCTGGGTGCAGCCTCTCATTTTAAATTTTCTTAAAATAGAGCTGAGGGGGCAGTTGCCTATGTACTAGCAAAGGTTTTCCCCTTGCTGAAAGCTGTACTACTGCTATTCTAATTCCTTGTACCTAGGAAAAACCCTGTGAACAATGTAATGTCTATTTTACACTACTAATCATTCCCCTGTTTCCCAATTGCATATGACTTCCTTGATGTTTTAGAAATGTGTTTTAGCAGTATAGGCTGTACTCAGAAATATACTAGGGTTATTCTGTTGTCTCCAGAGCAGTGAGGAGGGCCTAAAGGCCATAAAAATTCCTTAAGAGTAGCTAAAGGATTCTTCACATACTTAACAGATGCTTATTCCATGCAGCCAGCAGCAACAGCTATGTTTCTTTGTAGAGTCTGGGAAACCCAGCAAACTGCACCTCCAGCTTAAAATGTGCTGTGCTGTCTCCTGTTTTCTATAGACATCTCCATAAGACATGTTTCTATGTTCAGGTATTTTATAGCTTTTAACTGTGTCTGGATGAAGCCTTTCCATGATTCATGATGACTCCATTCTGGAGATGAGGAACAAGCTGAAAAGTGGAATGCCAATTTTGTTTTAAAAAATCCTGCTTATTGGGGCGCCTGGGTGGCTCAGTCGTTAAGCATCTGCCTTCCACTCAGGTCATGATCCCAGGGTCCTGGGATTGAGCCCCGCATGGGGCTCCCTCTCCGCGGGGAGCCTGCTTCTCTCTCTCCCTCTGCTGCTCCCCATGCTTCTGCTCTCGTTCTGTCAAATAAATAAAAAATCTTAAAAAAAAAAAAAACCTGCTTATCTTGCCACAAAGATACAAAACACATATATATACCAGTGTGAGCCTCTCAGAGTTATACATTCCCTGAATCCTTTTCTCCACATTCCTAGGATTTTTTATACGATTAGGATGAAAAGGGTGGTTCCCTTCAATCTATCAACTCCAGTGCTACAACTCTGAAGGCAACTGTTTCTTTAGGAGAGAAGTCCAGCTCCAGGCTAAGATCCTACATGTTATCTTTCAGCCAATTACAAAGGCTCTGCCTAGAAAGCCTCATGGGGGAAAGCTGCCCTCCCACATCAGACTTGGAGCACAGCCTATGCACTGCAATCTGTGGAGGGAGCTGCTGTCTAGAACTCAGCCCCCCTTACTTCTCCCTTTCCTTGCAACTCCCACACCAGCATTATTAGTCCAGATGCCTCCATCTTGAGGCATCTTTATTGGGGTGACCCTAAGGTACTTTTCACTTCTCCTTATGGGGTGGGGGCAGTCTTAACTAACCTACTTTTCTCCACTCTCAGTATCTTCCACTCCCAGGCTCCCACTAGGCCCATGAAACAGCAGGAGTCTTTTGTGCAGGGCTCCTAGGCAGTGAGATGTTTCCTCCTATCAGTGCAGCATGTCATTCACTGACCCTTGCCTGGTGTCATTCCATAGAGGAAAATGGAACACTAAAAATGGAATACTTTTTGGCTGCTTACATTATAGTAGTAAGTGAATAAAGCCTTGATTGTTCATTTCAGCTTGGTTCACTGTCCTAACCACCTCGCCATACATCAACTCAACACTAGAGTGACAGGATTCTGATTCTGTTTTCGCCTAGCGAAATATAAATATCATTGAAATTAAATGGTAATGATTAGTGTAGTACCTTTACCTTGTACTGGCAGACCTATTTGATCACCTCCTAACAACCAAATTTTATGATCAACCTTGTTTGTAATATTAAACAAGAAAAGTCCATTTTTTTCCCACATCAAATAGACTCATTTGATATTGAAGGTGGTTAGTTGAAAGGCAACAAATCTAAAGCAAAAATTGAATTTTCTCAGGTTCTAAAAGTGAAAGAGAGAGCCTTTCCCCTCCTTTTCTTGTAGCATTTCCTTTGGAAAACTTGCAGTTGTAAATCCTTTCTCTGTGTCTTTAAGAAGTATGTAAATCTTTTTAAGATTTAAATAAGCCTCCTGCCAAGTTTACATCCTAGGAATGTCTTTCTTTCTTAGGAGCCTTTGAACCACCTTTTTGAAATGTAGACATCTCCCTGTTTCTGCGGTAGTTTAGCCTAGGCTCCTGGCTCTAGGTTGTAACTTGCTGCTGCTTATCATAAAAAAACACGGGAAGCTTTATTTTTCCCTAGGATAAAGACAATTCACATACAATATATGTAATGGATTGTACATGCCTGGCTATATAAAAGAATGAGATTTCCTTCTGGCTGTGTAATCTCTTTAGCAGACTGCCTATAATGTACATCACAGTCTGGTTGGATGTTTATTCAGTAATAAAACATTTTTTCTACATATATGGAGAGGATTCACTGGGCTGACAGGGTATTTTATTTTAAATTATTTGCCTAACATTTAGTTCTTTAGTTCTCTAACATTTATGTTCTTTAAAAGAACATAGTAGTTCTTTAAAAAATATTCTACCTCTGCCATTGCAGAAAATAAGAATTTGAAAAGTTTTACCTTAAAAAAATGTTTTTCATCAGGTGTTTTTTGGTTCTAATTAGTATGATGGTTAAGAGTTTGAGCTTTGGAGTCAGAATGACTGGGTACAGATCTAATTTCTTTCCAAGTTCTTCCACATACCATCTGTATGATTGTAGGCAAGTTATCTAACATTCCTAATTCCCTGTTTCCACATCTAGATTCTACAAAAGTTCCAAAGGTAAAAAAAAAATTATTAATTTTTTAAATTCCAAATTTAAATTTCTAAAGCACAATTAATTTCTTCAAAATTCAACAGAAAAATACAGCAGGGATTAATTCTGAATCATAATTTTAAAGGTTAATCGTGAAAAGTCAATCTAAAGACAATAACCCAAGGGGCGCCTGGATGGCTCAGTCGTGAAGTGTCTGCCTTCAGCTCAGGTCATGATCCCAGGGTCCTGGGATCGAGCCCCGCATCAGTCTCCCTGCTCAGCCAGAAGCCTGCTTCTTCCTCTCCCACTCCCCCTGCTTGTGTTCCCTCTCTCGCTGTCTCTCTCTCTGTCAAATAAATAAATAAAATCTTTAAAAAAAAATAAAAATAAAAAATAAAGAAAATAGCCCAAAATGAACAATAACAAAGACATATACAGTCGATTCTTGTTATTTGTGGTAGTTATGTTCTATAAAGTCACCATAAACACTGAATTAGCAAAGATTGAGCCATTGCTCCTAGGGTTAATACAGTCAGTTTCCTGCATGCATCTGATAACATTTTCCTCAAGTGATCAATATATAAGCTTGTTTTATGTATGTCAATGTTTAAAAGCACCTTATTTAATATTGTTGATTAATTAACATTGAACTCATAATAGCACTATAACTCGTGCCTAAATGAAGTTTATCTAGCACATGTATTTTCTCTGTAAGCCACATCACAGCCTTCTTCCCACCCAGGAAAGGACACTACACAGTACTTCAACATTATGCTTAGTGGCCATCTTGGAGAAATCACCAACAAAAAGTGCAAAAATGCAAACAAACAAAAAAGTGGCACTATGACAACAAAAAGGATGCTTGTTTACAGTTATAAGAGCTGAAACAAGAGGACAGATCATCACCTTGTTCAACAGCTGGAAATGTGTATGTTGGGCATGTCCTCTCATGATCATCAAAGTGCCACAACTACTGATTTGAGGGTTAAAAATAAATTTCAGCAGGTAGGCAAATTCACAAATATGAAATCTGTGAATAATGAAGACTGACTACCTATCTCTACGTATACATTAAGTGCACATATGTATATGTGTGTGTGTCTTCCCTAATATACTTGCCTTGAAGTGAGTAAAGTTCCTTTGAAGAGGATCAGGACATGCCACTCCAAAATATGCCATTTGACATAGGAAATGTTTTAAGCCAAAGGAATTTGAGACATGGCAGGTGCAGGAAAGGCTCTCTGACCTCCTCCTCCTCTCCTGAAGCAGATCATAAGACCCTCATGTAATAGGTGCCCTCCAATACCCAAAGGAAAGGAGCATCTTTATTTCTGGAGACAGAGGGACTCCAAGTAGGAATCTGAGTTTCCCCCAGTATACTTAACTCATACCCTTTTGTCCTATCATGTTTTTCTACAACTTTCCACTCTTCAACAAAAGTAGTATAAGAAGGCTCAGGCTTAACTGTTTCTTCAGGCTTTCATTTCCTTATGAAGACTTTCATATATTCACATATAACATCTATCTACACCTTCTCCTCTTTTTATCTCCTTTCATCCTCCTTTTCCCAGTTGCTTCTCAACCAGTTTTCCAATCTCATTTTGACACCAATAACTATCTAGTTATTCAGGCCTAAAACTTAAAGGAGTCTTGATTTTTTTTCCCCCTGAGCTGCCTATATCCATCCAATCCATCACCAAGTCCTATCAGCTCTACCTCCAATATTCCAGACACTTCTCACCTTTGCCACTACTGCCCTCTGTGACCATGTCACCACCACCTCTTGTCTAAACTCACACAACAGCAACTCTCATACTATTTTACACTTAGTACTTATACTACATCAAAATGGTCTTATTTATTTTTTTCATTGTCCTTCTCCCCTCATGTAATCTCCATGAGGTCAGGGACCTTACTATTTGGCTTATCACTGCAATTCCAGTACCCAGAATGCCAAGCAAATAGTAGGAAGTACTAAAGGTACCCAAAATACTAAGGAATAGTAGGAAGGGAAAAAAAGTGAACTAATGAATGCAGCCTTTCCGAACCTTCCATTTCTCTTTTCTTTTTTAGTTTTCCTTCTATCCTATCTTAATTTAACTTAGTATGTTAATCCTTGGATGTCCAGAATATTTGCCTTTCACAGTGGCATGTGTTGCCATGGGAAGGAAGAAACATAGTTGTCCCTGAAAATTGAATCAACTTATGCTAATACAAGTGACTTAATACATCTAATGCATATATTAACTCATATAGTTTTCAAAATATTTCCTCCCAATGCTCCCCACACTACCTCTTCAAGTCCCATTCCCTCGAATGAAAGAGTACACCAGGTAATCTTCAGAAAATACTACCAACTATTTAGGACCAACTTTTTCAAACTCCTCTGAGACTGTGCTTCTCAAAGTCAAGAAAAGTACAAGTGAGAGATGTGAATGGCTCACTGCATTCATTCTAGTACTTTTGAAGTGTGATAAGGCTGTGTATTATTCAGGTCACGACTAGCACCAACAAAAATTGGGGGCTTGTCATGTCTAATTTCAATGATTCACTTGCAATTCCTCTATGGTTTCCAAAGACAATGTTCTAGTTAAAATCTTTGCCCTTATTACATCAGGTAAATGCCCTTTTTTGTTCTTAAGATAAATATATAGCCAAATTCAACACAGTAGAAACTGTTTTTAAACTGTGGAACCAGAAATATCCTATTATGTCATTTCCCCCATCAGTCTGGTAATTTCAAGCTAAGGCCACTATGAGGTAAGCATGAAGTAAATTTACAGGTAATAAAAATAATATAATACAAAACCATAACGAATCTGTTAACTTTGGTAAGGTATAATTACTTGATGTTTTTCTTAAGGGCTTTCTCCAGTTTCTTCACCTGTTGTTTATAAAGTCTTAATTCATGCTGTGTGGGCCTGTAGAAAATAAATCACATTGAATGCATTCAGTTTATTGAGTAAAACTATAAGGATATTTAATAAATAAGGTATACCATGTTACTTGTCACAAATATGCTTATTAGAAACCTTAAAATAGGGCGCCTGGGTGGCTCAGTTGGTTAAGCGACTGCCTTCGGCTCAGGTCATGATCCTGGAGTCCCTGGATCGAGTCCCGCATCGGGCTCCCTGCTCGGCAGGGAGCGTGCTTCTCCCTCTGACCCTCCCCCCTCATGTGCTCTCTCTCTCTCATTCTCTCTGTCTCAAATAAATAAATAAAATCTTTAAAAAAAAAAAAAGGGTGCCTGGGTGGCTCAGTCGTTAAGCGTCTGCCTTCGGCTCAGGTCATGATCCCAGGGTCCTGGGATCGAGTCCCACATCGGGCTCCCTGCACGGCGGGAAGCCTGCTTCTCCCTCTCCCACTCCCGCTGCTTGTGTTCCTGCTCTCGCTATCTCTGTCTCTGTCAAATAAATAAATAAAATCTTTAAAAAAAAAAAAAAAAAAAAAAAAAGAAAAGAAACCTTAAAATATTTCATGACTGCCAGTGAGGTGTTTCTTGGCCACTGAATTTCTCCTTCCATGTATTCCCTGTTCAAAACTTTTTACCCATTTTGTTTGTTGTTAATCTATTACTTGTTTTTATAGTGAAATATTTCAAATGTACAGACAAGAAGAGAGAATAGTAAAATAAACAATGGTATACCCACTACTCGGCTTCACCAAAGTGAAATATTGACATATTTGTTTTCAATTTTTTTTTTTAACTAAAACATTATACATATAGTTAAAACTCCATGTGTGTCCCTGTTAGGTAACCGCTATCCCAAATTCACTGTTCATTATTCCCATGCATGGTTTAAAATTTTTACTACATATTTATATAGCCACAAATTTACATATCATTATGTGGTAGGTTTTTTTAAACTTTATGTAAGTGGTTTCTACTTTAGGTATCAGTTCCTGCTCCATTTAAATATAATCTTTATGAGAACAAGTTATTTATTTTGGTCATTATATTACCCCAGAGCTTAGGACCACTGTCTAACTTATAAGAGGTACTCAACAAACACTTGTTAAATGAAAAAAATCTCAACAATGTTCGTTCCTTATTATTCCTTGTCAATGTACAGAATGTCATCCTTTTGTGGTGGCATGCTACATATAAATATACCTTGTTGTATGACATTTAAACTTTTTAGTTTTCTTCTCCTCTCACAACACAGGGATAAGATAGTAAGACATTATAAAGAAATTTGGGAATGTGAAACCTGCTGATATAAATCTGAATCTACTCTGCGTTCCCACCCAGTTTTATCTTTTTCAATGTGGGCTCCTATATTCTCACTTCCCTTCCCTACCTACGTGTGTTCTTGTTCCTTGCATCATATGAGATACAACTAACTAAAATGATTATAAAAAAGTATGAGGTTTCCAAGATTAGTTTTACAGTAAAGGAGCTGGAAAGATTCATTTAACACCCCAAATTCCAATATGTGTTTACTTTCTAAAAGTTAAATAAAGATTACTTAAGTTTCTCTCACCTGGTTTCCAAATCTTTTTGGAGATTCAGCTTTTCACTTAAAAGTGCATCAATCTTGGATTTCGATTCCTTGAGTTGATTCTGTAATGACTTCAACACATTTCATAGAAAAGTAGTTAACTTTCCTAGATTACTATTTTACTTCCTAGATTATTATTTTACTTTATAAAAAAGTAATTAGTCTTGTAGTCCCCTTACCATTAGAAGGCCTTTATAAGTTGGTGAGGCATCAAAACTTCTGTAGTCTTTTTCTTCTTCTGACGGACTTTCATTTTCTTTATATTGCCTGTGAAAAGATACATAGTGCGTACTTATGAAAAATCTATCTTCAAAGGGAAAAATACAGCTAACAAAAATCAACCCAATAAATGTCTGATAACCTAAACATGAATTAAAATTTAAGCCAAATTTCCTACTTGTTCTCAGAGAGAATGGTACTAGAACATACTACTACCCAGTATTACAGTACATATCTGTTCACTATCACCTTAAATTAAAACATAAGATCCATGTGGACCAGAACTTCGTTTTGTTCACCATTGCATCTCAACTGCCTAGAAGAGTATGGGGCATAAAGGGGGTGAAAAAACCACTTTTTGAATGAATAAAGAAACAAAGCACACTGTTTTTTCTTTCTAGTACTTTCAGGTCACCAAAAAACCTATACGAAAAAAATACACAGTATGAGTAGACGAGGCAACAGATTTAATAGTCCCAATTCAAGTCCTGACACCATTAACCCGATGCTATTTGAATAGATCAATCTCTCAGAATTTGTCTTCTGTCAGAGAAGTATCTATCACATCTACCTCACAGGATCGGTGTTAAAAGTAAGTAAAATATATTAAAGCACTCATGTCCAGGAAATCAGAAATGAACTTCCAAAGTTACCTGCTTCCATTATCCAAGACCATTTTTTAAATTTCTATCTAAAGAGAAAGATGGAATTAAACAAGGGAGCTTCACTTAACTACTAATTCACTATAGAACCATTTTCCCTAGGGTAATTTTTCAAGTGTCTCTGACATCTCAGAAGAAAATGTGAGCCTAATAGGTTTTATTCTTATGTTACTTTCCTTGGCTCTTCAACGTATCCACCAAGTCAGGGAAATACTAACAGAAATAACTAGCAATATATTTCATGTAATCTATATTGATGCAGTAACACTGGGTAAAAAAAAAAAGTAAAATTACATAGCTGAAAGCCTATCATTTTAAAATGTACTTTTCCTCTGTTTCAGAGATTATAGCACATTTGCAGTTTTCTAAGACATCCAACTTGTTAACTCTTGTATTCACATTTCTACTGCCTTGATTGCTGCTTCCTTCCCGAGTTTGCTCATATATGGAGACAGAAAGTAATACCAGTCCATAGTATTCTGAAACTCCCTTCACAAGACCCTCTGGAAGTCTTCCCAAACCTGTGCCCTAAATTAGAGTCCCCAGATAGTGTACCATAGGTGTGCTGTGCAAAAGAGTTATAGATATGGCAAGATATTCATCCCCCTCAGGCCTCAGGACAACTGGGTAGGGTTTAGGGTAGTCAGAGTTCTTGAACCAGGCACTCCCGATTGCAGCTTTGTGTGTACCCCAAGTGTGGTACAAAAACATCAATATTTGTGTTTCATAATGAGAAAAACTTTAGACAACACTGCGCTTAATAAACAGGCGTTAAGCAGGGGCTTTTGCCTCTGCAAGAGGCCCTGTCCCATCTGTCTTCTTCCCTTGGTCTTGCTCCCCTACCTCTACAGGTACATACCTCCTTCTCCTGTGCTTCCTGTGTATCCTATGTAGGCCTCCAAATCCCTCATTTTCTCTCCTGTTTCAGCTCTTTCATCTCTCAACTCTTTCATCTTCTTTTCTTTAGTAATGTAATACTTATCAATCATACCCTCCTTTTACACTACTCCTGCTCCTTCAAGTGATAATAATACCCCATTTATAGATCTCAAAATTCACCTTGAAGTTGCTACAATCTCACTATCAAGTTTGTACTCACTCTTAGAAAGGAGACTATGGGGGTCTATAAAGTCAGTGAACCCTGAAAAACCCTCCTCTTTGGAGACTCTTCATCATTGCAAAGTATAAATGACTTCTAATTTTTTCATCTGTAAGATTATTTATAATGTAGCTCCTATTTTCTTCCTATCTCCTTCTTCCTTAGTGAGAGACATTCAATCCAAATATCTGGCCTGAGCAAGGTTTTTATAAGCCAAACTATCTCACTTCAGCTAGGCCAGTGATGACAGGATTGCTAAGTGAAAAGGGAATTCCTTTCTGCCAACGTTCTCATTCCTCAACCAAATTCAACACTCCTCCCCAAAATGGACTCAATCCTTTTATCATTTATAGTCAGAGAACCCCACTTTGCACAACTTCAGAGGCAACTTCTCATACTATATCCCACATGACGGATTTCAAATGATGGCTATGCTAAATCTTCTCTATTTTTACTAAAAACCCAAACTCCATCATATATCAAGTCAGCAATCAGCAAGCTGCTGCCTGTGGGCTACATGCAGGCTGTGGATTTTTGTAATTAGAGTTTTACAGAACACAGCCATGCCAATTCATTTACATATCACCTGTGGCTGCCTTTGTGCTACAAGAGCAGGCTTGAAGAGTTGTGAGATTATACAGCCTAAAATGCCTATAATATTTACTGTCTGGCCCATTACAGAAAAGTTTGCAAACACCTAAATCTAGATTAGAATTTACTAAAGACATAGCCCAAAGGTTGCAATTGATATTGTTTGGACCATATAATATTTTTGTTTTTTCTTTTTAAATTTTTTATGACTCCAGTTGACATACAATGTTACATTAGTTTCAGGCGTACAACATAGTGATTCAGCTTCTCTGTATGTTCTCTATGCTCACAAGTGTAGCTCCCTTCTATCACCACACACTATTACAATATCATTGACTATATTCCCTACGCTTTCCCTATTATTCACATGACTTATTCATTCCATAAGTGGAAGCCTCATATCCTTCTCTCCTTACCCATTCTGGCCACCGCCCACTCCCCTTTTCTCTGGCAACCATCAGTTTGTTCTCTGTGGACCATAAAATATTTTTTAAATCATTAATTGTGAGTATTAAAAACCTGATTTCATTTATAAATCTCGACAACCCAGCAAATCTAGCCACCCTGAACTCACATTCTTACAAGGTATCAGCTGGCGAGAGTGTGTCAGTACCGGCCCCTTCAGACAGATGGTAGCTAGCCAGCCAGTTTGCCACAGTCCTCACCTCGCCTGCTGCACTCACTTTCATTATTTTCTTGATTGTGTAAGCTTAAGTGTGCAACCTTTCAAGCCATTAAAGTCTTCATTTACCTTCTCTTTACTCTTACATACTATGACTATCCATTTTAGTGTCAAGTTGGCTAGGCTCTGGTGCCCAGCTGTTTGGTCAAACACCAGCCTAGATATTGCTATGAGGCATTTTTTAGATATGATTAACATTTAAATCAAGAGACTTTAAGTAAAGAATCTTTCATAATGTGAGTAGGCCTCATGCAATTAAAGGCCTTAAGAACAAAGACTGAGACCCACAACAAGGAACCCTTCCCTGGGTCTCTGGCCTGCAGGCCTGCCTCACAATTACAACCAACTCCTTTAAATTAAATTTTTCTACCCATATAAATGTACATCCTATTGGTTCTGTTTCTCTTGAGAATCCTGACTAATCTACATATCTATAACCTCATCACCCAGTTTTTCTGTATTAAAGGAAAAAGTGCCTTCCTTCTTTCCAAGGCAAATGATGCCTTCTCATTCATTTACAGCCTACTTGGTCCAGTATGTGAAAGACTGCTCTCTATAGATTACTACGTCTATCTATAATATACCAACAAATGCCTTGAACTCCAGCCAAACTGGTTTAATCACAGTGCCATAAAAAAACTACACTTTCGTATCTATGCACTTTTGCTCATAGCATCCAAGCGGTCTAAAATGACTACCTTTTTTGCCTTTCTACTTTCCCAAATTTTACTTATCCTTCAAGCTCAAGCACAACCCTCATTTGCTTTGTAAAGGCTTCTCTGGTCACTCCACCCAAAACTATTTTGTTCTTGTTCTAAACTCCTATATTACTGTCTGCACAATTTTTAATAATTACTCTATAATGACATTATGCGTATTAGTGTGTTTTAATCTCCTATTATTTTTCTTAATTATTAATGTGTTTACATTTTATCTCCCTTACTAGACTGTAAAATCTTAGAAGGTAAGAATCATATCCAAAACTTTGTCTCATCTCTGTAGAATCTAACACCATGCCTATCAAAAAAAAGACACAGTTTCATTTGGAAATCAGGAGGTCTCTGAAGTTACTTGATATAATGCTACTTTCTGAATAGAATGAAACAAGGAATTGCTCTATCATTAGTTGTACTCTTCTTGTCTTCCCTTCCTCCCTTTTTCACTTCTTTCTCCCCTGCATGCTGGGTTTTGTTGGTTGGTTGGTTGTTTTTTTGTTTTTGTTTTTGTTTTTTTAGAGTCCCCAAGGTGCTAGAAGGAATCAGCAACCAGCACAGCTCTGCCATTTGTCCTGCTGTGTTTCTGGAAAGTCATTATTCTTGGGGAGAGAATACAAGAATGTACACCTGACAAAAATGGAGAATTTATCTGCATTGTTTATTACGGTATCCTAAGTACCTAAAACAACATGGCACGAGGTAGGTGCTCAAATATTTGTTAAAAGAATTATTCCATCTATAAACAATGAAACAAAACAGTTGTTTTAATGACCTTAAAGCATTATTTGGATTATTTGGCCTTAGATATCCCTCAGTTATTTTAGGTTAGTCAAAGACCATTATCTTTATCTTTACCCTTATTTTTTTAATCAGAGGTGACAAGTGTGTTTTACTCTATATGTTTGATTTTTCACTAAGACAGTTTGTCTTTATCTCCTATAAATCTGCACACTAATTATGGTGCACTTCGGTGGGCAGCTAGTCTAATCCTATGCAGTCTGTGGATATACTCAGTAACTGTCCAGTGGCTAGATGACAACAGTAGACAAATTATAATGCTTCAACAAACTAAAACAAATACTATTTCTTCTGTGACAAATATTTTGGTGATTATTAAATATGAATATTTTAAAATGAATGCAACAATACATTTTAACATAAAAAGTAAAAGTCTTCAAAATCTTTATAAAAAAAGAAATTCATAGTTACATATTAGGTAGATTTCCAAAGCATATTTAAAGTTTCAAAAGACTATAAAAACTTTTGGTGTGATTCATGACTGGGTAATTAACTTTAAAAATTGTAAACAGGATTACACTTACCTTTGTTTATGCAATTTTCTAATTTTACATTCATAGTAATCAATTAGGCAAAGCAACCTAGAAAACAGAAGATAAACTAAATTTTCAAAATGTGGAATTGGACCATTTACTATACTATTCTCTCTACATAATTTCAAATTACAGCAATAAAGGTACAGGTTATCTAGCAAGTTTTTAAAAAAAAATTTAAATGATTTTTGTCAGAAGTATTATACTAAGCCATATATTTTAATTTTGAAGTATGGATTTTAAAATAACCACAAACATTATATCTCAACATATTAAATGAATATTTTCTTTGTCCCAGTTCTACCTCTAGCAACTGCTTCCACAGAAATATTTGTTCGAACTTATAACTCAAAATGAACAAAGTTGTTCACTGCACCATTATTTACAAGGGTGAAAACCCAGAAACATTGTAAATGTTGTAAATGTTCTTCAATAAGAGAAAAGTTAAATAAATAATGACACATCCACTCTTTGGAAGACAATGAAGTGTAGAAGAAATAATATATGTAAATTTGTATGTCCTAATAAAAATTGATAAGGAAAAAAAGAGCCAAATGTAGAGTATTACTTTATTTGTGTTTTATTTATTTATTTTTTAAGATTTTATGTATTTATTTGACACAGAGAGAGAGCACAAGCAGGGGGAGCTGCAGAGGGATAGGGAGAAGCAGGCTCCCTGGGGCTCGATGTGGGGCTTGATCCCAGGACCCTGGGATGACAACCTGAACCAAAGGCAGTTGCTTAACCAACTGAGCCACCCAGGCGCCCCTCTATTTTTGTTTTAAAAAGAAGTAATTGTATGTGAAGTTGTATTTGTATTGCATAAAAACTCTGTGAGTTCTTAACTGGGTGATAATACCATAACCTAGGGGATAGTCTTGGTTGTCACACTGACTAGTTGGGGAGGGCACAGGATGCTAAAAGTTCATCAACAAACTGACAGCTATACTACACAAAGAACCATCCCACCCAAAATGTCAATGGCACTCCTATTGTTAAACACTAGGAAGGACACAAACCAAACTATCAAAAGTGATTATCTCTGGAATATGGGAAATAGGAGGAGTAAGCAGATATATTTTACTTTAATGCTTTTATATTGTTTGAAATTTTATAAACCTGTACTGCTTTTGTAAATTAAAAAATCCTCAAAGAAAAAAATAACACTATGTTTCCACATGTTATTTTTTTTTTTTTAGAAAAAAAAAATTTTTTTTTAAGATTTTACTTATTCATCTGAGAATGAGAGAGAGAACACGAGAGGAGAGAGGGTAAGAAGCAGAAGCAGACTCCCCGCTGAGCAGGGAGCCTGATGCGGGACTCGATCCTGGGACTCCAGGATAATGACCTGAGCCGAAGGCAGTCACTTAACCAACTGAGCCACCCAGGCGCCCTCACATGTTATTCTTCTTAAAGCAAGAATTTATATTATTTCCCCATCTTGGGAAACTTCCTCTTTTTTTCAGAGCTAATTCAACCAATTGTGCTTTTAATATTTCAACTTTCTGGATTATTCTTTCTCTCAATCTTTCTCCATCTCAACACATACCAGCTTTCATATTATCCTGTAAAAATGCTTTAATTTCCTTTATATCCTTCAAAAACCCTCTCACCCCCGACTACCCCCCTTACACTACCATTTCATCTCTATCTTTTCCTTCACAGCAAACTTCATTCATTCTGATTGTTACCGAATAAATTAAATAAATTTTTAGGGAGGACTTAATTGTGTGTCAAACTGAGAATTCTGAGTAAGACAGTGAGAAGGCAAACACTGATGAGGAAGCATGTAACACTTCTTATCACCTCTCCTTCCTGAAATACTTTTGTTCCTTAGTTATTCTGACATCCAAATGTAACTCCTCTTCTGCCTACTTTCTTCCTTTATCTGAAATATGGAAGTTCTCTGGAGTTTGACCCTTCTAACTACAGGCCTGATATCTCTACACGGCTGACAAAAGGTGCCTAAGCACATGTCCATAAATGAATTCATCATTTTCCATCCCTCTTCCCCAAACGCAGCTTGAAATCTGGCTATCTTTGACTCCTGTCCTTCTTTCAGTATCTACAGCCAGTTAGTCTTGACAATTCCTATCTTATCAATAGCTCTCCTTTCTTTTGGCCCTAATTCAGGCCTTTGCAATCTCCAACCTTGGCTATTACAAGAGATTATTAACTTGTCTTTCTATCTCTGGGTTTAATCTCTTTGATCAGAAATCTTGGGGTCTTGGGGCACCTGGGTGGCTCAGTCATTAAGCGTCTGCCTTCGGCTCAGGTCATGATCCCAGGGTCCTGGGATGGAGCCCCGCATCGGGCCCCCTGCTCAGCAGGAAGCCTGCTTCTCCCTCTCCCACTCCCCCTGCTTGTGTTCCTGCTCTCGCTATCTCTCTCTTTGTTAAATAAATAAATAAAATCTTAAAACAAAACAAAACAAAAAAAACCTTTCCCTTACCTCTGCCTACTAAAATTCTATAGTTCCTAATAATCTAGTTTGTAAGTTATCTCCTTCATGAAGCCTTTCTGGTCATTACCATATTCCTCAAAGGAAACGAATCTCTCCTGTCATGCCCACTTAGTATCCTATTTGCCCCATCACTGTAGCACATACCACTATCTGCCTTGTATTTTACTTACCTCAGTATGTGTCTATCTACCCAGTTAGACTATCAGATCCATAAATGGCATGAAACATAGTTTTACTCATCTGTGTATGTTCTATATTGTTTTTCCCAATGCCTTTGTAACTTTTTTTTTGCCTTTCTAACTTTTAACAATAGTTGTAGTAGTTACAACTCATGTATTTCTAATAAGGTTAATTCACAATTTTTAAGTTCTGTGTCTCAAACTGAAAATTAGCTTTATTAAAAATCAAATCGAATAGAGAATCTCTAGGTCATCAGATAAATTCACAACTGAATTAGCTTGACTTCATATGGTACATGATAAGTTATCTCAATGCTTCTCTTTTACTCACTGTCTGACTCACTCAAATTGGCTGGTTTTTGTACTTGTTTTCATTCCCCTTCCTCCATGTCTCTTACTCCCCTATTTCTCCCACTGTAATTGTCTCTCTTTCCTTCTTTTTGTTCTTCCTTACTCTTATTTTTCTTTCTCTGCTTCTCCCTTTTCAAAATTTACTCACACCTATCTCTATTTTTATGGTATTTTAATTGTAATTTTTAAATTTTTGTCCTTGTTCTTCCTTCAAAAGGATGAAAATTATATGTGTGTATTCTTTCTTAAATAATTATCAAAATCTATAGTCTTAACTTGTTTTTAATTTATATGAGACCTCATTTATTTTTATAGTAAAATAGAAATACCTAGTTAGTAAAGATCCCCAGTCCTACTATGTAAATACTTAAGACTAGTTAGAATGTAATTAGTTTATACTATTAAGTGAAAAAAACATGGTGCTACCTTTTATACAAAAAGGGGAAATATGAATATAATATCCATACTGCTTGTATTTGCTAAAGATAACACAAAACATTTAAAATTACCTAGAGGGGAAGGTAAGGAATGGGGTCAAGGGGACAGAAATGAAAACACAACTTTTCTGAATATAAATAATTAGTTTTGACTTTGGAATTGTATCAATGTCTTACATATTCAAAAGCAAATGGAAAATAAAAAAGCAATCCCTAAACATTGAAAACAAATTGAAACATATCTAACTGTATATTAATTTGGTGACACAAACATACAAAGAAATATTTCAAGATATTTTAGAACACTGTATTTGTATCCTATAATATATTATTAATGTCAAAGATAATTGCAAAGAAATTTAAATTTCATAAAGTAGACTTATTGTTAGCAGTAATTATGGTATTATTTTGAAGCTATTTTTATATGTTATATAATAAAGCAAATAAATATTTATATAATGTTGTTCTTAGGAATAAGGATTTCTAGTATAAAAGGAAAGTTACAATAGAATCAGAGTTTAAATAAAAATCCTGTAATGTTAACTTCAGCTGGAAAAAAATTAATGATTTGTTTTTTCCCAGAAATATACATAATTCCTTGTACTCTTCTAAAAAGTCCTAAACCAATGACAACATAATAAACATTATAAGCATGACAAGCAACCCCAACACCAAACTGTGGTCTCTAAAAACCATTCCTGACTAAAAGAAATATCTAATTAATTAATCTTAAATTTAATTTAGTTAATTCTAAATGTTTAGTGTTAGCTTTAACAAATATCTGAATTCATCCCCAAAAGAGCTCTGGGGAAAAAAAAAAAAATGTATAAAATATGCCTTCTGCCTAAAAGTAAGAAATCCAACAAAGATTAATGAGGTTGGGTCAAAAGTGTATAATACCAACATGAAGAAGTTCCCACTGGCCAAAGACAGAATAATATGATCATTAAAATCCAGGAGTTAATAGTAACATTTGAAAAAAGAGAGGATAGCCACAAACAAACAAAAAATCGTATTGCTTATCACTGGAAATCGTAAGGGCATCAACTCCTTACTCTAAAGAGTGGGAATTAAAATGAAAGAACTGAGCATTAATTCTACCTTCCCTGTAACAAACCACATAGTGCAACCAAACAGCCCCTAGTCAATAGGAAAAGCTTTTTTTAATGGAAGAATTCAGGGGTGGGGGGGGACGACAAGAGAATTGAAAACTCACCATCTTGCAAAATCATCAATTGGGTAAACCATTAGATGAGGGAATGATGGGGAATTTTATAGTGGAAGGAGCAGATTACTATTTAACCCCCTGCACAATCTTAGCATCCTTAAGAGTAAGTCAACTAGACAATATGTGCCTCCTGATATGTTACAGTTAGAAGCATACATTACCACCTATGAAGTATTTTGCCAAAAAATATTTGTATCTGAATTTAGCTCTAACTTCCAGTTTAGAGAAATAGAGGAGACAAAGGAATAAATTAAATGACCCAGTAAGGAAGCAAAATCTAGCATGAACTTCTCCAGGCCAAATGACTAGTTTCTTCCTTGGGGGGAGGGGGTGGGGGGGCAGCAGAGAAGAGTGAGAGGAAGACTCCTCCAGTTTATAAGAGATATAACCATTCCCAAGCATAAAATCTGTTTAAAAAATGATAGTGAATCTAGCTACGTATCAGTTTATATAGGAAACATTACTGTCTATCCAAGATGGTATGAGGAACTCTTTTGCAGAGATAAGCAAACACTCTGTTTTGAGTGACAATGCGCTCTTCCTCCTCCTTTGTTAATCTATAGATATCCTTTTGCAAAGAAGCAATAGTCTCTTGTTGCTCCATTCGTTTTTCCTTATAATGCTGACATTTTGCCTGTAAGAAATTTTTCAAAAAACATAATTATGATACGTACATTTAGGACATGGTGTCCTAACAATATTGTCCACAAAGCCATCTTCAGTTTCTACTGAGATGCTTCATTCAAGAACTTCAAGAACTGTTTTTAAATGGGTGCAAGCTCCAAAAACATTAATAAGTCATAAACACAAAAAATATAACAAGTAAAACAGGAAAAATATAGTTTATAATTAATCACATGCATTCAAGTTTTTGTAATAAGTAAAGGAACTCCATAAAACTGATATAATTTCATGTATAGGTTTAGATGAAAATAATAATCAGGAAGGGACCAATATTAAGGATGTTAAAAAGAAAGAGGATTTAGAAACAAACTGAGGGTTTCAGAGGGGAGGGGGGTGGGGGGATGGGGTAACACGATGATGGGTATTAAGGAGGGCACATGTGGTGAGCACTGGGTGTTATACACAACTAATGAATCACTGAACACTACATCAAAAACTAATGATATACTATATGCTGGCTAATTGAACATAATAATAAAAAAAGAAATATAATATAAAAAAAAGAAACAGTATTGAAAATTCAGATTCTTAAGGATGATTCAGGATTTCAGATGGTTTGATCACCTTAGGCAATTATGCAATATGGAAGACAGTAAACTCAGAGTAACTCCCTAATCAGGATTTATTATTAAGAAATAATATATACCCCAAGATTTATACAAAGGAATATAAATCTTGGATACTCTTTTCCTTGTCTTCAATGAAATATCACTGGCCTGGTTTCCCTTTATTCCCGAGCTTCAATCCTTCAATGTCCCTTGAAAGCTCATTATCAATAGCACCACCATTGTTGTTATTAATACACTTTTTATTAAGTTCAATGAGAAATCCCATCCCCATCTAATCTGTATATAACTAAGACATACCATTTTCAGAAGAGAATGCCTTGTCTAAGCACATGTTCACCTGCCCATAGTGTCATGTTTTCTGAGACTTAGATAACCTCAAAGGGAAAAGGGGACTCAGCTTCTGATACCATAACAACTCCCCGTAACCAGTGATCCTCTGCCTCAGCCCCAACCTGGAAGCCAGGTATTTGCTGTATAGCCAAGTGATGTGGGTCCCTGTTCCACCTGTATCTATACAGTAGCCATAAAACTAGAACTAATAATTCAGTTTTGCAAGGTTGTAGGTGTAAGAGCAATATACAAGAATCAACTGTATTTCTCCTAAGTTATTCTATGAAGCCAACATTACCCTGATACCAAGCCAGACAACACAAGACAAGAGAACCACAAACCAATATCCCTTAAAAACACTAATGCAGATAATCCCCAACAAAATACTAGCAAACCAAATTCAGCAGCATATTAAAAGGACTGTACACCAGGACCAAGTGAGATTTATTCCTGGAATGCAAGAATGACTGAACATACGAAAAATCAGGGGTGCCTGCGTGGCTCAGATGGTTAAGTGTTTGCCTTTGGGCTCAGGTCATGATCTCCAGGTCCTGGGATTGAGCCCCACATCGGGCTCCCGGGTCAGCAGGGAGTTTGCTTCTCCCTCTCCCTCTGCCTCTCCCCCTGCTCATTCTCTCTTTCCCTCTCTCTCAAATTAATAAATAAAATCTTTTAAAAAAACATATGAAAAATCAAATGTCATACACACTAACAGAATGGAGGAAAAAAACATATGATCATCTCAACTGATACAGAAAAAGCATTTGACAAAATCCAATACCTTTCATGATAAAAACACTCAACAAACTAGGAATAAAAGGAAACAATCTAAACATAATAAAAGCCATTTAGGAAAAACCCACAGTGAACCTCATACTCAATAGTGAAAGACTGAAAGCTTTTCCTCTAAGATCAGAAACAAGGTAAAAATGCCTGCATTTGCTACTTGTATTCCACATAGTACTGGAAGTCCTAGTCAGAGTAATCAGCCAAGAAAGAGAAATAAAAGGCATCCATTTTGGAAAGAAGTAAAATTATATTTGCAGATGATATGATCTTATATGCAGAAAATCTAAAGTGTCTACAAAAAAAAAAAAAAAAAACCTGTTAGGACTAATAAATGAATTCAGCAAAGTAGCAGGATATGAAGTCAACACAGAAAAATCAATTGCATTTCTATACACTAACAATGAACAATCCAAAAGGGAAATTAAGAAAACAATTCCAGAGACGCCTGGGTGGCTCAGTCAGTTAAGCTTTCAACTCTTGATTTCAGCTCAGGTCATGATCTCAGGGTTGTGAGATCGAGCCCCATGTTGGGCTCCACACTCAGCGGGAAGTCTGCTTGAGATTCTCTCTCTCCCTCTGCCCCTACCCACCCCCACTCTCTCTCTCTCAAAATAAATAAATAAATCTTAAAAAAAAAAAAAAAATTTCATTTACAATAGCATCAAAAAGAATAAAATAGAAATAAACCAAGAAGTCAAAAGACTTATACACTGAAAATTACAAAAGGCGGCTGAAGGAAAGCAAAGAAGACACAGACGAATGGAAAAACATTCTGTGTTCACAGACTGGAAGACTTAATATTGTTAAGAGGTCAATACTACCCAAAGTGATCTACAGATTCAGTGCGACCCCTATCAAAATCCCAATGACATTTTTTGCAGAAACAGAAAAATCGGTCCTAAACTTCATATGGAATCTCAAGGGACCCCACACAACCAAAACAATCTTGAAAAGGAAAAAAGTTAAAGCTCTCACACTTCCCGATTTCAAAGTTTACTACAAAACTACAGTAATCAAAACAGTGTGATACTGGCATAAAGACAGATGTATATACTAATGGAGTAGAACAGAGAGCCCAAAAATAATCCTGTGGATATATGATCACATTATTTTCATCAAGAGTACCAAGACCACTCAATTAGAAAATAACAGGCTTTGTTGTTGGAGAAACCAGATATCTACATGCAAAAGAATTAAGTTGGACCTTTATCTAACACCATATACAAAAAAATTAACTTAAAATGGATCAAAGATCTAAATATATGAAATAAAACTTTAAAACTCTTAGAAGAAACACAGGACAAAAGCTTCATGACACTGCATTTGGCAATCATTTCTTGGATAGGACACAAAAAGCACAAGCAAGAGAAAAAAAATAGATAAATTGGACTTCATCCAGATTTAAAACATTTGTGCATCAAAGGACACTATCAGCAGAGTAAAATGACAGCCCACAGTATGAGAGAAAATATTTTCAAATAATATATATAAGGAGTCAGTATCCAGAATAAAGACCAACAACAAAATCCAATTAAAAAACAAGGAAAGGACTTGAATAGACATTTCTCTAAAAAACATACACAAATGACCAATAAGCACCTGAAAAGAATGCTCAACATCACTGACCATTAGGAAGATGCAAATAGAAACCAGAATGATACCTCTTCACACCCATTAGGATGGTTACTATTGAAAACACAACAAAATCGAAAATAACGGGGCTCCTGAATGGCTCAGTCGGTTAAGTGTGCCTTTGGCTCAGGTCATGATCCCAGGGTCCTGGGATCGAGCCCCACGTCGGGCTCCCTGCTCAGTGGGGAGCCTGCTTCTCACTCTCCCTCTGCCTGCCACTCTCTCTCTCTGTCAAATAAATAAATAAAATCTTTAAAAAAAAAAAAAGAAAGGAAATAACAAGTGTGGGTAAGGATGTGGAGAAACTGAAACTTTAGTGCATTGCTAGTGGAAATGTAAAATGGTACAGCAACTCCAGAGAATATATTGCAGTTCCTCAAAAAATTAAACATAAAATTACCATATGACCAACAAATTCCCCTTCTGGATATAAACCCAAAAGAACTGAAAGCAGGGACTTGAATAGCCATTTGTATACCCATGTTCACAGCAGTATTATTCACAATAGTCAAGGGTGAAAACAATCCAAGTGTCTACTGATGGATTAATGGATAAACAAAATGTGGTACATATACACAAAAGAATGTTATCTGGCTTTAAAAAGGAAATTCCAACACACGCTACAACATGGGTAAATCTTGAAGACATTTTGCTAAAATGAAATAAGTCAGTCACAAAAGGACAAATATTGTAGGATTCCACTTATATAACATATCTACAGTAGTCAAGTAACAAGACAGAAAGTAGAATGGTGGTTGCCAAGAGTTGCAGGTAGCAAAGAATGAAGAGTTACTGTTTAATGAGGATGGTGTTTCAGTTTGGGAAGACGAAAAAAGTTCTGTAGATGGATGGTGAGGAAAGATGCACAATAACATGAATGTACTTAATGTCACTGAAGTGTATATTTTTAAATGGTAAAGTTTATATTATGTATAATTTACCACAACAGAAATCAATTTCTCTGTATATACTAGCAATGAACAGTAAGAAATTAAACAGAAAATTGGAGCATCTGGCTGGCTCAGTTGGAAGAGCATATGACTCTTGATCTAGGGGTCTTGACTTTGAGCCCCACACTGGGTATAGAGATTACTTAAAAATAAAATCTTTAGGGGCGCCTGGGTGGCTCAGTCGTTAAGCGTCTGCCTTCGGCTCAGGTCATGATCCCAGGGTCCTGGGATCGAGCCCGGCATTGGGCTCCCTGCTCAGCGGGGAGCCTGCTTCTCCCTCTGCCACTCCCCCTGCTTGTGCTCTCTCGATCTCCCTCTCTCTCTCAAATAAATAAATATTTGAAAATAACTTTAAAAAAAGAAATTAAAAAGAAAGTACAAGCATTTACAATACCATTAAAATACTGAATAGAGATAAATCTGATAAAGCATGTGAAAGACCAGTGTACCCCAAATTACAAAACACTGCTAAGAGGGGGCACCTGGGTGGCTCAGTCTGTTAAGCATCTGACTCTTGATCTCAGCCCAGGTCTTGATCTCAGGGTCCTGAGTTCAAGCCCTGTGTAGGGCTTAAAAAACAACAACAACAATAACAACAAAACAAAAAAACATTGCTGAGAGAAATTAAAGACCTAAACAAATAGAAATATCATGTTCATGGATCACAACATTCAATATTGTTAAAACGCCATTCTCCCTGATTGGATCTATGTACTCAATAAAATCCCAGCAGACTTTTTTTGTAGAAATCAACAAGCTAATTCGAAAATTCACACAGAAATGTAAAAGACCTAAAATAGCCAACACAACATTGACAAAGAAAAATATAAAAGACTTACAAGTGCCTGATTACAAGATTAACAGTAATCAAAACAGTGTGGTACTTCCATAAAGACAGATACATATATCAATGAAATAGAACAGAGAGTCCAGAAGTAGACCCACACATACAAACATTGATTTTCACCAAAAATACAAAGGAATCTGGTAGAGAAGGATACTCTTTAACAAATGGTGGTAGGACAATTGGATACTGCGACCTTGGGCTAGGTACCATTTTTTTAGATACAAACCAAAGGCATGATCTATTAAAAAAAATTGATAGGTTGAACTTCATCAAATTTAAGAACTTAAGCTCCTTGAAGAACACTGAAAAAATGAAGGTAAGTCACAGGCAGTTTCTTAAAAAGTTAAATATATACTTATCATACATTCAGCAATTATAGCCTTAGGTATCTAGTGAAGAGAAATAAAAACATGTTCACAGGAAGAGTTGAACACAAATGTTAGTAAGTTTTATTTGGAATAGCCAAAAACTGGAAACAACTCAAAAAGTACACTAACAGGTAAATACACTGTGGTATATCCATACAATGGAATACTTATCAGTAATAAAAAAAGTATTACCTATTGATACATCCAGCAATATGAATGAATCTTGAAATAATTGAGTGAAAGATGACTAGATAGCTGATTTTGATAGAGTAGGCAGTTAGCTAAATAAGAGCTGGAGGCAAGGATGGTGGTGAACAGTGGTTACATAGTTTCCCACCTCCCAGGGCTATCAGATCAAGAACAGCAGGTGCAGAGTATGCGTTCTTCTTTCCAGCCTGTGCCCTACAATAACCTACATCTTCATTACATTTACACTGTGGTTTCGACTCCTCCCTTCCCGTGGGGGAAGATGGCCAAGACAGTTCTGGCAAGAACCTTGTAAGGCCGAAAACCCCCCTCCCTACCAGTAGGAGTCTCTTAGATGACTGGAAACAACCTCAGAGACCACTGTAGCTATGACCCATAACCTATGCAAACATAAAAAGAAAAGACATCCCTAACTCCAGTGCAGTCGCCATCTCTGGGCCTGCCTACTCTCCCATCTTGAGAGTGTACTGTCCTTAATAAACTGCTTTGTGCTTGCTACTTTCCTCTGGCTGTTTTATTGGAGTTCAGATTCCCATATAAATCTTTCGTGGGGCATCCAAGAACCAAGACCATTCACACAACACAGAATCTCCCACCAGTAACAATCTTTTAATAGCCTGTGCCACATGAATTGCCCTTTTCCTTCCCGTATCTCTCTTTCCTCCCTACTTAGATTTCAGTACTTATAAAGCAGTTATATATTCTGAATGTCTTACTGACTTTAAAAAATTTTAGGTCTAGGAGCACCTGGGTGGCTCAGATGGTTGGGTGTCTGCCTTCGGCCCAGGTCGTGGTCCCAGGGTCCTGGGATTGAGCCCCACATAAGGCTCCTGGCTCAGCGGGGAGCCTGCTTCTCCCTCTCCCTCTGCCTCTCTCCCTGCTCATGCTCTCTCTCTCTCTCTCTCTGTATCTCTTTGTCTCAAATGAATAAATAAAATCTTTAAAAAAAAAAAAAACAACTTTAGGTCTATTTTTTCATTTGGCCTCAAGAAACACTCTGTCTTATGGTTTGGTGTGTTATTTCAGGAAGGTAAACTCAAAAGATGAATCCAACATAAAGTAAAAAATTGAAGCTAAAGAACTTGTGGAAAAAAGTATATAAAAGAGCTTGGTGGCTTTACACTGAGTGATTTGAATAATAAATAACAATTAGGGCAGAGTATGTAACTAGATTTTTTTTCCTGCTTTGTAAAAATTTAAATAACAACAGGAAAGAAATATTTTGTGTTATTTCAATTTTCAGTGGTAAACTGTAGAGTCAATAAAAATAGAGAATTAAAATATACAACAATAAGTTGGGGAGTGGCAAAATTGTTTTGGGTGTTGCACTGGCACGGAATAAGGTAAAAATTACAAAGTAATACTAAATTTCTTTTTAAATGAAGTAGTTTATGTGCAATGTTACATTAGTTTCAGGTATACAACATAGTAATTCAACAACTGTATACTTTATGCTATACTCACAAGTATAGCTACCATTTGTCAGCATACAATGCTACTACAATACCATTGAGTATATTCCCTATGCTGTACCTTTAAACCCCATGACTTACTCATTCCATAACTAGGAGCAAGTATCTCCCACTCCTCTTCACCCATTTTGACCATCCCCCTACCACCAGAACCATTTATGGGTCTGTTTCTACTTTTTATTTATTCGTCTTTTAGATTCCACACATGTAAGTGAAATCATATGGTATTTGTCTTTCTCCATCTGACTTAATTCACTTAGCATAATACCCTCTAGGTCCATCCATGTGACCACAAAAGGCAAGATCTCATTCTTTCTTATGGCTGAATAATGTATATCACATCTTCTTTATCCATTCATCTATCAATAGATGCTTGGGTTGCTTCTGTATCTTAGCTATTGTAAACAATGCTGCAATCAACATAGGAGTGCAGATATCTTTTCCTATACCAATTCCAATACCTATTCCAATACCCAGTAGTGGAATTACTGGGTCACATGGTATTTCTATTTTTAGTTTTTTGAGGAATCTCCATTTTGGTTTTTACAGTGGCTACACCAATTTACATTCCCATCAACAGTGCAAGAGGGTTCCTTTTTTCTCCACATTCTCACCAACACTTGTTATTTCTTGTCTTTTTGATTCTAGCCATTCTGACAGGTATAAGGTAATATCTTCTGATGGTTTTTACTTGCATTTCCCTGATGATTAATGATGTTGAGCATCTTTTCATGTGTTTGTTGACCATCTGTATGTCGTCTTCTTTGGAAAAATGTCTATTCAGGTCCTCTGCCCATATTTTGATCCGATTGGGGATTTTTTTGGTGTTGAGTTGTGTAAGTTCTTTATACATTTTGGATATTAACCCCTTGATGGATATATCATTTGCAAATATCTTCTTCCATGCAGCAGGTTGTCTTTTCATTTTGTTGATGGTTCCCTTTGGTGTACAAAAGCTTTTTATTTTGATATAGTCCCAATAGTTCATTTTTACTTTGTTTCCCTTGCCTGAGGAGACATATGTAGGAAAACATTACTAAGGCCAATGTCAATAAATTAGTGCCTATGTTTTCTTCCAGGAGTTTTATGGTTTCAGGTCTCACATATAGGTCTTTAATCCTTTTTGAGTTTATTTTTGTGCATGGTGTAAAAAAGTAGCCCAGTTTCATTCTTCTGCATGTAGAGGTCCAGTCTTCCCAGCATCATTAATCAGACTTTTTCCCATTGCATATTTTTGCAACCTCTGTCATAGATTGACCATATAATTATGGGTTTATTCCTGGGCTCTCTATTTGGTTCCTTTCATCTGTCTTTTTTTTTTTTTTCTTGCAATAAAAACAGCATTTTATTCTACTCCCTCCTGCCCTCCCTCCCCCCACAACCCACAGTATACTTTTCCCCTCTCATTCTCACAGCAACATTACAATCAGAAAACAGTAAGTTTTGGGGGATGGGATTGGGGGGGTAGTTAGGGGTACAAATAGTCAAATCACAATAGGAATTTTTCAAAATAGGTTATTCCACTTAGTCATCGTCTTCTCCTTCATCTTCAGGTTCTCATTTTCACTTCTGACCCCTTTCTTCTTCACCAACATCTTCTTCATTTTCCTCATTATCTACTTCCCAGTCATTATAACCCTCTTCATCCTCCTCTTCTCCTTCCTCCTCCTCTTCATCCTCCTCATCTTCCACTACCTGAGCATCTTCATCATAATTCTTCCTTATCCTCGTCCTCCTCATTGTCACCCAGGTCCTCCACATAGCCCTCAACATCTGAGTCAGGGGCCTCCCTGTCATTTGGTTGTAGCCACCAAGATATGTGAGCTGCAAGAGGAGCTTCAGTTGGTTACCTCACAACTGAAAAGGTCTGAGCTCTTGAGGTTTTCTTTTTCCGTGGCTCTATTGTGCTGAGGACTTTAATTTTGTTGCCACTTAAATTTATATGCATGAGGTTTGGACACTTTTCTGCTAATACTTCCAGCCCCCCGAGATTCTGTGATCACTTAGTTCAAGCTTCGAAAGTTTAACTTTGGTAAGTTCGTGACAGAGGTGAGGCCTACACTGACTGTACTTAAGAACTCCAGTTCTTCAAATTCATCTGTGAGGCCTTTGATTTTGCCTTAAATCAACTGGCAGTTGTCCAGGACAAGTTCTTCACATCAGAGGGCATCCTGTTCCACAGCTCTAAATGAATCCATTTGTCCATGTCCATCTCTCACACTCTCTCCCTGGAGAGGCTCCCATGCCCATGGAATTCAATCAGTCCATACCATACTATTTTGATCACTGCAGCTTTGTAGCCTATCTTAAAATCCGGAATTATGATACCTCCAGCTTTGGTGTTCTTTCTCAAGATTGCTTTGGCTACTTGAGGTGTTTTGTGGTTCCATACCAATTTCAGTATTATCTGTCCTAGTTCTGTCAAAATGTTATTAGTATTTTGAAAGAGACTGCAATGAATCTGTAGATTGCTTTGGGTAGGATGGACATTTTAACAACATTTTAATTCTTCCAATCCATGAGCATAGAATATCTTTCCATTTGCTTGTGTTGTCTTCTATTTCTTTCATCAACGTTTTATGGTTTTCAGAGTACAGGTCTTTTATCTCTTTGGTTAAGTTTATACCTAGCTATTTTATTCTTTTTGGTGCAATTATAAATGGAATTCTTAATTTCTCTTTCTGCTACTTCATTATTAGTGTATAGAAACACAACCCATTTCTGTGAATTAATTTTGTATCTTACAACTTTACTGAAATTATTTATTATTTTTTTTTTTTAAGATTTTATTTATTTATTTGAGAGAGAATGAGAGAGAGAGAGAGCATGAGAGGGGGGAGGGTCAGAGGGAGAAGCAGACTCCCCACTGAGCAGGGAGCCCGATGTGGGACTCGATCCCGGGACTCCAGGATCATGACCTGAGCCGAAGGCAGTCGCTTAACCAACTGAGCCAGCCAGGCGCTCAATCATTTATTATTTCTAATAGTTATCTGATACTCTCTTTTTGAGAGAAAGAGAGAGCAAGTATGGGGAGGGGAGAGAAGCAGAGGGAGAGGGAGAGAGAACTTTAAGCAGGCTCCATGCCAAGCTCAGAGCCCAATGTGAGAATCAATTTGATGATCCTGAGATCATGACCTGAGCCAAAATCAAGGGTTAGACACTTAATTGACTGAGCCACCCAGGCACCCTTTGATAGTCTTTATACATTTTCTATTTATAGTATCATGTATCTGCAAATAGTGACATTTTAATTTCTTTCTTACCAATATGGACACCTTTTCTTTCTTTTTCTTGTCTGACTGCTGTGGCTAGGACTTCCAGTAGCCAAGTAACATTAGATTTTGAGAAAAGAATACATATTTTATTTTTTTAAAAATTTTTTATTGTTATGTTAATCCCCATACATTACATCATTAGTTTTAGATGTAGTGTTCCATGATTCATTGTTTGTGCATAATACCCAGTGCTCCATGCAGAACGTGCCCTCCTCAATACCCATCACCAGGCTAACCCATCCTCCCAGCCCCCTCCCCTCTAGAACCCTCAGTTTGTTTTTCAGAGTCCATCGTCTCTCATGGTTCATCCACCCCTCCGATTTCCCCCCTTCAGAAAAGAATACATATTTTAATCTTTGAAGTAACCACTAAATAACAGTTAAAATCAGTTTACCAATCTATATACTCCCTATGAATAGCACCATCATTTTTGCAAAGAGGGAGAATTATATCCTGATACAGATCACACTGACTTAAAACTAAAAAATTATCTGTTTAGAAATTTAAAGAACCTAAGAGTTTATAAAACTATATCCAAAGAAGTCAACACACTCATCTAAGTACAGAGAGAAACTGCATGGCAGAACATAAAAACTGCAAATATAATACTGTCTTTTGGTTTCTGCATTTCCGTAGCAATCTTTCAATATACTGTTGTCAAACATCTATTGATTTCCTTGACTTCTCTGCCACATACATACAAGATCAACATTTCCTTTCTCTCAATTGCAAAACAAGCAACATTAAAGCATTTTAAATTGGAAACTGTATGCCAAAATAAGAAGAATGTGCCATAAATGGTGAAATAAGGGTTTTCCAGGGGCACTTCCCATCTTCCCCAAGAAAGCACAGATTGACTAGTATGAAACAGAATGTATGACTAGTCTGTAATGGTATGGGACAATCAAGCTACACTGTCAGGACAGAAATTCCTTGGGTTGGCCAATTTCTGTGAATACTCTAAAGTACCCTTCAGGGACTTAAAAACAAACAAACAACTAATTTCAATTGATCAATTTAGCACAGACAGCCTTCCCCCAATGCCAGGTGTCCATACCCTAGTCTTAATTCTGTCTGTTCCCTTCCATGGCAGACTGGAACATGAGACCTCCTCTGTACCAATTTATAAGTTATATTAAAAAATCTCTGGGATCTGCAATAGAAAGCTAATAATACTACAAGTCATTATGACACATGGAACTATTTGATGGAAAAATACAAGTCATCCCTTACCAATGAACCTTCAAGTAACAGTTCTTTGCAGTGCCTAAAACCCTGGTAAATTCATATGTCTTATGTTCCAATATTTTAACTTTTGTAATTGTTTATATATCAACCTCTTTGAAGAGATAAATAGATATCTTCCTAGAAAAATAACACTTGTATCCTCCACTCAACTCCCTCTGTCAACCAAGGACCTAGCACCTTTAACAGCTCCTGATGGCTGCTTTCTCACATCAATAAGTTGATGTGTTAAGTGGTCTAGGGTTTCCACACACCTTCTGAGAGAAAGGTCAAAATCAAATGCATATAGAAATATTTCCAAACTCCCTCCTCCTTTTAGAGAGACTTTATAATTTTATAATGCTCCACTGATGAGGAAAACTACTTAACAAAGCCAACCTAAAAACATAACATCCTAATGGCTGAGGATTTTGTCGACTGATAAGTAATAAAAACAGATTTGGCTATCTTCTCTGGAGTTATGATCAACACCAGCAGCTCTAGCACTGTGTACCCCAAGCTGGCAGTCTAAATGAGGGCGCAACACCAACTGCTTCTGTCCTCATACCAGAACTCCCTATGGTCTCTGGCTGATTCTCTCTGACCCCCTGGACTTTATATTAACTCATCTGATCCTTCCAATGCTGCCAGCATAAACTGAATGGACATCTAGACCCAGCCTGATGAGTACTGATCCCTTTTAGGCAGCCTAAATCCCTGTGTGCAGTAGGTAAATACAGTGTTGTGCCAACAAAACCACTTTAAGGATTTGATGTTCATAAAGATATATTTGTAAGAATCTGTAATAACTCATACAACTAAAATTGATTATCACTACAAAAGATTTATTTTCTTCTAATTATAACAAATTCCCATGTTTTAAAACAAGTTTTTTAAAATTAGGAAATAAAGCATTCAGTGTTACAATATTGTTATTTATATAAAAAGAAAAGTAACCAAACTTATAATCACAAAGGATATTTCATAAAAATGTTATGTAAATTTAATTCAATAACTCAAATATTTGAGCATTGACTATTAATAATAAAACAGACAAAAATATTTGCCTTCATGGAACTTACATTCTAACACAGGGAGATATATAAACAAAACAAAGTATATAGTATGTTAGCATGTTGGATGATGGTAAGAACTATAGATAAAATTTAAATCGGGGAAGGCAGTATGATGTGTAGGGGATGGAACTGGTAACCATAAGTAAAGTACTCAAGAAAGTACTGTCACCTGAGAGATGGTGACACCCAAGAAAGGAGAGAACAAGTCATGCAGCTAACTGGGAAAAAGCATGCAGTGCAAAGGAAAAAGAAATAACAGAATGTACAAAGGCCCTGAGGTGAGAATGTTCAAGGAAGAACAAGAACATGGGGCGCCTGGGTGACTTAGTTGGTTAAGTGTCTGACTCTTGATTTCAGCTCAGGTCATAATCTCAAGGTTGTGAGATCAAGCCCTTCACTGGGTTCCATGCTGAGCATGAAGCCTGCTTAAGATTCTCTCTCTCCCTCTGCCCCTCCCCCACCTGCTCACACCTACTCATGCACTCTTTCTCTCTCCCCTCCACCTCGCTAAAAAAAAAAGAGCAATAACGTCAGTGTGACTGTAGTAGAATAAGCAAGGAGTAAACTAGATGAAATTAGAAGGTAACAGGAAGCCAAACCATGTAAGACCTTAGAGGTCATGGTAAGACTTTTTGATTTTCCTCTAAAGAGGAAGGAAAGCCATTAGAGGTTTCAGAGCTACTATGTTGAAAGCATACCAAAAAAGGCAAGGGTGGAAACAGGGAGACCAAGAGACAGGTAAGAGAGAAATGAAGGTGACCTGGACTGGAGTGAACACTAAAAGAAAAAGTTCTGGGAAGAAATTCAGGAACTCCATTTTACATTTAAAGTTCAAGATGCCTTTTAGACGTTCAGTAGAGATATCAAGTAGGCTGCAAGGTATAAGTGTGGAATTAAGGGAAGATGCCTAGGCTACAGATTTAAAATTATGAATGAATTTATGTTATGCATTAGACTGAACATCACCAAGGGAGTCAGAATACACAGGAAAGAGAAAAGTCTAAGAATGAGTACTGGGGAATCCCAGCACTAATTGGATAGGAAGATAAGAAGAACCAGCAAAGGAATTAAAGAATGACCAGTGGGGTTAGAGGAAAACCAGAGGAGAGGATATTCTGGAAACCAAACAAAGAAAGAACTTTAAGAAGGCAATAGTAATAGATCAATAAGATAAAGACAATTGAATTAAGCAACAAAGAAGTCACCTGTGACCTTAATGAGCTGTTTTAGTACTATCATCTATGAAAACACATAATCAATACCTGTAAAGCTTTATGCTCCTTTTGAAGATCTTTTATTATATTCTGTTGCTGGCAAACCCTATTTAGAGATTCATCCTCCAATTCATCAATTTTGGACTTCACACTCTCCATAATTTGTTCCAAGTCATTAGCTCGTTGTTCATGATCGGCTGCTCGGCTTTGTTCTAACTGAAGTTCATTTCTAATAATAGACACACAATTGCTTCCCTTAGTAATAAAGGTAAATCACATCAACAAACATGCCCATCTAACAATATAATGAATTTCTAAAATTTCTTTGCATTCTTAAAATTTCCATCATATAACACAAACCAATAGGAGAAATATAGGGCACCATTACATATCTATTACTAAAAGATTTACCTATTAAAATATTTTTAAACTTAATATTTAATCAAAACAGAAAATTTTTTTAAAATTTTGATTTAAAAATCAAAGATTCTTTTCAAGGCAATTATTTTTAGAATGCATACCACTTGCACATAAACAATTCAAAAGAGAATTCTTTCTATCTTCTTACTTAAGCTGCTGATTAGTTTCTATGAGCTCCTGGATCATGTTCTGTTGACGTGTTGTTTCTTCCACCAATGTTTCCAAATTCTGCCTCATCCTTTGTGATGACTGTTTGTCAAAAACGATGAGATCTACATTTTTGGAATATAACACAGATGGTAAAAATAAAAGGCAAAAAAATTTTAAGATAGAAAGTTCTACAAGGAAAATTTTTTACCATAACAAGAAAGAATAGGATCTAGCAAGAATAGGAATAGCAAGAATAGGATCTGATTACCTTTAAGATCAGTTCTTTTGACTAGAGACAAAGGTTTTAGGCCATGCCTCATCAACAGCACATTTATGCTTTCCCATTCTGCTTCTTCCCGCTGTAATTATAAGCAGCAAGAAAAGGATCAACTTTAACATATAAAGTGAAGAAACACCCCCTCGAATATAATTTCCTTGTTTTCAAAATAATGGAACTTTTTCTCCAAAGTTTTTTAATATGAATTTCTTATGCACATATAACGATTAAAATTAAAACAAATTTCTAACAAAATTAGCAGACCAAAAAGAATGCAAATAAGCACAAATAATTACATTATATAATTCCATACTCATATGTATGGTCTTAATGGATAAATTAAAATAAAAACACCAACACCTTGTAATTTCAGTGAACCAAACAGACCTTAGTTTTTTTTGTTTAACTGAATCACACCAAGCCCTACTCAAAAGAAACAGCTGCGGGGCGCCTGGGTGGCTCAGTCAGTAAAGCATCTGACTTCAGCTCAGGTCATGATCTCAGAATCGTGGGATCAAGCCCCACATCCGGCTGCCTGCTCAGCGTGGAGTCTGCTTCTCCCTCCCCTCTGACCCAAGGTATAAAAAAAAAAAAAAAAAAAGAACAGCTGCATATTAGGTCATATTAACTGACTAGTAAATGAAATACAAGTCACTCAGAAACAAGTATCACTTAATGAGTAGGGTCAGAAAAAAAAAAAATCAAAACATCTGAATGGTCAAGACCAATAATGCAGATAGTCCCTTGTATAATGGACAAGGTCTAACTATAAAAAGGAGTCTGTCCATCTAGGTAACTGATTCTAGTAGAATCACTCTGAAAGACACTCCCAAGTTTTATATCCCTGATTCTAAATAAGTACTTACACCATAAACCTGAGAGGGGAACCCTAACTCTCTAGATTAAGTAAATAAAAACATATTAATGGAAAGAAAAAGGTAAATACAATATTGTACATACAATACAGATAAGAATAAAAATAGAGATGGTTTTTTTAAATTAGACATTTAAATCCATGATAACAGTTTATAAGTCTTTTAAATGAATTTGAAATCACTGTGTGAAGTGACTTACTTTTTAAGTTATTAATGTATATTTGTAAAGGCAATTTGGGTGAATTTTCAATCAGTGTTTAAGTGCTTGAAAAATAAAATTTATACAAGTTTTCACTAGCGATGTATAGTATTAAATACTGTAATAGCTTAAAGATTAATAATTTAGGCAAAAGACAAAATATATATAAAAGTATTACCCTCCACATCTAAATGCCCCTAAACATTAAAGAATCTCTCAAGACAAAAAAGGAACAAATTACCCTTATGACTATGATAGCACTATTACTAACAGCACCAAATCTTTCCTTTTGACTGCTGACTTTTTCTTCACCTTCTTTATCCTTTCCACACTTCTTTTCCCTCCTACACTCTTTTCCCTTATTCATGTTGTAGGTCTTCTGGTCACAAGATACATGACCCAGAATTAAAATTATTGAAGATATCTGGTTTAGGAGCCAAATGTGTGAACATCTCAGTGTCTACTATGACTCATAAAAACCAAGTACTCTGTAAATAATGTCACACTTTTTTTTTAAGATTTTATTTATTTATCCGACAG
The DNA here is from genome assembly GCF_964656455.1 of Halichoerus grypus. Taxonomy (NCBI): domain Eukaryota; kingdom Metazoa; phylum Chordata; class Mammalia; order Carnivora; family Phocidae; genus Halichoerus; species Halichoerus grypus. The sequence goes on along the minus strand of NC_135712.1, from coordinate 121,123,521 downwards.
AGAGAGACACAGCAGGAGACGGAACACAAGCAAGGGGAGCGGGAGAGGGAGAAGCAGGCCTCCTGCCGAGCACGGAGCCCGATGCGGGGCTCGATCCTAGGACCCTGGGATCATGACCTGAGCTGAAGGCAGACGCTTAATGACTGAGCCACCCAGGAGCCCCAGTGTCACACATTTTGAATGATCAAATGATATATATATAGTGTTCTGATACCTCTTTTGAGAGAAAGAATAATGTAACTGTTTAAAAATTCTTGAAAAGAGCTAAGAATGATATTTTCTAAAGTATGTGCTACAGAACACTAATGAAATGTTCATGAGATTAATGTTAAATAAACAGGAAATACTGTATGCTAAAGCCTCCTTAGGAATAGTATTGTGAAGTCTCAGAATAATGAAATCATTAAATAATCTTTAACCCAACATTTCCCAAAATTATTTTACTAAAGAATCCTTCTAAGGATTTTTAAGATTTTTCACATATGTAGATGTAGTATTCTTTGGCACATACTTCAAGAAACACTGGCTCAAATATTTTAAGTTTACCTGTTTTTCAGTCATGAGTGTGTTTGATGATTTACTGGACTCCTAGGCTTTAGGGGCTGCTGGAGATATAGTATCTTTTGTGAAATCAGAAGAAGTAGACTGGCAAGAAAAAATATTCACGTTGCCTAAATGAAAAAAGAAAAAGTGCAATAGGTGTTAAAGGAAATATTTAAAAGAACCTATAACTCTTAGGCAATTTAAGCCATTCCTGTGTCAAAACTTGTATGACTTCTTAGAAGGCTGATCTTAAGAATGATTAGAATAAACGCTATCCTAGTTCTCCTCTAGAAATAAAACATTATGGGTTTTACACACACACACACACACACACACACGATTTGTTTTAACTAAATGTACAAAGCATGTGCTACTAATAAATAAACTGCTCTCTTTTGGAAACTGCCTCCTGAAAAACTAAAAAAACCGTACCTGACCCAAAGTTACAGGCCAGTTTAACAATTCACTGGACTAACTCCAAGGGTAAATGCAGTGCCACTTTCTTAGGTAGTCTTTATTTCTAAGTAGATCAGAAGCTAGCAACAAAGGATTCTGTGTGACCGGCAGACACAAAAATTTATATCCAGTCTACCCTACCATCACTTCTTCTTGTTATCTAAGACTCTATCATCCTATAGGAAAAAAATTTCTTGGATTGTTTGACATGTAGGTATAATTCCTCCTTTCAAGAGGCACAATCACACACATTCATTAGCATCATGAACTTTTAGATCTTTAGCAGACCTTGGATATTGTTTAATCCAAAATCCCTAGCTGTTCATAGCTGGCAGAGAAACATACGGGAGAGCTGGAGCAATACAACAGGTACAACCATCTGACACCCACGCAGCTGAAATGATCTTCTCAGGATTAATAAGAAAAGAAGTAGGCCTCCTGGCTGCCAGGTCAGTATTTCTTTGAAAGCATCCTTCTCCCCTTTTATGCTGCTTCAGATAGCGAAATCCAACTAAACAATTTACCAGTCACCCTTAAGTCTGGTCTACGGGGTGTAGTCTTTCCACTTTATTTTCAGATAAACCTAATAACATGTTACAAATTCTCAAATTCTGCCACTTTTGTGCTTGGTATCATACTATTTCCCCTTTAAGCTTTGGTCTCTTTCAACAACTCAGTCACCCACAATGTTAATCCCTCCTGCTTTTACAAATCTTTCAGCTAGTTTTAACTTTTCATTAGAGAAATTTTCAGAAATACACAAAAATAGAGAAAGAGTATAATAAACCCATGAATACAGCTTCAGTGAAAGCCAGTATTCTTCCATTCTTATTTCTTCTTCACACACTTATTTCAGTATACATCTCTAACAAATACAAATTTTTTAAACACAATTTCAATACTATTATCACACCAAATAAAATTAATAATTTCTTACTATCACTCAATACCTAGTCCAGGTTCAATTTTTCCCAAAATGTCTTTTTTATTTTTTTTCCAAATCAGGATCCAAACAATGTTCACATGTGGCACTCTAAAGTTTCTTTTAATCTACAGCAGTCCTATCCCCTCTTTTTTTGTTGAAAAAATAGGCCATCTGTCTTGCAAAACTCCCCCTATTTCAGATTTGGCTTACTGTATTCTTGTCTTTTAGCCTATTTCTCCATCCCCTATATTTCTTGTAAACTGGTTACATCTAGAGGCTTTATTAGATTCAGGTTCAGTATTTTCTGGCAAGAATACTTCAGAGGTGGTGCTGTGTTCATCCTACCATATCACCATCAAGGGTCAATCAGCATTTTAAACTGGGAAGAATACACCCTTATAGACCAGACACAATGGTGGTAGATATCAATGTAAGATACTCCCCCAAAGAGTGTGGAGCCACATATTCTGACAATCTCCCTAACTACCACACTGGACCTCTTTCAAATCGTCAAAATGTCATCTTTCTCCAGATTCAAGGCCTGGCCACTCTTACCCTATTCTTCACTTAGTTAACTTATACTTGACCTTCAGATCCTGGCTCAGATTTCTTTCTTCAGGAAAAACTCCCCTAATCCCATGACCAGATCAAGTCCTCTTGTTATATGTTCCTGTAGCACTATAAAGAGTAAAGTATAGCAGTTTAGCATTCAGAGTCAGATAGCCTGAGTGACTACTAGCTTAACTATTTATTAAACTATATGACATTGACAAACTCATTAACCTATTTGAGCACTGATTTCTTCATCTGTAAAAGAAAGAATACAGTAATACTTACACCTTATGGGTTAAATTAAGTCAGACAAGTAGAAAGTACTTAGAATGAGATACCTGGCATACAGAAACTTATAGATAAGTGGCAGTTGTTACATAAAAAGTATGCTAAACAAAATGGATCTTACCTAATCATACCATGATGTATTAGCTTAGATGTTTTCTACAAATTACCCAGATAATGACCTCATACATCTGTTTTACATAAATATGTCTAGGTAAGACTAAATTCCATGAGATAAGTAGTCTACTTTTGGTAATGGTGGAGTAGGCAGCTCTGTCTCCAAAGGGCAACAAAAAAAGCTGAACAAAGTACATTAAATTCAGGGCGCCTGGCTGGCTTATATGGTAGAACACGGAGCTCTTTATCTTGGGGTCGTGAGTTTGAGCTCCATGTTGGGGGTAGAGGTTACTTAAAACTAAAAAAAAAAAAAAAAAGACATTAAATTATTTTTCTTACAAGCATTAAAGGACTAACACAATAACGAGGAATTACCAGGCAAAAAATCGAGGAGATGAGAACCCACGTTTTCCCTAAAGGCATTTGGAAATCCAAAGAAAGAGCTGTAAGAAATGCCACACCCCACCCCCCCATTTAAAATTGTTTCCTGTAAGGACTAGAATGCTCAGGGTAAGGGTTAACTAGAAGTAAACTATATGTCCCATTAACTGAAACCTGGTTTCCTCTCCTCTGAGTCATCCAATATCTCAAGAAGGTCTCAAATTAAACTTTCATGGGGCACCTGGTGGCTCAGTTGGCTAAGCATCTGCCTTCAGCTCAGGTCGTGATCTCAGGGTCCTGGGATCAAACCCCACTTTGGGCTCCCTGCTCAGTGGGGAGTCTGCTTCTCCCTCTTTTTGCCCCTCCCCTGCCCTGCTGTGCTTGCTCTCTCTCTCTTTCTAATAAATAAAACTTAAAAAAAAAAAAGTGCTTCCATGCGCCTGGCAGAAGCAAATGAAATCTTCTCTGGAAAAAGGCCTTAAATTATCCCCACCAAAAAACATTTCAAATACAACATCCAGCAAACAAAGATAACCAAGGCATACAGAGACAGAAATAACAGTCAAAAAAAAAAAAAAAAAAGAAATAACAGTCAAAAGAAACCAACTAAGAAAGAAGGACTTCTGGTATTGTAATTATTAGGCAGAGACAATAAAACAATTATGCTGACAATGTTCAAAGAAATAAAAATCAAAGCTTGAAACTTTTGGCAGAGAACTGTAAACTGAAAAAGAAACAAAACAGATTTGAAAAAGAATAAAAATTTAGAACAAAAAATTACAATAGCTGAAAGTAAGATCTCAAATCACAGGCTCAACAGTAGATTAGAAAGCAGAAGAGAAAATTAAATGAACAAATGAAGGGAAGGTAGAACAGACTCCATCTTTTTAGTTCTCTATGCTACATTCAGGAAAACACAGCAGACATTCTACTTCAAATGGAGAGGATACATGCATAACTGGCATCCAAGAAATAGAGAAAAAATGGAAAAGCAGGATTTGAAGACATAATGGCTAAGAAGTTTTGAGAGCCAATGAAAGACATAAATCCACTGATTCTAGAAGCCCAGCAAATGGCAAACAAAACAGAGAAAAAAAAATCACACCTAGGCACATCATATTAAAGTACAGAGAAACAAAGACAGAAAATCTTAAAAGCAATTACAAAAAAAAAAGATTATCTTCAAAGGAGTAACAGTTGAAATGTCAGCTAAATTCTTAGCAGTAATAATGGAAACTAACAGTGGACTAATATATACGATGTGCTGAAAGAATCGCCAATCTAAAATTCTAAATCTAGTGAAAATATCCACTAATAATAAGGGCATAAGACATTTTCAAACAAACAAAACAAATCTGACATCTATTCTATAAAAAATTCTAAAGGAGATGCTTCATGCAAAAGATTCCTTGATTAAAAAGGCAAAAATGCAGAAAGGAATAAAGAGCAAAGAAATGAATACTGTAAAGAAACACTGACTACATAAAATAAGGTCTTGTGAAGATTTAAAAAGATAGCTAAGGGGCCCCTGGGTGGCTCAGTTGGTTAAGCATCTGCCTTTAGCTCAGGTCACGATCCCAGGGTCCTGGGATCAAGTCCCACATCAGACTCCCTGCTTGGCAGGAAATCTACTTCTCTCTCTCCCTCTGCCCCTCCTCCCTGCTCGTGCTCTCTCTCTCTCGCTTGCTCTCTCAAATAAAGAAATAAAATCTTTAAAAAATAAATAAATAAAAATAAAATATAGCTAAAATGCACATAACAAAATGTATTAGCTGGGAGTAGGGTAGAGTAACAGTGTTCTAATTTTGTTTATAATTCAGGAGGAAGATAAAGGTATCTCTTAATATCAGTATTTTGCAAAATAAGGATGTTTAAGAATTTCTGGAATAGCCACTAAAGAACAGAACTCAAGTGTGTAATTTCCTAAAAGAAAAAAAAAAAAAAAGGAACCATGAGGATGAATAAAAATAAATCTAAAAGGAGAGAAACAAAGAACAAATAGAACAAAAGAAATATTTAAACTCACATCAGTAATTATATCAAATGTAAATAGATTAAATGCTCCAGTTAAAGGAGAAAGACTGTCAAGCTGGATTAAAAAAAAAAAAAAGTCAAACTACATGTTTTTAAAGGAAAAAAGACAACTAAAATATTAAAAAGCCATATAAAATATAAATATACAAAATGGTAAAAGTAAAAGAATAAATAAAGGATTGATGGCATGGTAACAACAAAGTTTTTTAATAAAACAAAAGCAACTAGGTAACAAAGAAAAAAACCGAAGAACAGTATTTGCATCAAAACATAGTGACAAATTATTCCCCACAAACATCAAAATATAAGTGGGTGGGGATAAATCACTAAGAACTGCAAGCTGTCAGCATCTGTGTAAGAAAACAAACAAAAAGCAACAGGCAGTATTTAAGTCATAAAAACAGGAGGATTCCCAAATCATTAGTATTCACTAATATTCACTATTGCACTAATACGATAACAGGTGAATCTGGAAGGGGTTTTGCCCTTGTGCCATAAGAAGGACTGCAGCTGCTAGAGTCCTATGAACACTCAAAACTGACATGCAAGAACTCCACGACAGGGCCCACAGTTAGAAGAAACTTCTGGGAATGGAACCAAAATTGAGCAAGACAGGGACAAGAGAGAGGAAGGGAAAGTTGAGACCAAAGTGGATTGGGTAACAGACCCAGGAAATCTCAGAAAACAACCTGCCATATTTTTTAACACTACACAAAAGCAAAGAAGAGAGAAGTCTGAGAAATCAGAAAGGCTTTCCTGAATTCTGTCCCATTGTAAAAGTTCAGAAGGAGAGGATTCTGGGAAGAATGCAGAGTAAAGAGTACCAGGAATTTGTCTCACCATGTAGACAACAATTACACTGGCAGATTCTGTCTCAAGTAACTATTTTAGAACTCTGTGGAGTCTACTGAGGTTTGCAAATTCCAGAGAAAACTAGAATGATAATTTGTGGTTAATTACAATTTTAGCTCTTAGCACAGTAACAAATACCCATTCCCCACCCCCATTCCCACAACTGGCAGCTGTACACAGCATACCAGGAGCAGCTTACCCCCAGTTTGTGTAGGGTGAGCAAAAAGAATCCTTTGCTCCAAATATCAGCGTTCTGTGATCTGATCAGTGATTACTGCTTCTAACTTCAGAGAAGTAAAGAAGCTAAAGTGACTTCCAGGAATTTTAAAGGGCCATGATCCTTTTCTTCTCCCCTTCATTGTTCTGTCTTGCCCCTTTTGGGAGCCAGACATTAAAGACTACACAATTAAAAGCAAATGCACATTTGGGAAATTGGAAAGTCACGGCACATGCTGAGGGAAAAGTGCAAGCTGAAAAAAACCTGAGAAGACCTTAAGTTTACACCTCAGGTTGATCCTTGGCACAGAGACAGCCTATAACAATCAAAAACAAAAACAAAACCCAGCAAACCTTGGTGAAGGAGAAGAATCTGATTTTCAGAATTACCACATTATTAGATTCAAATGTCCAGTTTCCAACAAAAAAGTAACAAACATGCAAAGCATCAGGAAAGTATGGCCCATTCAAAGAGAAAAAAAAATCAACAGAAACAATCCATGGGAAGGAAAGAAAAAAAAAAAAGGAAGACTTGATGGCAGATCTACTAGACAAAGACTTTTAAACAATCATCTTAAAGAAGTAAAGGAAGATGTGAAAACAAACAATATATGAACAAAATGGAAATATCAATAAAGAGATGAAAAACCTAAAAAGAAATAAAAAAGAAGGGCACCTGGGTAGCTCAGTCAGTTGAGCATCCAACTCTCGGTTTTGGATCAGGTCATGATCTCGTGGTCATGGGATCAAGCCCCACGTCAAGCTCCCCACTCAGTGGGTAGTCTGCTTGAAAGATTCTCTCCCTCTTCCCCTCCCCCCACTCTCACACTCTCCCTCTCTAAAATAAATAAATAAAAATCTTTAAAAAAAAATAGGGGAAGGAAAGAAAAATAAGATAAAAACAGAGAGGGAGGCAAACCATAATAGATTCTTAAGGATAGGAAATGAACCGAGGGTTCCGGGAGGGGAGGGGGTAGGGGGATGGGGTAACTGGGTGATGCCAATGAAAAAGGGCACTTAATGTAATGAGCACAACTTGATGTATTGTAACTGATGAATCATTAAATTCTCCCCTGAAACTAATAATACACTATATGTTAAGTAAATTGAATTTAAATTAAAAAAAATTTTTTAAAGAAAAAAAATTAAAAAAAAAAAGAATTACATAAGTTTATGTTTTGGGGCACACATGTATAAACATGTGATCGTGTAACATCAACAACTGAAAGAGGTGGGGATGGAACTGTAAAGAGCAGAGTTTTTGCATGTTATTTAAATTAAGCTGTTATAAATTCAAATTAGAGTGTTATAATTTGAGAATGCTAAATGTAATTCTCATAACAACAAAGAAGACAGTGATAGAATATATACAAAAAGAAATAAAGGAATTAAAATATTTCACTCAATAACATCAACTAAACACAAAAAGGCCAGTAATACAGAAAATGAGGAACAGAAAAGCTGTAAGACAATATAAAAAATAGCAAAATGACAGAAATAAGTCCTTACTTATCAGCAATTACTTTAAATGTAAATGGATTAAACTCTTCACAGATTGGCAGAATGGATAAAAATATGATCCAACTATATGCTATCTAAAACAGAGTCACTTTAGATCCAAAGACACAAAGAATTCAAAGTGAAAGGATGGTAGAAGATATTCCATGCAAATAAGAACCAAAAGAGAGCAAGGTGGCTATATTAATATCAGACAAAACAGACTTTAAATCAAAAAATATTACAAAAGATAAAGGACATTACATATTAATAAAAGGTTCAATACAGCAAGAAGAAATAACAATTATAAAAAGTATACACTTATTAACAGACCATCAAGGCACATTCAGCAAAAGTTGACAGAATTGAAGGAAGAAATCGTTCTATAATAGTAGTTGGAGACTTTACTATGCCACTCTCAATAACAGAACAACCAGACAAAAGATAAGTAATGAAACAGCAATTGAAAATAAGCCAGATCTAACAGATTTATAAAGAACACTCTACCCAACAAAAACACAAGACACAGCCTTCTCAAGTGTACATGAGACATTTTCCAGGACAGAGCATATGTTAGGGCACAAATTAAGTCACAACAGATTTTAAAAGATAGATCATACAAAGTATTTTCTCAGACCACAACAGGATAAAGTTAGAAATCAGTAACAGAAGGAAAATGGAAAACAGAGAAATCTGCGATAATTAAGCAATACACTCAACCAAACAATGGATCAAAGAAGAAATCACAAGGGAAATTAGAAAATACTTAGAGGGGCGCATGGGTGGCTCAATCAGTTAAGTGTCTGCTTTCAGCTCAGGTCACGATCTCAGGGTCCTGGGACTGAGCCCCAAGTCGGGCTCCCTGCTCAGCGGGGAGTCTGCTTCTCCCTCTGCCCCTCACCCCTGCTCATGCTCGTACTCTCTCTCAAATAAATGAAATCTTAAAAAAAAAAAAAAAAAGATAAAGAAAAAGAAAATACTTAAAGATTAAGAAAAACAAAAATAGGGGCACCTGGCTGGCTCAGTCAAAACATGCGACTCTCGATCTCTCAGGGTCATGAGTATGAGCCCCACACTGTGTGTAGAGATTACTTAAATAAAACTCAAAAACAAAAACAAAATAAAAAACACAACATACCAAAACTTATGGGACTCAGTGAAAGCAGTGCTAGGGGGGAAATTTATAAACATTTACATTAAAAAGCAAGAACAGGGGCGCCTGGGTGATGCAGTCAGTTGAGCATCGGACTCAGTTTCAATTCAGGTCACGATCTGAGGGTTGTGAGACTGAGCCCCACGTTAGACTCCATGCTCACTGCAGAGTCCGTTTGAGATTCTCTCTCCCTCTGCCCCTCCCACTAATGCTCTCTCTAAAATAAATAAATCTTTTTAAAAAGTAAATAAATAGGGGGGCAGAGCAAGATGGCGGAGGAGTAGGAGACCTGGATTTCTCTGGTCTCAGGAATTCAGCTGGATAGGGATCAAACCATTCTGAACACCTACGAACTCAGCAAGAGATCGAAGAAAAGAATAGCAATAACTCTCTGAACAGAAAAGCGACCACTTTCTGGAAGGTAGGAGGTGTGGAGAAGTGAATCCGAGGTGATATTAGGGAGGATAGATGGCGGGGGAGGGGGTCTCCGTTGGCCGCTTCTGGCAAGTGACAGAGCAGCGGAGCACAAAATCATAACTTTTAGAAGTCTGCTCTGCTGAGGGATGTCGCTCCAGTGGCTAAGTGGGGGGTGGAACCCTCACTGGGACAGTGTGGTCTGAGGACCCTCGGGGTCACAGAAAGACTGGGGGTGCCTGAGTGCGACAGAGCTTCCAGGTATCTGAGCGGGGAAGCCGGCTGCAGACACGGAGCCGAGGAGTGGGCTCTCAGCTCGGGGTTGCCATAAACCGTGATCCGCGGCACAGTCGGGCCACTGCTCCTCCAGCAGGGACCCAACAAGCGGCAGATCCAGTGAGACTCCCCTACCTCCCCCGGGAGGAGCGGCGCGGGAGCGCACCACAGGGATCTGCTGGGTTTGGAGACTCCACACGGGGTCGGGTGCCAGAGATAGAAACGCTCTATCACAGGCAAGGTGAGCACGGAGTGCGGTCAGAGACCGGGGAGACGGGCGTGATTGACTGCTTTTCTCTGGGAGTGCACTGAGGAGCGGGGCCCTGAGTTCTCGGCTCCTCCGGGGTGGAGATTGGGAGGCTGCCATTTTCACTCTCGTCCTCCAAAGCTGTATGGAAAGCTTGCAGGGAACAAAAGCTCCGGAGAGCAAACCCGAGCAGATTACTTAGCCTGGAGCCGGCAAGGGTGGGGCAATTCCGCCTCCAGCAAAGACATTTGGGAACCACGGCGACAGGCCCCTCCCCCAGGGGACCAGCAAGAACAGCCAGCCAAGACCAAGTTTACCGATCAATGAGAATGGCAGAACTCCAGCGCTAGGGGAATAATGCACATAGAATCCATGGATTTTTTTACCATGATTCTTTAGTCTTTCAAAGTTTTTTTTTTCTTGACTTTTTTTTTTTGAATTTTTCTTTTTCCCTTTTTCAACCAACATCTTATCAATCCCTTTTTTAAAAAACATTTTTTTCATTTTTAGAGTCAAATTCTATGCCTTCATAGTAGGTACCCTTATTTTTGGCATATATATATAAGTTGTTCTCTCTAAAATTTTGAGATAGTTTCTTCTAACAGATCAAAATATACCCTAAATCTCTAGTGTATGGCTTTGTTCTAGTCTCCTGCCTGATCACATTCTCTCCCTTTTTTTTCTTTTTTTTTAAATCCTCTTCTTTCTTTTTTCAAACTTATCAATTCCTTTTATAAAATTTTTTATAATTTTCATCTTTACAGTCATATTATATTCCATCCCTTCCTCATAACAACCCTTATTTTTGTACCTATATAAGTTTTTCTTTCTTTAAAATTTTGGGAGGCACTTTCTTCTAACAGACCAAAATATGCCCCAAATCTAGTGTGTGGCACTAATCTATGCACCAGCCTGATCACATTTGATCATATTCTGGTTTTTTTTGTTTTGTTCTGTTTTTGTTTGTTTTTATCTTTTTCTTTTTCTTTTTTCTTTCTTTCCCTTTCTTTTCCCCTAGTTTCAGGTCTTTTCTGATTTGTTTAGAGTATATTTTCTGGGGACGTTGTTAGCCTGTTAGCATTTTGACTCTCATTCATCTATTCTCCTCTGGACAAAATGACAAGACGGAAAAAATCACCTCAACAAAAAGAACAAGAGGTAGTACCGACCGCCAGGGACCTAATCAATACGGACATTAGTACGATGTCAGACCTAGAGTTCAGAATGACGATTTTAAAGATACTAGCTGGGCTTGAAAAAAGCATGGAAGTTATTAGAGAAACCCTTTCTGGAGAAATAAAAGAACTAAAATCTAACCAAGTCGAAATCAAAAAGGCTATTAATGAGGTGCTATAAAAAATGGGGGCGCTAACTGCTAGGATAAATGAGGCAGAAGACAGAATCAGTGATATAGAAGACCGAATGATGGAAAATAAAGAAGCTGAGAAAAAGATAGATAAACAACTACTGGATCACGAGGGCAGAATTCGAGAGATAAGCGATACCATAAGACGAAACATTAGAATAATTGGGATCCCAGAAGAAGACGAAAGAGAGAGGGGGGCAGAAGGTCTATTGGAGCAAATTATAGCAGAGAACTTCCCTAATTTGGGGAAGGAAACAGGCATCAAAATCCAGGAGGCACAGAGAACCCCTCTCAAAATCAATAAAAATAGGTCAACACCCCAACATCTAATAGTAAAACTCACGAGTCTCAGAGACAAAGAGAAAATCCTGAAAGCAGCTCAGGAGAAGAGATCTGTAACCTACAATGGTAGAAACATTAGATTGGCAACAGACCTATCCAGAGACCTGGCAGGCCAGAAAGGACTGGCATGATATATTCAGAGCACTAAATGAGAAAAATACGCAGCTAAGAATACTATATCCAGCTAGGCTGTCACTGAAAATAGAAGGAGAGATAAAAAGCTTCCAACAAACAAAAACTAAAGGAATTTGCAAACACGAAACCAGCCCCACAAGAAATATTGAAAGGGGTCCTCTAAGCAAAGAGAGAGCCTAAAAGTAACAAAGACCAGAAAGGAACACAGACAATATGGAGTAACAGTCACCTTACAAGCAATACAATGGCACTAAATTCCTATCTTTCAATAGTTAACCTGAATGTAAATGGGCTAAATGCCCCAATCAAAAGACACAGGCTATCAGAATGGATAAAAAAACAAGACCCATCAATATGCTGTCTGCAAGAGACTCATTTTAGACCCAAAGACACCCCAGATTCAAAGTGAGGGGGTGGAAAACCATTTACCATGCTAATGGACACCAAAAGAAAGCTGGGGTGGCAATCCTTACATCAGACAAATTAGATTTTAAACCAAAGACTGTAATAAGAGATGAGGAAGGACACTATATCCTACTTAAAGGCTCTATCCAACAAGAAGATCTAACAATTGTAAATATCTATGCCCCTAACATGGGAGCAGCCAATTATATAAGGCAATTAATAACAAAAGCAAAGAAACACATCGACAACAATACAATAATAGTGGGGGACTTTAACACCGCCCTCACTGAAATGGACAGATCATCTAAGCAAAAGATCAACGAGGAAATAAAGACTTTAAATGACACACTGGACCAAATGGACTTCACAGACATATTCAGAACATTCCATCCCAAAGCAACGGAATACACATTCTTCTCTAGTGCCCATGGAACATTCTCCAGAATCGATCACATCCTAGGTCATAAATCAGGTCTCAACCGGTACCAAAAGATTGGGATCATTCCCTGCCTATTTTCAGACCACAATGCTTTGAAACTAGAACTCAATCACAAGAGGAAAGTCGGAAAGAACTCAAATACATGGAGGCTAAAGAGCATCCTACTGAAGAATGAATGGGTCAACCAGGAAATTAAAGAAGAATTAAAAAAATTCATGGAAACCAATGAAAATGAAAACACACCTGTTCAAAATCTTTGGGATGCAGCAAAGGCGGTCCTAATAGGAAAGTATATAGCAATACAAGCCTTTCTCAAGAAACAAGAAAGGTCTCAAGTACACAACCTAACCCTACACCTAAAGGAGCTGGAGAAAGAACAGCAAATAAAGCCTAAACCCAGCAGGAGAAGAGAAATAATAAAGATCAGAGCAGAAATCAATGAAATAGAAACCAAAAGAACAGTGAAACAGATCAACGAAACTAGGAGCTGGTTCTTTGAAAGAATTAACAAGATTGATAAACCCCTGGCCAGACTTATCAAAAAGAAAAGAGAAATGACCCAAATCAACAAAATCATGAATGAAAGAGGAGAGATCACAACCAACACCAAAGAAATACAAACAATTCTAAGAACATATTATGAGCAACTCTATGCCAGCAAATTAGATAATCTGGAAGAAGTGGATGCATTCCTAGAAATGTATCAACTACCAAAACTGAACCAGGAAGAAAGAGAAAACCTGAACAGACCTATAACCACTAAGGAAATTGAAGCAGTCATCAAAAATCTCCCAACAAACAAAAGCCCAGGACCAGATGCCTTCCCAGGGGAATTCTACCAAACATTTAAAGAGGAATTAATACCTATTCTTCTGAAACTGTTCCAAAAAATAGAAATGGAAGGAAAACTTCCAAACTCGTTTTATGAGGCCACCATTACCTTGATTCCAAAACCAACGACCCCATCAAAAAGGAGAATTACAGACCAATATCCTTGATGAACATGGATGCAAAAATTCTCACCAAAATACTAGCCAATAGGATCCAACAGTACATTAAAAGGATTATTCACCACGACCAAGTGGGATTTATCCCTGGGCTGCAAGGTTGGTTCAACATCCGCAAATCAATCAACGTGATACAATACATTAACAAAAGAAAGAACAAGAATCATATGATCCTCTCAACAGATGCAGAAAAAGCATTTGAGAAAGTACAGCATCCTTTCTTGATCAAAACTCTTCAGAGTATAGGGATAGAGGGGGTACATACCTCAATATCATAAAAGCCATCTATGAAAAACCCACAGCGAATATCATTCTCAATGGGGAAAAACTGAGAGCTTTCCCCCTAAGGTCAGGAACACGGCAGGGATGTCCACTATCACCACTGCTATTCAACATAGTATTAGAAGTCCTAGCCACAGCAATCAGACAACAAAAAGAAATAAAAGGCATCCAAATTGGCAAAGAAGAAGTCAAACTCTCACTCTTTGCAGATGATATGATACTTTATGTGGAAAACCCAAAAGACTCCACCCCAAAACTGCTAGAACTCATACAGGAATTCAGTAAAGTGGCAGGATATAAAATCAATGCACAGAAGTCAGTGGCATTCCTATACACCAACAACAAGACAGAAGAAAGAGAAATTAAGGAGTCGATCCCATTTACAATTGCACCCAAAACCATAAGATACCTAGGAATAGATCTAACCAGAGGCAAAGGATCTGTACTCAGAAAACTATAAAATACTCATGAAAGAAACTGAGGAAGACACAAAGAAATGGACAAACGTTCCATGCTCATGGATTGGAAGAACAAATATTGTGAAGATGTCAATGCTACCTAGAGCAATTCAATGCAATCCCCATCAAAATACCATCCACTTTTTTCAAAGAAATGGAACAAATAATCCTAAAATTTGTATGGAACCAGAAAAGACCCTGAATAGCCAGAGGAATGTTGAAAAAGAAAAGCAAAGCTGGTGGCATCACAATTCCAGACTTCAAGCTCTATTACAAAGCTGTCATCATCAGGACAGTATGGTACTGGCACAAAAACAGACACATAGATCAATGGAACAGAATAGGGAGCCCAGAAATGGACCCTCAACTCTATGGTCAACTCATCTTTGACAAAGCAGGAAAGAATGTCCAATGGAAAAAAGACAGTCTCTTCAACAAATGGTGTTGGGAAAATTGGACAGCCACATGCAGAAGAATGAAACTGGACCATTTCCTTACACCACACACAAAAATAGACTCAAAATGGTTGAAAGACCTAAATGTAAGACAGGAGTCCATCAAAATCCTAAAGGAGAACACAGGCAGCAACCTCTTCGACCTCAGCCACAGCAACTTCTTCCTAGAAACATCGCCAAAGGCAAGGGAAGCAAGGCCAAAAATGAACTATTGGGACTTCATCAAGATAAAAAGCTTTTGCACAGCAAAAGAAACAGTCAACAAAACCAAAAGACAACGGCCAGAATGGGAGAAGATATTTGCAAATGACAATGCAGATAAAGGGCTAGTATCCAAAATCTATAAAGAACTTATCAAACTCAACACCCAAAGAACAAAGAACCCAATCAAGAAATGGGCAGAAGACATGAACAGACATTTTTCCAAAGAAGACATCCAAATGGCCAACAGACACATGAAAAAGTGCTCAACATCGCTCGGCATCAGGGAAATCCAAATCAAAACCTCAATGAGATACCACCTCACACCAGTCAGAATGGCTAAAATTAACAAGTCAGGAAACGACAGATGTTGGCGGGGATGCGGAAAAAGGAGAACCCTCCTACACTGTTGGTGGGAATGCAAGCTGGTGCAACCACTCTGGAAAACAGTATGGAGGTTCCTCAAAAAGTTGAAAATAGAGCTACCCTACGATCCTGCAATTGCACTACTGGGTATTTACCCCAAAGATACAAATGTAGTGATCCGAAGGGGTACGTGCACCCCAATGTTTATAACAGCAATGTCCACAATAGCCAAACTGTGGAAAGAGCCAAGATGTCCATTGACAGATGAATGGATAAAGAAGATGTGGTGTATATATATACAATGGAATATTATGCAGCCATCAAAAGGAATGAGATCTTGCCATTTGCAACGACGTGGATGGAACTGGAGGGTGTTATGCTGAGCGAAATAAGTCAATCAGAGAAAGACATGTATTACATAACCTCACTGATAAGAGGAATTCTTAATCTCAGGAAACAAACTGAGGGTTGCTGGAGTGGGGGGTGGGGTGGGAGGGATGGGGTGGCTGGGTGATGGACATGGGCGAGGGTATGTGCTATGGTGAGCGCTGTGAATTGTGCAAGACTGTTCAATCACAGATCTGTACCTCTGAAACAAATAATGCAATATATGTTAAGAAAAAAAAAAAAGAAGATAGCAGGAGGGGAAGAAGGAAGGGGGGGAAATTGGAGGGGGAGACGAACCATGAGAGACAATGGACTCTGAAAAACAAACTGAGGGTTCTAGAGGGGAGGGGGATGGGAGGATAGGTTAGCCTAGTGATGGGTATTAAAGATGGCACGTTGTGCATGGAGCACTGGGTGTTATGCACAAACAATGAATCATGGAACACTACATCAAAAACTAATGATGTAATGTATGGTGATTAACATAATAAAAAAATTTATTTTCTAAAAAAAAAAATAAATAAAAAGAACATTTCAAATTAACAACCTAACTTTACAACTTAAGGAACTAGAAAAAGAACAAAAGCTAGCAAAAGAAAGGAAATTATATAAAGATTAGAGCAGAGATAAAGGAAATAAAGGAAAGCAATAGAGGGAAATCTGAAATAAAAAGTTATTTGAAAAAAATCAGCAGAATAGACAAATCTTTAGCTAAATGGACAGAAAAAAAGGAAAGAAGACTCAAATTATTAAAATCAAAAATGAAAGTGGGGACATTAAAATAAAAATTTTAAGAGAGCAATACAAAGAAAGAGAAAACCTGAACAGACCTATAACTCATAAGAAGATTGAATTAGCGGAACTGATGGCTTCACTGAGGAGTCTACCATTTAAAGAACTAATACCAATTATTCTCTAACTTTTCCCAAACTTGAAGAGAAGGGAATACTTCCCAATTCATTCTTTAAGCCCAGCATTACTCTAATACCAAAGTCAGACAAAGATAATACAAGAAAACTAAAAACCAACATTCGTTATCAACAGTGATGCAAATATCCTCAACAAAATACTAGTAAACCAAATTCAGCAGCATATTAAGAGGATTACACACCACAACCAAACAGGAGTTATTCCTGGAATGTAAGAATAGTTCCACCTATGAAAAGCAATCAATGTAATGGACTACATTAATGGAATGAGGGATAAAAACCACATGATCTTCTCAATTGATGCAGAAAAAGCATCTGACCAAATTGAACACCCTTTCATGATAAAAAACACTCAACAACCTAGGAAAAGAAAAAATCTACCTTGGGGCCCCTGGGTGGCTCAGTCAGTTAAGCATCCAACTCAACTCAGGTCATGATCTCAGGGTTGTGAGACTGAGCCCCCTGTCAGGCTCCACGCTCAGTGGTTAGTCTACTTGACATTCTCTCCCTCTGCCCCTCCCCACACTTACACGCACACACTCTCTCTGTCTAAAATAAATAAAATCTTTACAAAGAAAAAAAACTACTTAACATAATAAAAGCCACATATGAAAACGTAAAGTGAACATCATACTTAATGGTGAAAGATTGAAAGTTTTTCCTCCAAGATCAGAAACAAAGCAAGGATGTCCACATTCACCACTTCTATTTCATATAGTACTGGAAGGTCTAGCCAAAGCAATTAATCTAGAAAGGGAAATCTAGAAAAAGGCATCCAAATTGAAAAGGAAGAAGTAAAATTACCCATTTGAGGGTAATATAATCTTATATGCAGAACACCCTAAAGAGTCCACCAAAAAAACCAAAAACCTGTTAGAATAAATGAATTCAACAAAGTACTAGGATATAAGGTCAACACACAAAAATCAGCTGCATGTCTATACACTAACAATAAAGGGAAATTAAGAACACAATTCCACTTAAAATAGCATCAAAAGAAATAAAATACTTAAATTTAATTAAGGAGGTCAAAGACCTGTACAATCAAAACTGCAAAATATTGATCAAAGAAATTAAAAAGACAAATAAATGGAAAAACATCCTATGCTCATGGATTGGAAGACTTAATGTTAAGATGTCAACAGTGCCCAAAGCAGTCTACACAACCAATGCAATCCCTATCAAAATCCCAATGACATTTTTTGAAGAAATAAAAATCATTCTAGTCTCAAGGGACCACACAAATGGCCAAGACAGTCTTGAAAAAGAACAAATCTGGATGACTTATACTTCCTGATTTCAAAACTCACTGTAAAGCTACAGAAATCAAAAGTGTGGTACTGGCATCAAGACAGACATATAAACCAATGGAGTATAATAGAGAAGCCAGAAATAATCCCCCACATATATTGTCAAAAGTTTGTTGTTGTTGTTGTTGTTTTTAAGATTTATTTCTTTATTTTAGAGAGAGAGAGAGTGAGAGCAAGTGTGGGGAGGGGCAGAGGGAGAGAATCCTGAAGCAGACTGACTCCCTGCTGAGCAGGAAGCTCAACATAGGGCTGGGTCTCAGAACCCAGGAGATCATGACCCATGATCATGTGAAATCTGTGCCAAAACCAAGAGCTGGAGGCTTAACCTACTGAGCCACCCAGGCACCCCGAAAAGATTTTCAACAAAAATGCCACAATCATTCAATGGAGAAAGTATAGTGTCTTCAACAAATGGCTCTGGGAAAACTGGACATCCACATGCAAAAGAATGAAGTCGGACCCTTACCTAACACCATATACAATATTAACTAAAAATGGATCAAAGACCTAAACATAAGAGCCGAAACCATAAAACTCTTAGAAGAAAATATAGGGTAAAAGTTCCATGACACTGGATTTGGCTGTGATTTCTTGGATATGACACAAAAGGCACAGAAAACAAAAGAAAAAACAAACTGGACTTCACAAAAATTAAAACTTTGGTGCATCAAAAGATACTATCAACAGAGTAAAAAGGCAATCCACTGAATGGGAGAAAATATTGCAAATCATATATGTGCTAAGGAATTAATATCCATAATATACGGAGAACTCCTACGTTGAACAATAAAAAAAAAAATCTGACTAAAAAACGGACAAAGAACTTGACATACAAATGGCCAATAAACACCTGAAAAGATATTCAACTTCACTACCTATTAGATAAATGCAAATCAAAACTACGATGAGATACCACCTCACATCCATTAGGCTACTATCAAAAAAACAAAGAAGTACCACGTATTGGCAAGAATGTGGAGAAACTAGAACCTTTGTGCACTACTGGTGAGAATGTAAAATGGTACAGCCACTGTGAAAAACAGTATGGTAGTTCTTCAAAAAAAATCAAACAGAATTATCATATGATCCAGTAATTCTACTTGTGGGTATATACTCGAAAGAATTAAAAGCATGGTCTCAAAAAGATATTTGTATTTCCATGTTCACAGCAGCATTATTCACAATAGCAAAAATGTGTAAGAAACCCAAGTGTTCATCAACAGATGAATGGATAAGCAAAATATGATATAGCCATACAATGGAATATTATTCAGCTTTAAATAGGAAGGAAATTTTGACGTATGTTGCGACATGAGTGAACCAAGAGGACGTTAGTCACAAAAAGACAAATGCTAAATGATTCCATTTACATTACTTAGAGCAATCAAAATCATAGCAACTGAAAACAGAATGGTAGTAGCCAGGGCAGGGCCTTGGGGGACAGGAGACTTAATGTCTAATGGGTTTAGAGTTTCAGTTTTACAAGATGAAAAGAGTTCTGGGGTGCCTGGCTGGCCCAGCTGGAAAAGCATGCAACTCTTGATCTTGGGGTTGTGAGTATGAGCCCCACCACTGGGTGTAGAGATTGCTTAAAATAAATAAATAAATCTTAAAAAAAAAAAAAAAAAGTTCTGTAGATGGATGTGGGTGATGGTAGCACGTTATGAATGTATGGAATATCACTGAACTAACTGTACACTTAAACAATGGTTAAGATGGTTATAGTTTAAGTTCTAACAGTTATTTTTCTTTTTTGTAATGCAAGTGCCTGACTTAAGCTTTGATTGTGAAGGGATCCATTTCAAAGAAGCATCCATTTCAAAGATGGCTCTCTCCAATAAACAAAGTGCCAACCACAAGACTAGATAAAGAGCCAGGCCACCTCCCCCAACTGAGGCTCCTTTGTTTTAGAGATCTTGGCTGATTTCGATAACTGGACATTTGAGCCACTTCGTTTTTTTCTTCCACACTTTACATTCCCTCTCTTCTGTTTTAAATGCACCAATAAAGAGTGAGCCTGCAGAACCATGCCTGGAAGTGTGAAGGAAGATGGTAGAGTAGGAGGATCCTGAGTTCACCTTGTCCCACAGACACACTGAGGCAACAACCACAGCTATGCAACTAACTCTGAAAATGATGTGAAGACTGACAGAACAGATCTTCCACAGCTAGTCATAGAAAGCCACACAGAAACGGGTAGAAAGGGCAGAGATGCAGTTGGGAACCAACCCCCTGGTCAACTAACCACAAACAGAAGGGATATCACAAGCATGAAGAAGATGATCAGACTCCACACCAGTTAACCCCCTGGAACTGGGAACATTGGGAAGACAAATCGGCTTAACATCTGGCTTTGAGGGGCACCTGGGTGGCTCAGTCGGTTACGTGTCTGCCTTCAATCAGGGAAATACAAATCAAAACCTCAATGAGATACCACCTCACACCAGTCAAAATGGCTAAAAATTAACAAGTCAGGAAACGATAGATATTGGCGAGGATGCGGAGAAAAGGGAACCCTCCTACACTGTGGGTGGGAATGCAAGCTGGTGCAACCACTCTGGAAAACAGTATGGAAGTTCCTCAAAAAGTTGAAAACAGAGCTACCATATGACCCAGCAATTGCACTACTGGGTATTTACCCCAAAGATACAAATGTAGTGATCCGAAGGGGCACATGCACCCCAATGTTTATAGCAGCAACGTCCACAAGAGCCAAACTATGGAAAGAGCCTAGATGTCCATCAACAGATGAATGGATAAAGAAGATGTGGTATGTGTGCGTGTATATATATATATATATACACATACACAATAGAATATTATGCAGCCATCAAAAAATGAAACCTTGCCATTTGCAACAACGTGGATGGAACTAGAGGGTATTATGCTAAGCGAAATAAGCCAATCAGAGAAAGACAATTATCATATGATCTCACTGATATGTGGAATTTGAGAAACAAGGCAGAGGATCATAGGGGAAGGGAGAGAAAAATGAAAAAGACGAAACCAGAGAGGGAGACAAACCACAAGAGACTCTTAATCTCAGGAAACAAACTGAGGGTTGCTGGAGTGGAGGGGGGTAGGGAGGGATGGGGTGGCTGGGTGATGGACACTGGGGAGGGTATGTGCTATGGTGAGCGCTGTGAACTGTGTAAGACTGATGAATCACAGACCTGTACCCCTGAAACAAATAAAAATATGTTAATAAAAAGAAAAAAAAGTGTCTGCCTTCAGCTCAGGTCATGATCCCAGAGTCCTGGGATCGAGCCCTGCATCCAGTTCTGTGCTCAGCATGGAGTCTGTTTGTCCCTCTCCCTCAGCCCTTCCCCGCCCCCTGCTCATGCTCGCACTCTCTCTCTTCCTCAAATAAAAAAAAAAAAAAATCTGGCTTTGAAGACCACCAGGGCTTAACTCTAGGAACTTTAAAACTCAGCAGGCTTAACTCCAGGAGAACCAGAGGGTGACAGGAAACCGAATCCCTGCCCTTAAAGAGCGAACATACTAAATAACTCAGAGACACAGCACAGAAGCAGTAGCTTGAAAACCACCTGGGGGGTATTCATGAAAGAGATTTATTGACTAATCTTAGAATATGTACGGGAGGGGCCAAAGATTTCTCTGGCAACAAAAGCGATGGCAGGTGCCATTTTTCCTTGCCTCCTGCAGCTTAGATAGCAAGATGTTTCTGAGAGCCAGTTCTAACACTCTCCATCTACCTTGTTGAGTACCACGCCCCCCACATTCTCCTGCAGACCACCCCACCCAACCTGCCCACCTTGGCAGCCATCCCTCCAAAACAGCTCCTGCCCTGCCACACCTGGAAGGAAACTCTGCCAACAATGTACCACTCCAAAGTAACTCCTGCCCTTGGGAGGGAAGGAAATAACCCCCCACCAGCATGCCCACAGTTCCTGCAACTGAGCCTCTAAGCTGGCTGTGCAGAGAGCAAGTCCTGCCCTTCACTGTGCCTGCAGGTATGGCAGATGTTAATTGTAGACAGCTAGCTAGGCTGAATGCCGACCCCACCTACCAGTGAACACACAGGCAGCAGGTGGGCCTTTCAACATTGCAGGGAGCAAACTGTGCCCAGTACACCTTTATCAGGCAAATCAAGTCACTGCAGCCAGTCAGGCTGGAAGCCAGCCCCACCCACTAGCATACCCACAACAGCAGCAGCTCAGCCACAACAGAAGGGTGCACTAAGCCTACACAGGGGACATCCTTGGAGTGCCTGGTTCTAGTGACCAGGGCGGATTTGCATTATACAGCACCACTGGATCTCTTCTACACAAGGCCACTACTTTCAAGACCAGGAGATGTAGCTGACCTACCTAATACTTAGAAACAAATATAGAGAGACAAAATGAGGAAACAGAGAAATATGTCCCAAATGAAAGAACAAGACAAAATCACAGTAAAAAAGATAAATGAAAGAGAGATAAGCAATAAGCCTGGTAAAGACTTCAAAGGTAATAGTCATAAAGATAATTACTAGACTTGAGAAAAGAGTGAATGAACTAGGTGAGAATGTCAACAGAGACACTAAATATAAAGTATATGCATAAATATTTTATAAAATATATACATATATTAAAAAAATAACCAGTAAGAGCTATAGAATTCAATAATAGAAATGAAAAATATACTAGAAGTAATCAGTAGCAGATTAAAAGACACAGAAGAACAAATTAGCTATCTGGAAGACAGAGAAATACAAAGCAACCAAACTGTACAGCAAAAAGAAAAAAGAATAATAAAAAATGAGAATAGGGGAGGGAACTCTGCAACATAATCAAGCATAATAACATTCACATAATAGAGATCCCAGAAGGAGAAGAGAGAGAAAAGGAGGCAGAAAACTTACTAGAAGAAATAATAGCTGAAAACCTCCCCAGTTTGGGGAAGGAAACAGACACCCTGGTCCAGGAAGGACACAAAGGCCCTAATGAAGTTAACCCAAGGAGTTCCACCATCAAACACATAATAGGTCAAACAGCAAAAAGTAATGATAAAGAGAGAATTTTGAAAACACCAAAAAGAAACAGTTACATACAAGGGAGACCCTATAAGGCTATCAGCTAATTTTTCAGCAAAAACATCACAGATGCCAACACTCACTTGCTTACACCAGCCCCATCTCCCCACACCACACGTCAGTGGACCCACCCTTCCCAGTCATGCTTGCCTCAGTCCCAGTCTTACAGGCCTCCTCCCAAGAACACCAGCGCAAACCTCGCCAGCACCACATCTCCTAATCCACGGGTTTTGTAGGACCTCAGCTACAGCAGCAGCAGCAGTGGCAGGACTCATTTCACAGACTGACTACAACACACTTTGTTAAAACACAGCCCACTCGGCAGGGGACCAAACACTTCCCACAACAAGCAAAGAGAACCTCTACAGACAACTGGACTGAAGGAAAAACCTTCAGTTTTTCAACCAGGACTCAACAGCAGAGCATAAGCAACACACACAGGAGACACTCCCTGAAGCACCAGGTCCTAGGGAACAGGGGACACTGCACTGCAGGGAGCTACAGGGCCTCTTCTTCAAAAGACTATTACCATCAAAAGCAAGAGACATAGCTGACTCCAAACACAAAGAAACAAACACAGAGAGTTAGACAAAATGAGAAGACAGAAAATAGGTCCCAAATGAAAGAACAGGACCAAACACCAACAAAAGACCTAAGTGAAATGGATACAAGTAATATGCCTCATGGAGAATTTAAAGTAATGAAGATACTCACTGGACTTGAGAAAAGAGTGGAGGATATTAGTGAGGACCTTAACAAAAAGATAAAAAAAAAAAAAAAACAACCAATCAGAGATGAAGAACACAACAAATCAAATTAGAAATACACTACATGGAATAAATAGCAGGCTAGAGAAAGCAGAAGAACAAATTAATGACCTGGAAGACAGAGTAATGAAAAGTAACCAAGCTGAGCAAAGAAAATATGCAAATTGAGAATATACTCAAGGAACTCAGTGACTCCATCAGCATAATAACATTTGCATTACAGGAATCTCAAAAGAAGAGATAGAAAAGGGGGCAGAAATTTATTTGAAAAAATAATAGCTGAAAACTTTCCTAATCTAAGAAACAGATATCTAGATCCAGAAGGCACAGAGATTCCCCAAAAAATTCAACCCAAGGAGGTCCACATCAAAACACATCATTAAAATGGCAAAAAGTAGTGATAAAGAAAAAAAATTTAAAGCAATAAAAGAAAAGAAGACACTTACATGTAAGTATAAGGCTATCAGCAAATTTTTCAGCAGAAGCTGTGCAGGCCAGAAGAGAGTGACATGATATATTCAAAGTGCTAGTAGGGAAAAACCTGCAGCCAAGAATACTCTATCCAGCAAGGCTATCATTCACAAAAGAAGGAGAAATAAAGACTTTCTCAAACAAAAAAACTAAAGGAATTCATGACCATTAAGCCAGCCCTACAAGAAATATTAAATGAGTGGAAAGGACCATAAGTGAGAATATGAAAAGTAAAAAATATAAAAGCAGTAAAAATAAGTATTTCTGTAAAAATCATGCAAGGGATTCATAAAATAGAAGGATATAAAATATAACACCATATACCTAAAATGTGGAGAGGACAAAAGTAAAGAATGGGTTCAAACTTAAGTGACCACAAACCTATCATAGACTGCTAGACGCAGATGATGTCATATACAAACTTAACAGTAACCACAAATCAGAAACCAGTAATAAATATGCAAAGGATAAAGAGAAAGAAAGCCAAGTATATCATTAAAGAAAGTCAACAAACTATGAAAGAGAACAAGAGAAGATCAGAGAAAAACTACAAAAACAACCACAAAACAAGTAACAAAATGGCAATACATACCTATCAAGAAATATTTTGAATGCAAATAGACTAAATGCTCAAATCAAAACACATACGGTGACAAGAGTGGATTTAAAAAAAACAAAAACCAAGACCCAACTGTATGCTGCCTATAAAAGACTCATTTCAGATGTAAAGACACCTGCAGATTGAAAGTGAGGGCATGGGGAAGCTGGGGTAGCAATACTTCTACTGGACAAAATATATTTTAACACATTTTTTTTAAAGATTTTATTTATTTATTTGAGAGAGAGAACACGAGTGGGGTGAGGGGCAGAGGGAGAAGCAGACTCCCCGCTGAGCAGGGAGCCCAATGCGTGGCTCGATCCCGGCACTCCGGAATCATGACCAAGCCGAAGGCAGACATTTAACTAACTGAGCCACCCAGGTGCCCCTGGACAAAACAGACTTTAAAACAAAAACTGTAACAACAGACAGAGGAGTGTATAATAAAAAAGGGAACAATACAATAAGAGGACATAACAATTGTAAATATTTATGCATCTAACATGGGAGCACCCAAATACATAAGACAGTTAGTAACAAACAATGGAAGTAATTCATAATAATACAATAATAGCAGGGGACTTTAACACCCCACTTACAATGGACAGATCATCCAAACAGAAAATCAACAAGGAAACAGTGCCTTTGAATGACGCACTGGACTAGATGGGTCTAACATATATTAAGAACATCCCATCCACAAACAGCAGATTACACATTCTTTTCAAGTGCACATGGAACATGAGCAGAACATATCACATATTAAGCCACAAAACAAGTCTCAACAAACTCAAAAAGATCGAAGTCATATTATGCATCTTCTCTGACCACAACACTATAAAACTAGAAATCAACTACAAGAAAAAATCTGGAGCACAAATACATGGAGGTTAAATAACATGCTACTAAACAATGAATGGGTCAACCAAGAAATCAAAGAAGAAATAAAAATTACATGAAAACAAATGAAAAATGAAATCACAATGGTCCAAAATCTTTGAGATGCAGCAAAATCATCTCTTCTAAGAGAGTTTATAGCAATACAGGCCAATCTCAAGAAGCAAGAAAAATCTCAAACAACCTAACCTTACACCTAAAGGAGCTAGAAAAAAACACTCCCAACAAACAAAAAAAAACTCCCAAAAAAATAAAGTCCAGAACCAGACCACTTCATAGGGGAATTCTACCAAACATTTAAAGAGAGTTAATACCTATTCTTCTCAAACTTTTCTAAAAAATAGAAGAGGAGGGGCACCTGGGTGGATCAGTCGTTAAGCATCTGCCTTCGGCTCAGGTCGTGCCCCACATCAGGCTCCCTGCTCCGCGGGAAGCCTGTTTCTCCCTCTCCCACTCCCTCTGCTTGTGTTCCCTCTCTCACTGTGTCTCTCTGTCAAATAAATAAATAAAATCTTTAAAAAATAAAAATAAAAAATAGAAGAGGAAAGTAAACTTCCAAATTCATTCTATGAGGCCAGCATTACCCTGATACCAAAACCAGGTAAAGACTCTACAGCGCACCTGGGTGGCTCAGTCATTAAGCATCTGCCTTCGGCTCAGGTCATGATCCCAGGGTCCTGGGATTGAGGCCCGCATCGGGCTCCCTGCTCAGTGGGAAGACTGTTTCTCTCTCTTCCACTCCCCCTGCTTGCTGTGTTCCCTCTCTTGCTCTCTCTCTCTGTGAAAAAATAAATAAAATCTTTAAAAAAAGTTTTTTTAATTTAAAAAAAAAAAAGACACTACAAAAAAAGAGAGCTACAGGCTGATATCTCCGATGAACATAGATGCAAAAATCCTCAACAAAATACTGACAAACTGAATCTAGCAATACATTAAAAAAATCATTCACCAAAATCAAGTGGGATTTATTCCTGGGATGCAAGGGTAGTTCAATATTCACAAATCAATCAGTGTGATACATCACAGCAACAAGAGAAAGGATAAAAACCATATGATCATTTCAATGGATAAATTAAAAGCATTTGACAAAGTACAACATCCATTCATGATAAAAACCCTCAACAAAGTAGGTTTAGAGGAAAAATGCCTCAAGATAATAAAGGCTATATAAGAAAAATCCATAGCTAACTTCATACTCAATGGGGAAAAACTGAGAGCTTTTCCTCTAAGGTCAGGAAGAGGACAAGGATATCCACTCTCACCGCTTTTATTCAACATAGTACTAGAAGTCCTAGCCACAGCAATCTAAAAACAAAAAGAAATTAAAAGCATCCAAAATGGTAAGGAAGAAGTAAAACTTTCATTATTTGCAGATGACATGATACTATCTACAGAAAACCCTAAAGACTCCACCAAAAAACTACTAGAACTGATAAATGAATTCAGTAGTCGCAGGATACAAAATCACTGTAGAGAAATCTGTTGTATTTCTATACACTAATAATGAAGCAGCAGAAAAAGAAATTAAGAAAACAATCCAGGGCACCTGGGTGGCTCAGTCGGTTAAGGATCCAACTCTTGATTTCACCTTAAGTCATGATCTCATGGTTATGAGATGGAGCGATGGAGCCCTGCATCCGGCTCTGCTCAGCTGAGAGTCTGCTTGGGATTCTTTCTCTCCCTCTTCCTCTGCCCCTCCCCACACCATGTGCTCTCTCTCACTCGCACACGTGCGCTCTCTCTCTCTCTCTCAAATAAATAAATCTTTAAAAAGAAACAATCCCATTTACAATTGCACCAAAAATAATAAAATACCTAGAAATAAACTTAACCAGGAGATGAAAGACCTGTACTCTGAAAACTGTAAAACGCTGATGAAAGAAATTAAGACAACACAAAGAAACGGAAAGACAATCCACGCTCGTGGATTAGGAGAACAAATATTGTTAAATTGTCTATGCTACCTAAAGCAATCTACACATTTAATGTAATCCCTATCAAAACACCAATAGCATTTTTCACAGAACTAGAACAATCTTAAAATCTGTAGGGAACCACAAAAGACTTTAAAGAGCCAAAGCAATCTTGAAAAAGAAAAAACAAAACTAGAGGTATCACAATTCCATATTTCAAATTATATTACAAAAACTATAGTAAAAAAAACAGTATGGTAACTGGAACAAAAACAAACACATAGATCAGTAGAACAGAATAGAAAACCCAGAAACAGGGGTACCTAGCTGACTCAGTTGGGAGAGCACGTGACTCTTGATCTCGGGATTGTGAGTTCAAGCCCCATGTTGGGTGTAGAGATTACTTAAAAAAAAAAAAAAAAAAAAGAAAACCCAGAAATAAGCCCACAATTATATGGTCAGTTAATCTTCAACAAAGGAGTAAAGAATATGCAAAGGGAAAGACAGTCTCTTCAATAAATGGCGTTGGGGGGGAGCCTGGGTGGCTCAGTCATTAAACGTCTGCCTTTGGCTCAGGTCATGATCCCAGGATCCTGGGATCGAGCCCACATCGGGCTCCCTGCTCAGCGGGAAGCCTGCTTCTCCCTCTCTCACTCCCCCTGCTTGTGTTCCCTCTCTCTCTGTGTCTCTCTGTCAAACAAATAAATAGGGACGCCTGGGTGGCTCAGTCGGTTAAGCGTCTGCCTTCGGCTCAGGTCGTGATCCCAGGGTCCTGGGATCGAGTCCCGCATCGGGCTCCCTGCTCCACGGGGAGCCTGCTTCTCCCTCTGCCTCTGTCTCTCTCTCTCTCTCTCTGTCTCTCATGAATAAATAAATAAAATCTTTAAAAAAAAAAAAAAACAAATAAATAAAATCTTTAAAATAAATAAATAAATAAATAAATGGTGTTGGGAAAACTGGACAGCTACGTGTAAAAGAATGAAACTGGACTACTTTCTTACACCATACACAAAAATAAACTCAAAATGGATTAAAGACCTAAATGCAGACCTGAAACCATAAAAATCCTAGAAAAGAACACAGGCAGTAATTTCTCTGACATTGATGGTAGTGATATCTTTCTAGATAGGTCTCCTGAGGCAAGGGAAATAAAAGCAAAAATAAGCTATTGGGACTACATCAAAATAAAAAGCTTCTGTACAGCAACAGAAACAACCAACCAAACTAAAAAGCAACCTACAGAATGAGAGAAGATATCTGCAAATGACATATCTGATAAAGGGTTAGTATCCAAAACATTTGAAGACCTTATACAACCTGATACCGAAAAAACAAATAATCCAATTAAAAATGGGCAGAGAACATAAACAGACATTTCTTCAAAGATGACATACAGATGGCCAACAGGCACATGAAAACATGCTCAATATCACTCATCATCAGGGAAATGCAAACCAAAACCACAATGATATATTATCTCATACCTCTCAGAATGGCTAAAATCAAAAACTCAAGTACTGACAAGGATGTAGAGAAAAAGGAACCCTTGTGCACCGTTGGTGGGAATGCAAACTGGTACAGTCACTGTGTGAGACGATATGGAGGTTCCTCAGAAAATTAAAAATAGAACCACCCTATGATCCAGTAATCATGCTACTGGGTATTTATCCAAAAAATATGAAAACACTAATTCAAAGGAATACATGCACCCTTAGTTTATAGCAGTATTATTTACAATAGCCAAACTACTGAAGCAGCCCAAGTGTTCATTGATAGACGAATGGAAAAAGAAGATGCAATATATATCCAATGGAATATTATTCGGCTATAAAACAATATGTATGAACCTAGTGAGTATTATGCTAAGTGAAATAAGTCACTCAGAGAAATACAAATACCATATGATTTCACTCATGTAGAATTTAAGAAACAAAATAGAGCAAAGGGATAAAAAAGAGACAAACCAAAAAAACAGACTCTTAACATGAAGGAACTGGAACTAAGATACACTGCTGATGGTCATGTAAAATAGGACAACCACTTTGAAAAACACTTTGGCAGTTTTTTTAAAAGGTTAACTATACACCTAAGACCCAGCCATTCCATTCCTAGGTATTTACCCAAGAGAAATGAAAGCATATGACCACACAAAGACTTGTACATAAAAGTTAAGAGATTTATCTGTAATAGCCAGGAACTGAAAACAACTCAAATGTCCATCAAAGCTGAACGGATACACAAACTAGTATATGCACACAATGGAATACCTCTCAGCAATAAAAAGGAATAAACCTTCAAAAAAAAGGAATGAACTATTGATATATGCAACAACACATATGAACCAGACAACACTTACACTGAGTAAAAGAAGCCAAAGATATACATACTGTATGACTCCATTTATATAAAATTCTAGAAAACAGAAAACAAAAACTAATCTAATCTAAGTAGATCAGTGGTGGCTAGGGGAACAAGAGGCTGGAAAGATGGACCACAAAGGGGAAAAAGGGAATTTTGGGGGTGATGGATATATGCCCAATCTTGATTGTGTGATGGTTTGACATATATATATATGTCAAAACTTATCAAATAGTACACTTTAAATATGTGCAGCTTATTGTAGATCACTTATATCTCAATAAAGCTGTTTAAAAAATAAAACTTTCCTGAAATGAAAAAATATATACATTTGAAATTACATATGGAAAGAGCATATCACATACTTGAGAATACTGACCCATCCTAATAAAATTACTAGACTTCAAAGAAAAAATTCTCTGGTCATCTAGAAAAAAAGAACAATGACTTATAAGGGGAAAAAATATTAGATTATCATCTGGCTTTGATATCAATGCTTTATACCAGAAGAAAGAGTGTAATATATTTAAGAAACTCAAGGAAAACAAGTGTGAACCAAGGACTTTATATCAGCAAAACTGCCTTTCAAGTATAAAGAACACAAGCTTTTATCCACATACAAGAACTTAGGGGATATTCCTTCCTGAGGAACCTAATAAAGGAGCATTGGGTAACCAAAATGATATATAGGGGAACCTGGATGGTTCAGCATCTGCTTTCGGCTCAGGTCATGATCCCGGGGCCCTGGGATCCAGCCCTGCATTGGGCTCCCTGCTCAGTGGGGAGCCTGCTTTTCCCTCCCCCAATCCCCTGCTTGTGCTGTCAAACAATAAAAAATCTTAAAAAAAAAAAAAAATGGGGTTATAGATATAATAGAGAAATTAAATAAAAGCTCTATAGTCTCAATTTGTATTGGAAGTATTTATATGCACTCATGAGATACTTAATCTTTAATGTGTGTGTGTCTGTATATAAACAGATGTAGGAATTCTAGCTCTGCCTACTGAAAAGCCTCAAACAATGACTATGGATCCCTAGCATACAGATTATGACCCTGAAATGCAATTTCCCTCTAAAAAAAAAACCCAGAGTTTTTTTGAATAAATGGATGATTTCAGATTTGGGACAGAGCATTCAAGCTATCAGATAACAAGCTATCAGACTATTAAGGGTCGTATCAAAAGAACAGGCTTAAATAGGCTCCCCGCAGGGCAAAGATGAGACAACATGAGCTTCAATAATGATAATGATTGCAATGAACTAAAACCCAACAAATATGTTTAAGTTCATGACCTTATACTGACATTAGATTTTCTAAAAAGAATGGTCTTCAGAAGATAAGGAACATAAATGGAAAGAATCAAGCATTTACGCTGCCTGTCCTAAAGGAATTGTACAGCTGTGTATCCAGATGACAAATAAGGGACTAGTATGCCAATTAATAAGAAAAAAAAAAAACAGGATAGAATTAAAATACCACTATTTTGCAACCTTAAATGAATAGATACAGGCATGAAGTATCAAGAGTTGCTGAGATCACAAAGAGAAACATAGGCACCTCCAATGGTCTTGCGAAACACCGCTTAAAGAACTGCCAAAGGACTTGAATCTGAGTCTGATCCAGTCCTGGATCCAGCTACCAATGTGCAGGAATTACCCAGGGCAGAACATAATTGAATTGTACATGAATTTATAATCAGCAAAATCCAGACTGTAGGATATGTAAGTCAAACCCAGATCCTGCATCAGATAAATTATAAGGGAAAGGAAGGAATAAAGAGAAAACCTACAGATTTTTTTAGAAGATTTATTTATTTATTTGAGAGAAAGTCTCAAGCGGACTCTCCAGGCTGAGTATGGAGCCAAACGCGGGGCTCAATCTCATGACCCTGAAATCACGACCCGAGCCAAAACCAAGAGTCAGATGCTCAACTGACTGCACAACCCAGGCACCCTGGAAACCTACAGATCTTTTAAAAGATTTTTTAAAGATATTTTAAAAGAGTTTTTAAGGGGGAACTGGGTGGCTCAGTTGGTTAAGTATCTTGCTCTTGGTTTCAGCTTAGGTCATGATCTCAGGGTCATGAGATGGAGCCCAGTATGAGGCTTCACGCTCAGAAGGAGTCTGCTTGAGATTCTTTCCCTTTCCCTCCCTCTCTGCTCCTCTCCCCGTTCGTTCTCTCTCTCTAAAATAAATAAAATCTTAAAAAAAAAGTTCTTAAAAATTTTTTTAATCAGCAAGGCTACACTACAGTGTCTAGAAATATACATTTACGAAAAAAAAAAAACACAAGGAAGCAATTACTATAGAAGTCAGAAGAATGGCTACTAATGGGAGTACAGAAGTAACTGTGATTGACATGGAGCAATAGAGGGGCTCTGGCATGGTGAGCATGATTCTACACCCTGATCTGAGTTGTATCATCTTATTTTAATAATTTATTAAGCTACACATTTGGTACATGTGTTTTCTGTTTGACTTAATAAAAACTCATTTTATAATAAAAAAATTTTTATTAAATAATAAAAACAAAAGTAATGAAAACCCTAACCAAAAGAAAGCTGGTATAGGTCTGTAGCCAGGCTGACTGGATTTGAATTGTGGATTCTGCCACACAGCCAGGAAAATACTAATGACTCTGTGCCCTGATCTCATTATCATAAAATGAGGATTGTAAAAGTACTTGGCTCATAGGGGTGTTATGGAAATTAGGAGTTAATATAGAAAGAAAATAGAACAGTGCCTGGCTCATAGCAGGACAGAGTTGGTGATTAGAGTTGGTGACCACCAACTATGTGAATTAATGTAGTTACTTAACCTCTCTGGGCTTCAGTTTCCTTACCTGAGTTTAAAATATCTACCTGATAGGATTATCAGGAGATCAGAAGGAAATATATGCAATGTATCTATTACAGTATTCAACAAATAATAGGTCTTTTCCATGGCCTCCCAACATCCAGAGAGAGTTATCTATCACATTAGACATACCTCAGTCATAGCACATTCCTCTTGCACTTTTCACCTGGTCATTTAAGTTGATCTCAATGAAATGATCACCCAGTGAGTCTCACGTCCGAAACTGGATCTTCATCTAGATTTCAAAAAGATAAAGAAACCAAAATCTTAAAATGTTCAACTTCCTACTAAGAATGGTCTTGTGTCACTCCCAGAGCAGGCATCTATGGTACTGCTAAACACTGAACTCAAGTAGGAACAACTGAAGTAACCACTGATGGACTCGACGCTCATGATCATGTGTCTCCTCCCTTCTCTTCTTTCCTCTCCCTGCTTTGTTGAAACATTTAGGTGGGAGTCCAGATTTATCATAACCTATCATCAATTCTGACTTCTGGCTACAAAGGTAGATTATTCTCATTTGCAAGGGTACTAAAATGAAGCACTCTCAGACAAATACCACTAAACACAAAAGGCAAAGGCAGGAAGAAAAACTGTCTCAATTCCACCAGTGACCAAGCCCTCCTTTCCAGAGGTCCATGCTGGGAAATTAATGTGCTGATAGTGTGCACCAGCATTTTCCCCCACTATAAGCTGTGAGAGGACACAGATCTGGAACTTTGAGTCACAGGCAGAGACCAAATGTTTTCCAAGGCGAAAGCTGATGCTATAGCTTTAATCAGTGCCATAACACACCTAAAGTAAGACCATGGGAATAGGGGTTGCAGGATACAAGTTGGTTTGTAAATGGCATAAAAAGCCAAATGCAGAGAAGCAAGGCATGTTGTATCTTCTGGCACTGTCCAGGTTTCGAAGAGTCCTCTGGTAACTTACCCTTCATAGGTCTGAAGCCCAGGTAATAAGCATCATCCAATAAATGTAACTATTTTTCACCACTTTCTTGGGGAAAGCTGGAAATAACAAACCATGGCCTGTAATGATTCTTTCTCAATTGAGACATCAAAATCTGTAATTAACTATCTCAAAAGCATATATTTCACATTACTGCAATAAATGGAACAAGCAATGCTTTCAAAGTCTCTGTCAATTAAATACAAAAGCTCTACTCCAAAAACATGCCAGCGTGCTGCTCAATTCTTAAGAAGTGAATCTACTGCAAATAAGGAAATGGGAGTTAGGATTGGGAGTCATCTCCACCCAATCACTCTGCCCCAGGAGAGGGTACACAAAGGGCCAGAACACGCCTCTCCGCCTTTGAGGCAGAAGCTGCGGACAAAACCCCAGTCAGCCACCTCTTCCTCAAGGTGTGGCGGGGGAGGCCGGAGTCTACCTGGCAATGCAGAAAGTAAAAACTCATGCAGAGGACTGGAACCAACGTAGGTGATGCCAGCACAATGCTTAATATTATGGTTGGAAAATAAGTGGTAGTAGAAACCCTTTCCGTGCGGTCTCTAGGTGCCGGATCCCAGCCTCCTGACATTTCCACCTCATTGACTTTCTTCACAGAATCTATTTAGACTCCGCAGAAAGTCAGCGGGCCTCCGAATCTGGAATGAGCCTAAAGAGCCGTTGGAAGGGCTACTCGCCTACTCCTTCGTGTATCTATCCCCCTTTTGCTCCGAGTCTTCTCTAGCCAAGCAACCTTCTCAGACAACTTGACACTGAAAAGCAAAGCGGGTGAGCTCTGGTCGACTCTTGGATGCGGAGGAATCGCCCAGGACTTAACCGCAATCCAGTCTGCGCCCCGTATCATTCTAAGCCTTACGCTTACGGCCTCGTTTAACCTTCTCAACCCACACCTAACGCCAAGAATTACCAGCTGTATGCTACGCATGAAGAAACGGAGGCGCTGAGACGTTAAATGAGCAGCCAAAGATGGCAAAGGCCGGGGAGCCAGGACTCGAACCAGGTTTGTCCAGGACCGCAAACCTTATACAGGGATTTTTAACCGGCGGGCTCTCTGGGCGCCCGGACAAGGGTCGTTCTGACCATTCCCTCGGACCAGGCCAGGCCGGTCCCGGGGATGCTTCAGGGAGGGGAACCCCAGCTCCACTCACCTTCCTCGGCCGCGGCCTCCCTCCAGCAGCGCGCCCGGCCCGGCCCCACTCAGCCCCCTCTGGCCCCGCCTCCGCGACCGTTATCGCGCCGCGGGAGGCCGGCCAATCGAGCTGGAGCGCGGCGAGAGGGCCCGCCTCGGCTCCTCCTCCGAACGCGGGAGCTGTTTTCTCCCACCTCCGGGCGGGTGGTGGGGGCGGGGAGAGGGCGGGGACCCAGGGGTCTAGGTCGGCCCCGCGTCCGGTTCGCTCCGCTGTGGGGGCGGGACTTACAGTCACGTAGGCGAGAGTGCGCCGAGCTCACGGTGTGCGCCTGCGCACCGCCGTCGCGCTGAAGACAAGCCCTGGCCTTGCAGGTGCCGTCAACAGCCACCTGGAAACTCATTTGCCCGGAAGACCGCAGAAATACATATTTGAGGCCGTAGGTGAAAATGAGGCCCCGGCAAGGTAGCCACCGCACACTGCCCTCCACACACATACTCAGGCTGTGACTGTGAGCCCTTGCTACAGGACTAGTCAGCCTGTTCTCTAGGTTCCAGACCTTGCTGAGCACGGCAACACCTGGCATTTGGAGGACCCCAGTATGTGTTTGTTGATGACATTCTACCCTTCCGTTCCGCACTTTTTTTTTTAAAGATTTTATTTATTTATTTGACAGAGAGAGAGATAGCGAGAGCAGGAACACAAGCAGGGGGAATGGGAGAGGGAGAAGCAGGCTTCTTGCCGAGCAGGGAGCCCAATGTGGGACTCGATCCCAAGACCCTGGGATCATGACCTGAGCCCAAGGCAGACGCTTAATGACTGAGCCACCCAGGCGCCCCGTTCAGCATTTTCAAGTCTCCACGAAGTGTCAGGCCCTACTTGAGGCTCCAGAAATGCAGAGGTGGCTGACCGGAGATGCTCAAAGTCTAGTTAGGGGGATGAATATACGCTCTGAAATTAAGATCAGTGTGATAGGCATAATCAGAGAAGTTTGCGCAGGGCACAGAAGGGAAGGAGAAGAATTATCTAAATGGGTCACTTTAGTCTTCCTAGACCTGTGGGTCTCAACCCTGGCTGCATATTAGAATCACCTGAGGAGCTGTGAAAACTTGGTGCTCAAGCCCCAGACGACTTAAATCATTATCTCCAGGGTGGGACTCAGGTGTTAATAGTTTGTCAATAATGTCTCTCCCCTCCCCCCTCCCCAAGTGATTCCAGTGTGCAGCCAAGCTCAAGAACTGCAAACTTAGAGGAATACTCGAATGATTCTGAATGGTAGGAGTTCCCCAGCAATACAGGGAGGAAAGATATTTAGAGAAAACTTCATGTGCAAATTAAATAATTTCAAAGCACATTATTATAATGCCTAGATCACAAGTAATCAGTAAACCTTATTATTTTTTGTCATTAAACCTGGGCCCCTTTGGTACAGCTCATATCTGCCCTCTCCTAAAACCTAACTCCCAAAGCCTTTAAAAAAATATAATGGAACTTACTGAGGGTTTCCTGACGAAACTGAGTAATACGTTCCATCCCTGGAGAGGCAGAGTAGGAAGGCCAAAGGAGGTGTGCTAAGGACCTGGGACTTTATCCAGGGGGTGATGGGAAACCATAGACAAGTTTTCAAAGGAAGTAATAAAATGGAAAGGTTTTTGTTTGGGTGTCTTCAAGCCTAATTTTCATGCATCTTGATAATACAGATAAAAACTGTAAAAACAGCTCCACCATGTACAAATACGATCACTGCTTTTTTTCCTCACAAAAGGAAATCACCTCAATATTTTATTTCTCAGCTTAATAAATTCAGAACCTACAAATAGGGTCCCTGTACACCATTTTCAAAAACTCATGGGGGTTAAGTGATCCAAAAATTCCTAGCAGAAAAATACAACTTCCACACACCTGAAGGGAAGGCCTGGCGTCTCATTGGCCCACTATTGTCGTTGCATCTTACAGCCACATGGTGTCGCTGTTTGACGACCTGTATTTTCCAGGCCTGTGGTTGTGCAGGTCCCATAAGGGCCAACAAGGATCTCCAACAGAGGGCATTAATCATGATGTGTCTCACAAGAAGTCTCAGGGTCACAGCTTTTCAGGTACAATACTTTCAGGCCCATATTTAGCCTTCTTCCTAGGCAGCTGGGGTTACTGTGAGTTTGATCTCTGTGTCTGCCCCACGCAAACATGTTCTCAACCCTGCCCCCAATCCCTTTCCTTACCTGGCTATTCTCACTAGCAATAGCTGCTAGTTAAACAGATTTTCATTTTCAACCCTGGAAACACAGAATCCAACTGCTTGCCTTTTCCAAGACAATAGGGTGACTTGCCCACTCTTCTGACTAGCTGCACTAATTGAGCCAGGAGGTCAAATATTATGCGTCAGTTGGAACCAGTTTGGCTGCAGATAATAGAAAAGCTGATTCAAACGGTCTTCTTAAGCAGTAAATAAATTTATTATCTCACACAACTGGCAAAACAGACTTTAAGGTTGGTGAACTCAATGGTTCAACAACTTATCAAGGACCCAGTCTATTAGTCTCTCTGCTCTCCTCTAAACATGGTAGGTTTCAAATTCATACTAAAGTGGTTTTCCAGATGTCTACCAGGAGCAATCAGGACCATATACTTTCTTTTCCATCTAAAATCATTCCTTCCGGTTTTTTTGACCAATTAGGTCACACAGGCACATACTCTGCCTCCCAATCAGTAACTGCCTAGCAGATGTGAAGAAGACTTAAGATTGGGTTCCAGAAGGGAAAAGGGGTTACCATAATTGGAATTGGCAATGGGGTGGGTGCTCCTTGAGTCACATAAGTTGCAAGGGGGAGGTATGGCTACTTGAGTAAAACTGGAGTCCTGTAAGGGCCAAGAGGACCATGGATGCTAGATGTAAGATCACCAGTATCCTTTACAGTCTTCAAAGCACAAGAAGGCTGATTACCCTCTATTTCCTAACAAGAGAGCCTCCTCCTCATCCCTCCTGGATTTTGTGTGTATCAAGTGGAGGGGAGGAAATTCTACAGCACTGTCCTCCAAAGGAATTCCCCTCTTATGGACCATGAAGGCCTTTCCGGCACCTCTCTTTGCTAGAGAAGTAAAAGACTGCACACAAATTCAGTCTTTGACTCAGCATCCTGCTGCATTGATCTCGAGTTTTTTCTTTTTTAAGATTTTATTTTTAAGTAATCTCTACACCCAAGATGGGGTTCGAACTCAGAACCCCAGGATCAAGAGTCGCATACTCTAACAACTGAGCCAGCCAGGCATCCTGATCTCAAGTTTTCTATGGGTCTTCAATGACCCACCAGGATGCTAATAGTTCTAAACACTCATTTAACATTCATTTACAAAAATGTATTAGGCCCCTAGATCAAGCTAGATGCTGTGTTTATAGTGGTGAGTAAACCAGATGAGATTCTTGCCCTCATGGTGCTTATGAAAAAAAAAAAAAAAAAAACACAAATAAGCATTAATTATGATAAATGCTATGAAGAGGAAGGAAGAGAACAGGGGTATGTGGAGGAGGCTCTCTCAGGAAGTGACATTTAAGCTGAGATCCAAAGCCTGTCTTCATTTCAGCTTACTGCTCTCCTCTGTGCTTTGTTTTTGTTTTTTTTTTAAAGATTTTATTTATTTATTTGACAGAGAGAGACACAGTGAGAGAGGGAACACAAGCAGGGGGAGTGGGAGAGAGAGAAGCAGGCCTCCCGCCGAGCAGGGAGCCCGATGCAGGGCTCGATCCCAGGACCCTGGGATCATGACCCGAGCCGAAGGCAGACGCTTAACGACTGAGCCACCCAGGTGCCCCTCTCTCCTCTGTGCTTTGTATTCCCAGTATAAATTACAGCCTCCATTAGCAATGAAAACGGATATTTTCATTTCTGAACTTCTAAACTGATTCTCAAATTTTCTCCTAGGCATAGACCTATCAAGTTTCTCCCCATAACAAGGAGTATACCAAATTCGAATGGCATTTGGGTGATAAATTCTTCAAGATTCTTCAACTCACAAGTCTTTTAGACTTAGAACCCTTAATTACACGAATACATTTGTTTCTGCCTCCCTTATGAGAATTTGAACTCTGGGGACATGGATCATATCTTACTTTTTTCAGGACCTAGCATTGTCCCTGGCACATAGT
Organism: Halichoerus grypus; assembly: GCF_964656455.1. Taxonomy (NCBI): domain Eukaryota; kingdom Metazoa; phylum Chordata; class Mammalia; order Carnivora; family Phocidae; genus Halichoerus; species Halichoerus grypus. Next base: position 121,084,358 of record NC_135712.1, on the reverse strand, counting down.
AGGTGCTCAACACAGTGTGGATGGCACTGCTAAATTTGAGTCAGATTTAGACAGGGGCATTCACCTTCAATAGCCATTTTCCAGTATGAAAGACCATTAGCAAATAGCTCAAACAAATAGATTAATAACATGGGGTGCCTGGATGGCTAAGTCAGTTAAGCATCTGCCTTCAGCTCAGGTCATGATCCCTGGGTCCTGGGATCGAGCCCCACGTCGGGCTCCCGGCTCAGTGGGGAGTCTACTCCTCCCCCTGCTCATGCTCTCTCTCTCAAATAAATAAATAAATAAATCTCAAAAAAAAAAAAACAAATAGATTAATAACAAATGCTCAAGAATACAGATTAACAATAGTTATATTAATTGAACCTTTAAAATGTGTCAAGTTCTGGGCTACACACTTTTTTCTAACTTCTTGACTCTTCACAACAACCTTAACATAAGTACTGTTAATCTTCATTCTACAAATGATCAAATTAGAAAATAGACATTAAAAAAAAAGTGGGCTCCTGGGTGGCTCAGTCGGTTAAGTGTCTGCCTTTGGTTCAGGTCATGATCTCAGGGTCCTGGGTTTGAGCCCCACATCAGCTCTGCTCAGTAGGGAGTCTGCTTCTCCCTCTCCCTCTGTGCTCGCACTCTCTCTCTCTCAAAAAGAAACAAAAAAATCTTAAAAAAAAAAAAGAAAAGACTTGCTAAGATCACACAGCCAGTATGTGGCAGAGCCAGGATCTGAAACCAGCATTCAGGCTCCAAAGCCTATTTCATTAACCACTTGACCATACCACTTCTCTTGATGGGCATCTGCTCTACCGTAAGAGAATATGCATTTATTCCAATTTGCAGCTATTTCATCTGTCTGTGTATTAGTTATCTACTGATGCATAACAAATTATCCCTAAAATTAGAAGCTTAAAACAAACATTTGCTATCTTGACATGTCTGTGGATCAGGAATACAGGACTGGCTTAGCTGGATGTTCTGGACAGAATCTTTCATGAGGTTGCCGTCAACCTGTTAGCCACGGTTAGTCATTTCAAGGTTCAACTGGGGCTGATGGATTCACTTCCAAACTCACTCATGAGGTTATTGGCAGGGCTCAGTTTGTTCCTTAGCAAGCAGACCTCTCCACAGGCTGCCCGAGTACCCCCACAACATGACAGCTTCCCACAAAGGGAGTGATCTAAGAGAATGTGTGAGCACCTAAGATGCAAAAGTCTTTTTTATAACCTCATCCAGGAAGTGACATATCATCACTTCTGCTATATGCTATTAATCACACAGACCAACTATGGTAAAATATGAGAGGATTACACAAGGATGTAAATACCATACAGTGGGGATCCTTGGGAGCCATTTTGGAGGGAACTTACTACAATCTGATTGCTCATTTTTTGTGAGTGCCTCCTCCACTAGAATGTAAACTTCACAAGTGAAGAATAACCATCAGTGCTGCTCATTGTTATATTCTCCCCACAGTGCTTGCCATAGAACAGACTGTCAATAAATACTAAATAAATGTAATGATGACGATGATATGAATTCCAAAGAATGAGCTCCCTACAACAATCCTGTCTTACTCTAACACAGATTTCCAGTTGCCATTCATGGTAGCATAAATAAATAAATAAATAAATAAATAAATAAATATTTAAGATTTATTTTTAAGTAATCTCTACACCCAATATGGGGCTCGAACTCACAACCCTGAGTTGCATGCTCCACTGACTGAGCCAGCCAGGCATAGCTCAAATAACTTTTAAAAGCAAGATCCTATCATGACTACATTTACTCATAATTTCTTTTTCTTTTTTTGCTAAAGAAAACCCATAATTTTTATTTCATTGCCAGTTTTCCAGGAAGTGAAATCTCAAAGGAGATGAAAAAAAATTTCTGAGCTGAACCCAAAGCTATGCGGGATTTAGAGAGGGGTGTTACCTAATGGTAAATGCCTACTCAGGAGCACCAGCAGAGCCAGGGGCAAGTTAGAGGAACTGAGTCTAAGATTCTTGCATTGGATAGGACCCTGGAAGCATGTTAAAGTGGTTCTAGGTCAGTGACTCTCCCTAGCTCCCAGATACAATTATCTCAAAATAAAGTTTTTAAAAAACCACCAATAGACTGGGGTGCCTAGGTGGCTCAGTCAGTTAAGCAGCTAGTTCTTGATTTTGGCTCAGGTCATGATCTCAGGGTCGTGGGATCAAGCCCCAGGGGGGCTCCACGCTCAGTGGAGAGTCTGCTTGAGGATTCTCTCTCTCCCTCTCCCTCTGCCACTCCCTCCCACTCATGCTCTCTCTCTCTAAAATAAATAAATCTTAAAAAAAAAAAAATCACCATAGGGACACTTGGGTGGCTCAGTCAGTTAAGTGGCTGCCTTCGGCTCAGGTCATGATCCCAGGGTCCTGGGATAGAGCCCCACATCGGGCTCCCTGCTCTGCAGGGAGCCTGCTTCTCCCTCTGCCTGCCCTGCTGTTCTGCATGCAGCTCTCCCTGCTTGTGCTCTCTCTCTCTGACAAATAAATAAATAAAATCTTATAAAAAAAAATCACCATAGACCTACATTAAAAGAAGTTCTAAGTATGTAATTTAGAAAGAAGAAAAGTGATGAAAGAAGACAAGGATTGTTGAGAAAAATGATAAACATGTAGATAAATCCAAACAAACATTGTATAATTCAGTATAATGATCATGAAGGCAAATGCGTGGGCTGAAAAAAAAGGACAGACGCAGATCAGACTTATAAGGTTACTTACAAGGTGAAAGGGGACAGCCATTGGAGTTAGAGTATTCCAAGGTCCTTGTATTATTTAGAAGGAGTGGGATGTTTAGGCTCTGTTAAGTTTGCAATGTAAAATTTTAAGGGTAGCCACTCTAAGAACAGGAATAGGGTCAATGACTTCCAAACCAATAGACAGAAAAAGTGGAATATGAAAACAAAAATTCAGGCTACTTTTAAGAATGAAAGAAAGACGAACAAAAAGCAGAGCAAAGGTGGGACAAATAGAAAGCAAAAGGTAAAATAGTAGATACAAGCTAAATACACTAGTAATAATAAATTAACAGTATATAATTCAAAGTGGGATAGTGCAAAACACCTTTTTCATTATTATTTTTAAAATAAATTTATATCCCCCCCCACCCATTTCTCCCCCCCTCAACCTCTGATGACTACCTATCTGTTCTCTATGAGTTTGTTTTTGGTTTTGTTTTTAGATTCCACCTATAAAAGATGTATTTGTCATTCTGTCTAATTTCACTTAGCATAGTGTCCTTAAGGTCCATCCATGTTGTCACAAATGGCAGAATTTCCTTTTTTATGGCTGAATAAAAGTGTGTGTGTGTGAGAGAGAGAGAGAGGAAGAGAGAGAGAGAGAGAGATAAATACCCAGAAGTGGAATTGCTGGATTATATGGTAGTCTATTTTTAATTTTTTTTTGGAGGGGCAGGGAGGGGTAGAGGGAGAGAGAGAACTTTAAGCAGGCTCCACAACCAGCGCAGAGCCCAACGCAGGGCTCGATCTCAGAACCCTGAGATCATGACCTGAGCTGAAATCAAGAGTCGGACACAACCGACTGAGCCACCCAGGCACTCCTATTTTTAATATTTTTGAGGAACCTCCGCACTGTTTTCCATAGTAGCTGCACCAAAATACATTCCTACCAACAGTGCACAAGGGTTCCCTTTTCTCCACATCTTTGCCAACACCTGTTATTTCTTATTGACAACAGCCATTCTAATGGGTATGAGCTATTCATGTATGTAACTACAGAAAATGGACTCACAAGGAAACACCAAATTCATGTTCATATTGGCTTTGGAAGAAGAGAAGCAAGTAATGGTGTTGGACTTGCAAATCCAATAGGGTTTTTATCTGCAATGTTTTCTTCCATTGAAATTTTTCAATGAGCCAATATTTAATGATGGTCAGTCAATTCTAGGTAGCAGGAATATGGGTATTATTTTCTATACTTTTTAAGTTTCTCTAAATAAACATGGTACAAATTTTTACCAAGTCTTAACCAACTGGAACACGTGTATGTATTGCCTTCTTTGGCTCTTTGCTCTAATTAAGGGTGTATCTACAGACCCCACCCTCCACATGACTCAAACCAACACGTACGTTCTCCTGAACTCGTCAAGCTTCTCCCGTTTGAAGTTCTACAAAATCACCTTGTTTCACTGCCTCTCCACCTTCCCTGTTGGTGTAGGTAGCGCCACAGCGTCCTTGGGCTGAGGGAAGGTGTCTAAGCGGCAGCAGCACGGCCGGCAGCAGGGGACTGTGCGTACTGGCACTGGCTCTGACACACACTCCTCTGAGGCCAGTTGTGAGCCCTGGGCTTGTTTCTAAAGCACCGGTGCCTCTTCCTTTAAACATATCGCCAGGGCACCTGGGTGGCTCAGATGGTTAAGCATCGGCCTTTGGCTCAGGTCAAGATCCCGGGCTCCTGGGATCGAGTCCTGCATCACACTCCCTGCTCCTTGGGGAGCCTGCTTCTCCCCCTGCCTTTCTCTGTCTCTCTCTCTGTCGCTCATGAATAAAGAAATAAAATCTTAAAAAAATAAAAATAATAAACATATCGCCAGTAGTCAGGCTGGACCAATACGGGAAGGGCATGTGGAAAATTTTAAGTCTTGTAGGTATCAGACTATGTAACTTTTCCCTTTTATTTTGATCTCCATTCACGTTGTTTAAAAAGTAAGTTCAGGAAATCAGTCAATGCATTAACAATTCCCTTTTCAAAAGGAGGCCCAATGAAAGCATGGAGGATGGTGAATGAAAAAAAAAAATATCACTCATGGCCTGGCTGGTTCAGTCGGTAGATCATGTGACTCTTGATCTCAGGGTTGTAAGTTCGAGCCCCATGTTGGGTGTAGAGATTACTTAAAAATAAAATCTTAAAAAAGCAGTCAGTCAATCCAATCAATCACTGATGTCAATGGGCAAATCAGTGAGAGGCAGTTTAAGAGGTAAGAACCAGCATCTAGGTACTTCCTGGGGAAACAAGGAAATAATCTGGGAATGAGAATAAAGTCAAAAGCATGGGACACCTGGCTGGCTCTGTCAGAAGAGTATGTGACTCTTGATCTTGTGGTTGTGAGTTTGAGCCCCATGTTGGGCATAGAGATTACTTTGAGGGAAAAAAATAGTAAAGTCAAAAGCAGGATCAGCTTGACTGAATACATTTTATACTCAAGTTCAATACCTCTCACAGTATTTTCTTCAGACTTTTTTCTGTAACAGTTCTGTCTAGTAACGAGTGACTAATGCTACCCTCAGTGTCCTGGGCCCCAGGAATGAGTAGGTGGAAAATGTAGCCCAAACTGGTATGTTCAATTCCAGGTATCCCAGAAATTATACCCAAACAGAAAATAGTGACATAGAACAAGCCAGCTGAGGAATCAGACTGCACTGCCTATTCGTTGTGCAGACTTGAGTACACCTCATGAATGTACTCTGTGCTCCATGGGCAGAGGAGCTTCCCAGGCCTCTAAGGAAGGGTCCAGATATTTCTTCAAGCACAATTAACACTTTTGTAATAACAGGCCCCGTTAACATGAACTTTTTGAATCCCACAAGCCTGGCTCCACATGCTGGCTCGGCAACTTCTAAAGGGCTTTGGGTCTCTCTATAATGTAAGTACTGGGCTGTTGTGAAAAATACAAGTAACAATATATAAGGACATAGCAAGCATCCAATAAATTATACCTTAACGGTCTTGTAAAGGATATCCAGATTCCTAAAGTTTTACAAGAAAATATAATCCTTCATTACATAGTATCACAGAGCTGCTCCCCAAGCAGGGTTTCCTGGTCCTAGCCCAATGACCCAGGATTGTTTCTTAGAAGAACTAAGGATTAGAAAAAAGTAATTAGGGACATGTCTTCAGCTAGCCTTGTCCCATCGCTGGAAATTTCCACTCTGGGGCCTTTTACCTTTTCCCACCTACCTCATTCTTTCAACAATTATTTATTGAAAACTCTCTGCTCAAGACACTGGTTTAGAAGAAAATACAAATATGAAAAGTCTTTGTCTTCCAGGAGCTTTCAATACAGGGTTGCAAACAAGAAATCAGTGCTCACTAACCAGAATCCTTATAACATAATTTGCTTAAGAATTCAGTCATTATTACTTTGCAGACTGATTAACCTAAATAATAGATTGTTCCCTCTTATCTCTCTATTCCCCTTCTCTCACATACTTGCTCAGCATCTAGAAACTGCTTCAACTCTTACCAACCCTAAAGATGAAATAATCCTTTACATTAACCTCAAGCGGGGGGAAGAAATTACACAGTGGGGCCTCGATGGCCCCATGCCCCCCAATCTTCTGGGCCCTCAGAGTCCCCCCAGAATCCCTTCAAATGTCTGTATATTGTCACTGGGCACACTCTCTACAGGGACCACTCACTGCCCTCCTCAAATGGCCCACTCAGCAACCCTCCTCCCTCTCTGCTGGTGACAGTGAAAATCGAAACCACCTGAAACTCACCCAGGCCTGCTCTACATTCATTCTTTAAACAAGTATTTATCAGAGCCTACTATGAGCCTGCACTGTGCCGATGTGGGACATAACAAGATTGAGAGCCAAGCGGCCATAGCCCCTGCCTTCAAGAACCTCAGTCCACTATTAAGTTACACATTAAGCAAAAATCACACGAATAACTGCACACCGTGACAAGGACTAAGGAGAATTCCAAGGGCTGCAAGTGTTCACGGACAGGATAGTTTTCCTTAAAAAATATTTGAAGCGCAAGCTCAACAACAAAGTGGAGGATAGCTAAGGGCAGAGGCAGGGAGGAGTGCCCCGCAGAGGGAAGAGCATCGGCAGAGGCCCCGGGGAGAGAAAAAGCTCGCAACATTTGAGAATCTACATGGGGCCTCATACGCGCCTTAAGGAGTTTGGGTCTTTACAGAAGTAACCGGAACCCATACCGAGATTTCAAGGGGCGAATGCCATAATCAGATCTACCTGCCCAGTGGCCTCAGAGCAGACACAAGGTCTGTTTTTGCCACCAGGTTATCCCCAGCGTCCGGCCCCGCGCCTGCTATCAGCGGGTCTTACCAGCCCGGGGCGGCGGAACGCGGTGCAGGACTTAAGGTTTGGGGTTTGGGGATGACGGAGGGCCTCTGCAGAGAGCGCAGAGCCCTCGGCTGAGGCAGCAGGCGGGGGCTGCGTCGGCGGTGCTCGGGGGCGGGTGGCGGCCTGCGCTGGGCACCTCAGGGGACCTGAAGCGCCACAGAGTCGGCGCGCTCGCAACTGGCGGCGGCCGAGCTTCCAGCTTCCGAGGAGGAAGCGCCCGCTTCTCGGCGAAGGGAGCAAGGCCACGCGGCCTACGTGGCGGAGTGGGAACACGCGCGCCGCGCGGCCCAGAGCCTCCCGCAGTGCTCGGCGGCCAGGTGAGCCCCGCGGCCCAGGTGGGGCGGCCCCGGGCCGCGCCCCAGAAGCCCCTGCGCGCAGCCCCCGGCATTCCAGCTGCAGGGCGGCGGCGGCCATCTCCGGGCGGCGGCGGGCGCTGCGAGCGGTGGGCGGTGTCTACGCGGACCGTGGGACGGGGCGGGTGAGGCGTCGGGCCGCGCCGGGTGCGTTCCGGACGTCTTGTGTCTGCCCGGCGGAGGGCAGAGGAAAGGAGCGGGGGGGGGGGGGGGGGGGGCAGAGGAAAGGAGCGGGGGGGGGGGCAGTCTGCGGGTCGCCCCTACCTGGCCAGGCCCTGCGACCTTAAGATAATCCTCTTCCAGCCCTTTTTTCCTGGACGCGTGAGCAGACTGCATTTTGCAAAGCCTAGATCGTAAGGTGCTGTAACTTGGCTTCTTTACCTAAGAATGCAGCATGCGCAGCTCACCGTGGCTCTACGTGTTTTTCTGCGTCCTTTGTATTGGCCGCACTGGACTGCGTTCCTGTGTGCCAGGTTGACCGCAGCATCCATCCCCGGGGCCTGGCCGCAGCTGGACGTGCAGTTTGTTGAGTGACGGGACTGTGATTTACTTCAAGGCGTCCTTCCCTGCTGGTGGACATGGTTTTCAGTTTGTAGCTAATACAAAAAAAAGGCAGTTCATTGAGCACTGTTACGTCTAGTGTGTTGAGCGTGATCAGTTGTTTAGAGTGATCTCTCCTAAGGCTTGTGGTTTACATTGTAAAAATGCTCCTCAGAAAAGTTACCGGTTCTTGTACCTCCGGTAGCATTTGGGGAGGCCTGGCTCCTGGAGCTTCCTGACCGACTTTGCTGGGTCCCAGTGCTTCACGTGGGTCTCGACATACAGTGTCAGCACCTGTTTGTTGAAGAGTGACCTTGTGGCTGGCCTTACCTAGAGCTTTTGCTGAAAAGGGAACTATGAATATCTTAGTAATTTTTAAAACGGATTTGGGTTTAGCTTGGACAGACCAATACAGCCCCCAGTGCGGTTAAACCCAAGTTAAGGCAAAATTCAAGCTGGGTTAGATGAACAGTGGAAACGTCTTAATGGTTAAGTCTTACTCTGAAATGTGACCGTTGAATTGCTAGGGAAGAGATTTTAAAAGATTATGTTGATGCCTAGATACTCAAAAAGCGTTCTTGGAAGACATGTAAAAAGTTTCAAGTGAGGGGCGCCTGGGTGGCTCAGTCGTTAAGCGTCTGCCTTCGCTCAGGTCATGATCCCAGAGTCCTGGGATCGAGCCCCGCATCGGGCTCCCTGCTTGGCGGGAAGACTGCTTCTCCCTCTCCCACTCCCCCTGCTTGTATTCCCTCTCTCGCTGTGTCTCTCTCTGTCAAATAAATAAATCTTAAAAAAAAAAAAAAAAAAGTTTGAGTGACATCATCCTCATCAGTGAAAATAAATGGAATGTGTTTTTCCATCCTTTTCATTTATTTTATTTTTTTATTTTATTATTTTTTAAGTAGGTTCCATGCCCAGCATGGAGCCCAAAGCAGGGCTTGGACTCACCACCCTGAGATCAAGACCTGAGCTGAGATCAAGAGTTGGATGCTTAACTGACCGAGCCACCCAGATGCCCCTTCATTTACATTTTTTAAATTTTGTGCTAAAATAGAGGGAATATTCTTTGTAATGATCATTTTTCAGTTTGGTCACATGATCCTGAAAATTAAGTATGTGTATAAGAGTTTAAGAATGACAGTGGATTAATTCCTTTCTCTCAAGTTTTAAACCAGTCTTCTCTGGCCTTCCCACCCATTTGGTAGGGCTGGGATCCTTTCTCTGTGGGCCCATTCTGTCCTTTACTAGTTCTCTTTACAAGGACACCCCCATGTCTGTGTCATAATCATCATTTGGTCTCTCTAGGGCCCCTCACTGAGCTTAGTGTCCAGCTCAGTGCCTGGCACATAAGTGACTGATAACTATTAGCATGGTGAATGAATTTAGAGTATGACATGTGTTTATTAAGTCCAGTTTGTAACTTAGAGATGTGTGACAGATATTTCTCATTTTTCAAATGAGTAAGGTAGATACTGGGGACAAGGACAGTTGTGATCATCTTTTGGTTATAGATACAGTCACATTCCAAGAAACACTACCAGCAGGACACCTAGGTCTTTCCTTTTTGTGTAATTCACATACCATACAATTCACCCATTTAAAGTGTATAATCCAATGTCTTTTGTATATTAAAATATTATTTTTTTAATTTGTGGTAAAAAACATATGACATAAAATTTACCATTTTAACCATCTTTAAGTGTACAGTTCAGTGGGATTAAGTACATCCACAATTTTGTGCAACCATCACTATTTCCAAAACTTTTCAGCACTTTAGATAGATACTCCATAAATAAATGAATGTATGAATGAATGTCGATAGTTTAGGGAAAATTTTCAAGAAATAAATGTGACCTTGATTTCTCACTTCCCTTCTAATTTGTTGTGTTGTCTTTTATACTTCTATATGAAAAGTTATTATAATTAAGATGGTACCATGCCTTATCGTAGTGTGATAATACTGAAGTTCCTTATAATGGAAAACTGGGCAGTTCTTTCAAGTTTGAATGCTGAATTACTGAACTTTCTAGGGTCTCTAAAAGTTGTAAAGCAAAATTTGAATGATATCCCTAAGCCCACTCTGATTTGCAAAGGATGGCTTATCCAAGTTTATATTATGCTATTTGGCTTCCTCTATTGCTGTGTATTCTCTTTGCTTTTGTAGTTGGAGGATACCCTCCACTTCCATAGGAGGTATCCTAGGGCTTCTTGAGATTAGAAAAGTTGACAAATTTGTAAGGTGCTCCCAAAACAAAGGGATTTATTTTAGGTACAAAGTGTTTGAATCTTTTTTTGTTCTAAAATTTTTATGTTTTCCTTGCCTGCTGGATTGCTTTTATCAGTGTTAATCTCTTCTTTTAACATCTTTTTAAAAACAGTTTGTGGCTTCTGCCTGTTTCCAGCTAAATAAGTTTGGCGATCTTCCATTTTTAACAAGGAGAGAGCACTCTTGGGCATCTATAGGGAGAAGGCTAGGACAGAGTAGATCTGGGGAGCAAAAAATAGTTGAAGCTATTTTTCAGTAGGTTTGGAAGGGATACAGCTGTTAATCCCAAATCTCCAAACGTGGAGGGTTTCCTATGCATGTGTGAATATATGTGTGCTTCTGATTTTAGTAAAATTTAATTAGTATTACAGCCTAGTTAATTCTGAGATAACTGCATGGGAGTTATGGGCCCTAGTTCTGGCTCAGGCCCTACTAGTGACCTGAGCAAACCACATAACTTTTGTGGATTCGTTATTGGCACTAGTAAATTAAGTGGGCTTGAGTAAGTGGGTAAATTAAGTTTGCTGTTAGAAAGCAAACTAGCATATCCTTGGCTGCTTCCTGCAAACTAGTCATTTCTTTGAAGGTATCTAAAATTTTTTTGAATTTTTTATTTATTTTTTTAATTAGGTAAGCTCTGCCTCAACGTGGGGATTGAACTCACAACCCCGAGATCAAGAGTCACGTGCTCTACCAACTGAGCCAGCCAGATGCCCCTAAAATATTTTTTTAATTATATATTCCACCATAATATATAGCCTTCTAAAATTGAATATTAAGATTGCATTTTAAATTTGTTACCACCCTGTAACATTGATGCTTCCCAAAGATGCGTACTGTTTATTCTGGAGTTTTAAGTATTCCCTGACCCACTGCCTCATACCCTGAGGGCCTCTTATACCTCTCAATTTGAGAAGCGCAGGACCTAGAGGACCTCTAGGTCTCTTGCAGCTCTGATGTGGTATCATATTTGTCTCTAGTTTTGGGAAACTATAAATTTATAACGGAAAAATATGATCGGCCAATTTGCATGGCTTAATTTCTTTTTCTGAAAACTGGAGATTGCAATTCTATTGTATGTAAAAGCTGTTTCATCAGAAACTGCATGCAATTTGAGAAATGGATTGCAAACTTAGAAAAAAATCCTTTACAGATGTTATCTTTGTTGCTCTCAATCTTTCTTTGCTGCAATCCTGCTTTTTTCTCTCCTGCCTGCTAATTGGATTAAAGACTGTTTTGCCAAACCATGGCATCTGGAGGCGACAGTCCTGTCTTTGAAGATGATGAAAGGTAAATGTCTTGCATGGCAATAAAACTAGCTTTTGAAACTTTCAAGATTATTTTAATCACTCAAGAGTTATTTATCCAGGCTACTTGGTTAAGGACACATTTTATAAACTTGCAGAATGCATGGTTTTGCTCTTCTGTGATTGAGAGCAAGGGTAGTAAACACCTGGCATGGAGGTGGCCACCAGTGGGACACATCTTTTCCCATAGGGCCTGGATGTAAGGTCTCCAAGTCTGCCGTAGCACAGAGTTCTTGGCAATCACTTCAAAATGATATCAAATCAATCCACTTACCATTTCTTGTTTAGAGTACACAGAGGACATTAGAGTGAATAAAGAGTAAGACGTAGTTAAGAGAGCAGGCTCAAAATATATTTTGTATAGGTATCACATAATATAATATATGGCATTCACACGGCACAGATATGATAAGTATTATATATTTTATATTAAAATATTAATATCTAAAAGGTGTATTTAAGTTGTGCCAGAAGCTTATGACAAAACAGAATCCTTTATTTTTTTAAATAAGATTACTATAGTAAAGACAAGAATTACCATTTTCCATACATTTTTATTTCTTTTATTATAGGACATTTCTTCTATGACTTCTCTTCTTCTCAGTATAATAAATTAGAACCCTTTTTGTTAAAATGAATCCTAACTGATTTAAATTTGAAAGGTTTGGGGAGTTCTTGTTTTGGAGTGAATGATCTGAAAAAGAAAAACCAGAATTAAATACTGTGCTTTTTAAATGGGGATATAGGGAAGAAGTAGAGACTTTTTACTGACCTTTCCAAGCATTATTCTGTAACCCAGCTTAGAATACTATCCTGGATAAACTGATGGGTTCTTAATCCTATTAATATTAAGGTGACTTTGTTTGGAATTACCCGACTATATACCCATATATAGTAGTTTCATCTTAAAGGAAGAGTACATAAGAGGAAGAAGATAGTTATATGTACTGTGAGTAGAAATTCTTAGGTACGGTCACTTTAATATCTTGTAATTTTAGGGGTTTAAAAAAATCTGATATTTTCATCTTGGAAATATTAATTGGTTATTTTCTTACTGTTTTTGGCCTATTGTAATTGCTTTATTTTATTCCCTTAGCCCTCCTTATAGCCTGGAAAAAATGACAGATCTCGTAGCCGTTTGGGATGTTGCTTTAAGTGACGGAGTCCATAAAATTGAGTTTGAACATGGGACCACCTCAGGCAAACGAGTGGTATATGTAGATGGGAAGGTAGGAAAAAAATAAGTTATTTTGTAAAATATAGTATACATAGAAGCTTGATTTTGTTAACATAGATTCTTCATATGTAAATTCAAGGCTTTTCTGTTACATTGGTTATCTTTATATTTGGGCCTGGATCATATTGCTGGACCAAGCAAACTAATAATAGTTATAGGATCCATAGACAATAACATTTAAACTTGAGGTGCTTTTATTTTCTAAAATATTTGAATCATGGAGTAATAAAATTACATCTAAATAGCATTGCTATTTACTCACTTTAATTATAGCACTTCTAAAGCTAAATATTAAATTTTCTTCCATTTGTGTGTTTTTAACTTTTATATTTTATTGCTTAGGAAGAGGTAAGAAAAGAATGGATGTTCAAACTAGTGGGCAAAGAAACCTTCTGCGTTGGAGCTGCAAAGACAAAAGCAACCATAAATATAGATGCTGTCAGTGGATTTGCATATGAGTATACTCTGGAAATTAATGGGAAAAGTCTCAAGAAGTATATGGAGAACAGGTCAAAAACCACCAATACTTGGGTATTACATTTGGATGGTGAGGACTTTAGAGTTGTGTTGGGTAAGTGAGTACCGTTTCTGCAGAATTTATTGGCTTTTTATGATGGTTGTTAATTAGTTCCCCTAACCACCCAGACCCTTTATGGGAGATTGGAGTAGAGAGAGTGTAAGTGTGTGTAGGTGTATTTCTGATGTGTCCTATGTGAACGAATTATTCACTTAAATGACTGATTTATATGAGAGCCAGATTTTGTAGTGATGGATTGAAGATTATAAACAGGTTTAAAAAAAGAAATTTAAAAAAAATTTTTTTAAAGAAAAAAAGAAACCTTTTAAACAGGTTTTAAAAAAGATGTAGACAGGGGCGCCTGGGTGGCTCAGTCGTTAAGCGTCTGCCTTCGGCTCAGGTCATGATCCCGGGGTCCTGGGATCGAGCCCCGCATCGGGCTCCCTGCTCCGTGGGAAGCCTGCTTCTCCCTCTCCCACTCCCCCTGCTTGTGTTCCCTCTCTCACTGTCTCTCTCTGTCAAATAAATAAATAAAATCTTTAAAAAAAAAAAAAAAAAAAGATGTAGACATTTGTTATTATTTATTATTGATATTTCTATTATTATTGATATTTCTCTTTAAAAGGATATCTAGAGACAGTTGGAAATTTAAGCTTGATCAGTAACAAGGGAATTTTTCTCTAGGTAGCAAGAGGTTTAGTACTGCAGCACATCAAAATTGTCAAAGTCCAGATAAAGTAGATTAAAAAATAAAAAGTAATAAGCCGTTGATCTTTGAGCTAAGTTCTGTTGTTACAGATTGCCATCTATGTTGTTTCCACTGGGCCTATAAAACTTAAGAGACAAATATTTACAAGTTACTATCTTTTCTCTCTTCTGGTACTCCCAGTATTTTCTGCTTCTCATATCACTAAAGTTAAGACCATTTGGATTATCTCATTAATTCATTGATTCATTTATTTAGATAATACTGAGTACCTACTAAATACCAGTTAGCATATCAGGCACTGAGGATATGTAGATGAAGAGATGTTGTCCATGCCTTTAAAGAGTCTACAGTCTAGTCAAATGCTAGCATGTACTTTAAAAAAAATTTTTTTTAAGAATGAAAAATGTGGGGGCACCTGTGTAGCTCAATTGGTTAAGCCTCTGGCTCTTGGTTTCGGCTCAGATCATGATCTCGCTGTCATGGGATCAAGCCCTGTGTTGGGCTCTGCACTCAGGGCAGAGTCTGCTTCAGATTCTCTCTCCCTCTGCCTCCTGCTCACTTTCCTCTCTCTCTCTCAAATAAATAAATAAAAACTTTGAAAAAAAAAAAAAATGTTTGGGGCGCTGGCTGGCTCAATTGGTGGAGCACGTGACTCTTAATCTCAGGTTCGTGAGTTCAAGTCCCACGCTGGGTGTAGAAATCACTTAAATAAATTTTAAGAAAATGAAAAATGTTTATCAAATAATTAAATGCACGTAGTTGAAAAAAAAAAAAAAACCAGAAACTCCTGTATAGCTTATTTATTGAAGAAACTGGATCAGTTTGTCTTGAAGAGTTTCCTGTGGTCTGTATTTTGTTGATTGCACTTCCGTGATGTTTCTTTTTCTTTTTCTTTTTAATATATATAATTTTAAAGTTTTTATTTTTAAGTAATCTACACCCAAAGTGGGGTTTGAACTTACAACCCTGAGGTCAAGAGTCGCATGCTCTATCAACTGAGCCAGCCGGGCGCTCCCTCACCTCTGTTTTTGTTTCCTATACATTTGTAGTTGACTGAAGAATTGGTTAAATTTAGGTTTGATTTTTTTTTTCTGGCCAGACTACTTTATAGTTTTGTTATATCAAGAGGCACATGGTGTTTGTCAATTTATTTTATTTTATTTATTTATTTTTTCTTTTTAGATTTTATTTATTTATTTGAGAGAGAGAGACTGAGATAGTGAGAGAGACCACAAGTGGGGAGGAGAGGGAGAAGCAGGCTCCCCGCAGAGCAAGGAGCCTGACGCAGGGCTCGATCCCAGGACCCCAGGATCACGACCCGAGCTGAAGGCAGACGCCAAACCAACTGAGCCACCAGGCGCCCTATTTATTTATTTATTTTAAAGATTTTATTTATTTATTTGACAGAGAGAGACACAGTGAGAGAGGGAACACAAGTAGGGGGAGTGGGAGAGGGAGAAGCAGGCGTCCCGTGGAGCAGGGAGCCTGATGTGGGGCTCTATCCCAGGACCCTGGGATCATGACCTGAGCAGAAGGCAGACACTTAACAACTGAGCCACCCAGGCGCCCTGTTTGTAAATGTTTTTGATGTTGGCAACCATTAATACCTAATTTTTGCATCCAGTAATTCCTTAGCAGTTGCCAAATGGTGATATTCTGGAATATTTCTAAAATGAAAAACTTCTTGTCATCTACTATTTGGTTGTACAGAGGTACAATTCATATAAGAAATGCAGAATAACACTTGTTTTCCTTTTACTAGTTTTCAAAATACTGAATTGGCTCCTTATTTTCCTCTAAAGGTGATCGTTTAGGTTTTTGTTTTTTTTTTAATCATTATTAACTCATAGATTTAAACAATTTGATGTGTATTACAACACATTGAAGTTATTATTCTTATTGGCCATCAAATTGTCCCAGTTTTGGCCAATGGTGTGCTCTTTAGATTGGCTCCTGAGTCCTTTTGACACACCCTTGGTAGACTTTGAAAGCTTCCTTGCTTTCTGGTATGACACGATGTCCTAGGCTCATTTTGAACATCTTCTACTCAGATGTGGAATCACCCTTTTCTCCAAGAAGCCCTGGTTTCTTTTAGAGGAAAATGGTATTTCAAGAGCATAATCTGGGCATATGTTAAAGATGCTCATTCATTATTTCTAGAGAAGCTGCAGGCAGGCAGAGAGAAGAGGCTGCAAGGTGCACACGCTCCAGGACCTCCTGTGACTCCCTGCATCCACATCTGAGCCATGATTTAATACTGTATACGTAGGTTCTTTTGTTAACATACATACTTAAACAGGTGCTATACTCATATGATTCAGAAATTACAATATGAAAAGAAAGATACATGGAGAAATTTGCTTCCATCCCTATTCCCATCCACCCTGTTTCCCTAATAAAGATAAGTCCTTTTTAATAGTGAGTCCTTCCAGTGTTTCTTTATTCAGATTCAAGCCAATACAAAATTTTAATACTACCTTATTTCATAAAAGCATCTTGCTTTATTGACTTATTCATATATTCTGAGGATCCTCTTATAACCGCACATAAAGAGCTTCCTCATACTTTTTCTTATAGCTGCAGAGTCAATCTCCTAATAAATAAAAGTTCATTTAACTCGCTCCTGACAGCTGGGCACTTGGGCTATTCCTAATCTGTTGCTGTTGGAAGCAGTGTTGGATGAATAGCTTTGTTCACATGCCTCTTGGAATATAGTTGACATATCTCCTTAGCATAAAATCCCAGAAGTGGGAAAATAGGATTGCTGGTTCAACATAACTGTGCTTGTCATTTGAGTGGATTGTGCCCCATTGCCCCTCCTGGTGCTTTTACCATTTTGTGCTCCCAGTACCCATTTCCCCACAGCTTCTCCAGCTGAGCATGTTGTCAGATCTTAAAATTTTTTTAATATTCTGCTACATGAAAAATGGTATTTCAGTGTTGTTTTTATTTGCCTTTTTCAAAATTAAGTGAGGTTGAGCATCTTTTCACATTTGAGGTCCTTTTGTTTTTCTTTTCTGATAATGCATTTTTGTGTCCTTTGACCCACTTCCTTTTGGGTTGTTGGTCTTTTTCTCCTTGATTGCTCGGAGTCTTTATGTTAGTAAGATTAGACTTTTGTCTGTCCTGTGAGCTTTGCTTATTTTTTTCCAGTCTGTCGTTTATTGTATGACTTTGCTTATGTGTGTACATGTTTTTTTAAGTAATGCAGAAATACTCTTTACTTTTATGTAGTCAAATATATTCCATTTTTCTTTTATGGCTTCTGGGTTAGCAGGTTTCTTCAGAGGCACATTAATAATAGCTTTATAGAAAATCTGATACCTGCGCATGTTCAGTAGACATATTAAATAAAATTCCCGTCTTGACCACCAGCATGGTTTACTTTAGCACCATGCGCCCTGCTCAGGTGTTAGGACAAGCTCGGTTTCCCTACAGCTGCGCCTGTTGATGCTCCCCGCTCAGGCTGCCGCCAGGGCAACCAGTGCCCACATCTCCTGGGCCGGGGCCCTCGGCCTCTCTCTCCCTTTAGCCCAGCTCAGAGGCCTCTCTCCGCTCTCTGAGACCCCCGTCTCAAGGTGTGGGGAGAAAAGAGTCCCTATTAGACTGTGTTCCTGGAGTAGACAAGCCCCTGACTGGCACCCCAGCCTTGACCCGCAGGCAAGTTTTTGACCCCTGGGTGCACCCAGGTCCCAGTTCTAGGCTTCATTATAACACCCACAGCTCATCTTGTGGCTGCTTGATGAGTGCAGTCTTCTTTCCCGCCACCCGCCAGGACACTAATATTCTCAAGTGGGCCTGGGGATCCTCCCCCGAAATGCACACGTGTTTGTGCACACGTGCACACATGTACACGCCTCCCCAAGTGAGCCCTGACAGCTTGACTAATGCCCAGCTGGCTCATGGCAGCATTTTGCTCCATAGTGTCAGCAGAGTCCACCAGGGATGCCTGCATTTTTTCTTATGATCCAATAATTCTTCCCCAAAATGAAAGCATTACAAAAATGAATAGAGGTTACTGGGCTATCCAGTAGGAAATCCAAGGTTAAATTTCTGAGCCTGAATGCTGTCCATCCTACGTGAACCCTGTCGCAGCCTTTCTTGGTGGCCTCTTTATGCCATCATCCACCTGGCTCTGTGTGAAAGGCGGGGGTGGGGATCATCTGGTCACTGATGCCAGTCTGTGTGGCGAGGCCCCTCCTCGCACTCATTTCTGTGCGTCCTCAATACTGAAGTTCGTGTTGCGTGTTTATTTTGTTCAACAGGGCTTCATCCATTTGTACTGGGGCCATGATCGTCTCCTAAAAGACTGTTTTGTTTCATTTTTATTTTGTCTGTGAACCAAGAGTAAACATAGTTTCTTCAAATTTAGAAGAATTGGAAAGCCGTGAAAAGTTAATGGAGTTTTAGAAATCCAGTATATCAAACTTTTCTTAAAATAGTAGAGTTAACTTTATATTTGAGTCATAGATTATAGTGGTTTTTTTTGGTTTGTTGCTTTTACAGAAAAAGACACTATGGACGTATGGTGCAATGGTAAAAGAATGGAGACAGCAGTAAGTTGACCCTTTGATTACTCTTAGCGCCGTGGGTAAGGGTTGCCACTGAAATGTTGCTGTGTTTCCTAATGGTGGAGATTGATAATTAACCCAAGATCCTCTTGGTTAAGAACAAGAGAGAGATGAAGTACTCCTGACTCCAAATTCTGAAGGCCTTTCCGGGACAGTGCCTGGGGCAGGGAGGGCTTGGAAACGCCTTATGTTGAGAGCTGGCCCCAGCCTCACGTGCTGCCTTTCCTCTCCTGGACCAGGCTCTGTCCTAAAAGGAATTCACACATCAGAAACTGCCCCACAGAGGTTGGCGTTCTCCTCTGTTTGCCCAAGTTAAGGTTGGGCTTCATACCGCAGCTCCTCAAACCTGCATGTGTAGGAATCACCTGGGATCTTGTTAAAATGCAAAATCTAACATTTCCCCTGGTGCCAATGCGGTGTGTCGCCCCACAGGTCACACTCTGAATGGGAAGGCTTTACACCATACCCTCAAAGCAGATAGTACTTTTCTAAAAGTGAAGTTTTTGAAAAAGAAGTGATGCACACAATGTCAGATGACACGAAGGCAGATAGGAAAGGGCCCTGTCACAAACCCCAGAAGACAAGTGGAATTTGTAGACCAGCAGTGCCAAGAGGCTGCCCCACTCATTGTGGCCAAGCGTGATGACATCCCCATCTAAGCCCAGAGTGTCCGGCCTTTGCTGTCAGCTGCTTGCATTGTTACGGCTCTGGGTGGGCAGGATGACTATTGGAGTGATTTCAGGGAGAATGAAATAGTGGTGTGCCTAGCCCGGGGAGCAGGGGAGTGTGGGACTGGGAGCTGCAGTCCCTGGGTGGAAATTCCCCAGGGCCGGGGGGTCTGCTGGCAAGCGGGGGGTACTATCCCTGGTCCCCGCCTTGCATGCTGGCTTCTGGCGTGAACACCGGGGCTTGAGACCCACTCTGCTCTAGCCATGTTTTAGCTGGTTGCCCCATGGTAGGTGCTGCCCTTGTCCCCTTCATCTGTTGTAGGTATAGGAAGGTGAAGAGAGGTGCTCAGAGGGCAGGAGGTCTGGGATGAGTTTATTCAGCAGCTACCTAGGACCTACCTGCTGGGTCTTGTGGCTGTCTGCTTCTGAGGAAGTGCCTGTGCCGGAAATCAAACGCTACAAAGATAGATGCTTCTCTCTTTCTTAATCCTGGTTTGAATTCTTGAAGGGTTATTTAATCAGGGCTCACTCAGGATCCATCACCAGAGCTTGAGCCACTCACTCTCTGGGTTAAATCTACTGACAGAGACTTCTTTTATGCAGAGACGTTTGGAGAGCTCCATCAGTGTTTTGTGACCCCTGTGGAATACCTTCAGTTATCATTAGCGTGGATCAGGCCCCTACTGGTCCTTCCTGTCCTTTCCTTCCTACCCTAGAATTCTCTAGATGCCGAACTGGCAGTTTTGAATCCTGTTCCCTCCCACTCTCAAGGAATTCTCCAATGCAAATGTAAAGAGAATGTTGTTTTGTGGTATTAAGAATGTGGTTGTAAATAAGAAGTTGAAAGTAATGTTCATCCACAGTGCCTGTTCCTCAGTAATTAGCAGGGAACCACAAGTGTTTGGACAGTAGCTCTTTACAACCCAGGTGCCTCCTCATTGTAACTCAAACCTAATTTGCAGAGTAGTTTCTGCAGCTCCGCATCTGGGCAGCCTTCCCCAGGATGCGCACACCTGCTCTTGCTGCCTGGGAGCTACAGTTTATTTCCTCCTTTTTCTTTCCATGACCGAGATTATGTATCTGGCAAATCGTGCACCTGCAAGGTCCTTGTGGTGGTGTCAGTACACCTACGGTAAAGAGCCACCGGCCAAATCCTCCCCACAGCTCAGAAAAAGCTCTCCCCCGTGCGTCCAGTGCTTTCTTAGGCGTGGGACCCCGCTCGGTCTGCTCTGGCTGCCAGGAAGCTCGAAGCCAAGTTTTAAGTCTGATTGTGCTTTCGTTGCTTTCCGGCATACTCCACTTTCATCCTCAAAGCCTCCTGTTCTTCCTTTCTTCTCTGCACTACCTGGCCCCTATCTTTGTACTCTAGATCAGTCCTGCTCAGTAAAAATGTAACATGAGCCACAGGCACGAGTTTCATGTGTAACTTTTCTAGTAGCCACATTTTAAAAGTTTTAAGGTGAAGTTCATTTTAATAATATAAATTAAATTAAATCAGTATATCCAAAATACTGTTTTTTAACATCAGTATTAAAAGGTTTTAGAGTTATTTTACATTCTGTTTCATTCTAAGTCTTCCACACTCCGTGTGTATTTTGCACTGAAACAGCACAGGGCATTTCAGACTCAGCACATTCAGTGCTCGGTTGCCCCCCGCGGCTGGTAGCTGCTGTGCGGACAGAACAGGGCGAGATTGGGTAGTGCTCGGTTTTAGTTATCTGTGTATTTTACTGTAAGCCGCCTTACGATCTGAGGAATCGGGTTTTCGGAGTGGGTATGAACATTCTCTCCCTTCCTGACTGGGGCCTCCCGCAGTTATTTCACCACTCGGTGCCTCGATTCCCTCGTCTGTACGGTGAGGATAGTAATAGTGCTTCTGTCAGGGTTATGGTGAAGGTGCAATGAAGTAACGTGTGCAAACTGTTCTTGATATAGAGTAAGTGACTGGGGATAAAATAAGTGCTTGCTATCATGCTTATTATTTTTACTTTTAAAAATAGTCACTCTTATCTCATAGTGCGTGTTATAGACACACAGCCATGAGATGTAAGGGGCTTTTTTCCTCTGAAACTTAAGATTGTTCAAGATAGTAAGCAGGTACAAATAAGAAACGTTCAGTTCACAGCAGAGGTGGAAAAGCATCTAGCGATACAAGCTTCTAACTTTAATTTTCCAAAGTTGAGCTAATAGATACTTCATTATGCCGCCCTTTTTAGATGGTGTTAATGCTCTAGACAAAGTTAAATGTTTCTGGAACACTAATTCCTCCTTCTTTTGTTGGCCTAGGGTGAGTTTGTAGATGACGGGACTGAAACTCACTTCAGTGTTGGGACCCATGACTGTTACATAAAGGCTGTCAGTAGTGGGAAGCGGAAAGAAGGGATTATCCATAGTCTCATTGTGGATGATAGAGAAATTCCAGAGATTCTTGAATGACTTCATGATAGTGAATTTTAATCTTAAGAGGTAAAGATCAAGACTTTTAAATTACTGTGGTAATTAAACATGTTCATTATGTACTTTTCAGTACACTTAGTCTGCCAGGTGTTTATTTTTTAGTTACTTGAAACTGTAATATTCCAAGGGTCAAAAAAAAATTATGTACAATCATAAAAATTGCAATTCATTTTGTAAATAATATAAAATGTTTTAAAGCCAAATGGAAAATAAGATATGGACCAAAATCACTCATGTTTTACAAGAGGAACTTTTTAATAAACACTATAAAATAAAATTGGTGCTGTTTGATTTGTGTTTCTGAAAATGGCTATCTTCATTAAAAAAAATTTTTTTTTTTTAATTTTAGAGAGTGAGAGCACATGAACCAGGGGAGGGACAGAGGGAGAGAATCTCAAGCAGAATCCGTGCTGAGCACAGAGCCTGATACGGGGCTCAATCTCACAACCCTGAGATCGTGACCTGAGCCAAAACCAAGAGTCGGACGCTTAACCGCCTGCACCACCCAGGCGCCCCTATCTATCTTCATGTATTTTTAACTTATGGAGGTAGATTGTCTCTTTAGTTTAAAGCAGTTGGTACATAATGATATGATTAGTTTAACTGGAGAAAATGAGTAACATTTTCTATCCGGAAACTTTACTATTAAAGAAATGCCAAATAGTGTCATATAAGAATTTAATTAAAAATGGGTTTCTGAAAATGTAGTCATTCTGTTTAATCAGCACAGTGAGGACAAAAGAACAGGAGGAAGAAGCAAACTTCTTTACACCAGGCTGCCTCAGTTGCATCCTCAGGCAGTGCTGAAAATGTCGAGCTGCATCTGGTGTTGGGACGTGAGGCACACTCCCCGAGGCGGCCTCGTCAGTACGGGCGGCGCCTGAGAGTGTGACGGTCCTTCAGGGCAGGATGTAGCATACTAGTAGGGCCTTTTAGCGGGGTGTCTCATGTCCGTTACCACACGGCGATCCTCTGAGAGGAGAGGTTCTCCATTTTCTAGACTTGCTCTGTCCAATATGGGAGCCATTAGTCACGTGGCTATTTGAGTTAAATTAATGATTAAAATTAAATACATTTGTTAAAAAATTCCTCCATCACACTAGCCACATTTCAAGTGCTCAGTAGTCGCTTGGGGCTGGGGGCAACCACATTGGACAGTGCAGATACAGACATTTCCCTCATCCTACCACATTCTGTGGACAGCACTGGCCTGCCTTTGCTGCTTCAAGTTTCCTGAGCTGCTCACTAGTGGCACAGGCAGGATTCAAACCCAGGTTTTTTCCGACACTGAAACCCATGCCCTTTACTACTAATCTCCCTGCCACTAACATATTTCTAAGAGATCTGGGGCAGAACAGAGGCACAACCAGGTTCAAGGGCCAGGAAAAAGGAACCAAGAGGAGAACAAGAGAACAAAGAGGGAGGGTGCTCAAACAGGCCTGGGCCAGGTAGGCAACGTGCTGGGTGGCAGAGCGAGCATAGTAAAATTAGCCTGTGACTACTTGCTTCCTCTAACATTTTTTTTTCAAGTCTTCTCAAATTGGCGGGTCCACATACTACCTTGACAGAAAGTGCCCCCTGCTCTCCCTCCTCCATCCCCCAGCTCCGCTTCACTGTCCCTGGAAAACCAGATGAACAAAAAGGGACTCTTCTGGGGCTTCTTAAACTCACATTTGGGTGTTGTCAAGTGTTTGGGTATTGTTTTCTTTTCTCTTGAATAATGGGCTTCTTCTAATGGCCATATTTTATCTGGGACAGAAAAAAAAAGATTCAGACCATGTCCAAAAACAAAGCAAATGTTTTTAGGCACTTTGTTTTGAACTCTAGTTATTAGAGGTCAAAACCTGTGCTTTTCAGGGGCATCCCGTCCTACAGCAAACACTTGAGGATACAGTTTGATTCAGTCTTTGTGGAAACCAAACCTGAGGAGGTAGTTTTGCTTCTGACTTGGTGAACCTGTTTGTTTTGTTAATGCAAAGCAGCATCGTGATGCAAAAGGAGCACAGCCTGGATTTGAAGTTTGGCACAGGGTCAGTTCTTGAGCCTCAGGCTCCTCATCTTAAAAAATGAGCCTATTTGTTTTGTTGTTTTAGTTGTTGAATGAGATACTTGAGATGTACAAAAAATAGAAATATGACAGTTGTATTCTTTAACTGGGCATACCATTCACCCAGGTTAATAACAAAAACATTACAATACCGAAGTGAGTGCCATATGCCCTCCCTATCCCCAGGCCCCTGCCTTGCCCAAGTAATCACTGTCATGATTTGGATGTTTATCATTCCCATGCAAGTCTACATTCTTTTACCATTCTTATACCACATACCATACATCTCTAAACAATACACAGTATTATTTAAAATGTTAAATATCCTATTCTTGTATCCTTCCTGCAGCTTGCTTTTTTACCCACTCAACATTGTTTTTGAGATTTATCTCAGTTGGCATGTGCAACTCTAGTTCCTTTTAACTCTTGCTTTTAACCATACGAATTTAGCTACCTACTCACCTCAATAGTTTTCAGAAGCTCGTTAATACCATCAGTGTTCTAATGAACATCTCTGTGTATGTCCCTTGAGGATATGCATCAGTTTCTCTTGGGCCTTGCTGTTTAAAGGTATCCCTGGACTAGCAGCAATGACATCACCTAAGAGCTTGTTAGGAATTAAGAATCTCTGGTCCTTCCCCAGGCCTACTGAAACACAATCT
Source organism: Halichoerus grypus (assembly GCF_964656455.1). Classification (NCBI taxonomy): domain Eukaryota; kingdom Metazoa; phylum Chordata; class Mammalia; order Carnivora; family Phocidae; genus Halichoerus; species Halichoerus grypus. The sequence continues at coordinate 121,059,949 of NC_135712.1, read as the reverse complement.
GTGTTTTAACAAGGCCCCGTGGTGATTTATATGTACATCAAAGATTCAGAAGCACTGCCCTAAGGATACTCTGAAGTGGAATTGCTAAATCAAAGGGTAGGTGTATTGTCAGTATTAGGTATTTGCCAAATTGCTCTCAAAGGTGGTTGTACCATTATAAGTTTTGACCAGCAGAAGTTCTTTTCCTCATGTTTTCAACACTTGAAGTAGTCAGGAGTTAAAAATTTTGCCAATCCAATGGTTTTTAAAAAATCCTACATCATTTTACTTTATTAAGTTTTTTTTTATTTATTAATTTAAGTAATCTCTACACCCAATGTGGAGCTCCAACTCACAACCCCAAGATCAAGAGTTGCATGCTCTGGGACGCCTGGGTGGCTCAGTTGGTTAAGCGGCTGCCTTCGGCCCAGGTCATGATCCCAGGGTCCTGGGATCGAGTCCCACATCGGGCTCCTTGCTCAGCAGGGAGCCTGCTTCTCCCTCTCTCTCCCTCTGCTTGTGCTCTGTCAAATAAATAAAATCTTTAAAAAAAAAAGAGTTGCATGCTCTTCTGAGTAAGTCAGCCAGGTGCCCTGAACAAAATGGTATTTCATTTTATTTTCTCTGATGACTAGTGAAGTTGATTGTCCTACATGTTTACTGGCCACTCAGGTTTTCTTTTCCAAGAATTACCTTTTCTTTTCTTTTGCCTGTTTTTCTATTGAGTTGACATTTTCTAATAGATCTGTAGTAGTTCTACATATATTCTGGAACTAATCTTTTGGCTGTAGCCTTTCCCTTATAGCAGTACAAAATGTGCATGAGATCATCAAGTCTCCCAGTTATCCCTCTAAATTAACACAGTATCTACTTCCTCTAATAAGCTTGGAGGGCAGGGACCACATACTGTTGTATCCCCCAGGACTTAGCACACCCCTGACAGTAGACAGATTCATGTTACTGAGGCTCAAAGGTCTGGGCTGGAGCTACACATTCGGGCATCATCTGCATTTGGGGGAGGTTTAAAGCAATGGGAATGGATGACATCAACTAGGGATTCTGTAGACAAAAAAAAGAAGGGAGCCTAAAATTAAACCCCGAAGAGCTATAGTATTTGAGACTGGCCAAGGGCAAGGAAGATCGTCATTAAGAAAGAAAATTCTGAAGCTATAAAACAAAAGACAGACATATTTGACTATGTAGAAATTTGAAAGTTGTATGGTAAAAAATACTATAAACAAAGCTAATAAACAATAGATTTGGGGAAAATTTGTAATGTAAAAGACAAGGGTCAAGATATATATATAAAGAGCTCTTAGAAGTTGATAAGAATCAGGCTAATTGTAAATTGGAAAGGATATGAATGGGCTATGGAAAATGAAATCAAATAGCCAGCAAATATATTTTTTAAATGCTCAAATTAATCTGTAGTTAGGAAAATTATTTTAACAATGAAAACAGCAAAAAAAAAAAAAAAAAGAACAATGACATATTGCTGTCGGAGATGTAGAAGGTTAACTTTGAGGGTTAAAATAAGTATTCTAAGTTCTTAGGGGAAAAAATGTGACGTTTGTTAAATTTAAAAATTCCATTTACATAAAGTTCAAAAACAGGCAAAAACTAATACGTAGTTTTAGAAGTCCACATAATACTCACTTTAGAAGGGAGTTAGTAACTAGGAGCATGAGAGGAATTTCTGAGGTGATAGTAATTTTCTATTTGATGTGGGTGCTAGTTACAAAGATATATTTACTTCCTGAAAATTAATGAAGTTATTTAACTATATGATTTTTACCTTTCTGCCTATATGTTCTATATGAATGTTAAATTTCAATAAAGATTTTAATTTGTACTTACAATAAAGTGTTTTAAAACAGCGTGTGCACACACACACACACACACACTTCTATTGGGAACCTATCCCATAAAAACAAAGCCATCAATAACAATATATAAGAATATATACATAAGTATACATATATATAAGAATATATACATAAATATATGTTTATTGCAGCATTGTTTATAGTGGGAAAAAATTGGAAATTGCGAATGCCCATCTACAGAGAAATGATTGAATATAATACACCATAAACTACAATCCATCCATTTAGAATGAACTGCAGAGATTTCCATAAGGTACCTTTGAGTAAAAGAAAAGCGAGTTGCAGAAAAGCAGGTATAACATAGTGCAATTTTGTAAAAAGAAAGGGCACCCTATATAATGTGTATGTCTTTATGTATGTTTTCTGTTTACAATTTTGAAAGCATGGAGAGAAATATGGAAGGTTACAAACAGCATGAGCTAGTGGGGATGGGGAATGTTGATGATGGGGAATGGGTAACCAAATAAAATTCAAAAAAAAAATTAAGGGGGCGCCTGGGTTGCTCAGTCGTTAAGCGTCTGCCTTCGGCTCAGGTCATGATCCCAGGGTCCTGGGATCGAGCCCCACATCAGGCTCCCTGCTCAGCTGGGAGCCTGCTTCTCCCTCTCCCACTCCCCCTGCTTGTGTTCCCTCTCTTACTGTGTCTCTCTCTGTCAAATAAATAAAATCTTAAAAAAAAACCCTAAAATTCCACTTTTAAAAACTAGGCATTTGTTATCACATTTATGCATTTATGTACAGATTTTTAAAAAAGAAGTACACAAAGAAAAAACAGATTGGATAAAGTGTTAGTAAAACAGAATGAGGAGTGTTTTGAGATGGTAGAAAATCCTAAGATATAAAAGGAAAATCCTAAGATGTAGAAAGTATTACAAAACATGAATAGTTAACTATGTCACATTGCTGCTTAAGTGAGGAGCATGAGAACTGGAAAGTGTCCATTAGATTTGGCAACATCCAGGATGTTGGTGAAAAAAATTAATGAAATCAATCTGAATGAACTGAAGCAAAAGCCACATTAAAGTGGGTGGAGTGTTAAGTAGGGTTAAGAGTAAAGTTGGGAAAGGTAATGCTGACAGTTCACTTGCTAATGACAACTTAAAAAAAAAAACAAACGATCAAAATATAAAACATATCTTCTTGAAGGCACCAGAGAGCTAAAAAGGCAGTGATGAATTTCTATGCCAAGATGTAGCAGAAGACAGACACCCAAAATTGTAAGCTAGGCATTTGGAACCACTTAACCCTAGGAATGTTTACTGATTCCACAAGAGGTAAAGAGACTAAACAGCACTTTGGATAGCTTAGCAGGGCTAGGGAGATACAACTTGGGGTCCACAAATGCTAATTCTGGGGAACTCTAACAAAATTCCCACATTTTGGGCTAGGACCCCAAAAAGCATAACTTAAGAAATAATAATAAAGAGTTGATTTGTTTTTGAAATTAGAGTTACTGTGGATGTGAGTATGCAGCATAAATAAATAAGCAAATAAGACACAACAACATGAATTGGCGTCAGCAAAAATAATGAAGCAATAGAAGCAGACCCACAGGGGCTGCAGTTTGAGTTCACTAGATGTAGAGCTTAACTTAACTGTTTAAAATGTTCAAAATAATAAAGACAACTCTGAGAATTTCAAAGGGAACAGGAAAAAAAAAAAAAAGCAAACTTAAGAAGAACCAAATAGAAATTGTAGAATTGAAAAATACACAATGAAATTTGTAACTCAAAATCAGAAAAATACTAAACTGGAAAAACAGGTAAGGAGGAAATATCTAAAAGAAAAATACAAAGAGATTATAGAGGAGAAAGTAATAAATATAGACTGCACAGTTAAAGGTCAAATAATTATAAATGGAGTTCCAAAAGGATAATTATGCAGAGGCAGATTTGAAGATAATTTACCAAATGATGAAAGGTAGCAAGCTATAGATTCAAGAAGTTCTGCAGACACCAAACAGAGAATACAAAAAACAGAAACAAAACAAAACACCAGGCATATCACAGTAAAACTGCTAAAAACCAAAGACAAACAGAAAATCTTTAAAAGCAGTTAGTAGAAAAAATACACACTAAAATGTTACCTTTTCAGTAGAAAAGAATGGATTTTTCAATGGAAAAATCCCTTCAAAGTGCTAAAATAAGTAACTACCAACCTAAATTTTTATACCCAGCAAAACTACCATTTATTAACAGGCAAACAAAAGTTTGATGAAATTAATCAAGAGTAGAACAACTGAAAGAAATATGAAAGGGTTTTCTTTGGTCTAAGAAAAAAATGATCCCAGATAAAAACTTGAAAACGCAAGAAAAAGGATGAAAAGCAATGAGAATGGTAAAAACATATATACAGATCATCCTTGACTTATGATGGGGTTATGTCCCAATAAAACCATTGTAATTTGGAAATATAAGTCGAAAATGCATTTAAAACTGACTGAACATCATAGCTTAGCCTACCTTCAACATGTTTAGAACACTTACAAAAGCCTACAGCTGGGCAAAATCATCTAACACAAAGCCTATTTTATAATAAAGTGCTGAATGTCTCATGTGATTTATTCAATACTGTACTGAAAGTAAAAAACAGAATGATTGTATAGGTACAGAATGGTTGTGAGTTTTTCAGTTGTTTACCCCCATGACGGCATGCCTGAAATGGGAGCTATGGCTTGCTGCCACTGCCCAGCAGCACAAGAGTGTATCATACCACGTTAGCCCCAGCCCAGGAAAAGACCAAAATTCAAAGTACAGTTTCTATTGAATGAGTATTATTTTCACACTGTTGTAAAGTTGAAAATTTTAAGTCAAACCATTGTTAAGTCGGGACCATCTGTATAGCTAAATGAACAGTGGCTGTATAAAACAATACTTTCTTGTGGGATTTAACAATGATCTATAATTAAAATCCAACAACAATAGCATCTAGGTTGGGAGAGAAGTAAAAAGATTTACTTGCATTGTCTGGGAAGATGATAAACGTACCAAGTAACACTAGACAAAGATAAGTCTAGTATGCAAGTTGTAACCTAGTGTATCAATAAAATAATGGTAAGAGAGTGTGATTTCCAAATTAATAGAAAAAATATTTTAGAATTCCATTAAAACTGGAAAGAAAAAAAGAACTGGAAAGAAAATCATGGAAAAAGGAACACAAAGAAAAGCTAGAAAAAATAAAACTACATAGTAAGATGGTCCACTTAACCCCAAATATATTGGCAATTACATTAAATGTAAATGTGAATGCTTAAATTAACAGGTAAGGAGTGTTAAATGGTTTTTTTAAAAAAAACTATATGCTATTTACAAGAGAAACATTTATAAGGTTTATAAAAGGTTTAAAGAAAAAAAAAAAGTACCATGCAACCACTAACCAAATGAAAGCTGGCATAACTATATTACTATCAATTAAATTAGACATCAAAGCAAAAAGCATTGCCAGAAACACAGAGAACACTTTAAAACAATTTTTTTAAATGTTTCATCAGGGATATAAATCAACTCTAAATTTGTAAGCACCTAATAATATTGCCTCAAACTAAAATAGGCAAATCCAAAATCACAGTGGGATATTTTAACTTATCTCTCATAAATACTAGGCAAAAACTCAATAAAGATATATAAACAACTCAACAGAATTGATCTAATGAACGTATGTGGAACACTTAGTAACTGCAGTATATGGACTTTTTCACATGTACACTGAACATTTATAATACTTGACCATACTGTGAGTCATAAAATCAAGCCTCACAAATTTGAAATTGAAATCATACAGATAAGTTCTCTGTCATGCAATCTAAAACTCAACAACAAAATAGTAATGAGAAAATTCACATGTATTTGGAAATATATTTGTAAATAATCAGCAAGTCACACAGAAAGAAAGATGGAGATTAGAACATACTTTTTACTGAATGGTGATGAAAAGACTTCATCTCAAAACTTAGGGGATGCAGCTAAAGATTGTTATTATAAAGGCTAAAATCGATTGGCCAAGCAACTATCTCACAAAACTGGAGAGGGAAAAGACCAAATAAAGTAGAAGGAAGGAAATAATAGGGATGAAAGGAATGTTGAAAACAAACATACATTAGAGAATCAAAAAAGCCAAAAAGTACAAAGACCAATATAATTGAAAAACCTCTAGTGAGACTAATTAAGAGAACAGAGAAGGCACTAACCAATAAGAAAAGAGGACATCAATATAAATCCTGCAACATTAATAAACTCTTAACACATCAACTGCTTTATAGAAATAAAATTTAAAATGTAGATGGACACACTCCTAGAAATTACAACTCTTTAAAATGGACACAATAAGATAAGAATCTAATATCCCTCTAGCTATTAATGAAATCCATACCCCCAAAGAAAATATCAGATATAAGGTCAATGGCAAAATTCTATCAGATTTTTAAGTAAGAAATAATGCCAATCTTACCTGTGTTGTAAGGTCACAAAACCTTGGTAACAAAACCTAACACAGATCTTAAAAGACATTTATGGGCCAATCCCACTGATAAAAATAGATGCAAAAATCCTAAATGAAATATTGGCAAATCAAATCTTGCAGTATATTAAAAAAAATACATCACAATCAAGTTGTGCTCATCCCAGGAATGTAAATTTTGGTTTAAAATTTGAACATTAATCGATACAAACTTACCAAATGAGAAAAACCTTAGTAAAATGCAGAAAAATAATTTGATAAACTCAGCATCCTTTCATATTAAAAAAAAAAAATCCCTTGGGAGTTGAAGCATGCATCCTTAATCTGGTAAAAGATCCAGATTCCAGAGCATATACCATACTTAATATTGAAAACTTTCCCTTTGAGATCAATAAAAGATTTAGTATTGCTTCTATTCAACATTTTATTGCAATTCCTAAACTGGGAAGAAGGTCAAGAAAAAATGTTGAAGGGAATGGAATAGAAGAAATAAAACTGTATTTGTAGATCATATATGCAAAATCAAAGTAAGTTCTTTAAATAGGATTAATAGAATGTTTAATATGTCTGCCAAATGCAAACATCAACTATATATCTATTAATTGCTCTGAAACTTGTTAAAGCCTTATTAAAATACAGGTTGCTGGATTCCATCTCTAGTGGTTCTGATTCAGTAGGTCTTGCAGAGGGGAGGGGAGGTCCTCAAGAATTTGTAGTTCCCAGGAGATGCTAATAATCCTACTTAGGGGACCATATTTGGAAAACCACTGCTATAGATTAGCAACAATGAAACTTAAAATCACTTACCCAGAATTCTAACAAAAGATATACAAGACTCAACACAGAAAACTATAAATCATTGTGCACATAAATTAAAGAGGATCTAAATGAAGGTTACTCCATTGTCATAGATTGGAAGAGTCAATATTCTTAAGATGTGAATTTGCTTCAACCTAATCTATTATGCAATTTCACTAAAAATTTCCACAGGTTTCTTTTTGTGGATCAACAAGCAGATTCTGAAATGTGTATTGAGGCATCATTGATAATTGTGAGGAAAGAGCATTAACACTTAAGACCGAGTCCCTGAGTTTGAATGCTGCCTCTTACTTTGTGACTAAGGACAAATTATTTAACCTTCTAAGCCTCAGATTTCTCATCTGTAAAGTGGGGAAGGGCACTTGCACCTATACATAAGGTTGTTATAGAGATTAAATATATAACAGTTTAGATGCATTCCTAGTACACACCAAATGCTATGTATGAATATGATAAATTAACTTAAAAAATAAAAATAGGGAGGTAAAATCTATTGGATATCTTCTAGAGTCCAGAAGCAGACTCCTGTGTATATGGACACCTGGTTTATGACAAAGGTGGATCTATAGAACAGTGGTCAAAGGATCCCAATAAAAGATACTAGGACAATTTGGTGCCCATATAGGAAAAAACACTTCACACCATTTATAAAAAGCAATTCCAGGTACATTACAGATCTAAATGGAATAGGTTTTTTTTTAAAGGAGCTTTTAGAGAATAATCCAGGAGAGTATCTTCATGACCTTAGGGTAGAGAAAAATATCTTAAATACTACACAAGGGATATTAACCATAAAAGAAAATGATAAATTTCACATTAAAATTAAGATCATGTGTTATGAGAATGAGAAAGTCACACACTGGGTGGAAAAGATATTTTCAACACGTGACTGACAAAAGGCTTGTACACAAAATACATAATTTCACATAACAAAAACCAAAAAGCAGTATTAAAAACAAAACCCTCCTCAGAACAAAAAAACCCAAATGGCAGGTATCCAAATACATACATGGACAAAGGACTTAAGAAGGCACGTCACAAAGCAGAAAACTGAAATGAACAAAAACATGAAAAAGCAATTTAATCTCATTACTAATTAAAAAATGCAAATTTTTTCACCTCACACATCAGAATGACTAAAGTTTTTAAAATGTTGGCTAACTGGGTACTGGTGAAAATATGGAGTGACAAGAATTAAGTATTGGAGGAAGAGTAAGTTGGCACAACCACTTATTTTAGCATTACTTAGTCAAAATAAAGATATGCATAATCCTATGACCAATTAATTTTAATCTTAAGTATATACATCCAAGGAAATATATACATCTGTGAATCAGCAGATAAATTATCATCATAGCAGCATTTATTTGTAATAGCCTCAAAACTAGAAACTACATGTATGTGTTCCAACAGTAGAAAGGATATATAAATCATAGGATCTCCGTAAGACGGAATATTGTGTGGTGATGATAATGATGCCACCACATGGCTGAATCTTTTAAAGACATAATGTTGAGCAAAAGAAGCCTGACCCATAACTGTAAAGTAAGGAAATAAGATGATTGCCATCAAAGAAGAGACAGTGATTACGTTGGCAGAGAGGAGGGAGTCCTGACCAGAAAGGGGAACTGGTGGGGCTTCTGAAGTGTTGGCAATGTTCTTTCTGGACCTATGCGATGGTTTTCTGCATGTCTGCTCTAGAATATTTGCTAAGCCTGTTTATATGCCTTATTGTTTTATATACTTTATGTGCCATTTCTCACAATATAAAAAAGTTGGGAGTTTCAAAGGGCAGACTTTTCTGAGTGTTGAACCCAGGCTTTACTCAAAGTGGAAAAGAACCCTGAGTTCCAAAAATACATTAGTTATACATTTTAGAGCAGGAATAGCCCAGAAGGTGATGTCAGACACTTTTTCCATCATCAGACAAGGGGATAAAACTGCCGCAGTGAGAGAGGAAGAGGCTCCAGGATGACATGACTAAAGTTTAGATCCTGTCTGGATCCCTGAGAAGTGCAGCATTCTGGAGTGGAGGAAGGGGAAGAGGCAGAGGCAAAGAAATCTGTTGAGCCTGTTAGTGCCCATGGACCCCGTTTTTCCTCCCCTCCAAGCCTTTGTAACATGCTGTACCTTCCTGCTTAGTCTTACCTATCACCCCTTCACCTAGCTTCTATCTGTCCCTGAAGACTCAACCCAGAGGCCCTCTGCTCCAAGAAACCCTAGCACTTGCCCCCTCCTTTTTGAAAAGCTGCCCATTCCCAACAGTCAGGGTCACATGGCATGGTCCCTCTCTGCTCTCCACCCCATGGACCAGTCTTTTACCTTCTGTACACAAGTGACCTCTGCATTACAGGGTGCCTGACTGGTCTGGTGCTAATAGGGCTATGGGCTGGACAAGGCAGACTGAGAGACACTGCAGGGACCTTCTCAGACAGGAGGTAGGGATAGAGCTCTGGAAGGGGCTTTCCTGCCCTGAGATTCCTTTTAGTGGCTTTCAAGTGGGGGAAGCAGGGAAAGGAAGGAGTTTGCCTCTGAACGGGACTCAGCCTATGTTCTCATTCAAGGTCTTAACCTAGCCTCTCCCTACCACACAGAAATGAGTAGGGCAGTTATTATCAGTCCCACTTTACAAACTAGGATGCTCAGACCCTGAGAAATAAAATATCTTACTCACGGGTCACAGAGGAAGAATTGGATTGCAAATACTCGTCTCTGCAGCCCAGTGTCTGCCTATAGACATATGAGGTTAATACTCAGGAATTACTTGTTCAACAAAGGCATCCGTTGTCTACCCAGACCCAGGCAGACACAGAGGCTGCCCTCAAGTATGGAAATGCATAGGGTTTCCAAAACACTGTTTTGGATAAACTTGGGAAAGGACCAAAAGACAAGGAGCCAAGTGTTTTGGGCTAAGATTTATTGTTGACCAGAGCACTTAACAGCCAAGGTACTAGATAACCAGCCCCCATGCAACAAGCTCATCCTGCAGCCCAGACCTTTAGACTGCTTTCCTCTGCCTTCTACCTCCTCTTCTCTGGCTCTGCCAGAACCTGAGAATCAGAAATATGCAATTCAGTAAGTATGTGGGAAGCACCTGTTAGGAGTGGTCAGCAGCCACAGAGGCCTACTGTGTCACAGTGTCCTAGTTATCTTTGAGGGGCTTGTGGCAGAGACCGTGGAGAGGAGTACAGGGCCATCCTGGGCTCAGGCCCAGGACTATCCAGGGAGGTTCATTTCCCTTACTCTTGACATTCACATTCACTGACTTGGCATATATTTACCAAGGCTCCCTAGGGGCTGAGGAGACTCCTCTAGAAATAGTGGTGCTGGCAATGTTCACCAGTCTCCAAACCCCTGACCTGCGAGACCTAGTGCATGTAAAGGTAGACTGCTACTGGACAAAGATCCTTGAACAAATCTATCCTTCCACAGTCCTATTCCTAGAATTCTCACTGAGTCTGGACCAGCCCTGGGAATGGTCAGTTCAGAGGTCAATCTCCATCCTTAGCTGACTTACTTTCTAAGAAACTATGACTTGTTCTGAACATCTGCCCCATGGAAGAGAGCTACAAAGTGGCTATAGTCTGGCCTCGGCTTGGGTATTGAGTCACTGAAGGGGCATTCTCCCCAGTCTCAGGGTACCTCGAAAAGATATGAAAACTTGATGAGCTTCAGGCTCCGACCGAAGTCCAAGAGGCCTCCCACACTGCCTGCTGGGGCTGGGAAGCAGAGAGAGAAGTCAGAGAAGAGACCATGAGCCTCAGCCTACTTCTCAGATTGATTTGTTTATTGACCACTTCTTAAGAGTCTCAGTGCTGAGATCTAAAGGCCTGTGCTGTCCACAAAGAAGCAGCCCACACGTCCCAAGAGCAGCTGAAACCAGCTCACCCATTTATTTGACTGAGAACATGAAGGAAAACAACAAAATTAAACAATCTTTAATAAAATTCCTATAGAAAACTCAGTCACAGGGTAAATACTCGGTTCTCTTTCTCATGTCACTGAGGATTGAGAGCTCCCAAAAGTCTTTGGAGAAAAAGCAGTAGTTTTGCTGGATATTGCCAGTACTCAGAAAGAGCATCCATTTACACATTCAAACCAGTAGTTCTTATTGCACATGTTAACATTATTGGCCATCTAGCACCCTAAATGTATGGTACCTCAACAAATAAATTAAAGAATTCCATGTGGCATGAAACCATTTCAATCTGAACTAATATCCTTGAAAAAAATCACATTATTATAAGTTTTAATAAATACAGTAAGAACAGCTGGCATTTTACTAAAATACTGAATTTCAGGTCTGGAGAGGATTCCATAAATAGTTTCTTTTCATTTGCTTTCTGTCTTGGATGCGTTTGCTCAAGTATTATGCTCTATGAAGTGAACTCTTTCATAGATACCATGTAAAAACTGAAATTACTATGTGCCTCACTACAGAAGCAACTGGAAGAACTGGATCTCATACAGTTAACTAAAAAAGTAACTTAGGGAAAAGCTCTGCTTTTTGTAAAACTTTAAAACACAGACGGAAAAAAACAAAGAAATGTCTTTTTATATAGAACTCCCACTAGAAATTTTATAAATATATATGCAGCATATATATTATATTTGCCTCACGAGCAGATTTTCACCAAGTCTGGTAGGAATGATGCTGTCATAGTAGATAAATATCAACAAAAGAGTTAATCTTTCCACAGATTTAAAGATTTCCTTTGAAAAATAACCATAATTTCAAATTATGTTATAATTTATAGTTGATGTAATTTAAAAAGGGAAAAAAGATACCTTTCTTTTAAGCCTCATTTGGAAAGTAAGAACAACTACCAGTCCCCAGGTGTGGATAAGTTGGCTGAGTGATAACACTTGGTCACAATACAAAAAGAAGTATTTACACCTTTCTGGAAAAGTACCAAATACTTAAAAAAAAAGAAGAAGAAGAAGAAGAAGACAGAAAATAATCTCTAGTAGCATTCTTCGGCGTGCAAAGTCAGCAGGAAATGATTATCCATTATGTTGGGAGTTTTCATGATGAATCTTGGAAGCATTCAATAAAGCAGAGGGTGGTCATCGGGGATTGTTCAGATTAGGTCCTGTGGGATGCCTTGTTCTTAATTTAACTGAGTTCCAGGATTTCATTCCCTTTATAACATCTCTGGCAGGGTCATGTTCAATTTAGTGCAAGTGCAAACTGAAAACTAAACAAAACCAACAAATACATTAGGAGCAAAGGCTGATCATTAAGATCTGTAGTCTTTCCGAACTGTGTGGGCCATCCAGTTCACTTTAGTAGTCCAGCTTTCCCTGAGTGCCTCATCAAATTTTTGCTTAAATTGCTTGAGTGCTTCTTCTTCACTCTTCCCTAAGGCAAGAGAGTCCTAAAAATGAAAGAGAAAAAAAATCTGATTTTATATATCCTCCACAGTGACATGCAAATGTCAAAATCTCAGCCATGCCTCCCCAGCCACCATTAAGCTATGTGTCTCGTGTTCTTACTTAAATGCCTTTTGCAGGATAGAAAATGACAAAAGGTAGGGCGATAATATAATCTCTGCCAAAGGGTTTTTGAAGATGAAATTTATGATTACTGCAAGACAATTACTCAGCTGCTTGTCACTACCACTCCTGGGTAAGAATAGTCTAACAGGAAATGGCTTTGTTCCATTCCCTTTGAACATCTGAATGAAATAGGTAGGTATAGCTGAGCTTCACGCCTACAAAGTCCAATATACAAAGAAAAGGGGTTTGTACCTTAAGATACTGTATATCCTTGACTGATGTGAGCTCAGGAAGCCCTGCAGTCAACATCAGTGCAAAAAGAGTGATGAAGAGATTCCCGTGCCGTCGTAAAATCAGATATGCATCCTCACAACACTGGCGGAAGCTTCAGTTGATGCAACAAATCACAAGAACATGATATCAGAGAAGAGAGCAAATTTCACAAAAGAAAACAAGACAGACATATCTAAACTTTCTGTAAGAGCTGGAAAATTTCTCCTGAACTAAAGGTTCATTTCTGATTTTTAAAACTCTTTAAAAATTGTTCCAAAAATAAAATTTACATAGACTAAATCTAGCTGTCTAAAATCACACACACTGGGCACCTGGGTGGCTCAGCTGGTTAAGTGACTGCCTTCTGCTCAGGTCATGATCCCAGAGTCCTGGGATCGAGTCCCGCATCGGGTTCCCAGCTGGGCGGGGAGCCTGCTTCTCCCTCTGACCCTCTCCCCTCTCATGCTGTTTCTCTCTCAAATAAATAAATAAATAAATAAATAAATATCTTTTAAAAATAAATAAAATAAACACACACTAAATTGAAATTCTAATAAAAGGCTATTTAACACTTACTCTGTGCTTTTTAATTCTATGAGACCCAAAAACTAGTTCTAAAACAAGTGGTAATTTATAATTCATGAGGACTTCTGAACATATTTGTAGATTCTAGATTTGTAGTCTAACTCCAGAGACTAATTTCTTTGATTTCCCAAGTCAGTATCAATGCTTTTGCACTGCACCTCCATTATCATCTTGCTTTCCCTCTCTCTCCTCTTAAAGATATTCAAAAGGACCATCCAATGCTATCTCCCTAATTTTGCCAAAAAGAAAAATGAACACCCAGAGGTATATTCTGCAGAAATTCAGGCAGAACTAGGAATGGTTAACAGCAATCATTTGGCAAGTATATAGTATGAATTGGTCACATAATATAACAACTCTGATTATCATAATAGCTCTAAATTTTCAAAAAAATTTTATTTTAGAGAGAGACAGCGAGCTTGGGCAGGGGCAGAGAGAGGAGGAGAGGAGCAGACTCCTCGCTGAGCATGGAGCCCCTGACATGGGGATTGAGCCCACAAAACTGAGATCATGACCTGAGCCAAAATCAAGAGTCAGAGGCTTAACTGACTGAGCCACCCAGGTGCTCCAAAATAGCCCTAAAATTTAACTATTTTTGTCCCTATTTTAAGATGAAGAAACAAACAAGAAGACAAGTAATGTGCTTGGAAACCTACAAGTAGTGAGGACTAGATCAGAGATTACAAAGTTCTGAACCCTGGCTCCCTTAGAATAACAGCAAAATGCCTGTCCCTCTCAGCATCTCATTATGAAATGTCTTAAGACAGATAAAAAGTGGTGTGCTATTGGAATAAAACACAGTAACTTATTTCAAATTTCTAGATTCTGTTCCTCCTCTCTGAACCAGAACATGGATCTGACAGGCAAATTCCCCAAAAGCCCCCAGTTAGCAGACTATTTCCCTGATCTAAATATCTCAGCTAAGAAATGCTAGTCCAGCTAGTCAGATGAGAAAATGTCAGATATGTTTCTCCTTGACATGAGGGCAATACTCACCGGCCAAACTTCTCTGTGTTTCCTGTTTTTCCTTGTTGAATCACATGAATGAAATCATAGGTAAGAATAAAAGGCACCCGTTCTCTTTTAATGCCAAATTTAGACTTGAAATTTCCAAGAATATGTCCAAAGTCAATGTGGAAGAGCTGGAAGACAAATGGGACTTAATTTCTCTTGTTTCCAAAGAGAAAGGTTTAAGATCTCAGCAGTCCTTGACCCCCAACACTACACTGATCCTCAACTGAGCCCTTTTCTCACTCTTTTTATTGACATATAGTTGATACACAATATTGTATTAGTTTCAGGTGTACAGCATAGTGATTTGATAATTACATACATTACAAAATGTTCATTAGCCCTTTTCTCTTTTCAAAGGCTATTGGGTCACTTGGGAAGAGTGTTTAAATAACACTCGTAGATCTTTTATACTCAATAATAACCCAGACCTGATATTAAACTGCATTTACCCAGTGGGAAACACAAATCTTTAGAAAGTAAAAGTAAAAAAGAAACAAAAAACAAAAAGAAAAATGCATCCAAATAATAAACATGTCTGATTTTAAAAAGTCAAATAGTTCTACATATCAAACTATTTTGGTCAATATTTCTACATACGGAAACAAAAAAGAAAGTACAGTCTTGTCCCAGCAGCCCCCTCAACACCCTGAGTGCTACTACTATTTACTATTTAGAGGTAACTTCTCCCCACTCTTTCATGGGTTTTTCCTCCATTTTTTTAAAAATGGTATGTTTATACTTATTTTTTACCTCCTAGTTTTGAAGTAAATTATGGAAGGTAAAGACTCAGTACTTTGTGCTAATGTAATACTATACAATGAGGCACAGTATATTATAATTTCTGGTTAAATCAATACTCAGTGGGTTTACACTGTTCAGGCTATGTAAATACATTTCAAAGCTAAGCTATGTAGCAACAGTACACTATGACTACATTTCCTTTTATGCCCATCTTTTTCCTTGACAAAGCTTTTTTTCCCTTGGCTTAGTGTCCTAGGACCCTCTTCATTAATTCTTCCCCAAATCTTTTTTGTTTTTTTTAAAATTGATTTATTCATTTGAGAGACAGAGAGTCTGGGGTAGAGGGGCAGAGGAGAAGGAGAGAGAGTCCCAAGCAGACTCCCCGCTGAGTGCAGGGCCTGAAGTGGGACTTAATCCCACGACCCTAAGACCATGGCCTGAGGTGAAACCAAGAGTCAGATGCTCAACTAACTGCACCCTCCAGGTGCCCCTTTCCCCAAATCTTATATTGAAAGAATATGTCATTTTAAACAACTGCAATAACTTCTCAAAACATTAGATAAGTGCTTATCACCTAACTTCAAGCAAACAAACCAATGAATATATGAAACAGATGGTATGTGAAACAAGGGATGGGAAATAAAAGGAAAGCACAAGACATGACTCCAAGAATCACTAAAGAATCTGCCTGAATTGCACAAGAGATTGTGCTGTATGTAAGCAATAGCATCACTGAGGCCCTTGGCAGACTCTGGGGAGAGCTCACCTGGCCGGTTTTTTTGACCATGATGTTGTCACTGTGTCTATCACCAATCCCAAGGACATAAGAAGCTACACAGTAGCCGGCACAGGACAAGGTAAACTCCTCAATGGCTCGGTCTAGGTCATCCCTGAAAAAAAAAGAGGGGAGAGAGAGAGGGAGGGAGAGAGAGAGAGAGAGAGAGAGAGAGAAAGAAAAGAAGCAACAAAGGTTTTCAGTCTCCAAAAGTATAGGATGAGACCCAATTCACACTTCTGCTTCCTTTTTAATTGTGAGTAGAAAGGCAACACAGAGCTGCCAAAACCCTATGAGCAGAACATTCTGGATCAGCCAAGAGAGGGAGGGTGAACACTGCAGAAGCAGGGCAGAAAGGAGTCAGCAGGAAGACTCAAAGACATCAGATAAATGGACCTCAGCCATTCAAACTGCTGTGTCCTGGGGACTGAGCTTCACTGGTGTTGGGAGTAAGTTCATGTGCATAATAATAAGAGGAGATCATCAGCTTTGCTGGCTGATGCTGGGCTTTAGAACATTTTTTGGTCAGTTTTGACCTAACACTACAATTCCATATTTAAGAGTTAAGTATTACAGTTTCAACACTTAAAATCACTGACTTAAATTAGAAGTTAGTAATACAGACCCTTTAGAGACAAGGTCTTAAGACTGAAATTTGAAAACTAATTCTCCAAGTCCTTCTGTTTGCCAACGATCAAATATAAATCCGACTTTTAAGTCTTTAGCCAAAAATACTTGCAGTGTTTTCTCCTCACTGTGAAATTCCTTAATTGTCTATGATTGGGGCTTTCCGAACATAGTAACCATTAATAACACAATTCCCAGCCCTGTGTTTTTTTTAATTTGGAGCAATCACAGTCTACAAACTCATTTACTTCTATTGTAAAAATCTACTGAAAACTTACTAGGTTCATACATTCATGTAATTACAGAAGTTGACACATTCAAAAAATCATTTTAAAAATTCATAAATTCTAAGATTGTACCTCCTACAAGGCTCTGAATTTGATCTAGATAAAGCAGAATTTAATGCTCCATCTGTGAGACTTTAGGAAGGCCTATTTGTCATTCTGACCTAACCTGAAATAAAGCAATAAATAACACTAACATTTCCTCTAGGACACTGATGATTCTACTTGAAAGAACAGTTATTACTTGTTTGGCTGTTTGTTCAGAAGAATGATAAACAAACTAACCCAGAATTGTATTCTTTAAGCCAGTTCAGAAGGGCATCTTTGTTGAAGGCTGCTGCAGCAGCCACATTGCTACTGTTCAGCTGAATGTCAGCAATTGTTTCAGAGGTGCTCACAACTTCAATGAGGCCAGAGCGGTCTCCTGTCGCTAAACAGCCATAAGGCAGCATCCTGAAAGGGGAAAAAATGGGCATAGTCACATGTATATGTTATCCATAAAATGAAACTTTCAGAGTGAGTTTCTTCTTTGATTTTTTTTTTAAGATTTTATTTATTTGACAGAGACACAGAGAGAGAGGGAACACAAGCAGGGGGAGTGGGAGAGGGAGAAGCAGGCTTCCCGCCGAGCAGGGAGCCCAATGTGAGGCTCGATCTCAGGACCCTGGGATCATGACCCGAGCCAAAGGCAGACGCCTAACGACTGAGCCACCCAGGCGCCCCTCTTCTTTGATTTTTAAAAAGTTTTATTACTATTGATACCCTTGCTATTTTTGTATTATTGTCATATGGAAAATTACAAGTTTTATTTTCTGTTGGGGGGTAAACCTCTTGGCCAACAGATGAAGTAGTTTACCAGAACTCCAATGTACCAGCCAAATGTGTAATTTGTTATCTAGTTATTCTGGTGAAATATTCTATTTGTTTGTGTAGATGGACAGAAGTGTATCAGATAAAAGAAAAGTCTTTTACTTTTATTCTTATTTTGGAGAAGGGAACCACCCTTTACAGAGCACCTAATAGGTGCCACACAGCAGGCTGAGCACTTTTCACATTACCTTGCTTAATGAATGGCAACTCCATCCTTCTAGCTGTTCAAGCCCACAATCTTAAGGTCACCTTTGACTCTTTCTCTCATGACCAGCATTTACCTATCCTGAAAATATGTACTTAAGACTTCTCTGCCTCCCCTCTTCCTCCAGCTCCTACCCTAGACCAAGTTACCATCAACCCTTACTCAATTCTTCAAGTTTCCTTACTAGTCTCCCTGCTTCCACATCATAGTCTGTTTTAAATGCAACAGCAATATAATCCATTTAAAAAGTATGCATATTATGTCACTCCCCCCCATCAAAATCTCTGCACTGGCTTCCCACCTTAGGGTGAAAGCCAACATGCTTGCCATAGCTCACAAGGCCCTTCACCTCTCCTCGTATCCTCCCCTTGTTCACTTTATTCCTACTACACTGGCTTCCTTGCTTTCCTCAAACGTATCAGGTACAACATTCCCTCACTCCATTTTCTCTGCCTAGAACATCTTTCCCCAAGACCTCTACTTGACTTACTCCCTTATTTCTTTGAAGTCTTTGCTGAAATGTTTCTGTCTCAGTGAGAAATTCCTGATAATCATATTTAAAATTACAAAACTATCTGTGACACAACACTTGCTATCTCTTCCCTGTTTCAATTTTCCTCTATAGCCCTCAACACTATCCAGACATCATGTACATTTTATTTGTTTCTTTATTGTCTCTCTCTCCACCATTAGGATAGAAGTTCCACCAGGCAGGGCTGTTTTGTTCCCTGCTGTATCCTTAGTGCCTGAGAATGTGCCTGACACAAAGCAGACAGTAAATATTTCTGAATGAACAGACAAATTTAATAACAAAATCCCTATAAGGTAAGTTCCCAGTTTTACAAATGAGAAACAAAAGTAATCTGCAAAAGGCCATACATTTAACTAAGCATAAGATCTAAGACTTAAAACTAGGTCTGTGTGGCTCTAAAATTATCTTTTAAACCCAACAGTCTCTAGAGTCACTGACTATATAACAGGCCTCTCAGGCTGCTCTTGTGTAAAATAACTTTTGCTAAATTGATAGGTAGCATTTTGCTTTGAATTTCATTTATACGATCCCTAATGAAAATAAAAATTTTCTCATGTCTCTTTTAGTCATTTTAAGACGATTTTCTTTTATGACTTAGGTATTCACATTCTTTCCCTATTAAGGTTCTAAAATATTTTCCTTAGTGACTTACATTACTTCTTTAAATATTAACATTATCCTTTTCTTCCTTTGGTTGTAAATATTTTCTTCAGTTTTGTAAAAACTGTGTTATCCTTATAGCAACTCCAAATTAGAATGGGAAGTTCAAATGAAAGGTGACTACAGAAAATGTAATGGATGGGATTCCAGGACTCAACAAATACATGGGTAAAGCCATGTGCCATGCATTGTGTTTGCTGCCGGTGATATAGAAAGGAACAAACAAACAAAAAAAGCAGTCCTTGGGGCGCCTGGGTGGCTCAGTCGTTAAGCGTCTGCCTTCGGCTCAGGTCATGATCCCAGGGTCCTGGGATCGAGCCCCGCATCGGGCTCCCTGCTCCGCGGGAAGCCTGCTTCTCCCTCTCCCACTCCCCCTGCTTGTGTTCCCTCTCTCGCTGTGTCTCTCTCTGTCAAATAAATAAATAAAATCTTTAAAAAAAAAAAAAAAAAAAAAGCAGTCCTTGCTCTCACTGAGCAGGCAAGGCACAAATGCACAATGTGCATGTGATCTTTGTATGAATGAGAACTGCCATGAGAACATGTCAAGAGTTAAGAAAGATCTCTACGAGGAGGAAGGACAGCAGGGCTGGAGGAAAATATAAGGGGGTATACAAAAGCAAGGTGAGGACAAGAAACAGTGTTGGAAAGACTATGCAGGGCCCTACAGGTCATGTAAGGACTTCTGTCATTCTCTTAAAGGCACTGAGAAAGCTTGGAAGGATTTTATGAAAGATGTGTGTGTGTGTGTTTGTGTGCGTGTGCATGCGCACGCACACCTGAGTTGGGAAAACGTATGAATGCATTACTGTAACAACCCAATAAAAGAGCCAAGTTTCATTAAATAATCCCTAAACTTCCATACAACCAAGAATTCAATTATATTTTATGCCTTTTTTAGGCACTTTCCTGGTTTAACTAAGTAAGGCTGGCAGAACTGCCAAACTACATGCTGGCAGCCTGATACACCAATAGACTGATTTACATCTGCATTATTAATTTTTTTCCCTCCTTTTAAAAAGTTACCTTTCAGTAAGAAAGGTAGCTTGGAGCATGGAAGCTTTCCCAACATCCCTGTCCTTCTCGTGACACAACACATGTGAGGTAAACAGTGTATGGTTTAACTGCACTTTGGCTCACTTTCCTGCTTCTCCTCCCACCTCACTTGCAGCCAAACTGGGCAAAAATCCAACAACTTCCTCTTCAAAAGCATGCAATGATAAAAGCATTCAGTGTCTCGAGGATGAAACTCTCACAATGGGAAGGAAAAAACATCCTTGTCAGACAGACAGTTTGACAGAAGTCAAGCTGGGGGCAAACTCCTGGAGCCCTGACCATCTTACATGGGCCCAATTTGCACTCGATTTCCACACTTCTTATAAAGGCTGGAACAACAACTGGTAATGTTTCCCTTCCTTTCTCACACTCTCTGACACAAGGAGCAATTTGTTACCTTTCCACTAACAGGAATTAAAATATAAATTCTACAGCAGAGGGGATGGCAGCCCCCATAACCCTACTCTCAATGGGTATACAGACAATCTTCTCTGGCCTTGATTCTGACTCATCGACCCAAATCAGAGTGGTACTGGAGCCCCTTGTTTCCAAAGGAGGAAAATCTAATTCCTTTACCTAACGTTTGCATTGCTTCCATCTTCTTCCTTAATCCTTCCAAGATTACCATACCAGTGTCATTACAGAACTGTTCATTAGCACTCTTAAAAGGGAAGTAAATCCCATTAATGTAAGTCAGATGTAAAGTCACAATGAAGACAGCTGTCCAAAATTCAGGGGGTGGAAGAGGACTGTCAAAACTACTAAAGGTCCGATAGATTTACATATAGACAACCTATGAGACTTGACAGAAAAGGCTGAATACCTATTATCTGTTGACTGAATGAGGTCAGAGTGTTCTAACATAATGACGGCTTACAGATGTTCTAACTTAACATGAAAGATACCAATAGTATTTTTCAGACATCAGAGAAAAATGAAAATGAGAAATACACACTTTCATTCATGTTAACATGGCACTGTTACAAGTACTAAAATATTCTGGTCAAAGTAATAAAGTATAGAAGGTACCTGAAGATTCAAGATTGAAGTTAGCAGAGTGTATGCTACGCGACCGAGTTTAACCTTAACAGCTGGCCAAAAGAAAAACAATAGGAACACTGGAACACACATTTATAGAAACAGTAAAACAAAGTTTGGTGAGAAAAAGGTATTCATTTAGAAATTAACCCTAAAGAATTAAAGTTCTACATGTTTTAAAAACATGGGGTCAGAGTACACAAAGTCAGCAGAGATCTCACTGAACAGACAAGTTCCTTTTTCTTGTTAGACACTTGTTGCTTCCCATAAGAGAGACGCTAGGTTTATTTCTAGCACTCCCACATGTGATTTCCTCCCTTTGCCTGAGGTCACAATGAACTTCATTTGAAGCTAAATGTGCTTTACATTTGAATAGAATGGGTAAAATAAAAAAGCTAGAGAAAAGGATTGGGGTTTTTAATTCGGCTGATGGAACTGAGGCAAACCAAAGGGACCCCATGAAAGTAAAAGCTGTTTTGTTCCTTTTGCATTTTTTCCTGCTTCTATTCTTGCTAGGAACTGCACCTCTGCCCTACATTTGCCTTAATGCATGTCCTCCTTGTAAGGGACAAAGTTAGTATCTTTGGAGTCTTCCAGCACAACAGGTAATATCTAAACCACTGGCACTACGCATCTCAAAGCCAAGACCCTGGCTTCAAGGAATAAGTGACTTATGATGGACACCTGGGCTTTGTCCTTATTCTAACTGGTTCCTGGATACCTGAGAGGACACAGGCCAGACCATCATCCTCAATAAAACTCCCCAGACCCTAAACAAAGACAAGACTCATGCTTATTTCCTTTCCAAGTGTCCGGGACAGTCCATCTGTATCTGCTCTCCCTATATCTTTAATAAACTCTGCTTTCACCTCCTGCTGACTCCTGGTAAATTTCTGTCCTGCATGAAGCCAAGGACCCTTTTGGCTGGTCCTGTGAGATCCACTCTGTGTCCCTGGACCTGGCTTGTAGGCATCAGAACTTTACTTTTTATTTAATTTTTTTTTGAGAGAGAGAGCGGGAGGAGGGGCGCGGCAGGCAGAGGGAGAGAAAGAATCTTAAGGAGGCTCCATGTCCAGCGCAGAGCCCGACACAGGGCTTGATCTCACGACTCTGAGATCATAACCTTAGCCAAAATCAAGAGTCGGGCACTTAACCAACTGAGCCACCCAGGCTCCCCTGTAGGCATCGGAACTTTAAAGACAAAATTTTTAGCTCAGCCTTTCATAATTGAACATGACTCCTCATATGGTCTAAATCTGCTTTTAGCAAAGGAGACCACTTTGTAGCTTACGTGCTAACCTTGGAAAGAACCAATGAGTTACTAGCCTAAGCTTGGAAAGTCTCCCCTGTTTTTATGGGATAAATCAAGTAAAATCATTTTTGCAGGGGTTTACTTTATAGGAAAGGTCAGCAAACTTTTGGAGATTAAGCCAGATAGTAAATATTTTAGGCATTGCAGACTACTCAACTCTGCAGTTACAGCATAAAAGCAGTCACAGACAGTATGTAATCAAATGGGTTGTGGCTGTGTGCGAATAAAACTTTATATACAAACAGTGGGGGTTCCTGGGCGGGGGGGTGTAAACCAGATCCTCTGGGTTTATGTTCCTCACGTAGAGTTCACAATCATCCACTCCTCTTATCTATGCAGTATTGCCTATGTGTATGTGCTTGACTAAAAAACTTGCTACCTATTCCAAAATAATTCTACTTTTTACACAGTGGTATTAGAAATTCCTCCCAATTTAAAAGCAAAACTCTGTCTCTTATGGTGCTCAAAGGGTCCTTTTTAGATAATTTAAACTATAATCTCACTTCCTTATTTCAATCCCATCTATAAGTCCAATAAAAGTAACAATACCAACAGCAAATTGCTCTTTATATCTCAACAGCATGGAAGGATCTAAGACTAGAAAACTCCTTCTTTAAAGAAAAAAAAAAAAATCAATGGAAAGTTACATATTTGGGGCACCACAATACTTTGATAAACAAAGGGTACTAGAGATGTCCTATCATGATTGCTTTCTTGCTTAGACTGGTAAAATGAAAAAATGACATCAAGTATATAGTCTGAAAGACCTGGATTTGAATCTGGCTCCTTCACTTAGTAATTTTGTAACCTTTGACAAATTGTTTAAAATCCCTTGAGCCTTAATTTTCTCATCTGTTAAAAAGAAGTAACATGCGGCGCCTGGGTGGCTCAGTCGTTAAGCATCTGCCTTTGGCTCAGGTCATGATCCCAGGGTCCTGGGATCAAGCCCCACATTGGGCTCCCTGCTCTGCAGGAAGCCTGCTTCTCCCTCTCCCACCCCCACCCCCCCCGCTTGTGTTCCTGCTCTCGCTAACTCTCTGTCAAATAAATAAAATCTTAAAGAAAAAAAAATGTAACACAATCTCATAACAGTTTTTTAAGTTATATGATATTACATATGTGAAGAACCTAATACAACATCCAGCTCAGTCAATAAATAGCAAGTGTTTTAAGTTTAAAAAATCCTAAAATATATTTAGTAATGAAAATAACAATTCAAGTTTCAAAAATTAATCAGAAAACACTTATAATCTTAAAGGGATAAAGTCAATCACAAGTAAAACTATTTACAGCAAACTTGTAGACTAAGCTGCTATAGATACTAAAACACACAAAAAAAATGACAGGTAAAGTAAAAAAGGTTTCATAAATAGTTATGGTTAATAAAGAAAGAGAAAGAGAACTCTGGGTCCCAGAAATAAGATTATTCATAGCACTGGCTGAGGAAGTTACTGACTTGGTTGACATTTTAATGTCCATGAGAAAAGAGATATGGTGTTGGGCCCATAAGAGACAGAATCTGGACCTGAGATCCTATACAAGGCTGGGGATCTGAAAGCGCTGTCAAGTGTATGAAAAAGGAACTAGAAAATGTCTGCTCACGGACCAGAAGATGTAGCATGAAAGTCTGCCATCTACCTTGGGCACTGGATTGGGGGCGGGGGGAGGGGCGAGTTTTGTGAAAATGCAAAAACTCAAGACTTCCTACATTCTCATGAAATCCAAGTATAAACTACCTATGAAATCTGAGAACATAAAGGCAAAGAGTTAAAATAAAAACTGACTGATTGTGTGTAAAGACCTTGGGGAAGAGCACAAATTAAACTCAAACTCATTTTGGGAGGATAATTTCACACCCTAGGGAACAAAGGACCCTCAGAGAAAACACAATCCACACCAAAAGGGATTTAAAACCAAATTTTATCAACTACACAAGAAAATGAAATTGGATAATGTAGAAGAGAAATTTAGTGAATTAGAAGACAAAATACAAGAAACTACAAAGAATGTCACCTAAAGATGGGAAATAGGTAAGACAGGTTAAGAGACATGCAGGACAGAACAGGAAAGTCCAACACACCTCTATTAGTTGCAGAAGACTATGAGAGTGAAAGAAATGCAATACTGAAAAATATGGTTACATTTCGTAGGCACTAAAAGAAAATGTTATTTCCTCTCATTGAAAAGACACAATGAGAATGGAGGAGGAAAGATAAAAAGAAATCCATATACTAACAAAAACTGCAGAAACCAAAGGCAAAGAGAGATTTGTTTTCTGCAATGGGGCAAAAAAAAAAAAAAAAAAAAAAAAATACTATTTAGACTGACAGCAGACTTGTACAAAGTAACAGAGGTCAGAATACCAGGGAATAACATCTTCAAGGTTTCTAAGGAAAGCAGCTGTAAATTTAGATTTTAAAATTCTATAACCAGGTGATGTCTGCAAAAACAGGGAGTTAAGGACCTCTGAAAATCCAGTCTTCCATAAAAGCAACGAGAACACTAGCAAAAAATTGTCAGAATCGACTATTTGAGTAATATGGAAAAACAAGAGTTGCAGCAATCGGGGTGTTTTTTGAAGAAAATGGCCAAATCTCTGTTATTTTACCATGACATAGTCCAATTTCCCACCTTCCCAGTTCTGCACTAGACTTGACAATGAACAGTCCACAATCACAGTGAATACAGTAATCCAGTACCCATTAGAGGGGGCAAAATGGGGTTGGAACTCCTTTGGTCCCATTTCTGGAGCTGTCATTCTTCAAACTCTCTAGTGGTTCTCAGGGAGATCTCACTCACAATTCTATGTTTCTCTGATCTGAATCAGACCTCACCTACTGTGAACTGCCTTTTATTGGGGTGTTTTGAAAACAAAAAATCACAATCAACTAACACTGCAGCTACCTAAGGGGTAAGTAACAGTTGGGCAAATAACAGGCTAACCAAAAAGCTTAAAGGAAAAACTTGGGGAGTAAGTGTCCACAGAGGACAGTGAAAAACTCCAACATAATCATAGAAATCTATAAAGCTATGTGCATAGATACGGTTTTATGCATACCCAGAGGAGTATATAGCACAGCAAAGAATTTAGACGGTCATAGCTGTCACCTCTTTCTAACATTGAGACATTACACAAGTTAGGGCTAAGACACAGTTCTGAACTACCTGGCTGGCTGCTGAAGGAACTACCCTAACACATAGAGCCCCTCAATAAAGAATGGAAGACTTATAGATTTCAGGGACTCAAGGAAACCTTGGTCAATTACTAGTTGACCAATAAACTAACCAAGGACAGAAATCAGTAACCACATACAAGAAAGAATACAAACTTTACATAATTACTTCAGATAAATCACTAAATAAACAGACTGCAACAACACAAAACACTGAGGAATGATTAGAATCTGATTTTCAGAGCTGCCAAATTATTTAAAGTGTTTGGTTTCAACAAAAAAAATGTACGAGACATACAAAGAAACAATATTACCCATACGTAAGAAAAAAGCACCCTATAAAAAACGTCCCTGAGGAAGCCGAAATGCTAACATTTCAGACAAAACTTTTAAAACTTTTTTTTTTATAAAGATTTTATTTATTTTAGATAGAGAGGGCATGTGTGCACAAGTGGAGGGAGGGACAGAGGGAGAGAATCTCCAGCAAACTCCCTGATGAGCGTGGAGCTTGATCCCATGACCCATGACATCACATTTTAAAGGGCACCTGGGTGTCTCAGTCAGCTAAGTGTCCGACTCTTGATTTCAGCTCAGGTCATGATCTCAGGGTTGTGAGACTGAGCACCAAGTCTTGGACTCCATGCTACGCATGGAGCCTGCTTCCTGCTTAAGATTCTCTCTCTCACTCCTCTCCCTCTGCCCCTCCCCCCCCAACAAATAATAAAAATAAAACACCTGCTTTAAGTATGTCCAAAGAACTAAAAGAAACCATGTCTAAAGAACTAAAGTATGAAAATGATGAATCATCAAATAGAAACTATCAAGAGACAGAATTATTTAAATGACCCAAATAAAAATTATGCAGTTGGAAATTATAACTGAAATATAAAATTCACTAGAGGGACACAATAGCAGATTTGAGTAGCCCTAAGAAAAAATATGCAAACTTGAAGATAGGTCAAATATCCAATGAGAAGAACAAAAGAAAAAGAATGAAGAAAAATGAACACAACCAACAAGGACATAATGGTTGTGTCAGGAGAGGAAAAAAAAAAGGCAAAAAGAATTATCTGAAAAGAGTAAAGCTGAAAACCTCTCAAGATTAATGAAAAAAACAATCTATACATCTAAGAGGCTCAAATGAATTCAAATTCAAATGAAGTCAAAGTCAAATCCCAGTAGGCCTGGATATATTATAATCAAACTGTCAAGATTCAAAAAAGAGAATCTTGAAAACAACAAGAGAGATGTGATTCATCCCTTACAGAGACCACCCCACAACCCCTGCCGAATTAACTGATTTCTTATCAGAAATCTTGGCGGCTAGAAAGCAGTGTGAGGACACATTAAAATGTGCTGAAAGACTGAAAACTGAGAATTCAATATCCAGTCTATTCTTCAAAAACAAAGGAGAAATTAAGACTTCATAGATAAATAAAAACAGAGATGGAACAAAAGTTGGAGGACTCACTTCTGGATTTCAAAACTTAACACAAAGCCACAGTAATCAAGGCTGTGCATAAAGACAGACATGTAGATCAATGAAACAGAATTTAGACTTCAGGGAAAAAAACCCTCATATTTACATTCAATTAACACATGATAAGAGTATCAAGACAATTCACTGAAGAAAGAATAGTTTTCTCAACAATGGCACTGAGACAACTGGATATCCAAATACAAAAAAAGGAAACTGGACTCCTACAATATACCATATAAAAGTATTAACTAAAAATGGATCGACGATCTCTAGTATAAGGGTAAAAACTAAAACTTTCAGAAGAAAACGTAAGTGTAAACTTTCATGACATTGTATTAGGCAATGACTTCTTAAACCTGACACCAAAAACATAAAAAAAAAAAAAAACCAAGAAATAGATAAATTGGATTTCATCAAAATTAAAAACTTTGTGCATCAAAGGTCACTATCAATAAAGTGAAGAGACAACTCACAGAATGCAAGAAAACATTTGCAAATAATTTATTTAATAGGGTCTAGTATCTAAAATATATGAAGAATTCCCGTAACTCAAAAGTTAAGACAATCCAATTAAAAAATGAGCAAATGAGGGGTGTCTCGCTTGTTCAGTAGGAAGAACATGTGACTCTTATCTAGGGGTCATGAGTTTGAGCCCCATGTTGGCAGTAAAGATTACTGGGGAAAAAAAAAAAGGAATTAAAAAAAGAAAATGAGCAAAGGACTTGAACAGCTATATCTCCAAAGAGGATATACAAATGACCAATAAGTACATTAAAAGCTGGCCAACATCATTCATTATTAGGGAAATACAAATTAAAACCACAATGAGAAAACTAACAAAACTGCAAGCAGAAACTGACAAATGCCAATTATAATGGGAGGTTTTAACATATCTGTGAAGTGAAAAATAAGTAAAAATTTGATGAGAGCATAGATTTGGACAAACTTGATAAAATAGACTGATTTATAATCTTACTGCTAATAATTATAGCATATGGAATCTTTTCTCACAAATGGGATGTTTCAAAAAGTGGACATTTTTGTTAAAGCATAAAGAAATTCTTAAGAAATATGATATTGATATATACTGACCACATAATTCTGACAGTAAAGAAGTAAAATTAGAAATCAGAAACAACAGCAACAAAAAAATCCAATGCATTTGGAAGTTATAATAATTTAAACCAGATCAGGAGTTGAGCCTGTGGAAAGATGGCAGCAGAGCAGGAGGACCCTAGGCTCACCTCGTCCCATGAATACAACTAGATAACTATCAAATCATTCTAAATACCCCAGAAATCAACCTGAAGACTGGCAGAACAAACTCTACAACTAAAGGCAGAGAAGGGGCCACACTGAAAAAGGTAGGAAGTACAGAGAAACCACATAGGAGAGAAATGGACTGTGGCCACTGTGGTGGGGAGGGAGCCATGGTCATGGAGAATGGCGAGACACAGACTACCACACAGGGGAGCACACAGAGAAAACCAATCCCTATAGCTACTGGCTTGGAAAACAAGAGAGCCCAAATTTTTTGAGTTCTTACAACCAAGAGGGCTTAAAGCCTGGAGTTCTAAAGGTCAACACTGGGACCGTTCCTGGAGAGAAGGCAGGGCAAACAGCCTGCAAACATACAGCATGGAAACAGCTATCTGAAGAGTGCCTGGGGTGCACAGTGCAGAAGTTATTTGTTCATCTTGGAGCATCCCAGAGAAGCAGCCTTCAAGGAGAGACCCATCCAGAAACAAAGAAACTGGCAGGCACCATCTCCCTCCCCTGCCCCTCAGCATAAGTAGAGCCACCTGCTGGAACCAGCACAAAGCCAACACCCACTACGTAACTTGCTTACACCAAGCCTCCCCCTCCCCATGCTCTAGTGGATCTGCCCTTCCCAGTCCTTCTTGCCTTAGGCCCAGCACAGCAGGCCCCCTCTCCCAGAAGACTGCCCCAAACCCCTTCTAGCACCACATCTCTCCATCCAGGAGTTATGCAGGGCATTGGTTCCAGAGCCCTAGTTAAAACCACATTCAGGCCAGGGACCAAACACTGCCCATAATAGACAAAAAGAGCTTCTGCAAACTGGCCTTAATGATAAAAGAGCCAGGACACAAGAGCAGAGCACATGCAGCACACACTGGAGACACTCCTGGAAGTGCCAGGCCCTGCAGAACAGGGGACACGACACTGCAGGGCACTATAGGACCTCTTCATAATGCCATTACCCTCAAGAACAGGAGATGTAGCCAACTTTCCCAACACACAGAAACACGCACAGCAATTTGGACAAAATGAGAAGACAGAGGAATTTGTGCCAAATGAAAGAACATGACGGGCCATGATTAGAGATCTAAGTGAAACAGATGTAAGTAACATGCCTGAGAGAGAATTTAAAGTAATGATCATAAAGATACCCACTGGACTTGAAAAGTGGAAGACATCAGTGAGACCCTTAACACAGAGATAAAAAAATAACGAGAGATGAAGAGTGCAATAAACAAAATAAGAAACATGCTTGATGCAGTAACAGCAGGCTGGAAGAGCAGAGGAATGAATTAATAACCTAGAAGAATAATGGAAAGTAATCAAGATGAATAAAAGAGAGAAAAAAGATTATGTAAAATGAGAACAGACTTAGGGAACTCAGTGACTCCATCAAATGTAGTAACATTCACATTATAGGATTCCCAGAAGAAGACAGAAAAGGGGGCAGAGTATTTATTTGAAGAGGTTATAGCTGAAAACTTCCCTAATTTGGGGAAGGAAACATATCCAGATGTCACAGAGAACCCCCAACAAAATCAACAAAACCAGACCCACACCACGACATATTATAGTTAAAATGGCAAAATATAGTGATAAAGAAAAAATTTTAAAAGCAGCAAAACAATACCTAACTGATAAATTATTAAACACTACATCTGAAACTAATGATGTACTACATGCTGGCTAATTGAATTTAAATAAAAAAAAAATTTAAAGGCAGCGAGACAAAAGAAGACAGTTACATATAACAGAAACCCCATAAAGGCTATCAGGGGATTTTTTTTTTTTTTTTAATTTTGAGAGAGAGAGCATGAGTGGGGGCGGGCAGGGAACAGTGAGAGGGACAGAGAGAATCTTAAGCAGGCTCCATGCCCAGCGTGGAGCCGGACACAGGACTCAATCTCACAACCTGAGATCATGACCTGAGCCAAAATCAAGAGTCAAATGCTTGATTCAACTTGCTTGTCAAAAAAAAAGTCATTACAGAATAAACACAACTAAAAGGAAATCATAAAGAGGTAATCAATGATAAAATAGAAAAAAGATCAACAAAATTAGAAGCTCCTTCTTTTAAAATACTAAGAAGCAAACCTCTAGACCAATAAAGAAAAACAGTGCACATAAAATAATTTTATACATGCAAAAAAGGAGAAAAATTAAACACAGAAGAGGTTTTAAAATTATAAGAGGATGTTGTAAAAGATGTATGATAATAAACTTGAAAACATTGATGAACTGGGCAATTTTTAGCCTCTAGACTGACTCAAGAAGGAAAAAAATTCTCTTGAGTCCAATAACCATTAAGAAAAATCCGTAGTCGGGGCGCCTGGGTGGCTCAGTCATTAAGCGTCTGCCTTCGGCTCAGGTCATGATCCCAGGGTCCTGGAATCGAGCCCCGCATTGAGCTCCCTGCTCAGCGGGAAGCCTGCTTCTCCCTCTCCCACTCCCCTGCTTGTGGTTCCTGCTCTCGCTATGTCTCTGTCAGATAAAATCTTAAAAAAAAAAAAAAAAAAAAGAAAGAAAAAGAAAAAGATTTCAGTAGTCAAAAAAGACTTGGACTCCAAAAAAACCAACACCAGAACCAAACCTTTGCAGAGAGAGGAGAGGGAAAAACACACTAAGTTTGCAAATAAATAATTTGCAAAATAAAATATAGAAGAGTATCTTTTTTTTTTTTTTTTAAAGATTTTATTTATTTATTTGAGAGAGAGCACGACCAGGGTGAGGGGCAGGGGGAGAAGCCGGCTCTCCGCTGAGCAGGGAGCCCGATGCAGGGGTCGATACTGGCACTCCACGATCATAACCTGAGCCAAAGGCAGATGCTTATCTGACTGAGCCACCCAGGTGCCCCTAGAAGAATATCTTTAAAGATATTTGCACAGAGAAAAAACTTTTTTAAAAATAACATAACAAAAAATATAAACCTTAAAGGAAACTAGGTAATTTATAGCAGAGAGAAAAACACAGTACTTTTCAACACTGAAAACACAAAGAACCAAGCTATTTATAAAAGAAATGCGAATTAAAGTTCTATGAGATACCATGTTATATCCATTAGATTTGCAAAAAATCAACAAGTCTGATTGGCAAGGAGATATTTCTGGGTGATAACATAACACTGGTACAACCATTTGGACAATGGTAGTCAAGTTGAAAATACACAAGCCTTATGATGGAGCAATTTCATTTCCAGCTATATAAACTAAACACCTCTTCCAATTGTGAATAGTGAGCTGTTCAGAAGTGTTCAAACTCAAGTTTTTGTTATTGTTGGAAAAAACAACGAATGTAATAAAGCTAGTAACAGAAGAATGGATAAATTTTTATATTTATTCAAAGCATTAATGGAAGTGAAAATAACAAATTAGAACTTCATATTTTAATCTTAATAAATCCCAAAAAAGGTTGTGAGGAAAAAAAGTAGAAGTTGCATGTGATATAAAAGCATTTTATTTAAAGTTCAAAACACATAACAGATACCAAATGTATAGTTAAAGCACAAAAATATACATATTACAGCTTTAAAATAGTGGTTAATTCTGAAATGTGAGACGGCAGAGTAGGATGAGAATGCATTAACTTTATCTGCATGTTTAATTCCTTTTTTAAGAATAAGCTGGAAACATGCTAATAAGAAATATATATTTAGCAATTAAGTGATAGTTATTAAATTGCTAAATATATATTTATTAAGTCCCAATGTAAAAACATAAGAATTCTAAGTTATTTTCTGTACTTTCATGTATGAAATAGTCCACAATTTAGAAAAATAAAATATAAAGAATTAGGTAAAAGAGTTGAAAAGGTAAAACCATCAACTAGCATAGAAAAAAAGTTTAAAACTGTACGGACCTATATTACTATCATGAAACATGCTTACTGTTTTTTAATCCTTGATTAAAAAAAGAATATAAGCCTACTGAAGAAAACTACAGAACAGGTACACGAGGTGCGCCTGGCTAGCTCAGTCAGTAGAGCATGCCACTACTGATCTCAGGGTTGTGAGTTCAAGCCCCACACTGGGTGTAGAAATTACTTAAAAATAAAATGTTAAAAAAAAAAAAAGAAAGAAAGAAAAGAAATGGGTACATGAAGTAGAGGGTGAAATTGCCTTTAATTACATCACTCAGAAATAAAGTCTATTACCATTTTAGTTTCTGTCAACATTTTAGTGTGTCACTTTTCAGTGAGTTCTTAATACAGTTGAAATAATTCTATGAAAACACTTTTGCACCTCACTTTTTTTGACATTTGAAGATAAGCACTTTCTCCAAATTGTTAAACAATTCTCTATAAACAGTAATTTAAAATACCTGAAATACTTGGTCATATGGGTACGTTAATTATTTTTTTAAAGATTTATTTGAGAGAGAGAGAGAGGTGGGGGAAGGGCATGGGGAGGGGCAGAGGGAGAAGGAGACAAGCAGACTCCCTGCAGAGTGGGGAGCCTGACGCAGGGCTCGATCCCAGGTCCGAGATCATGACCTGAGCCGAAATCAAGAGTCAGACACTTAACCAGAGTGATCTAATTTTTTTTTAAAGCAAAGATGACCATCTTTGTGCATAAATTTGTCCCCTTTTTAAATTTTTTTTAATAGGCTCCAAGCCCAGCATGGAGCCCAATGCAGGGCTTGAACTCACCACCCTGAGATCAAGACCTGAGCTGAAATCAAGACTCAAACACTTAACCAACTGAACCACCCAGGCGCCCCTCCACATTTCTAATTTTAAAGTAAATTCTGGAAATATTGGATAGAGGATATAAAAAGAACTTGATACAGGGAGGTTTATATTAATTTACAAAGGTATATGAAAATATTTGTGTTTTTGTTGCTTCAACCGTATCTTAGACTAGTTTATCATTTAACAAAATCTTTGCTAGGAAATCAGTGGTATCCAACTATTCTTATAATTTGTACTTCTATACTGGAATTGACTGTGTTCATGTAATTATTAGTGTATTTATTTTGTATCTTATATGAATAGCTTTTTCACATCTTTTCTCCATATTTCTTTCTATAAGCTTTTTAAATATTTAGGATTATAGACTTCTGTCCTGTTCATTATGAATATTGTACCCAGTCTAAAGCTTGATTTTTAATTTTTTAGGTTTATAAGATTCAAATCTTATATTGTTATATAAATATAACCAATATTTTGTTTGTAATTATCTTCATTTACTCCTCACCTTAGAAGATTTGATAATGATTAAACTTTTAAAATCCATTATGTTTTCTTTTTTTCTGCTGCCATACACCTGCTGTTCTGCTGTCTACCGCTAATAATGGTGACAAGCTGAAAACCCTAAAAGCACCGCTGAGGTAGAGGAATCAATGTTACCAGGCTAAGAAGATGGGCAGGCCCTCCTCTGGCTTTGTCATTCCCATGACCACCAACCAGTGCATCCTCCATGAGAGCACCTTCAAAACCTTAGGTTAGATAGAGTGTGACTCTTGCTGTCTGTCTAGGCTTTACTGGAAGTTCAAGCCTCTTCTTTCTTTCTAGAATCTCTGTACATATACAGTCTTACATCTGATGATGCTTCAATAAGACAAATATTGACAGTACACCATAAAGTGTAAAATGCTATGTAAATATAACCACGAACAACAATTAATAATAATAGGAGGGAAGGAATAAAAAAGAAGTTTTAAAAATTTTGCTGTGGAAGGAATACAACATGAGACAAAAATAAATTCACTAGAAATCTCACCGAAGATCCAGACCAGCTTCTTTCCAAAGTAAATCCATCAAGCGCAGCATTTGGAGTGTCAACATATCTTGTCGTAAATCTACAGGGGGAAAAATCCTGCTTTATTATAAATGCTTTCCATTTTTGTCTCATAACATTAATTCAAGATTAGCTAATTCAGCCAGAATTAACTAAAACCACTGACAAATACTGTGCCAATATTTTCCCAAAATTTTAATGTTGACCATATTTATTTTGTTAAATATTAGGTTTAGGGGCGCCTGGGTGGCTCAGTGGGTTAAGTGGCTGCCTTCGGGTCAGGTCATGATCCCAAGGTCCTGGGATCGAGTCCTGCATCGGGATCCCTGCTCAGTGGGGAGTCTGCTTCTCCCTCTGCCCCTCACCCTGCTCTCATGCTCTCTCTCTCTAATAAATAAAATCTTAAAAAAAATATTAGGTTTATTGGTTAGCATGTGTCCATAACACTATTAACTAAATTAAGTTAAACAGTATTTTTAATTGGGGCACCTGGCTGGCTCTGTCGGTAGAACATGTGACTCTTAATCTTAGGGTCATGAGTTCAAGCCCCATGTTGGATGTAGAGATTACTTAAGAAAAAAACCCAGTATTTTTCATTGTTTACCAAATGTATGCTACTATACTAATTGTATGGATGCTGTAATACTATATAACACAGTAATGCTATACACACACACACACACACACACACACACACTATGTAACACAGAATCCATACAATTCACTCTGCTAATTTTTTTCTTTCCTGGTTGTGTTTAACAATGCACAGAAGTTCTTAAAAAAATAATTACTTAAAAATTATTTAAGTAATTATATGATGGGTTACAGAACTATAATAGTTGATTTTATTTATTATCACAGCTAAGGATAATTTTCAGCTAACAGAGAGCTGTAAAAGTACTGAGTTCCACATAATGACATTCATATGGTCAAGTGCAGTTAGATGTCTAGCAAAACACTACAAGTTCATTTTAAAATAGATAAAAGCACATTTACTTATGTTCCTTTAATGCCTTTTAATAAACTCAACATACAAATACTATAATCCTTATGGACACAAAGAACCTGAAGCTCAGTGAATTTTACGTGACTTGTCTATAATCATACAACTAACAAGTGGTGGTTGTCGTAACTGCCTTCTGGTTGGTGTAATCACCTCAGACGCATTTCCTTTCGAAAATATGAGTCAGTAAGATATTTTAATTAAAATACAAAACTATGACAGCAATATCAAAATTGTTATCCCTGAAACAGAATATATGAATATACTATTGAAAATATTCTCTTGTACTTCACAAGCTTTTTACCAAAGAATTAGACTTCGTATTTTGTAGGGAAAGAAGAGAAAGATTTATTAGAACAATGTATGTAAGTAAGCTGTAAACATTATTTTCTAAAAGGAAAAAAAAAGGGATTTAGGACATGCCAAATTCAACCTTATGACCATTGATAGCTACCTCTTGGCTAGGATCTGTTACACATTTACACATCACCTTTCAGATAAAGCAAACACAACAAATGAAAAATACTAAGGAATTTGGTACTGTGTAAGATGGCAACTGTATTAAAGAAAAAGCAGGAAGACAAAAAAAAAAAAAAACCTCAGTACATACCATCACCATTTTTAAAAATCACTCCAACTGAATCCTCACCAAACACTTTGTTGTTGTACACAAGCCACAAAGGCTTCATTTTGGAATCCATGTATTTACACTTTTCAACACTGAAATCAAGCAAGGGGAAAATTAGCCCACTTCAACTTAAAGAAATGGCAAGACTATAATTTTGCCATGATATATTAGATCTGGGGAAAACCCCCACCTGTTTCATTCAGGTCTGTAGAAGTGAGAACTAGAACATATCCTCTTGGTAAAAAAGTAACTAGGGCAACAGCTTTGGCTGGCATGTAGTGATGCCAGATGGGCTAGATTGAAAACCCAGATTCATCCTTCTCGTTACCTACATTTAAAATTCCTCCTTTTCTTTCTTTATTCTTCCTTACGTTATTATACGTAACCAGATCATATCACTGGATTAAAATCAGGAATATTATGAGTTCATTCTTGATTTCTTAAAAGAGGGATCAATTTTGAATACTGACATATGGGAATACATATCATTACTTTTCCATTAGTACTTTTGAAGGGAATAAAAAAGTGAGAAATAATCTTCCAAATTAATTTAAGATTTCATTTTGAAATAGGAAAATAAATTAGTAAATAATCTCTGATGGTTGCCAACATTTTGCACACATAGGATTTTTAACTCTTAGAACCCAGTAATATAGAAAACAAATTTAGTCACATACAATTGAAAGGAAAATAACTTGTAATAACTTTCATGAACCCCACAGGTAAATTTAGCTAATAGGCATACATCCTAATGCACACATTAACCTTGGAGAAATTTAAGATTTTCCTTCTGTAAATATATTGTACTTATGGAGGCTAACAGCTAGCCCTTTCTGCATTGCTATTTTCATGGAAAATTCACTGGGCAGAGCAAAGATGGTCACTTACTAGAGTTCTGAGAGGATAACACATGGATTCAGAGGCGACTGCAGGTCAGAGAGGGCTTCCCGGTAAGCATTCTGTTTTAAACAAGTATGCATGGCCTCCTTCCCTTTGGCTCTGTTTAGCTTCATTGCATTCAGTTTGATTAAACTATTTAAAGTTTTTAACTTATTGAGTGCTTCAACCTGAAAAATAAGTTTCCCCACCAACAAAATTTATTTATGGTTAAAAATAATATAAAGTACTATAGTATCATGTGATATTAATAACCACTCCCTTCCTCTCCCCAACACAAACACTTGACAACCAGCCAAAGTAAAATCAGTGCTTGATTTATGACAAGCATACTAGATACAACAGAGTAAAAAACTCATTTTTATCACTTGTTACTTAAAGCACCATTTTTCAAATGTTCTTTAATCCTTTTCTTAAATGAAATCTTAAAAATCAGAGAAAATAAAGGGACATAGATTGTGGTTAAGAAGATAAGTATGACAAAGTACTCAGAACTCTGCAGCTCAATGAGTAGTAGAATTTGAAACACAATCTGAACCACTCCATTTGGCCAGCTTCATAGTATAAGAGGAAAATCTGTGTACGAGTAATCCTGGGGTTCCTGCCATTCAACCTTAACATCTAGTTCTTGTCATCACTCTGGTGTGACATCTTTTCAATATACTCTTATATTCTCTTTCCATGAGTAGTACAGTTAAATGAATTATCATGTAATAAAATAAATATGAATATAGAGAACAGTATTTGTTGTCCAAGTCTACATTATTTGTTTTTATGAAGTAATTCTGGCTATCAAAACTTATGCAAATTAAAAAAAACTTATGCAGTTAGTACAAGGTCAATCAACAGCGGCCAACTGAATCAAAACCATTGTGTTTAAAAAGCCAACTTCATTGTTTAATAACTGAGGTCTTTCCATGTCATGTTATGCAAAAATCCATTAGAAATAGCCTTGGCCAACCATAAGCCATAAAAAAGAGTATTTTATTTTATTATGTTATTAAAGCTGAAACAGCTTGTTAAGATAAACACATTTATATTAACATGTAAATCGACTATAACAAGCATATAAAACATGTACACAACAAACATTATGAACACCTTGGCTTGAATTTCCATTAACAGGAGATTTATTTTACACAACGTTTTCATTTTCGAACTTTGCTTCTATGAAAAGAAACCACTAAGACTCTGTAGGGAGATGAATTCAGTCATGCAGTTTTTTTAGACAGGCTGAGGGCTTGCTCACAGGAAACTGGAAGGTTCTATGTAGCTTGATGAAAATCGAGATGGCTGAAGCTTGCCAAGTTAGCCACAGACACTCCATTTCTCAACAGTTTCAGGAGCTGTACAAACACTGGTGAAAAGGGAACCAGTTGAAAAACAGACTGTGCAAACAGGAACTTTTTGAAGTATTTCAAATTTGAATTTCTTCTATGTTTGTACAGTTGGGAATTTTCAGGCCCCATCACTAATCGTGTTGATATCCATTTCCTGGAAGAGTGTCCTAAATACCCACATGGCTGTAAGTCAAATACTTTAAGTGATTCAACACCCTGTCACTCCATAGGTTTACAGTGATAACAAGAACTGCCATGTAAAGCATAGAGTCTTCCCCTTGCTACTCATCAATTAAGAGTAAAAATAATGTGATCATACATATGTCATATGTTATAAAAGTCAAGCTGAGGTTCCCAGAGAACCAAGGAAATGTATGGTGTGGTATGATCATGAGTGAGGTCAATGAAGTAGGACCTCATCAAGTGGGGCCTTATAGGCTTTGGTAAAAAGTTTGAGGAAGATCCCCTTACATTCTAGGTGAGATACTGCTGTGTTCATGATCAATTAATAAAGCCAACTAAAATTCACTCAGTTAATTTTTTGTGGTAGCTTCAGGATCTGAAGCAAACTTCCTGTGGCATTCAGGGATGAGAAACATAGGTGTGATACCGTGAACTGTTTTTAATTTATTACCTTTCTCGCCATTTTCCTCTCAGCCCTGAGCTCTGCTCTCTTTGTATCAAGCTCCTGATCTGACTTTCCTTTACAGGGCAGGTCAGATCGAGTTGGCAGATAGCTCTGCCCAGAGCTCGCTTAGCTGGCAGTTCACCCTGAAGCCCAACTGAGCTGGCAGACGGGTCTGCCCAGAGCTAAAGCCCCTAGCCTTTCAGAATACAATTTCCCAGGTGGAAAACCCCAATCTTAGTTCTGTCCCTGGATTCCATACTGGAAACTGCTGACAGTTTAGTCTGCAATTCTCTATTTGTTTGGATCCTTCCCCAGATTCCATGTTGGGAACTGCTGGAGGCAGCTGTGGTTCTCCATTTTATTTGGAATTAGTCCATACTCCATATTCCTTGGGATTTGCTGGTTTATCCCTACCCCAGTCCAAGGTTCCACGGAAACTAGTGGTACATCCAGGGCTTTCTCTTGGCAAGGACACAGTAACATTTCTTGGTCACTGATGATCTAGTAAGGTGCATATGTTTTTCTGTCTTGTTTTTTAAAGATAAAGGCTACTGCTAAGAGGGATCTCAGAGTCAAAAAATGGGGCAAGCAGTCTAAGGCTCTTAGAGCATCTGCCACTTCAAGAAGACTCCTGTAATAGGGTAAGTTGGTCATGGAATGGGTTAGGCTGACACTAGGTTACCCACCAACAGCAAGAAAATTTCTGTGCAACAAGGTACACTGTAAAACACCCCACAATTCCCAACCTCACCACACGTCCCTCTTAGGTATTAGTTTGGCTCCAAGAAACCCAAAGGTCTAGCTAAAACAAATAGGATCCTTTAAATTTAAAGAGGTGAGCATACCAGCTTCCAACACAACTGCTTATTTTATGTCTAAGAATTACATGTAGAGGCCACTTTTAGACAACAGGCTTGAGCAATGAAATGTAAAACAAGGCAAAAGGGCCCACAGTGGGCACCAGGCTGAATACAGACAGGCCCACCAGGTGACCAACTTCAAAATATCCATAAGCCCTAACTGACCAATGGACTATTTACAACCAGGCACAGTTACCAAAAAAGGGGTAACTCCATAGATCCCCATACCTCCTCACCCTCCCCCTTTAAAAACAGCCCCCACCCACTGCCTCATTGCAGATAGTCTCTCCTTTGCTGTCCTGTCCACCGCTCCCTTGCAGTGTATTCAATAAACTTCTATCTCCTTTGTTCTGCCTTGGGTGAATCCTTTCACTGCCAGTGCCACCAGCTTCTACGCTACCATAGCCCCACGTTTGGGGGCCCCCATTCAAATGAGAGAAACAACACACTACAGTCCTAGAAATTTCAGATAGCTAGTAAAATGGCAAAATCTTACTGAAGAAAACCTAGAAATATAATGGCCATTACATGAAAATTTCCAATTAGATAAAACATTTAAAAAATGCACTTGAAAGCAAGTGTTCCCAAATGAAATAAACAGAATGGGATATGCACTTATTAGTATGAAGCAGCCTCTAAAAGGTTTCAAAATTCCAAAATTCCAACGTTCACTGAAGATTCACTGCAAAAGGCTAATGAAAAATTAAAGAGAGGGGCGCCTGGGTCGCTCAGTTGTTAGGTATCTGCCTTTGGCTCAGGTCAGGATCCCAGGGTCCTGGGATCAAGCCCCGCATCGGGCTCCCTGCTCAGTGGGAAGCCTGCTTCTCCCTCTCCCACTTCCCCTGCTTGTGTTCCCTCTCTCGCTCTCTCTCTGTCAAAACAAAATATAAATAAATAAAATCTTTAAAAAAAAAGAAAAACTAAAGAGAAAGGGTATTTAAAACAAAAGACTGTAACAGACTGAGGCATAAGACTGACATAATTTCTACTGCTCCCCTCTCTCCTTTGAGTATCCATTCTAATAACCCTCTGTCTCAATTGCCTTTCTACTCTAAAGAGACTATTAAACAGTTAGCTTGTAAAATAAGACCACCTGAGGCTATGGGCCATTCTCTTCCCCTAACTTTCACATCTTGCTCAAAGGCAAAACTAAGGGCCAGTCATGGAATTTCTTAAGCCCAGGGAGAGGATTCTGAAAATTTCTATAAGGAGATTACCTCTGGAACCCAGTCGAGAGAGGGAAATAAAATTTCACATTGTCCCTTTCTTTCCAGCTCCTGACCAACTGGTTATTGATCCTTTCTCTCCCAGAGAAAAGTCTTTCTTTCTTGCTGGTCTTGTTTTATATCCTAAGGCTTGGCTATCTGCTCACCTGAGATATTCAAGTTGTTCTTTCTTTTGGTTATGTTTAGGAGTAACTCTAGATCTTGTGAGGATAACATCTTTTGCATATACTTGTAGAAGATGCCTCTTAGGTCCATGGGATTGTTTAATACTGCCAGAAACAGCTGACTTTGTCAAGGTTGAAATCTGACAAGATATTTGAAAGGACTTAATTAACTTCATGATGAGAAATTTGGCCAAATTGGAAGCTATTATTCAGAGCCCGATAGGAACTTTTTTAGGCCTTCTCCCTTATGCTTACCCAGCAGGAAAGAAAAACACTCTAACAGAGGTGCATAGGTGTTAGCCCATTGATATCATTTAGGCAGCAACCCAAGTCTTTGAGGAATTGAAAAATAGTTGTCCTTGTTTTACAAATCTAGTCTTTACAGGACCAGAGATGTGGCTGAGAAACAACTCAAAATCCATCAATACTTTTTACCAAATCCAAAATCTCCCCTATTTATCTCAATAGGCTTATAAGTATTATTAATTCTGGCTTTAAGAGAACAAAAGTTATAGGAAGAGCTCGCATTTTTTTCCCTGTGCCTTTGAGATAATACATGTCGTACCACAGTCCTCTCCATAATTCTTATCTAAGCCATCTCTTTGACAAATAAACTTCAGGGAGGTAATTCTTACCAAAGGGGAAAAAAGGTCATTTGGAACTTGACTTGTTAAGAACAAATACAATTCTTAAGACTCTTCTCTACAAGTATTAGAAAAAGGTTTAGGCCCCTAAGCAGATAATCTGAACTTATTCCATCTATCAGAAAAACAATTTGGAGCCAACTATTTTTCATAAGCAGTGAGTTTTGTTGTATTATACCTAATTCATGGTAGTAATTTATTTTTTTAAAGATATTTTTTATTTATTTTTTTGACAGAGAGAGAGAGAGAGACACAGCGAGAGAGGGAACACAAGCAGGGGGAGTGGGAGAGGGAGAAGAGGCTTCCCGTGGAACAGAGAGCCCGATGCGGGGCTCGATCCCAAGACCCTGGGATCACGACCTGAGCCAAATGCAGATGCTTAACAATTGAGCCACCCAGGCGCCCCCATGGTAGTAATTTAAAGCTCTAAGATACAAGGTCTCTGTTTGCTTCCATTGGTGTTGGTATATGTGTTCATACATTTGTTTTAAATGTGTGGTATTTTCTATCTCCAGATGGGACTGCCAAAATTAATTTGTAGAAGAGCTCTGTTTATATGCCTTAAAAAAACAAAAAAAAAAACAAAACACAAGCACTTATATAAATTTAGACTTCACAAAATTCTCAGAAATGTAACAGAAACTATCCCAAAAGTTTTTCAAGTTCACATATTCTGGAATAATTTTTGGTAAATTAAAGCAAGTTTAAGTTCATTGGTTGAGTGGAAACAGGCATGTCTTTAGAGTTATCAACATTGACTATATGGTAAACAACTTTTATTCTACCTGAATTTACTAAGTAAATTCATGTATTTCTGTCCTAATTTGTCAGCAGAAAAATAACTTACAATGATGGCTGATTTTGTCTAATGTCTCATGAAGCTTTCATGGGTAAAATAAACAACTGTTGAGAACAAATGATTTAAACAGATTAAGTGGAATAAGAGTTAATAAAGTTTTTAGCAACAATTATATTTTATTGTGTATGCACTTAAAAATAGCTTCCCAAATCTCTGGTAACTTGAAACTTTAGAGTTTTGCTAAGTTAAAATAAGTAATAGAGATCTGCTGAGTATTTACATCATTTCCAAATAAGAAAATACTGAAATATTAATTACTGAGCATAGGTTTATCTACTTTTGGCTTATTCCAGAGAAACTAAAAGATATTTGGATGTGTTAGTGCACTGGAAAATTGAAAAAAGGCATATGCTTCTAGAAATTATGAAATGTATTCATAAACTTGCAAATCTAAAGAATGCTGGTGTTAACAGTTCATAATTCCTTCCAGGTTTTTACCAGGAACTAAGGTTTCTAAACATTAAGAATTCTAATTAATATATGCAATTAAAGCCAGCAGAAATAAGGGAAACATCTCCATATGCAAAGAAAGCAAATGTGTGTTTTTGGTAAAAGAAGGTATGATAAACGAAGATATATTTTTGAGGGGAAAAAAGTTGTAGAAAGTTTGTGAAAAAGAAATCTTTGGAAAGGAATTTTGTATGTGGTCAGGACTAAGACTGGAATAATTAAGTTTTAATATCAAAAGTAAGCTGGTGTAAAATTAGAATTTCGTTTTGTTTTTTTTTTTTTAACTTTTAGTCTACTTTGGTAACAGAATGTGGCAGTTTCTTTAAGTGATCTGCCTACAAAACAAAGACACTGTGTTTTATCAAAATAATTTCCTGTGGTTGCTGTCTTTATCAGGTCATTGATTACTTAAGAAAATTGAGTCTTCTCAACATTAAAAAAGCTAAGTTTTACTAGTTTTGCTAATAGATAATTAAGTATTAAGTTTCATAATGATCTGTGATCCTATTTCCTCAAGGGCTTTAAGACTTTACCCCTCCCCCCAAACTTCTCAAAATCAAATTATAAATGTTCTTTTTGACCTGGAAGAAACTTTGGGATTTTTCCAAAGGACCTCCTGGAACATTTAAGGGATCTGTTAAACTAATTAGGTTTATTTGGTATGTTAAATTACATAGAAAATATTGTCAAACAAGAAGTAATAGTAAGTCGCCTTTACAAAGTGTGTTCTAAAAATTTTATGAAATTCCTAGAAATCTGGTAAGTCCTCATGTAATATTTATTAATCACTTGTAATTCTGATTATCTTAAAAGGTTTATGACATCCTCTGGG
The DNA here is from genome assembly GCF_964656455.1 of Halichoerus grypus. Classification (NCBI taxonomy): domain Eukaryota; kingdom Metazoa; phylum Chordata; class Mammalia; order Carnivora; family Phocidae; genus Halichoerus; species Halichoerus grypus. Next base: position 121,016,164 of record NC_135712.1, on the reverse strand, counting down.
ACCCCAATCAAAACTGGCAAAAGTAAACCATCTTCTTACTGTTACTGACTTCCCTTCTGAAATTGCTGTCATTAAAACTGAGGCTCACACTAAAAGGATTAAACCTGAGTATCAGAAAAATGCCCCAGCTGACTTTCATGCTAAGGCAACAGTAACATAATCTATAAAGATTGTGGCACATGTGGAAGAAATCCATTCTGCTTCTGCAAAACCTGCCCCTCACTGCCAGACTTTTGCCATCCCGATGGATTTGCTCCTGAAGTAGAGAAATTAACATGGGTAAGCAATAGCTGTGTAAGTTAAACAAACAGTTTGAGGCTATGAGAAACCCAAGATGGCCGCTTGGTTCTTGCCAACTCCCTGGCAAACTCCAGTTTTTTAGTGTTTGCATTCCTTTACCCACCAAAATGCAGTTAAGATGACATAAATTATGAATAGAGATTGGTAAGAAGACTTTTATTAAATTGCAAACACAGTCTACCAGCAATGTCTGACCTGTCAGGTCCATAATCTGAGAATAACTGTTTTTGTCCCAAGAGATCTCAGACCTCCTCCTTCTGGATGTTTGGAATATCTGCAGATGACTTCATTCAATTGCCACTTAGTATGGATTACCAATATGTTGTTATTTTATGTGTGTTTTCCAGATGGGTTGAAGCATTCCCAAGCTCCAAGGCTGATGCCCTCACAGTGGCAAAGAAACTGTCGGAAAGTGTATTTCCCACTTCTGGTATACCTTCCACAATCTCCAGTGATGGAGGCCCCCACTTCACTGGACAAATCACATGAGGCTTAATGAAAACCTCGTAAACTTCTTAGAATTAACACTGTCCCTATCACCTTCAATCATCAGGCAAGGCTGAGAGAACTAATGGGATTCTCAAACTTAAAATTTCTAAACTTGCCTAAACTCCTGGACTTTGCTGGCCTAAGGTATTATCTTTGGTCTTGCTATTAGTAGTTACCCCTTTAGGAAACAAACTTACTCCACATGTGACAGTCACCAGCAGACCAATGTCTATTAGTATACAGCCTTATGCTGGTCCCTTGTTGTCTCATGCTTTTAAGACCAGCTACTGTAAATCTCTAATATCTTATGCTCAAGCCTATCATCAACAGGTTAAAGAAGCCTTCTTGGATCCCAATTCAAAGGTTCCTTTTGGTCACAGTCTAGAGCTTGGTGACTGGTTGTTCTGGAAATGTCATCAGAGGAAAACAGCTGTTGAGCCCCATTGGAAGGGACCTTACCAAGTGCTCTTGACCACTACACTGCGGAAAAACTAAAAGGTATTAAGCCTTGGGTATACATCTCACAGCTAATGAAGGTTCCACCTCCAACCTGGTCCTGTACAGATGCTTGGCGACCTCTAACTCAAATTGAGGAGGAAGAGATATAGCTGACCTCAAGGCAGACTGCTTCTGCCCAAGGCAATGGATCAAGACTTTATTTTTTTAAAGATTTTATTTATTTATTTGACAGAGACACACAAGAGAGGGAACACAAGCAGGGGGAGTGGGAGAGGGAGAAGCAGGCTTCCCGCCGAACAGGGAGCCCGATGTGGGACTCGATCCCAGGACGCTGGGATCATGACCTGAGCCGAAGGCAGACGCTTGATGACTGAGCCACCCAGGCACCCCTGGATCAAGACTTTAAACCTTAACTAAACATGAAACCCTTTCTCCTTCTCCTTTCTTTTACTCTGGCATTAGCCTGGAAAGATAACGCCCTCACCTCTTTCTCCCCAGGCCACTGCTTAAGGGAGGTAACCTCTGGATTTTAAAACAACCTTTTAATTCAGGGTGGGAGAAAATCTAACTGAGCCCCTAACTTTTGACAAGCAAAATAAGATATCTCAATGGGCAACTCCCCTGAAGTTACATTGTTGAGTTAGAAAGGACCTGCCAGGAGGCTTTCATGATTCAGGAATTCACTCCCCTTGCCAGGTCCCTACTTCCCTGGTTAGGGATAAATGTAAATGAGCCTATAATCAGGAAATTCTCCTCAATTCTTAAAATTATTGCAGCATCTGCTGCTAAAGCAACAGAAGCCCAACAACCATCCTTAGATTCTTTTTTTTTTTTTTAAGATTTTATTTATTTATTTGATAGAGAGAGACACAGGGAGAGAGGGAACACAAGCAGGGGGAGTGGCAGAGGGAGAAGCAGGTTTCCTGCTGAGCAGGGAGCCCGATGCGGGGCTCGATCCCAGGACGCTGGGATCATGACCTGAGCCGAAGGCAGACGCTTAACCAACTGAGCCACCCAGGCACCCCCATCCTTAGATTCTTTAGCCAAAGCTGTTCTTGATAGTAGGACAGCTCTTGATTATCTTTTAGCTGAACAAGGAGGATCTCTGCTGTGGCCAACACTAGCTGCTCTATCTGGACTAACATTTCTCAGGAAGCTGAAACTCAGTTACAAAAGATCACTGAGCAAGCTACTTGGCTTAAAAGGTGACTCCTTCAACAGGGCCTTTCTTTGACTGGTTTGGGTCTTGGGGACCATGGCTCCAAAATGTACTCCAAACAACGGGAATTATCCTGCTTATAGTTATGATAATAATTTCTCTGGGGTACATTGTATTGTCTCACAAGTTTTAAATGTTAAGCCACTAACCATCAAGTAAATGAACTCCTTAGGACTGGAATGTCAAAAAAAGAACAAAGAGAATGACTGACTTCCATAACCTATGAATACCACAGGGATTAAGCAAAAACATCCTGACCTATGGATAATGGGTACGACAGAAAAGGAACAACAAAACCTTTGAGAACTTCAAAACAGTATCTGATAGTGACACAAATGCCTTAAATTTTGATCACATCTCTCCATTAAGCTGAGAGCCTGATCAAAAGGGAAATGTTAAAAGAAAATGACAGGCCCCAAATGCTATGTCAAGTCACCAAACTGAGGCTTAATACCTAACCTAACTGCAACTTCAACCTTCCCCTCCTACCCCCGCCCCCGCTTTTAGATTTATTTATTTATTTGAGAGAGAGCAAGCAGGGGGGGAAGAGGGAGAGGGAGACAGAAACTCAAGCAGACTCTATGCTAAGGGCAGAGCCCTAATCAGGGCTCAATCTCACAACCCTGAGACCATGACCTGAGCCAAAAAACTGACTGTGCCATCCAGATGCCCCCTTTTCTTTTTTTTTTTTTTTTTAAGATTTTATTTGTTTATTTTGAGAGAGAGACTGAGCACAAGTGGGAAGAGGAGCAGAGGCAGAGGGAGAAAGAGAATCCTAAGCAGCCTCCACACTGAGCTCAGAGCCCAACGCGGGGCTTGAACTCATGACCCTGAGATCATGAGTCGGATGCTTAAGTGACTGAGCCACCCAGGTGCCACCCCTGCCCACCCAGAAGTGTAGTCTTAACAGTCAGTCAGGAATTTTCTGGTCAGTACCAATAAGGTAATCTGTCACAGGGGCCCTCTCAACCCCCAAAGGGAAATGAGGAAATCCACCTAATAAGACCTTCTGCCCCTCCCCCTAAGGGAAGGTAACTGTTCTAAAACAATCATTTTTCTTTTGCTAATTGCCCCACCCCATTTCTGCCTATAAAATCCTTCTATTTGGGGCGCCTGAGTGGCTCAGTCATTAAGCGTCTGCCTTCGGCTCGGGTCATGGTCCCAGGGTCCTGGGATCAAGCCCCGCATCGGGCTCCCTGCTCCGCAGGAAGCCTGCTTCTCCCTCTCCCACTCCCCCTACTTGTGTTCCCTATCTCGCTGTGTCTCTCTCTGTTAAATAAATTTTAAAAATCTTTAAAAAATAAATAAATAATATAAAATCCTTCTATTTTACAACTCAAAGTCCCCTCTACTAGATTAGCTAGACAGGACACTGCCCAATTCATGAATCAATTAATAAAGCCAATTAGATGGTTTTAAAAAATTGGATTTTATTCTACATTCAATGAATATTACTTCAGGGATTTTAAAAATGGAAATGACATAATATATCTACATTTTAAAAAGGTCACTTTATCTGCTGTGCAGAACAGGGGATGTGTATGCAACAATGGAAACAAAAGGCACAATTTAAGAAGTTAATGAAGACATCCAGATGAAAGAAGATAATGGACTAGACGAGGACACTAGCCATGAATATAAGAGACATTGATAGGTATGAGATATATTTAAGAGGACTATAAAATTAAGGGGACTAATAGTATCCATTTCATATAGTTGTGAAGAATAAATGGCCCATAATAAATGGTGAGTAAATGTTAGCTATTATTACCACCATTAACAAGCTTTCCAAAAGGATCAGATAATAGTTGTTCTAACATGAATGAAAAATCATAATATAACCGTAATATAATAATATATTACACATATATAATGTAAATCATCTATGAAAAGCTATGGGAGTTTCTTTGGCAATGCAAATCAGTTAGAAAAGTATAATGAAACTGGGAATTACCACAAGGATCTGATATAAAATACGGTGGACACCAGAGAGGTACAGGAATGAGTAGGTTAAGAGTGAGGAAACAAATGGCCTTCAAATGAGATCAAGAGGTTGGAAAATATAGCAAGGTAGGGAGTCTCTGCCATGAGGAAAAAACAATGTACCAGGAAGCAAAGTCTGGGAGAGGTTTTTTAATTCTACAAAATATTCCATCTAAGTGGATTGAATACACGAATTCAGATTATATCAGCTAGATGTTAACTACCTTGCTAATAACTTCCTAGTCACATACAGCTTATAGTCTGATGTTTATACCCAGACAATAATCAACACCTATAGTAAAACCCTCAGAACTCATTTCTCTAACATGCACCCACAAACCTAGACACAGTAAAGTTGATAATTCCCCCCAATGTTTTCATCTGTGCCAAGACTGAAACTTATTTCAGTCTTGACCTATGGTCTTTTACCACGGTTAACTGCATACTGGGGGAAAGGAAATAACCAGACCTTTTCAAACTTCTAGACAATGGCTTTGAAATGACACTAATTCTAGGAGACCCAAAATATCACTGAGGTCCACCAGAGTAGGTGCTTATGGAAGTCAAGTTAACAATAGAATTTTAGCACAGATATGTTTCACAGTGGGCCCAATGGGTCCCAAACCCCAAACCCATCCTCTGGTTATTTCTCCAATTCTGTAATGCATAATTGGAATGGATACACTTGGCAGTTGGCAGAATTCCCATATTGGTTCCCTGACCTATGGAGGGAGGGATACCTGTCAATAAGGTATCTCCTCCTCCATACCTGTCAATAAACTACCACAAGAAGTTTGCTTAAGCTGACAAGGCCAACAATGTATTTTCACTGTCCTTTCTCAGGGGTATATCAACTCTCCAGCTCTATGTCATAATTTAATTTACAGAGATCTTGATTGCCTCTACCCTCAACAAGATACCACTCTGACACCTTTATAATATTAGACTGATCCAACCTGGTGAGTAAGAAACAGCAACTCAGAAGTTAGGAAATATTCCAACAACAAAAATTTGGGGCCTTTTATCTCAATGAAACTTGTAGGGCTCAATTTGTATGGGGCATATCAATATATCCCTTCTAAGGTAAAGAAAAATTTGTTGCTCTGGCCCCTCCTACAACCAAAAATGAGGCACAATAGCTAGTGGGCCTCTTTGCATTGTAAAGGCAACAACATACTCCTCATGTGGATAATATACTGCTATCTATTTACTAAGTGACCTAAAAGGGTGCTAGTTTTGAATGAGATCCCCAACAAGAGATGGTTCTGCAGTAAGTTCAGACTGCTGTGCTACTTGGTCCTATGATCCAACAGATCTAATGGTGCTTGAACTGTCAGTAGCAGACAGAGACACGTTTGGAGCCTTTGGCTGGCCCCTATAGGTAAACCATAGCACAAGTCCTCAGGATTTTGGAAAAAACACCTGCCATTTCCTATAGATAAATACTCTCCTTGAGAGAAATAGCTCTTAGCTTGCTACTAGGATTTCGTACTGAATGCTTAACCACTGGCCACCAAGCAAGCATGTGACCTGAGCCCATTACGAACTGGGTGTTATCTGACCCACAAGTCATAAAGATGGGTGAGCAAAACAGTACTCCATCATCAAATGAAAGTGGTATATATGAGACTAGGCCAGAGTAGGTCCTGAAGGCACAGTAAGTTACACGAAGAAGTGATTCAAATGTCCATGGTTTCCCCCTCTTGCTACCCTACCTTCTCTTTCCCAGCCTGCACCCATGGCCTCATAGGGAGTTCCCTTCGATCAGTTAACAAAGGAAGAGAAGACTCAAGCATGCTCTACAGATGATTCTACACAGTATGTAGGCACCATATGAAAGTTGACAACTGTGGTACTACAGCCGCTTTCTGAAACATTTCTGAAGGACTGTGCTGAAGTGAAATTCTCCCAGCGGGCAGAACTTTGGAAAGTGCAATTCACTGTTCACTTTGCTTGGAAGGAGAAATGGCCATACACGCAATTATATACCAGTTCATGAGCTGTGACCAAAGCTTGGCTGATGGCCAGGGACTTAGAAGGAACATGACTAGAAAATCAGTGACAAGGAAATTTGGAGAAGAGATAAGTAATATACCTCTTTGAATAGGCAAAAAAAGATACACGTCTCCTTGGATGTTCACCAAAGAGTGTATTTGGAAGAGGATTTTTATAATCAAGTGGATAGGACGACCCATTTTGTAGATACTAGTCAGCCTCTTTTCCCAATCACCCGTCATCACCCAATGGGTTCATGAACAAAGTGGCCAAGGTGGCAGGAATGGAGGTTATACACGTGCTCAGCAATCTGGACTTCCACCACTAAAGCCTACCTGGCTATGACTACCACTGAGTGACTGCTGTGCCAGCAGCAGAGACCAACACCAAGACCCTGATATAGCACCATTTACCCAGGATGTCACCAGATAGTCAGCCAGCTATCTGGTGACAGGTTGACTGCACTAGACTGCTTCTACTATGGAAGGGGCAATATTTTGTTCTTACTGGAATAGACACTTAACTCTCGATACGGATTTACCTTCCCTGCCCTTCCCAGGACACCTTAACCACCACCGTGGTATTCCATACAGCATTGCTTCTGATCAAGAAATTCATTTCACAGCAAACGAAGCATAACAATGGGCTCATGCTCATGGTATTCACTAGTCTTACTATGTTCCCCACTAACCTGAAGTAGCTGGCTTAACAGGAGAGTGGAATGGCCTTTTGAAGACTAAGTTACAGTACCAGCGAGGTGGCAATACCTTGCAGGACTTGGGCAAAGTTCTCCAGAAAGCTGTATATGCTCTGAGTCAACATCCATGACACTGTTTCTCCCACAGCCAGGACTCAAGGGTCCAGAAATCAAGGTTTAAAAATGGAAGTGGTACCACTCACTATTACCCCTAGTTACCCACTAGCAAAATTTTTGCTTCCTTTTCCTGCACCCTTATGCTTTATGGGTACAAAGGTCTTAGTTACAGAGGGAAGAATGATTCCAGTGGGAGACATGGTAATGATTCCACTGGACTGGAAGTTAAGACTCCAGCCCAGCCACTTTGAGCTCCTTATGTCTTTGGATCAACAGGCAAAGAAGGCATTATGATGCTGGCTGGAGTGATTGATCCTGACTACCATGCGGAAACTGGCCTACTACTCCACAGACATAAGGAAAAGTATGTCTAGAATACAGGAGATCTCTTCTTAGCATGACCATGTCCTGTGATTAAGACCAATGGACAATTACAAGCTAACTTCAGTAGGACTACTAATGACCTGGACTCTTTAAGAATGAAGATTTGGGGGAAACCTGGGCTAGTGCTGACTCCCGTGTGCTCGCTCTCAAATAAATAAAATCTTAAAAAAAAAAAAAAAAGAATGAAGGTTTGGGTCAACCCTGCAGGTCAAGGACCACAAGTGAAATGCTTACTAAAGGCAAAGGGACTACAGAACGGGTTGGAAGAAGGTAGTTAATAAATACCAGCTATGACCACATGACCGTTTACAGAAATGAGGATTAACTGTCATAAGTATCTCCTACTTATTTTGGTATGCGTATGCTTTTGTGTGTATCTGTGTATATGTTATATGTACACAAACACACAGTCTTTGTTTCCTTCCCACTCTTTTCCTTTATCTTTTTAAGATTTTATTTGAGAGTGAGAGTGAGAGCGAGAGAGAGAGGGCGCGCACGCATGCCCATGAGCAGGGTGGAGGGGCAGAAGGAAAGGGAGAAGCAGACTCCCTGCTGAGCAGGGAGCCCTGTGCAGGGCTCCATGCAGGGCTCCACGGGCAGGGCTCAACGCAAGGCTTGATCCCCAGGACCCTGGGATCATAACCTGAGCCAAAGGCAGCCGTTTAACCAACTGAGCCACCCAGGCGCCCCCTTCCTTTATCATGTAACATAAGATGTACTGACTTTATATCATAGTATTTAAGTATTAATTTACATCGTATTTAATTTTCAGAGAAACAAGAAGAGCAGACAACACTCAAGGATATAGTACTTCTTGTGCTGGGAAAGAGGTTAGTGTATTTTTGGTTGTACTCAGGGTAATTTTATCATGTTGGGGGAATTCTGAACTTGCTACAGTCTTTACTTGGAGATTAAATATGGTTTTCAGAGCTGTGTATACATGCCAAGTTGATCTGTCATGGTTAATTTTAGGTATTAACTTGACTGGGCCATGGGGTACCCAGATATTTGGTCCAGCATCATTCTAGGTGTGTCTGTGAGGGTGTTTTTGGATGAAATTAACATTTGAATGGGTAGACTGAGTAAATCAGGCTGCCCTTCCTAATATGGATGGGTCTTATCAGAACCTGTGAAGTTCTGAATAGAATAAAAAGGCACACGTTTCAGCAAGTAAGGAGGAACTCTGCCTATCTGACTGCCTTGAGTTGGGACATAGGTCTTTTCCTGCCTGGAACTAAAACTCCTTGGGTGTTAAGCTTGTCTGCTTTCAGACTAGTACTTCACTGTCAGATCTCCTGGGTTTCCAGCTTCCTTAACTGAAAATCTCAGGACTTCTCAGCCTCCATAATCACATGAGTCAATTCTTCTGTACCATCCTCCTCTGCTTCACTCTCTCTATACAGCTAACCCTTAAATAAAGGGTTAGAGGTACCGACTCCCACCTCCAGCCCCATGCAATTGAAAATCTGCATCCAACTTCTGAGTCCCCAAAAACTCAACTACTAATAGCCTATTGTTGACGGGAAGCCTTACTACCAATAACATAAACTGTGAACGTATTTTGTCCATTATGTGTATTATATACTATATTCTTACAATAAAGTAAGCTAGAGGAAAGGAAATCATAGGAAGAGAAAATACATTTACAGTACTCTACTATACCAAAAAAAGTAAGTGTATAAGTGGACTCGTGTTATTCAAATTTATGTTGTTCAAGGATCAACCATATACATACACAAACACATACACCCCTTATTGGTTGTTTCTCTGTAAAACACTAACACACTCTTCATCGAACTAACACCAACTACACCATCAAAACCTCCAAGTGTCTCCTCCACTGTGAACTCTTCCCTAATGTCTTAAGTTTGGTTACGTATCTCTCTTTTGTGCTTCCATAATATTCCCATACCAACACTTCTATCATAACAATCACTGATTTGTACACCTTCTCTATGGAATATAAATTCCTTGATAACATAACTATATTCACTTCATATTACCAGTACCTAACACAAACCCTGGCATATAGTAAGTTCTGAGTAAATGTATATTAAACCATTAAGAAAACCTTCTTTTGTTTATTTAGAGGATACTCAATTCAAGAAAAATTATTGTTAAAGAACAAGAGCATATTGTTGCTATCTGTCAATGAAGGTTCTGGCATGAAGAAGCTAGAAAAAAGGGTTGTTTTATTTTGATGGCAGACATGTTCTCATCACAACCTTCAGGGGACCAACAACCTACCAGCAAATCAAGCATGGGCCACGGTTATGCTTCTCACTTGCAAGCAAGCTATTAAAAAACCATTACTATTTGCAATTACTTAGCTGTATAAATCAGGATTATCTCCAAAACAAGAGAAATAAATGGATACTGAGACTACAACTGACAATAATAGTCCCGGATTTTGGAATTCTATATTCAGTAAAACAGTTTCATGCTTCTGTTTAATGGCTTTTATTTTATTTTAGCTTCAAAACACATTTATACCAATAAAATGACATTGTTGTCTATTTTATATATTGGATCTGTGTTTAAGTTTTGATTTATAAAAGAGAGTTGTGGTGCTAAAAGTGTGAAAACTCCCAGTACGATTTAAAAAAAAAAAAAAAAGTTAGTTTTATAGTTGGACAGACTTAACTAAAACTTATTCCTGTCACTTAGTTGTGGTTTTTAGGCAAGCTACTTAATCCCTTGGAGCCTTTGTTTTCCCCCTCATCAAATCCAGACAGTACTGGCAACTACTGTGGCACATTATTAGAAGAGTAAAATAATATACTTAAGACATGTAGTATGATTCCTGGCATATAAGCATTTAACATCTGACCTATCAATATCACTATATCTCATCACCTGCAATGATTAAGAAAATGAAGGCCTGGAAAAAAGATAAGGGACTGCAGGTATATATATATATAGTTTGAAAAAGCAGCTTGAGGAGTCTGAATTCTAGATCCTATAACAACTATGGACTTCGGTGTCAAAATATCTCAAACTAAAACATATGGCAGAATATATGAAACATAAATACTAAGTACTAACTGCAAAGAGTAACTCAGGGACATGAAGAAACGGTCTAAAAATTTCATGACCTTTGTCATCATCACCATCAAACACATTGTTAAGCATGTCTAAATAAGCATTTCCTATTAAAATGTAAGGCATGTTATTAATATAGATACTAGGAGGAATCCGTAATTTTGTGGGGCGGGGGCACTCAATGTTCTGCTAAGTTTGTTGACACGTCATTTCTTGACTTAAATTATAATTTAAAAATGTATTAATTAAGTTTAGTTACTGAAACATCTATGAAATAATGTAATGTGAGAAAGAGCATATGATCCAATTTATTAAAAACCATGTGGCAAACTTAACATGAAGATTAAAAAAACCTGATACCTGCTTGGAAAGCACTTTCATGTGCCCTACGCTTCCCCGGCAGTAGGCTTCAAGGATGACACCAAATTGTACTGAGACAGCAGGAATATGCACTTCTGACCTACAAATAAGTTAATAAATAATATTAAGATGGGTTGCTTATAAAACACTTCAGATCACCAAATAAAAATATTGACTTCATGGGGCGCCTGGGTGGCTCAGTCGTTAAGTATCTGCCTTTGGCTCAGGTCATGATCCCAGGGTCCTGGGATCGAGCCCCGCATCGGGCTCCCTGCTCCACGGGAAACCTGCTTCCTCCTCTCCCACTCCCCCTGCTTATGTTCCCTCTCTCGCTGTCTCTCTCTCTGTGTCAAATAAATAAATAAAATCTTTAAAAAAATATATATAGACTTCATATTCTATTATGAAATAAACTTCTGACGCCATCAAAAAACAGAACACATCATCTTGTTCACAATTATTAGTGGGATGGTCAACTTCTCAAGTTTTTAACCACCACAGTTCAAAAACGTGTAGTTTTGTAATTCATTAATTTTTTTATTCAAAAAAATCCAAAATTTTCACATCTCACCTTACTTTTTGTAGTTGAAATGGTAACATTGCCAATTAAGTGACAATAAAGTAAAACACAAAGATCTGACTCACATCACACAATTGACTAATCCCTCAATTCGCTTCTATACAATTTTTTCTCACTTAAAGAATGCTGTACATGTTTGAAAAAGGAAGGAACACCTTGTTTTGTTATTCCCTAAAGGACTTAAAAATAGGAAGACTGAACTGCATGAGAAGACTACTGACAAGTTAAAAATAAGAAAGGAAAAACCTCTATGAATTAGTAAGTCAAGATTCAGAAATGTAACCCTCCAAATTAACATCAAAATAATATAGAGCACTTATTTTCCTTAAGAACTTTAGCAAAAATGGAGGAAAGTCTTATTTTTCTGACAATCATTAGTTTCAATACTATGAAGTCCAGATGAAAATGACAAAAAAAAGGGGGGCGCCTGGGTGGCTCAGTCATTAAGCGTCTGCCTTCGGCTCAGGTCATGATCCCAGAGTGCAGGGATTGAGCCTGCATCGGTCTCCCTGCTCGGTGGGAAGCCTGCTTCTCCCTCTCCAACTCCCCCTGCTTGTGTTCCCTCTCTCGCCGTCTCTCTCTCTGTCAAATAAATAAATAAAATCTTAAAAAAAAAAAAAAAGAAAACAACAAAAATGTCTGAGTACAGAGTCAGAAATGAGGAATCAACAATTTTCCTAGGACAAAAGAACTTTAGTTATAAACTTGGTGAAATAAGACTCATGTATTTCTGAAAATGACCTAATATAGAAGCTGAAAATAATGTTGCTGTTCTTATAGGAAAACTTTAAAACCTCTAGCTATTAGTAGCAATGATGATATTACTACCCAAAGCCTTTTGGAAGGAATCAGTAAGTCTGGTTTTAGCACAAACACATTGTAAGTACACAATAAGTACACCTGACTAGAAAATAGCAATACATTAATTATTTGCTTCAGTTAAAAATCAAGGAGGCTTGGTGGGACACTTATCTGAATTACTTTGCCAAATCCTGAAAATTAAGAGTTGGGTATCAAGGAATAGGAGAAGACACCAAGAAGAGTGTAAATGGTACAGATGGCTCAGAAACAACTGAAGCAGCTGACCAGTATACTAAATGTCCTGTATTATGCTGATTTATATTTACAAAAGCGCAAGGTGGACTCAAATTAAAAAATATAGAAGACTTACCTAAGGTGCCAAAATAGAAACTGTCCTATCCTGCGATTAGCCAGTGCTCTTTCTAATAAGAATCTAGAGAGGGCACAATCAAGAAAAGGCTCATATTTTAAAACTTGCACCAGTTGTAAAAGATATTGAGAGAGTTCTTCATCACTAAAAGAAACAAAAGACAGAGTAAGTCACTCAACAACCAGTGCCAGAAAAAGATCCCTTCCTATCAAACTATCAAATACTAACTTACTGAAACACAACGGTTCATTGGGGTCAGGCTTGTTGCATGCTTATATTCACTATTCCACTGTTAAAATAACACAAAAAAAGCTCAGGATTTCCTGTGGGCAGGAGGGGGAATGGAAAGGAAAGGAGCAAGGAACAGATATATGGGGCATTTTAATTAAATTATCTAGGTTGATACGATTAATGACTGTATTTACAATTAGCCCAGAGTTACAATAAAATCAGGTACTTTAATACTGACTTCTCATCATGCTGGAAAAGTGATATACTCAGTCAACCAGTTTTTTTAAAATAAAAATTCTATCAGTAATTTAGCAATTTGAATTAATACAACATAATGTTGTAATTAAATGAACTGAATTAATTAAGGTTAGTGGTTCTCTATTTTGTATCCATCTCCAAGCCATTCACATGTAAACACACTCTCATCAGAGGCAATTCCAGAGGTCAGGTTAGATATGAATCCCAAGTCCTCTACTTTGCTATAGTCTTGGGCAATAAATGGTTAAGAAAGTAATCTAATGCAGATCCGGGACTGAAACTCAGGGCACTATATCAAAAGAAAAACCTCATAAGCAGAAAATTTATCACAGGAAAAAGCATCAGAATTACCAAATGGAACATGGAGATCACAGCAATCTCCTTCTGGGGATTAATACATTTAAGAAAAACACTTGGCTCAGCCCAAATGGGGCCAGGTAGCCCCTTCCCCTCAGGTCTCCAATGGAAACTTAGGGAAACTAAGAAGCAACTGGGAGCTTCATTTTTTAAAACTATTCAACAATTTTAAGTTTATTGTAAAATCTTTGCCCTTTATAAAAACCTATAAATGGTGTAAAAGACAGAAAGGAAGTATTGAAACAGAAGGAGGCTTCCTCTTTCCTTACACTTTGAACTTCAGTCCCCTAAAATAACAACTGTGGAAGAGTTTGTGTAACTTCTTTTGGACATTACATGACTTGAAACATGTATGACTTTTAAAAAGAAGAAAAGGGATAACAGTGTCCATAATTTTCTGAGAACTTTTCTTTTTCAAATAACCATACAGTATAATATTCATTTTTGAGACTTTTCTGGATAAACCTGAAAATGCCCACTGTCTGAGACTGTCTCAATAATGACATTTCTTCAAATAAAGCTCATAGATTTTTACACATGTACAAGCATGTTCACTGCAGAATTGTTTATAACAGGGAAGTCTGGAGAAAACCAAAAATGTTCCTCAATAAGGAAATGGAGTAAATAAGATATATCCCTACAACAGAATATTTCACAGTAGTGAAAGGAATAAACTATATTTATATGCAATGGGAGAGAAGGACCTCAAAAACCTATGTTGAATTTTTAAAAAGCAAGATTTAAAATAATACACATGGTAAGACATATTAGTGTAATTTTTAAATGTACAATGTTACTCTATATTTTTCTAGTTACAAAAATGGAGTATAAACAAAAATGTGGTATAGAAGGATACATGCCTAATTCATGATAATGGTTGTCTTTGGGAAGTAAAAGTAATCAGGACTAGGTTAAGAAACTATGAGGACTTCACCTTTAGCTATAATGTTATCTGCTTAAAAGTATTTTTAAAAAGTGACAAAATATTAACATTTCTTAATTCTGAGTGGTGGACAGAAAAGAGTTAACATAGCAGCAGTCCTGAACCTTATCCTTTAAAAAAAAAAAGCCTGTTTACAACACTAGCCCTTTTGGCTGGCATCTGGAAACAGATTTCAGAAGGCTTCCCACCACCTAACAGATAAGAGTAGCTCTGTGTGCATAAATTATTCTTACAAACAATATGGTTTATGCTCAATACCCATTTTTCTGGGAGTCTAGAATTTTGCTTTTGTGTTAGGCCCCCAATAAAAATCCTGGCCGCCATGTCTCTAAGGAGCTTCCCCAGTAGACAATATTTTAGACATGTTGTCATAACTTGTTGCTAGGGGAATTAAGTATATTCACTGTGATTCCACTAGCAAAGAACTCTTAGAAGCTCCTGTATGGTTTCCTCCAGACTTTGCTCCATGAATCTTTTTCTTCTGCCAATTCTACACTGTCTCCTTTTGCTATAATAAATCACAGCCAAAACTATGAGTATATGCGGAGTCCTGTGAATTCTAATCAAGGGTGATCTTGGGTACCTCCTGACCCAGTGTGTTTTTGGTTTTGTTTTATAATATAGAGTAAACATGAAAGAGGAGGGAGAGAGGGAGAGAGGGAGAGAGGGAGATGATCAGAAGGGACAGAGAAAAAAAATGCTTTAAACTCTGAATAATTCCTAGCTCTTTCCTTTCTTATGAGACATTCAAGCAGACATCACCTTCTCTACCTACCCCCATGTTATTCCTTTCCCCCAAGAAAGCCACCTGCAGAATACCTCATCTGTCGCAGGCAGCCCACAGCATATTCTCGCACGTACTGATCTGGATAGTTGAAATCTAGAAGCTCTAAGGCCTCCCGGGGGGGCAGTTTAGGCCAAATCTGAAGTAGTGCCTGAAGCTGTTGAAAAATTAAAACTGGTTCAGAAATTATAGGGGAGAAAAATAATCTATTTTTCCTTGACACACAGGAGCAGAGATGGGTCAAAAGAAAGGAAAAGCATACTTGCAATTACTGAGGCCTCAAAACTCCACTCCTGTTAACATGGATTAATAAAGACTGTCTTTGTTGAAGTATTTATAAATAAGCAAGTTTAAAAAGCTATGAAGTACTTACCTGGGAAGAGAATGATATACTGAATACATGATTCTATAATCATTAGCCATTAAATAATTTTTCAAAGGAAGGAAGAAAGAAATGATCAAGAAATACTTAAAGGTAAAATTCAAAGTGCAAATATAAGTACATGCTCAAGCTAATGACAGGCCATTTACATATAAAAACTTCATTAATAACTCAACATAAAATTATTTTGAGGGAGCTTACTTCTAGTTCTTAATATTTTTAAGGATATCTACCACTTAATAGAATGTTTTTATCGACCATAACAAGTTTAAACCCTTTAAATCATAATGAGTGACTAAAAAGAAATAATTTTCTATAAACAAGGTAAAAACAGCCAGTCTCCTATTTACAGATGCCACTTAGAAATGATCTAGACAGAATAAAAAAGAATCCCTCCATGGGGATGAGTTGGAACTGCAGGTGGAGGGTGGATTCGAGTAGACATGGCCACATCTTTGGAAACCCTAGTTCCAGAGAGCCCAATCTAGAAAGAACTCTTATCTGACCCCATCAGAGCATTGTGAGACTCATCAGGGTTGTTCCTGGCAAGAGTCCCTTCCTCCTCAAGGTTAATTATGTTTATAGCATGTATTCGTATCAGGGATGGTTAAATGAGAAGAAAAGTGGTCATGGAAGAGAGAGAAAAAGTTTTTGATAATTATGATTTGTGGCCCCTCCAAAGTCCAAACCTATCTGACAAAATCTTATTCCTTATTATCAATAATATCTATGTGATATTGGGTATCACATAAGTAGCATATAAGTAGCACCTGAAATCCAAAGAAGACACACAAAACGTATGCAAGAATAGAGTTACAAAAATATGGCAAAGAGACGGCAGTAACTGGAGGACTTCTCTCAATAGACTGCCGATCTCACAGTCATACTGAAAGAAGTGGCTTAAAAGTATCTGCTGTCTAGCTGCCTTGTCATTTGTCATTTAAGCTCTTATGTGAGACTTGGGCTTTGTGAACTAACTAAAAACCATTTATATTTTATTATTTTAATTCTACTAATTATTCAACCCCTTTCATTAATTATGTCAAGTGCCAAAATAGGTCAATAATACTTGAATACCTAGAAGCTAAGTTAAAAGGTATGTTCTCATATCAAGCAAATTTAACCTCACTAAAGATACTTTTTAAGAAATTAATTTTTCTATTATTTTACATTGCAGAAAAAATAACACTTTTGAATAACTTTTAAAAATTTGATTACACTACTATTATTACTATGTTTTCATAAACTGCTAACATAGTTATGAAATTTGATATTACAATTTACATAATTCTTATTCAAATATAGTAAAATGTTAGTTTCTTAACTTTTACCTTAAATATTTAATTATTCTTAAACTTACGTAAATAAAAAGAATAAGCTTTATACTTGCTCTTTTTATGTATATAGCACATATATACATACAGGTACATAAAAAGATACATACTTACTTGCGGTATCAAAATATCATGGGGATGGGGCTATTAGGGGAAAAAATGTCTAAACAGGATCCTAATGGGGGCAACTGGGTGGCTCAGTCGGTTAAGGTCTGTCTGTGGCTCAGGTCATGATCCCAGGGTCCTGCAAGCCAACCCCGTATCGTATCTGGCTCCCTGCTCAGTGGAGAGTCTGTTTCTCCCCCTCCCTGCCCCTCCCCACCACTCTCACATGCATGCTCTCTCTCAAATAAATAAGCAAAATCTTAAAAAATGGGGTGGGGGGCTCTTAACAAGTGTAACAATGAAAAAAAGTTTGACAAATACTGGTTTAAAGATAAGAAACACCTACCTCAATACCACTTTTCATCACTGATGGGACTCCCTCCCCACTTTGCCCAAGGTCCTAATGGACCAGAAATCCCCATTATGGATAGAGGAATTAGGAGGACCATTTCCTGAAGGTCTGAAACAATAGTTTAAACTATGCCGTGAGTTAAAAACAGCCCTACTATTGGAAGGAAGTTACCTTTGGTAAGTTTATTTACAATTATTAAAGAATTAATTATGTAAATGTAAAACTAAATAAAATATCAAAACTTACTACTTTAGTTTGGGGAAAGCTATGGAAGCGAATAAGGAAGAGAAATCTGACTCAGCCATATAAATAAAGCAGTGCTAATTACCTGCTTCTGCAAAGAGTATTGAAACCACTTCCACATTATGCCAACAGAATATTTTCCTGTGGATTAACGGAGGACTACTCTTTTTTTTCCCTTGGGGTGGGGGCGGGGGGAAGGCCTCTATAGGATTTTCACCCATGGCTTGCTTATGCCTCTAGAATCAGATAACAAACTTTACACCACACTTCTGGCTCTCTACTTCTTAAGGTACTCAATTTATTAAAAATACAGTTTATATTCATTCTTTTGTACCCATTCACTGTAACTGGCAATGGGACAGAGTCGGGAGAAAAAAACACATTACTTTCCATTACAAAAACTTTTTCTCCAAACAACTGAAAAAGAGGATTAGGATTGGCTTTCTTCTATCAAAATGGAGGATGTCAGGTTATATTTGAAAACAATGCTTTAGGTTACCTCCTGGAAATGAGGTAAGTGTGCTAAATTCCAAAATGTAAAAATTTCTATCCCCAGGGTTCAAATAAAGAAATATCAGGGGCACCTGAGTGGCTCAGCCAGTTAAGTGCTGGCTCTTGATTTTGGCTCAGGTCACGATCGCAGGGTCCTGGGATCCAGCCCAGCATTGGGCTCTGCCCTTAGGATTCTCTCTCTCCCCCGCCCTCTGTTCCTCCCCCTACTTGCACACACTCTCTCTCTCTAAAATAAAGAAATAAATGTTTTTTAAAAAGGAAAGAAATATTAAGGGAAAACTGGCTCTTTTTTTTTTTTTTTAAGATTTGAGAGAGAGAGCACAGGCATGCATGCTAGTGGGGGGAGGGGCAGAGGGAGAGGCTCCTCAAGCCCACTCCTCACTTAGCATGGAGGCTGAAGCCCTGGTCGATCTCATGACCCATGAGATCATGACCTGAGCCAAAACAAGAGTTGGTGGCTAACCACCTGAACCACTCAGACACCCCTCATTCTGTTTCCTGACAGCTGACAGAAGAAACCTCTCTCGCAGATATCTTTTAAGAGTACAGCAAGAAGGGGCGCCTGGGTGGCTCAGTCGTCAAGCGTCTGCCTTCGGCTCAGGTCATGATCCCAGGGTCCTGGGATCGAGGCCCACATCCGGCTCCCTAATCCGCGGGAAGCCTGCTTCTCCCTCTCCCACTCCCCCTGCTTGTTTTCCCTCTCTCGCTGTGTCTCTGTCAAATAAATAAATAAAATCTTTAAAAAAAAAAAAAAAAAGAGTACAGCAAGAAATTTCTTCTATTCTAATTCTATACAAAATAATAATATATGCATTTCTTGGATAAGCAGTTAGAACTGGACACTATCCATCAGAAGCGGGCAAACATGCCAACTAAAAAAGGCTGATATTCCACCATTACGGCAGTTCATAGAAAACTAACCTTGAATTTAAATAAACAAGTGGTTAGAAGATAACTATGACAAAACAACTAAAATCTATAAAGAAATAGTTCCTTTTCAGAGTAAGTAATGTTCATACGGTCTAACTGTATAAACAGTTTAAATGAGACACATTATAATTATATAACATGATTCAAACAATTGTTAAATACTAGAAATAAATTCAAAACAAGTCCTTTCTAAACTCAGAGAAGTAAAATAATAAAATTAAAAAAATTTTAAATGCGTATGATTAAAAGCATTTCTTGAAAATTTTAAAAAGTCATTATAGATTTTACACCTGAAACTAATATAACACTGTATGTTAACTATACTGGAATTAAAATTAAAAAAAAATTTTTAAAAACGTCATTAGAGATTTGCTAAGCCCAGAAAACTTTTAAAAATATCAGCTGAATTCAAATAAGTAAGGTGAACAAATTAGGTTAATATACCAAATGTATTCATTCTGATTAAAAAACCATTTCAAGGATCTTTCTATAGAGCATTGATAACCAACTGATTTTAATAAATGCCAGTGCTTTTTGACAGGATTCCGAAAATTAAATCAAGGATCTAAAATTTGGTGGCTTTTTTGGAACTTTTTTTCCTGTCTTTATTTTGTCTAAAGGCAAACATTCACCAACACTGCCCAACTAAAATGAACGTTAAAAACCGATCTAAAAGGTTTATGCTCTAAAATATTAGCTTCTCAAAACAATACATATTCATTTTAGAACAGTCAATGCAAAGATTAAAGTCATTTTAAGATTAAAACTTTGGAGCTCACTGATGAAACTGTTTATTGAAATAATCCAGAACCTACTACATGCAGGCAGTAATTATAGATGATTACACCAAAAGTAATGTTTTAATTGTTCTTAGTGAAAGATATAGAAAACCTGTCTAGAATCTGGGATTTAAAATCTTAAACTTTCTAATCTATCATTTGGAATATGTATGAGTCTAAAAATCTGAAAATTTCTCCCATAGAAAATTATCCAACCTATGGAAATATCCCTATATAAGAAAGGACAATTTACATGAAATCAACAAAGTAATATATACTCCTAAAAAGAATTACAAAAATTATGTTTTGTTACCTGAGCAACATCCTCAAGTTTATTCCACTTGATTGACAGCAGTAATTTTGGCAGTGACTGTGGGAAATTCTCTCTGCAATCTTGTCGCAAAGTCCAAATAAGATCCATTTCATTCTCACACAACTGAGACAAGGGATCCCTGTCCAAGATTTCTTTCAGTACAGCAAGAAACTTTTTTCCACCTCGACTCTAAGAAAGTAAAATTACTCATTCATTACATAATTTAATTCTATGAACATCAATGGCAAACCCATAGCAAATTTATATACAATAAATTTATAAACAATTTATAATCTTTAAGATACTAAAGATCTAATTCCTTAAAAAGATTAATAAAGATGGATGCCCTTTTTATAGGTTGATAGCATATTAAATTTGTAAGCTAAGGATGAAAAGTATTCTCAAACAGTTCTAAAAAGGGGGTTTCCCCTTCCTGTTTCTTTAAAAATCCATATGCAAACACTAGGTGGCAGAATTGCAATGTGGATTAAAAAGTCCTTTATTCTTTAAACTGAATTTCTTTCTATCCTTCCATTTTAATTTTCAATTTCTATAAACAAACAAATCAACAAAGACAAACCAAACATACAAAGTTTTTTTTTTTTTTTAAGATTTTATTTATTTGTCAGAGGGGCGCCTGGGTGGCTCAGTTGGTTGAGCCTTCAGCTCAGGTCATGATCCTGGAGTCCCGGGATCGAGTCCCACATCAGGCTCCCTGCTCAGCAGGGAGTCTGCTTCTCCCTCTGACCCTCCCCCCTCTCATGTGCTCTCTCTCTCTCTCTCTCATTCTCTCTCTCAAATAAATAAATAAAATCTTAAAAAAAAAAAAAAAGATTTTATTTATTTGTCAGAGACAGAGAAAGAGCAGAAGCAGGGGGAAGAGGCAGGCAGGGGGAGAAGCAGACTCCCACTGAGCAAGGAGCATGATGCCGAACTTGATCCCAGGACCCTGGGATCATGACTGAGCCGAAGGCAGACGCTTAACTGACCGAACCACTCAGGCATCCCCAAACATACGAAGTTTTAAAAAAAAAAAAAAAAGTGTAAGTGTCTTGTTGGCTCAGAGGCATCAAAACCATTTAGATTAAGAATCGAATCCTGGATAAAACTAAACATGAAACAAATACTGTTATCCCATTTTCTTTCCCAATCTGTACAAGAATATCCTAAAATAATGAACATGGCCCAAACTATTTTTTGGCTCTAGATTCTGAATTGTAGTAATACTGAAAGAAAGAGATTCATTTCCCCATACCAAAGTAGAACTATACCATTTAGGCCAAAATACATATAAAAATAAATAAATAAAAATAAAAAATAAAACAGGGGCACCTGGGTGGCTTAGTCAGTTGAAGGTTGGACTCCTGGTTTCGGCTCAGGGTCATGAGATCAAGCCTTGTGTTGGGCTCCTGCTCTGTGCGGAGTCTGCTTGAGATTTTCTCTCCTTCTCCCTCTGCCCCACCCCCACGGCTCACATGCTCTCTTGTGCATTCACTCTCTATAATAAATAAATCTTAGGAAAAAAAAACCTCTCCAGAATTATCTGACAAGATTCTGTAAAAATTTATATTCTATTATTATGTAATTTTGTACTTTATGTTTTTAACTGGAATTTCATTTAAGCATTAAAATAGTCATACTAGGGGCGCCTGGGTGGCTCAGTCGTTCAGCCTTTGGCTCGGGTCATGATCCCAGGGTCCTGGGATCGAGCCCCGGGTCATGCTCCCTGCTCAGCAGGAAGCCTGCTGCTCCCTCTCCCACTCCCCCTGCTTGTGTTCCCTCTCTAGCTGTCTCTCTCTGTCAAATAAATAAATAAAATCTTAAAAAAAAATAAAATAGTCATACTAATTTTCTAAAGTAATGAGATTCAAAATAATATATATGGGGGCGCCTGGGTGGCTCAGTCGTTAAGCGTCTGCCTTCGGCTCAGGTCATGATCTCGGGGTCCTGGGATCGAGCCCCGCATCAGGCTCCCGGCTCCGCGGGAAGCCTGCTTCTCCCTCTCCTACTCCCCCTGCTTGTGTTCCCTCTCTCGCTGTGTCTCTGTCAAATAAATAAAATCTTTAAAAAATAATAATAATAATAATAATAATATATATGTACAAAAGAATGGGGATCATGATTATCTACATAGACATAATTGTCTATGCAGAAAATCTGAAAGAATCAACAAAAATATTGGACCCAATGCATAATTAAAGCAAGATTGTAGGACACAAGTTTAGGAAACAAAAGTAAACTGCCTTCCCATATATCAGCAATAAACAAGTGGTATTTGAAATTAAAAATCTAATACCACTTACATTAGCACCCAAAAATATGAAAACCTAGGTATAAAACTAAC
Organism: Halichoerus grypus; assembly: GCF_964656455.1. Classification (NCBI taxonomy): domain Eukaryota; kingdom Metazoa; phylum Chordata; class Mammalia; order Carnivora; family Phocidae; genus Halichoerus; species Halichoerus grypus. The sequence continues at coordinate 120,993,500 of NC_135712.1, read as the reverse complement.
AAAATATGTACAAAATCTATATAATGAAAATTACAGACCTCTGATAAAAGAAATCAAATAACTAAATAGGTATTTCATGTTCACAAATAGGAAGATTCAATACTGTCCAAATGTCAGCTCTTCTAATGTAATCAACAGATTCAATGCAAACCCAATCAAAATTTTGTAGGTACTGACAAATTGATTCTAAAGTTACACAGAGAGGCAAAATACCCAGAACAGCCAACACAATATTGAAGAAGAAAAAGCTGAAGGACTGACACTACCCAACTTAGTAAAAATAAATGTGAAATACAGAAACTATAAAACTCCTAGAAGATAACATAGGAGAAAACCTAGATGACCTGGGGTTATCTTTGGCAATGACTTTTTACATATAACACCAAATGCATGATCCATCAATAAAAGAATTGATAAATTAGATAGACTTCACTATATTTAAAATTAACTCCTCTGTGAAAGACACTGTCAAGAGAATGAAAAGACAAGATACAGACTAGGAGAAAATATCTGCAATAAGACTTATCTGATAAAGGACTGTCATCCAAAATACACAAAGAACTTTAAAACTCAACTATTAGAAAATAAACCATCAAACTAAAATATGAGTCAAAGACCTGAACAGACACCTCCCCAAATAAGATGCAGACTCGTTAGGGAAATGCAAATTAAAAACAATGAGGTAAGACCACACATCTATTAGAATGGCCAAAATCCAAAACACAGACAACATCGAATGCTGTCAAGGATGTGGAACAACTCTTATTCACCGGTGGTGGGAATGTAAAATGCTACAACCACTTAGGAAGACAGTTTGGCAGTTTCTTACAAACTAAACATACTCTTACCATACAATCCAGTAATCACGCTTCTTGGTATTTACCAAAAGGAGGTGAAAACTTATGCCCACAAAAAACCTGCACACAGATGTTTACAGCAGTTTTATTCAAAACTGTCAAAACTTGGAAACAACCAAGATGTCATTCAGTGGGTAAATGGATAAGCTGTAATACATACAGACAATGGAATATTATTTATCACTAAAAGGAAATGAGCTTTCATGCCACAAAGACATGGAGGAACCTTAAAAGCATACTACTAAGGGAAAAGAAGCCAGATTGAAAAAGACTACATACTGTATGATTCTAAATTATACAACATCTGGAAAAGGTCAAACTATGAAGAAAATAAAAAGATCAGTGGTTGCCAGGGGTAGAGTGGGGGAACGAACAGGCAGAGCACAGAGGATTTGCAGGACAGTAAAAATACTCTGTATGATACGATAAATAAATACGTTATCATTATACATTTGTCCAAACCCACAATACGCACAACACCAAGAATGAAACCCAAGGTAAACTACGGACTTTAGGTGATTACGATGTGTCAGTGTAGGTGTGTTCTTGGTGAGTGATGTTGATAATGGGAAAGGGATATGCATGTGAAGGGAAAGAGATGTATGGGAAATCTCTGTACCTTCCTCCCAATTTTGTTGTGATCCTAAAACTGCTCTTTAAAAAATAAAATCTTATTTTCTCTCGCTGTATCTCTCACTGTCAAATAAAATCTTTAAAAAAAAAAAATAAATAAAAAATAAAATCTTATTTTAAACATACACACACACACACACACACACACACAGACTATGTATGATTACAGTGGTTTTATATTCAGATCCTCAACCTTTAGAGTATGCTTTATTTTACAGGCTTGACTGGGTTTCTCTGAAAAGTTACCATCACAAGTCATCGGAATTTGAAGATCAAACTCCTACACTTACACCTACACTTACACATCTTAAAATGAAACCTGTTACTGCAAACAACACAGAGTCTAAATTGTTCATGTCAGAAAAATAGACTGCTGTTAAGTTAAATATTGCAAAAAGCTAGCAAACCTACTGTAATTTGGTGAATCAAAATTAGACTCTACAGACCTACTGTAAGTAAATATCCTGAAGACCTGGGAGTAAACTAAGAGGGGAGAGCAGGGGGTTAGCTGTATAATTATACTATGACTATTTACTGAGCTATGAAAAGCACAGCATTGAGTAAAGCCAAGGTAAAAATAAACAACTACCAGAAATGTGGCAGGAAGCCCAAAGAAAACACAGAATCTTACATTCTTTTGCAAACCCCAAACAATCAGTAATGAAAACTTAGACTGCACAGGGTAAATGGTGAATTTATACACCTGTTCAAATGCTTGAACTAAAATAATGGTAGAAAGTAATGAAGACTACCACTCATATTCTCTATTTTTATATTTTTCAAAATCACACACATATTATGATGTAATAGTGATTATTAACTAAAATAAAACAAAGCAAATATACTTTGCAATAAGCACGTCAAAAAATGACTGTGGTTCGGGCACCTGGGTGGCTCAGTTGGTTAAGCGACTGACTTCGGCTCAGGTCATGATCCTGGAGTCCCAGGATTGAGACCCGCATCAGGCTCCCTGCTCAGCAGGGAGTCTGCTTCTCCCTCTGACCCTCCCCCCTCTCATGTGCTCTCTCTCTCTCATTCTCTCTCTCAAATAATAAAATCTTTAAAAAAAAAAAATTAACTGTGGTTCTTTCCTCTTCTAAATGGGGGATGTGGTGGTTGGCATCAGGGGAGGGGGATGAAAGGCTGGGAAACTCATCAGTGATATTTTTTTTTAAAGATTTTATTTATTTATTTGACAGAGAGAGAGAGCACAAAAGCATAAAATCTTATTTTAAACACACACACACACACAAAGACATTGATAAGAGCTCATGATTTTTTGTTTTGTTTTGTTTTGTTTTGTTTATTCATGAGAGTGAGAGAGAGAGAGAGAGGCAGAGGGAGAAGCAGGCTTCCCGCCTAGCAGGGAACCCCATGCGGGACTCGATTCCAGAACCCTGGGATCATGACCTGAGCCGAAGGCAGACGCTTAACCATCTGAGCCACCCAGGTGCCCCAAGAGCTCATGATTTTTAATAGATAAAGCAATATATCTCTGTGCTTATATATGCTCAAATATATGTAAACACACATATACATGTTACCTAGCTGTTTTACGAAAAGGCCTAGATACAATTGCATGGCAATACCAATGGGCATATACAGTGCCCAAATCTTGGATTCTAAATACTTTTCGCATATGGAATCAGGACTCTTAATATATGATATTAAGTGGCATACAATATTCCCTTTTAGGGTGCCTGGGTGGCTCAGTTGGTTAAGCGACTGCCTTCAGCTCAGGTCATGATCCTGGAGTCCCGGGATCGAGTCTCACATCCGGCTCCCTGCACAGCAGGGAGTCTGCTTCTCCCTTTGACCCTCCCCCATCTCATGCTCTCTCTCTCTCTCATTCTCTCTCTCAAATAAATAAATAAAATCTTAAAAAAAAAAAAATTCCCTTCTACTCCTTAATTCTTCAGTGTATATCTCCTAAAAACAAGGACATTCTCATACTTAACCAGAATCTGTTCATAAAAATAGGGAAAATAATACTGATATAGTTCTACTGTATAATTCACACATTCCATTCAATTTTTCCAATTTTCTAAATGTTTGTTATAGGTCCAGGATCCAACCCAGGTTAATTGTTGCATTTTGTTGTCATTTATCATTAGTTTTCTTCATTCTAAAACAGTACCTCAGTCTTTCCTTACCTCCACTGACTCTGACATTTTCTAGGAATACAGGTCAATTACTTTGTAGAATATTACTCAGTATGTATTTGCCTAATGTTTTGTCATAATCAGATTCCAGCTATATATTTTTAGAATGAATACACTGAAGTGGTGGAGTGTTCCTCTTACTATATTTTATCAAGAGGCAAATAATGTTCATTTCTCCTATCACTACTGATGTTCATTTTTATCACTTGATTAGGATAGTCTACTAGGTTTTTCTGGTATAAAGTTAACAAGAAGTATCTTGTGGGCCTATTTTGAGACTAACCATCCTGTTTCACATCAAACTTTCACCCACTTGTTTTAGTAAACATTTATTAATATATATTGGCTGGGGTGCCTGGGCAGCTCAGTCAGTTAAGCATCTGCCCTCAGCTCAGGCATAATCCAGGGGTCCTGAGATCTAGCCCCATATCAGGCTCCCTGCTCAGCGGGGAGTCTGCTTCTCCCTCTCCCTCTACCTGCCGCTCCCCCTGCTTGTGCTCTGACAATGAATAACTAAAATCTTAAACAAAACAAAACAAAAACAAATGTGCCAAAATGTTAACAGCTGGGGAAGCTGCAGGAAGGCTATATGGGAATTCTCTGTATACTTCCTGCAAATTTTCAGTTAAGTCGAAAAAATTTTTTTAAATGTTTGGTATTTCCTTCCCTAAAATTGAGGACTTTAAAAACTCCAAATCATTCTTCTAAGAAAACTTCCTAGGTAGATTTCTAGGACTTGTGAACTAATGGCTTGAGTCATCACATCTGCACTCTCCAAAGCCAACCAATAAAATTTTATGCCTGAGTTTCCACAGTAAGAAAATAAGATAAAATTATAACACAGATGTTTTAGATTAGAGCAGGGTTTCTAAACCTCAGTGCTATTAGTATTTTGTTGTAGGAGGATGGTCCTGTACATTGTAGAAATTTAGTAGACCCCTGACCTCTACCCACTAGATGCCAGGAACACCCCCACCCCTTGAGTTATGACAACCAAGAAAACCTCTAGATAATGCCAAATGGCCCATAGAGGGCAAATTAGCCTCAGGTTGAGAACCACTAGATAAGAAGATAAAAGCTGCCAATTCTATAATCATAATTCACAAGGATCACATTTTTCCTATTCTACAGACCCAAGATCCTTGGCAAACATCTATTTTAAAAAATACCAACACCTATTAGGATGGCTACTATCAAAAAACACAAAAGTGATGGCAAGGATGTGAAAAACATTGCTTTTGTAGCTGGTGGGAATGTAAAATGGTACAGCTATGGTGGAGAACAGTATAGCAGTTCCTTAAAAAAATTAAAAAGAGAACTACAATATGATTCAGCAGTTCCACTTCTGGGTATATATCCAAAGAATTGAAAACAGAGTCTTAAAAAGATACTTGTATATTCATGTTCATAGCAGCATTAGTTCGAGTCCAGCATCGGGCTCCTTGCTCAGTGGGGAGCCTGCTTCTCCCTCTGCCTGCCGCTCCCCCTGCTTGTGCTCTCTCTGACAAATAAATAAAATCTTTTAAAAAATGAAAGTTAAAGTAGTGTGACACCATTTTTTTGTCCAATTAATTAAAATACTAAAAGGGTTAAAAAATATTAAAAGGGCTGGCAGATATGCAAAATGATACTAACTCTTCCACAGTGTGGCTAGGGTTTTAAATTTTAAGGTATTTTAAGGTACGCAATTTGGCAGAATTCTTATTTTTAAAAAAAGGGATACTTTTGATCTAATAATTTCACTTCTAAGAATCCATCCTATAAAATACATGTACGTAGGGGCACCTGGCCAGTTCAGTCAGTGGAGCATGCGACTCTTGGTCTCAGGGTTGTGTTCAAGCCCCAAGTTGGACACAGAGCCTACTTAAATAAATAAATTAATTAATTAATTAATTTTTAAAAAAATTTTAAACCATAAAATACATGTTTAAAGCTCTATAAAATATTCCTTACAACACTGTTTTAGTAAAGAATAATGGGAAGTTGGGGCGCCTGGGTGGCTCAGTTGTTAGGCGTCTGCCTTCAGCTCAGGTCATGATCCCAGGGTCCTAGGATCGAGCCCCACATCGGGCTCCCTGCTCCACAGGAAGCCTGCTTCTCCCTCTCCCACTCACCCTGCTCATGTTCCCTCTCTCGCTGTGTCTCTCTCTGTCAAATAAATAAATAAAATCTTTAAAAAAAAAAAAATAATAAAATGGGAAGTAAGCAAAAAAACCAGAAGTATGTATGTTTAATAACTAATAGCTGCTAATAATGCCACAGAATGTTGAAAAAGCTTTAAAAAGAGAAGCGTGGGAGTGCCTGGGTGGCTCAGTCAGTTAAGCATCTGACTCTTGATTTTGGCTCAGGTCATGATCTCAGGGTCCTGGGATCAAGCCCTGGGTAGGAGCTCTGCACTCACGGGGAGACTGCTTGAGGATTTCTCTTCCTCTCCCACTGCCTCTCCCTCCGCTTGCACTCTTACCCTCTCCCGTTCTCTAAAATAAATACATACATCTTTTTTAAAAAAATAAATAAATAGAGAGAAGAGGACCTCTGAAAGAGCCAAGATGCACAAAATGCATTAAATTAAAAAGGGAAAAACTATGAAGATCTCATTAAAAAAAAAGGATATATTTATACATAAAGGTATGTAAATACATACATTGCATTAGGATTAGTACCTATAAGCTAAACTGCTGACACAGTTATCTTGGAGGATAAAAAGTAGATGGCAGTTACAGGAATAACTTCAATTTTCGGTTTCACAATTTATTAATTGTACTATGCCCCCAATTTTAAAAAAAGGCACATCAAACTTGGGCCAGAATACTGCATCCTCAGTAAGAAGGAAACCTTCTGATTTAGGTAAGGTGGTAGTAAAGCATAAGAGAAATAGTAAAAAGTTACCAGTTACCCTTCTGATATTTGGGGATCAATATAAAGACTAATAAAGGGTAACAAAAGGAGGAATTAGAATGAAGATATCCTTATATAACTACTGTCTCTGAACCTAAACCTGTAATTATCTGTCTTAGTGCAGGCTTGTTTTATTATCCTTCACAGATCCTGTGCTGTACTCTACAAACTGAAGGTCTGTGGCAAGCTGCATCAAGCAAGTCTATCAGTGCCATTCTCCCAACAGCATTTGCTCACTGCCTCTATGTCTCATTTTGGTAATTCTCTCAATATTTCAAACTTTCTCATTATTGCTGTATTTGTCATGGTGATCGGGGGTCAGTGATCTTTGCTGTTACTACCGTTCGTTCTTTTGGGGTGCCATGAACCATACCACAGAAAATGGCGAACTTAATAAATGTTGTGCCTATTCTGACTGCTCCACCAACCAGCTGTTCCCATCTCTCTCCCTCTCCTAGGGCTTCCTCATTCTCTAAGACACAATATTGACATTAAGCCAATTAATAACCCTACAATGGCTTCTAAGTGTTAGAGTGAATGGAAGAGTTGCATGTCTCACACTTTAAATCAAAAGCTGGAAATGATACAGCTTAGTAAGAAGGCATGTTGAAAGCCAAGACAGGCAAAAGCTAGGCCTCGTGTGCCAAAAAATTAGCCACGTGGTGAATACAGAGGAAAAGTTCTTGAAGGAAATTAAAAGTGCTACTCCAGTGAACACATTAATAACAGGAAAGCAAAACAGACTTATTGCTGATATGGAGAAAGTGTTTGTGGTCTAGATAAAAGATCAAACCAGCCACACCATTCCCTTAAGCCAAAGCCTAATACAAACAAGGCCGTAACTCTCTTGAATTCCATGAAGACTGGAAGAGGTGAGGAAGCTACAGAAGAAGTTTGAAGCTAACAGAGGTTGGTTTAAGAGGTTTAAGGAAAGAAGCTATCTCCATAACATAAAAATGCAAGAAGTATTAATGTAAGAAGCTGCAGGAGGTTGCCCAGAACATCTAGCTAAGATCATAATGAAGGTGGCTACAATAAACAACAGCTTTTAAATGTAGACGAAATAGCTTTATATTAGAAGAGAATGCTATGACTTTCAAAGCTAAAGAGCAGAAGTCAATGCCTGGCTTCAAAGCTTCAAAGGACAGACTGACTCTCTTTTGGGGGGCTAATATAGCTGGTGACTTTAAGGTGAAGCCAGTGCTCAAAGACCCTTCCAAAATCCTAGGACACTTAAGAATTATGCTAAATCTATTCTGCCTATGTTCTATATATGAACAACAAAGCCTGATGGCAGCAAATCTGTTTACAACATGGTTTACTGAATATTTTATGCTTACTACTGAGACCTACTGGTAATAAAAAAAAGATTCTTTTCACAACATTAGTGCTGACAATGCACCTGATCACCCAAGAGCTCTGGGTAGAAATGACAGGCATAGTGTGTATGGCAGAAACTGCTGTTTGTCCCTCAGTATTCTTTCTGCTCTTCCTTTATTAACTAGAATCTCTTACTCTTAGTCAAGCACATGCCTGGCCAACTAAAGACTACATTTCCCAGCCCCACTTGTAGTTAAAGTATGGCCATGTGACTAATTCCTGGCTAATAGATGTGAGCAGCAATGAGGCATATTAATGATATCCTCAAAAAGAACAGGTGTGGCCTCTACTCTTGCTTTTCCTGCTCCTGCTGACTGGACCATACTATGAGAGGCTGAAGCACTAGATAGAAACTACATGTTAACATGACAGAGCACCAAGATGAAGAAACCTGGTTCCCCAACACTGTAAATCCTGGCCTGATTATATCTGTTGTTACATGTGAAAAATAAAGAAAATTACAAACTCTTCATTCAACTGAATAATATTCACAACAACAGTATTGTTTATCTATGAGGACGTGCCATAGCATCTCTTAAAGACTAGCTACTGGGGGTCAGTCAGTAGCACACGCAACTCTTGATCTCACGGTTTGTTGAGTTTAAGCCCCATGTTGGGCGTGGAGCCTACTTTAAAAAATAAATTAATTAAATTAAAAAAAAAAAGATTAGCTGCTAAACCTGTGCTTATATCAGAAAAGGATTTACCACTGAACACAGACCACCTACAAACAGCTGACATTCAACAAAACATTAGTATGTACATATTCATATACACTCACAGGCTATTCTTGCATAAGAGTATAGTCATCTGTAAGTCATCAGCATAAATCAGATGAAGGTAACTAAAAATGAGCACAATGTTATAATAAGGGCCATTTTAAAACCTTGATACTTACTGATACATTAGCACTGTCACTGCTTGCAATCTCAGCTGCCTTCTCGATTATCTGTTAAAAAAATTTTTTTAATTAAATTTTGGCACTCGTGTTCGTAAAATTTTAATTGTAAATGATTACAACTGTACTTAGACTACAAGAAACAATATAGGGTCTGGCATTTCTATGCTTTATAATGTAAACATGAATCTTAAATGCAAAATGGTATTATGTGGTGATTCCCAATCTTCAAACTCCTGACAACTGAGAGTCAATGGTATTATTATAAGGGACTGTAACTCCTTGGGTGCACTAGCATTGTCTGTAGATAAAATAAGCAAAGGCTTCAACATGTATGTGAAAGAATTTTTCTTTGGTATGTGAAAGAATTCTAAATACAGGTAAATATTTTCTGATTAAGAAAATGCAAAGGTATGTAAGAGTTACTAAATACGTAAGTTTTTGTCATTTGTCATTGGTTTTTCTAAATTAACAAAAGTAGAATATCAAGAGATAGTCTAAAAATATCTTTTGAATTCATTAAGTTCAAAACGGGCTCTGATTCTTGAAAAGATGGGAAAATCAGTGGTTAAAGAATCTGAAGATTTAGGGCGCCTGGGTGGCTCAGTTGGTTAAGCAACTGCCTTCGGCTCAGGTCATGATCCTAGAGTCCCGGGATCGAGTCCCACATCGGGCTCCCTGCTCAGCAGGGAGTCTGCTTCTCCCTCTGACCCTCTTCCCTCTCGTGCTCTCTCTCTCATTCTCTCTCTCTCAAATAAATAAATAAAATCTGAAAAAAAAAAAAAGAATCTGAAGATTTATATCCAGTTACTGAAGTACATAATCCTAAATGAATAATTTAACTGTATCCTCAAATGTATAGTGATAACTCCTATTCTATTTCATATGGTTGTTATAATGACAAAATGAGTTATTAAAATTAGTAAAATTATCAATAACCATAAAATTGTCTTGAAAAGCAAAATATACATAAGTGATCACAACAAAAATCATTAAATTAAATAAAAAGAATACAGGGAACTTTCACTTTTTCTATCTGTGTTATTTGATTTTTTAAATGATCACATATAAATTATACAATTTTAAAAACCCAGTAAGTATAAATATATTCATACATATTTAAAGACAAACCCTCTATCCCAAATTGATCTTCAAAGACAGACTCTCTAAGAGATTACAAAGGTAAAAGGAAAGTTTAGTGACTTAAGCAATGCTGAAATAAAACATTTTAAAGAACTGGACTTCTAAACTACTTGTATTTGCATTGATATTCTATTTGTAAAAAGGCTTCAAAAAGCACCTCATTTGATCCAAAAGAAACTATAACTGATTGTTGAACACATACTATAAGTGAACACAAAAATAGTCATAGCTTGGAGTATGAAATGTATCACAAGTAGCTATGCCTTCTGATTAAATTGCTATCCTAAGGAAATAAAGCCATGGCATGAATGCATGGATGATTCAAAATGTACCTTTTTCTACTCAACGGTAAGGTATACGGTTCTTGACATATTTGGGATTTCTACTGCACTAACCACAAAATTTAATTTGGCTGTATATTACTGATCAGAAATCATATGTGGATAAAATTCAATTAAAATGAGACTAAAGAAGAAACATTAGGTAACAAATTTAATTTACATATTACTTTAAAAATATATACAGGTCTGGTAATGCTGAATTTTAAGATACAAATAAGTTTAAAGGTGGATTAACTTGAATATTATTCAGTATAATATCAATTTTTAAAGGAAGCTTATTCTCACATAGATTTAAGGAAATAAACTTGTTACTATCTGAGAATTTGCTCCAAGATTTTCTCATAAAAATCGCATCAATCATACCTGAAACAAAGATGCCAAACCTTAAGATAAAACATATGACAGCTTAGCTCTCAGAATGTAAATTAGCATAGCCCCATTTTCAACTCCACCAGATACCCCCAATACCCAAGATAAGCAGTTTGTATACTAAAGAAATGTGTTTAGAAATGGAAGTCCTTGCTATAGATTCTACACAAATAACAGTACCTTAGGAAGTCTACTAATAGTAACATTCAACATAAATCATTTGTTCTTTGAATACCAATTCTAACACAGCAGTGACTATGTCTTTAATCCCTAAACTAACATGCTGGGCAAGCTTCAATGTATATTTCACATGCTCAGACTTATACGAATGCATTTACAGCAGTTTTAAATTCAAAAGAAACTCAGAGAACAATTATGACTTCCTCATTTTATAAATGAGAAATCTGACCTCCAGAGATATTATGTCTCACCTGGTCAGTGATAAAGCCAAGATTAAATACAAGTTTAGTTGGCTCCAGGCTCAGTGGTCTTTCCACTGAATCAAGCTGCCAATGTATGTGATGTTTAGAAGAGAAACAAACATGTAAAGCTTAAACCATAAACATGCAGAGCCAAGAACTAATGATTCAGTGATTTTCATGCATAGTGGTCCTTTAAATAATGAGCTTACCTTATCGAAGGGTGGATAATAATAAGGTTGTTTTTTATTCTCTGGGAATTTGATATGCAAAGCTGTTGCATTTTCAGTATATGGATTTGTTTGAACAGTTCCCATTGGATTCAACATTTCTTCAAGTTCATCTAAAATATGCAAATAATTTTGATTCTTAAAAAATGTTTTTAAAACTAAACTAAAATAAATCCTTAAGAGAAAAGTATTTTAAAAGTATGTCACCTAAGGAATTTGGCAGACATCTCTAAAATGAGAAAGTTTATAAAAATACCTACCTCACCTCTTTCTGCAAATTTGACAAGTATCCTCAATCTTGAAAAAAAAAAACTTAATTGGAATTGCTCTCCATCATAATAAGGTGACCCACAGAATTTTTTTATTACTTCACCACATATATGGATTCCTTATTTTCCCTGGTCATCACAGTACCCAAACTGATTATTTTGAGAGTCATCAATAACATTCTTTTGGACAAATCTAATGTTTATGCTCCTCAATTATCCCATAAACTGCTGATACAGTTAAAGGGCTCTCTGGTAGTTTCTGCAACACTCCATTCCAGTGGTACTCCTTTAACCGAATGAACTGCTTATTTCTTTAAGGCACTCCCTCTGCTCCACCATGGTCCATTCACAGAACTGGGCATGGGAACCTTAGATTTCATTGTTCTCATAAAACTTTTTCATTTCACTGGTAAGTAAACTGTTGAAGAGACAGTAAACTCAAGAGAACAGAATTAGCAGTACAAACTAAAGTCTCTCCTCTCCAAACTATTATCTCCTTCCTTATACTGATTTTTAGCACAGTTGTTCTCTCCTAAGGAAGTAAAAATCCACTGTGTCCAGGCCTAATGTCCAGATATTATGCATACTCAATTATTTACCAATGCTAGAAAATACTTTTTTAAAGATTTTATTTATTCATTTGAGAGAGAGAGAGCACGAACTGGGGGAAAGGCAAACTCCCTGCTGAGCAGGAAGCCCAACTGGGCGGGGGGGAGTCCCAGGACCTGGAGATAGTGACCTGAGCTGAAATGAAGGCAGACACCTAATTATTTGAGCCACTCAGGAGCCCGGCTAGAAAATCTTTATAGAGTATTTCCAAGTTTCAGCTCGTTGATCAATTCTTTGCTTGAGTTGTTTAATACTCTCAAATTTCAGATTCTGTTATCACCCAGAAGGAAGCAATTCTCATCATTTATACACCTCTAAAGCAGATAGATTTCTCAGCAAATTAAAATCCTATACTTATGCTATCTGGTAGCATTACACTCCTTTGTCCTATCATACACAATCTATCTAAAGTAAAATGTATGGTGCCTAGGTGGCTCAGTCATTAAACGTCTGCCTTCGGCTCAGGTCATGATCCCAGGATCCTGGGATTGAGCCCCGCATTGGGCTCCCTGCTCCACTGGAAGCCTGCTTCTCCCTCTCCCACTCCCCCTGCTTGTGTTCTCTCTCTTGCTCTTTCTCTCTCTCTCCGTCAAATAAATAAATAAAATCTTTAAAAAAATAAAAATTAAAAAAAAATAAAGTAAAATGTAGCATTTTGGTATTCTTATTAGCCCCAAACATAGAGAGGTAACCTTGCTTAAAAGTAATTACAAAAAGGCACACTAAAATATTTTATAAACAGAGTACAAATTGGTACAACCTCTACTGGAGAGCAATTTGTGACTATCAAAATTACAAATGTATTTATTCTTTTTTTCATTTTAAAATTCCAAGTTTTTATTTTTTTTTTAAGTTTTTATTTTAATTCCAGTTAGTTAACATAGAGTGTTGTATCAGCTTCAGGTGTACAATAACAAATGTATTTATTCTTTAACTCAATAGACCCACCTCTATGAATTTATCTTAGATATATACCTGCACATAAGCAAGATTATTGATTGTAACACTGCTTAAATTATCAAAAGGTAAGTCTGCTTTAAGAACAGCAGCAGTACTCTATATAGATACTAAGTTAAAAGGGCGAAAAGGAGAACACTGCACAGAATGCTACTTTAATAGGAAGAAAAATAGAAATCTACATTTGTATTTCCTAGTGTATACACGAAGAAATCTGGAAGATACAAAAGCAACCAGCAATGTGATTATATACCATTTAATGATGGCCGAGGGACTCGAGACAATAGATTATTTGAAGTTCCTTTGTTTCAGCTTCACTCCTACTGGGATAAGGTGACAATTCTAGAGCTGATACATGTATAGCAAATGTGTTCATTTATTATTTTTCATATTACATTTTGTTAGAGATGAAGTCAGGCTCATGGCATGCCAAGTTAATAGTGCCCAAAATTGTCTTATTTTGCTAAAAATACCAGTCAAGTTGCTTGGTGATTCTGGAGAACATGTGTGAGTCTAAATTAAAATTTTCAAAACAGTATTAACTGCTGAAATGCATAATTTTTACTCTAACTATGAAGCTCATAGTTACTCTTAAGAAATGTATAAATGGGGGCGCCTGGGTGGCTCAGTCATTAAGCGTCTGTCTTCAGCTCAGGTCATGATCCCAGGGTCCTGGGATTGAGCCCCGCATTGGGCTCCCTGCTCAGTGGGAGGCCTGTTCTCCCTCTCCCACTCCCCCTGCTTGTGTTCCCTCTCTCGCTGTATCTCTCTGTCAAATAAATAAATAAAATCTTTAAAAATGTGTAAATGCACACTACTCTCCTATATTTGGGGGAAAACATGATTAGTAAAAACTATTTCAGGTATATGGAGGAAAGGGTAGAAACTGAAGAATATATACATACATAAAATATTAGAACATGAGTTTTAAATATGTCTGTGAATAACTGATTATCTAAAGCCAATTTCTCAGATGTCAACTACTAATAAATGAGTATTTTCAAATGTCTGTCACCCACAAATACTTTTAAAATGCAAGTAAGTTCACAATTTTATTAATTATATTAAAGAACTATGAAGGCAGGGGGAAAAAAAAGAAAACCACTATTATAATGCAAAGTTTACACTAAAAATTTCAAACACTCGGGAAAAGCAGTATAGAATAATGGAAAGAATCAAGCAGTCTTTTGTACAAATCCTACTTTTGAACCAATTTGTAAGACTTAACTAACTTATCTCTAAGGTTCACTTTTCTCATCTGTAAAATGGAGGTATGTAAATGGAGATAAAATGGAGATAATGGAGATAAAACTATCTACCTTCTTGGGGTGCTCTGAATAACATTTCAGAAATATAGGCATATGGAAGGTGCTCCTCTTAGCTCAAATTTCAGGTTAAAGCCAACTAAACACTTACTTACTGTGTTTTTACTATTCTTCCCATACTAGTGAATATTCCTTCTATTAGTGTAGAAATTTAGTACAACTACAAGCAAAAGGGTTGTTATAAAGAAGACACTGTTCCTTAGGAGAATTTCTCCAAAATCTATAAAAATAAAACTTTTAAAGCAAGAACATATTCACCGAGATAACAAATATATTCAGATACAAATCACTTTTTAAATACATTAAAACAATCTGTGGGAATCTGTTTTAGAATAAATAATAAAGATACGAAAAGATGCTTCTTTACTAAACTGAAAGAATAGTGAGTCATAAAGAAACATTAACTAGTCCACATGCCAAAAGTTACTCTTTAAGGATTAGGATATAAGTCTTACCAGGAAATGAAGACCAGCTGTGCAATATTATGTCTCCAGATCTCAACTGTCCTTTAAAGTCAAAAACCATCGTATTTACCCAGGCTACAGGATAATGCTGTTGAAAAAGATACCACTGCATAAATATGCTGAAAAAGAACTTTAGCATGTAAACATGTACTTGCCCTTTGTTTCAAACATTTAGATGGAGAAATTTCTAGAGTTCCAGATGATTTCCAAAATATCCAAAATAAAACAAGATATACAAGGAAAAATGTTCAAGATCTTTACAATGGTTCAAGAAAACTCTGAAAGCCAATTAATGTCTCATCATGAAATAATGTATCCAAAAAACATTATTTATTGTATAAACATTAAATGATGAGGAATTTTTAATGATTCAAGAAAATACGTGTGATATGTTAGGTTATAAGTTTTATGAGCTTTAAGCCACAGTAAACCTTAATGTAGGAGAAGGCAATGTCTGCAGGCATTGTAGAATTTATTTATACTTCTTAGAAGGAAGCATAGACACCTAGACCAATTAACTTGGTCACAGTGTATCAAAAAACCTTATAGTCAAATACTTTGAGTAAAATTCTTTATCTGTGTAAGAAAAAGTACTAAGGAAGTACCTCGTCTGTGACTTTTACACCCTAAAATTTATTTTTTAAAAACTGTATGATAATAACCAGAGGAAAAACCTGCTTAATTCTTACATTAAAGAATAAAGGACACAAATTCATGTACATAAATATAGTAACCAGGTTTTTTTTAAACATATAAAATTCATGTCCCCATCCCTCCAAAACAACTTTTCATAAACTTAAAGGAAAATGAAAAAAAGACAGGACTAAAAATATGAAATGGAAGATGAGAATATGAGAACAGGTACACCATCCTTTTTCCATAATTTCAAAATCTAAGAAACTGAAAACTAAAAGTTTATTCATAATTCATATGACAGCAAAACATGGCCAGAAATGGCATGAAGTTAACTGATATTCTGCATTTGTCTCATTTAATGTGAATATTCATATTCACTGCTAGTGATGTGTTTGATTACAGATTTGTGCCCCAGGCCCACAGGTGTGCTGAGTAAAGTATGTCATATGATCTTTCTAAAACTCACAAAATTCTGAATGTTCAAGCATATGTGGCACACAGAATTTCAATTAAGGTACTGTGGAAATATAATTTTCTTAATCTTTTCATTCTTTTTTATCTATATTTTCTAAAGTATTATATTTATAATGGAACACTTATAGTATGATATTTGCTAAAATAATCTGCCAAAAGAGAAATAAATGAGGAGATAAAAATGAAGATTTATCATCTTTTTAAAATCACTTCATAGGGACCAAAGTTATATGCTATAATTTCACGTTACTCAATTATTTCAAAGAGTCTTAAAATTATTCCATTGTAAAAATTTTTCAGTAGTGTATAATTACCACTTTCCCAGATTTCCGGATGGTCTGATATTTACAGGGATTAATAGTTTTAGTCGACTTTTTCGTTTTCACTTTATCCAAAACTGCATAAACAGCAAAACATAATCGAGCCATTCGTGGAAGGTCACATGTATTTATATCAAATTCCAGTGGTTCATTCCAAATGTGATCATTTTTCCCTGATATCTCTGAGCTTACGATGGTTTTACAGAGGAGTTCAGTACCATGAAAAAGGCCAGCCCTGACATGAACCTGTAATGAGGGAGACAAAAACAAACACAGAATTATGAATACTGCACCACTGAAACACCTTTACTCTGAAAAACAAACATGTACTGGGAGAAGCAGCACACCAACTCTAGGAAAAACTTTCTCCATAGAACCATCAGGCTGTAAGTAATCAGTATATAATTCACTGAACTTTATTTTAATCTATCTTTCACTTAGTAGGTAAACCAACTAAAAAATGCAGTATGTCTCAATGGTATAAACAGATCAATAGAAACCAAGACCATAAGTATAAAAACTATTATCATATGCTCACCTCCACTGACTGCATTTACTTGGGGTCTTGTCTTATTCTTCTGTATAATTGGAAAGTAAGTGATGGAGAAAATGTCTCCAAAGTCTCTTTCTAATTCTAAATAATGTACAAACTGGTCGTTACAAGAGCCACCTTCTTTTTTTTTTTTTTAATATTTTACTTATTTATTTGAGAGAGAGAGCATGAGAGAGAGAGCATGAGAGGGGGGAGGGTCAGAGGGAGAAGCAGACTCCCCGCTGAGTAGGGAGCCTGATGCGGAACTTGATCCTGGGACTCCAGGATCATGACCTGAGCCGAAGGCAGTGGCTTAACCAACTGAGTCACCTAGGCCACCTTCTTAAAGATATTCTATCCATATTTACAACTATCCTACACATCATTGTTTTTCATTTTTTCCTAAAGACACAGGTCCAGAGTGATGCAGGACATATGTGCAATGTCCAAGAAAATTTTACTCATTTATATAGTTTTTTAAATGACATAACCCAATTATCTCTAAACTTAAAAGTGAGTAGTACAGAACTAGAACAAATAATCCTAAAGTGTATATGGAATCACAAAAGACTCCCAAAGAGCCAAAGCAACCTTGAGAAAGAACAAAACTGGAGGCATCACAATCCCAGATTTCAAGATACACTACAAAACTGAAGTAATCAAAGCAGTATTACGCTAGGTGAAATAAGTCAGAAAGACAAATTCCACATGATTTCACTTATCTATGAAATCTAAAAACAAACAAAGCAGGAAAAGACCCATAAATACAGAGAAAAACTGATGGTAGCTAGAGGGGATAGGGGAAGGGGATGGGCAAATGGGTGAAGGGGCGGAGGTACAGGTTTCCAGTTACGGAATGAACAAGTCACAGGGATGAAAGGTACAGCATAGGGAATATAATCAATGGTACTGTAACAGTGTTGTATGGTAACATATAGTAGCTACACTTGTAGTGAGCATAGCACAATGCATGGAGTTGTACAATTACTATGCTGTACACCTGAAATTAATTTAACACTGTGTGTCAACTATACATCAGTACAACTGGTTGACTAATAAGTTAAAAAGTGAGTGGTGAAAGTAGAACTAAAAACAATACCAAAACACAGACTGACTTAATGAAATACTTTATGGTCAAATGTTTTTATATTGATTTATTCAAATGTGATATTAGCATACTATAGTACTCAATTTACTGTTTACTGAATAAATGAATACATGTGAATATATAGGTTCATCTTTAATTTAAAATGGGCTTATCAATAAAAATTGACTTATCAGAAGAGTTACTATCCTTGTTTTGAAAAGGAGTATCAAGAATACCCATTCTATCTAGGGGCGCCTGGGTGGCTCAGATGGTTAAGCATCTGCCCTCGGCTCAGGTCATGATTCCAGGGTCCTGGGATCGAGCCCCACATCGGGCTCCTGGCTCAGCAGGGAGCCTGCTTCTCCTTCTCCCTCTGCCTATCTCCCTGCTCATGCTCTCTCTCTCTGTATCTCTGTGTCTCAAATGAATAAATAAAATCTTTAAAAAAAAAAAAAATTACAAAAAAAAAAAAAAGAATACCCATTCTATCTAAAAATAGAAACATATTTAAATAGAAATACAAAATTTTAAGTAATACCATCAATTTTTAAAATTATAAATATTTATATTAGAATTATTTTAAAAGCTATTAAAATTATGTTATAATTGCATAACTAAAACTATAGGTTAGTAGACTACACATTTCATAATGTAACAGGGCAAGAACGGCTTACTTTAACCAACAGTATTCATTTATCTAACTCCTGCAAAATAAACACAGATTGGGGTGCCTGGATGGCTCGGAGCCTGATGTGGGGCCAATCTCACAACCCCGAGACCATGACCTGGGCTCAGTGTGGGGTCTGCTTAAGATTCTCTCTCTCCTTCTACCTCTGCCCCTCCCTCCTGCTCGCCCACACACTCTCTCTCTCAAAATAAATAAAATCTTAAAATAAAAATAAACGCAGATTAAAGGGTTAGATATGTTTAAATCACTAAAAACCTAATTAAAAAGAAAAACTATTAAAAAGCTATCAGAATAACTACTGAAGCTGGGTGTTGGGTTCACGGAAGTTTATTACACTATTCTCTCTACTTTTGCGTATGTTTGAATTTTTCCTTTAAAAAAAATTTCAAGCTAAAGAGAAGAAAATTATTTATTCCAAATACAGATGGATTATTATTACATAGTAATCCATCTGATAAGTAAAGATTAAAGTAATAGGGATTATAAAAAATTGCTAAAAGCACTTGCAGTAAATTCTCAGGCCACCAAGAATTTTTATCTGAACACACACCTGATTCCCTTCAACTTCACAGAAAAGGGATTATTCCTCCTACTCAAAACCTCTAGTTCCATCTTGCTCCAATTTCCCAAGTACTTAGACCTTGCTCCTTTGCTTCTCTGAATTGGAAAAACCCCCTCCCCAGCAGGCTATAAAACCTTTGCATTTCTCTCCCATGTCAAACTCAAACAAAAATCTTCTTTAGAACCTAACTAATCATAATGAGAATGGTGCCAGCATCTACTTAGACACTCATGTTTCTTACTTTCAATCCATAATCAAACCTATATTGTAATACAAGGGGAAACTGGTTTATGATGTAATCTTATTATTTAAAAAAAATTTTTTAATATATTGATTTATTTTTTTTAAGTAGGCTCTATGCTCAATGTGGGGCTTGAACTCACAACCTTGAGATCAAGAGTTACATGCTCTACCAACTGAGCCAGCCAGGCACCCCTATAATGTACTCTTAAATGAAAAATAAAATAAAAAAAGACAATACATATGCACTAAAAGCATATTCACATTTTGATGGTGCAAAGAAATGAATACAAATAAAACTAGTTATGGTAGGATAGCAAGAATATTGGTGATTTATCATTCTCTTAAGTGATCTTGGATTATATTTTATAATGTTAGCTTTAAAATATATTTTTTTAAGATTTTATTTATTTATTTGACAGAGAGAGACACAGTGAGAGAGGGAACACAAGCAGGGGGAGTGGGAGAGGGAGAAGCAGGCTTCCCACCGAGCCACCCAGGCACCCCTCAATGGTTTAAATTCTATTCCTCTTTAGTAGTCTTAATTGGCAATGACTTTGCTGCGCACCTTTCCAACCCAACCACCAGCGTGGCCCCCATCTGCCTCTAGCTGTGCCACAGTGTTTTTTTTTCAGTTCTTAAGGCATGCCAGGGGAGTTTGTCTTTGCCCAGGCAGTAGGCACTCCTTTCCTTTCCTCCTGTTGAACTCCTTTTAAGATAATGACTGGTGTGATAGTGGTGGAACCTTTCCTAACCTCCTGATAAGCTAAAATTACCATTCACAGTTTGTTTATAAACTGGTGCTCAATCTTCCTGAGGTATATTAGGGAGGAAAAGAAAACTTCGAAATCTGGACTTTGTGCTCTTCCTACTTCCCATATAATTTTACTAACACTAAATGCCATTTATTGAGCATTTCATGATGGCGCCATTTCTTCATTGCTTAGGAGAAAATAATTTGGTTCTTATAGGCAATTACAGTTTTCTTTATAGAATAATTGTTATTCCTATTTTGTCATGGCTATTAAAAATACTAGTATAGTAAGTGTCTCATAGTTTAGATACTTTGAGTACAGCATAAAGGAAAATGCAAAGATTTCGTAAAAGTGTTGTTGTATAATTCCTTCTTTATAATTACTGTTATATTCTTTACAGAGTAAAAATGAATCCCCAGACATTTTGCTTTATTTAGGGGAACACAGGGAAATAGCATTTAAAGTAGTGTAGAGACATGGACTTAAAAGTTGCTTGACATTGTCTATTACTTACTTATTTAAATTTTGACACTGTTTAAAAACAGGTAACCCTGAATGGGTTTTTTTTTTCAAAAAAGATTTTATTTGAGAGAGAGAGAGAGAGAGAGCACTCGTGTGTGTGCACATGCGAGTGGGGGGGAGGGGCAGAGGGAGGGAGAGAGAGAATCTCAAGCAGACTCCACACTGAGTGTGGAGTTCAATGCAAGGCTAGATCCCACGACCCTGAGGTTATAACCTGAGCCGAAATCAAGAGTGACACACTCAATTGACTGAGCCACACAGGCGCCCTGAAAGGTTGTTTTTAAAATGATTTTCATTTTCACTCATACTTGCATTAAATTTAATGAGTTTTGGATTGATTGTGAGCATTTGGTGTTATGCCTGTATTTAGGATCTTAAATTTAGATCATCCAGCTATTTTGTGTGGCACTTTCTCTAGAATAATAATTTTTAAAATATTTTAAAGATGAGGGCACCTGGGTGGCTCAGTCATTAAGCGTCTGCCTTGGGCTTAGGTCATGATCCCAGGGTCCTGGGATCGAGCCCCGAATCGGGCTCCCTGCTCAGCGGGAAGCCTGCTTCTCCCTCTCCCACTCCTCCTGCTTGTGTTCCCTCTCTCGCTGTCTCTCTCTGTCAAATAAATAAATAAAATCTTTAAAAAAAAAAAAGAATTTAAACTACTAAAAGACAACTTTGTTTTCAGGTAAGGTAAAAGTCTGGGTGTAAGGTAAGGTATGAAAACAGAGGCAAGGAGATCAGTGGCGGGAGGCTGTTGCTGTAATTCGGGGAGAGACAGTAAAGGCTTGAACTATGAAATGTTCAGGAAGACAAAGAGGAAAAAATGGATAGTAAAGTATTTCAATGAGGTAGGATCAACAGTGTGTGATCAACTGATTAAATATGGTAGGTAAGGGAGAGTGGCGACTCCAGCTGCTTTACCAAATATAAGAGGAAAAGTAGTTAAAGGAGTTAAGAGTGAGTTGGGGGACAATAAATAAAGTTGGCTTTAGAAATGTGTACTGAGGATGTGAAAACAGGAGTCTGGAACTGAAGAGCTATCTGGGCTACAGGCAACAGTTTGAGAATCATAAGCAAAGGAGGTACAGTTTTTTCAATTTTCTTAAAAGGGGATATCAGTAATTGTTTTACAAGACGTGAAGAATCCAAATGAGAGGAAAAACACTAAGAGGTGTTGCTGAGGCAAGGCCCACATGCCTCAAGCAAACAATCCATCTGACCTCTGAGTTCTGTGACCTCAAAACCTCCATAGTACTTCCTCTCTTTCCCCTCAGCCACACAAACCTAAACACATCCAGAATTTGACTTTGCCACACCCTAGCATCTCCAAATCACTAACTGCTACATCTCACTCTCTACCCACCTCCCTTCCAACTCACTCTGACACTCCTACAGGAAAATCTGCTTGCCCTCTTTAAGGCCTCCATTTCAGTGACCAACACTTCCCCCCAATCCCCGCTTTTCTCTATCACCTTTGTCTGCCTTTGCCTTCACCAAAACTCTGCCAATGTGCCTCTCTCTCACATTCATCCAAAGTCCATATCCTGGATAAACCTAATTACCTGCCTTTCCTCCATACTACATGTTTTGGGATCAACCAGCACCATGACTGACCAGTCTCAAATGTAAAATTATTCTCTCATCACTGCAAGAACATTTCTTACCTTTAATTAACTGCTGAAAACTTGCATAACCATTTACTCTCCTATAAGATGAGCCTTCCTCATATTCAATAAAACTATTTAAAAAAATAATGTAAAACCCCTATTTAACCTCTTTTTTGGGTTAGGTTTTCTGTTACCTGAAGATGACATGCTTTGATGGATACCTCCTGTCTGTCAATCTATACTATTTAGAAGTGATAAAATATTAGAATAATGAAATACTAGTCCATTGTTATTTATAAGGTAAGGAAAGTAATGAGAAAGATCAAATTATGTAGCTAATAAAAAAATCAGAATCCAATACTCACCAACTACAGATCATTGTTACTAAATTGAGAAGTCATGTCAGTGGGCAGATTGAGGATGGCATATATGTTGGGATGAAGTAAAGGGTTTAAAGAGTATTTTTCTCCCAGAAAAATGCAGGTTGCTTCATATGCACCTGATGCTCCACAAACCTCCAAGTAAAGATCTTTGGGGGATGGGGTGGGGGTTGTCATCTATTCACACATGATCCCCCCCTTAGGAACTTCATGTTCCTAAGACTACTTTAATTCTACTCTAGGCTCACCTGACCTTAAATGGCCACAGAAAAGTCTCTGCTGCCTCAACCTTACCCAAAACCCAGTTCGAGGTAAAAATATGCGTACAGAATTTCCTGAAAGATACACAATATATTTATTTCTTCGGGAAATTCAAATATTACCATTCAATTAAAGATAAACCATCACATAGTTGAGTATAATACCTAGACTGAATTACTTTGGTCTCTTATAGAATGACTTTTTCCTGGGGTGCCTGGGTGGCACAGCTGGTTAAGCCTCTGACTCTTGGTTTCGTCTCAGGTCATGATCTTGGGGTCCTGGGCTCTGCGCTCAGTACAGAGTCTGCTTAAGACTCTCTCTCCCACTATGGACTCTGAGAAACAAACTGAGGGTTCTAGAGGGGAGGGGGTGGGGAGGATGGGTTAGCCTGGTCATGGGTATTAAAGAGGGCACGTATTGAATGGAGCACTGGGTGTTATACGCAAACAACGAATCATGGAACACTACATCAAAAACTAATGATGTAATGTATGGTGATTCACATAATAAAATTAAATTTAAAAAAAAAAGGGTCTCTCCCCCTCTGCCCCTCCCTGCCTGCGTTCTCTCTCTCTCTCGAAATAAATAAATCTTTTAAAAAACGACTTTTCCTATTGTACTGTCAATATTATATTTTAAGTCTAGCCAGTGAAAAGATTCTATAAAGGAAAGATATGTGGAGGCGCGTGGGTGGCTCAGTTGGTTAAGTGGCTGCCTTCGGCTCAGGTCATGATCCCAGGGTCCTGAAATCAAGCCCCACATTGGGCTCCCTGCTCAGCAGAGAACCTGCTTCTCCCTTTCCCTCTGCCTGCCGCTCTGCCTACTTGTGCTCTCTCTCTATCTGTCAAATAAATAAATAAATAAATAAATAAATAAATAAATAAATAAATAACTTTAAGAAAGATATGTGAGACGCGCCTGGGTGGCTCAGTTGGTTAAGCGTCCAACTCTTGGTTTTGGCTCAGGTCACAATCTCAGAGTCATGATTTGGAGCCCTGCTTCAGCCTACGCGGTCAGCAGGGAGTCTACTTGAGATTCTCTCTTCCCCTCTCCCCACCCATGTGCTCTCTCTCTTTAAAATAATAAATCTTTAAAAAAAAAAAAATGAATGAATCTCTAAATTCTACATCTGAAACTAATACACTATATGTTAATTAAATTGAATTTAAATTTTAAAAAAAAGAAAGATGTGAAACATTATTTTATCTACTGTAATGATGCTAGTATGGGTGTTGGTGCCCACTCTTATCTCCTACTGTGTCTCCTTCAGAAGGAACCACTAACATCTCTCAATTTATAGTAGTATCAGGATGAGTTCCAAACCCATGAATAACTAGTTTGTTTATCTTAGGAGTTTCTGAATATAACTGATATAACTGATCATGTTTTCTTTGTTTTGACCACTAGCTATATTGCAAGAGAGCAAAATCTGTAGTCCAACAACAAGCAGTTATGGAGGATCTTACTATACTTCACTTACTGTGAATCTTGCTCCTGACTTTTTTGACTATTAAATATCCTCAATTATTTTCTAAAAAGTCAAAATTTTGTATAGGGACACTGTGTATGTTGAGAGACAGAGACAAAGAGACAGAGAGGGATCAAGCACACGTACACTTAGCTCAAACATTTGTAAAGTGAGATTCGGTAAATCATAAATAAAACAAAACATACATAAGACACATTTTGCATCTTTTGTATGATAGGACAGAATGAATTTGAGGATAAAAATTCTATTCAGTTCTTACTCTTGGTGACCCTGAACATTTACGAGACCTACGAATTTATCACCTTTTGAATTCGGAATACTTTATTCAGAAAAATTACAAGTTTAAAGAAATGAATATTTTTCAATGTTTTTGTAATAAAAACAAGCTACTTAAATTGCTAAACTTGAAAATGTTAGCATCTCTTGGTTTTTGACAATTTTTGAGAATAAGAACATATAGGAGTCTACTCCGTAAGTAGTCAAAAAATATTAGTATTTAAAGAACCAAAACAAAAAATGCTAGCTGTTATTCCAACAACCAACTTCTAACAGAATTCAGATATAAGGAGTGAAGTAAAATTATGGATCAGGTGGCTACAAAGCTCAAAAAAACTCAAGTATAATGAACTCGAAAAGTTCTATACTAGCTATAAACAGCAACAGCAAAGGGTGTGATCCAGAAAAGAATAATAATAAAGACTCTAACCAAAGCATGGGTGGTAACAATAAAAAAAAAGAGACCCTGCATATTCTGAAGAAATGTGTTGAAATATTACTCATTATCTAATTAGTCAAAGTGTGATTTAAGACCAAGTCATTAAGATTATATATCTACTTGAGAAATCTCCTAGTAATTTGCTAAAATAATTCAAGTTGATACATAGTTAAAAACAAACAAGAATACTAAAAGTGACCTACATTTAAAATAAAGTGGAAACAATAGCCAAACTATGGAAAGAGCCAAGATGTCCATCAACAGATGAATGGATAAAGAAGATGTGGTATATATATGATGGAATATTATGCAGCCATCAAAAACAACAACAACGAGATCTTGCCATTTGCAACGACGTGGATGGAACTAGAGGGTATTATGCTAAGTGAAATAAGTCAATCAGAGAAAGACATGTATCATATGATCTCACTGATATGAGGAATTCTTAATCTCAGGAAACAAACTGAGGGTTGCTGGAGTGGTGGGGGGTGGGAGGGATGGGGTGGCTGGGTGATAGACATTGGGGAGGGTATGTGCTATCCCGAGCGCTGTAAATTGTGTAAGATTGTTGAATCACAGACCTGTACCTCTGAAAGAAATAATACATTATATGTTTTAAAAAAAAAGAAGATAGTAGGAAGGGAAAAATGAAGGGGGGGGAATCAGAGGGAGAGACGAACCATGAGAGACTATGGACTCTGAGAAACAAACTGAGGGTTCTAGAGGGGAGGGGGGTATGGGCATGGGTTAGCCTGGTGATGGGTATTAAAGAGGGCACGTACTGCATGGAGCACTGGGTGTTATACGCAAACAATGAATCATGGAATACTACATCAAAAACTAATGATGTGGGGCGCCTGGGTGGCTCAGTCGTTAAGCGCCTGCCTTCGGCTCAGGTCATGATCCCAGGGTCCTGGGATCGAGCCCCGCATTGGGCTCCCTGCTCCGCGGGAAGCCTGCTTCTCCCTCTCCCACTCCCCCTGCTTGTGTTCCCTCTCTAGCTGTGTCTCTCTCTGTCAAATAAATAAATAAAATCTTTAAAAAAAAAAAAAAACTAATGATGTAATGTGTGGTGATTAACATAACATAATAAAATTTTTTAAAAAGTTGTATGGGCATACAATAAAAAAAAAAAAAGTGGAAAAAAAACCCCTGTGTTTTCTGAACTTAGAATCTCCCATAGTAGCAGAATTAAAGAGAAGTTTTTGTTTTCAGAAAAATCAGTAAGCAAAACTATACTCTGAACTTGCATCACATGGAATTTAGTCAAAACTGTCCCATTCCCTGATGCTTGGTCTGAATCATCTTCAGGCTGTGAAAAGAATTTTAAAGCACCATCATGCTTATCACAGTCATGTTTTATTGTCCAACTTTAGTAAACTTCCAGAGACCCTTTTTCACAAGCCCCAGAACATTTGGAGAACAAGAAAAGGCAGGCTTTATCATGCAAAGAACTTTCCACTGTGCTACAGCAAGGATGTGCCAAAGCTACACACACAATTCCTGAATTCAACAATTAAAAATGTTTCTGTGTTGGGCAAGACATGAAACTTTTTCCCAACATTACACCTAATTTCCTTCTTGTTCAGTAATAATGGCCAAAATCCACTACTTTCTACCTTTAGATATGAGACACAAAAAAAAGGTCAAGTGAGATGAATAAGCTGAAATTCCCATGGTTTCATGAAGGGCATCACTTTGTAAAGAGGCAGATTTGTTCTGGCTTTTGGGAGGAGTGTTACGCTATCTTTAACTAAGAATATAAAGATGTTAGAGATAGTTACACTAAAATGTATTAATTCATAACACAAATATTTAATTAGCGTTCCAGGCACTGATAAGAAGAGAAAAAAATTAAGATAGTTTCCTTCTTTCCTGAGGTTATATATATATTTTAACAGTTTAGGTGTGCTGACACCCATGTAAGTAGGCTATGAGGTGTTATGACTTTTGACTAAGCGTGCTATGAGATGTACATGAGCTTGAAATTCTCTGGGTTTATCCTATCTGTGGTTCATTGAGCTTCTTGAATCTGTTATATTTATGTCGTTCACCAGGAAAGCGCCCAATGATAATTTCTTTAAATAGTTTTTCTGAACTGTATTCTTTTTCTTTCTGGAACTCAGATTACACATGTTCAACCTTCTGATATTGTTACACACAGGTATTTGAAGCTATGAAGAGTTTTTTTCTCCCTCAATCATTTTTCTCTATTTTGTTCAAATTGGAAATTTTTTTTTTTCTAAGATTTTATTTATTTATTTGACAGAGAGAGAGACAGCAAGAGAGGGAACACAAGCAGGGGGAGTGGGAGAGGGAGAAGCAGGCTTCCCGTGGAGCAGGGAGCCCAATGTGGGGCTCGATCCCAGGACCCTGAGATCATGACCTGAGCCGAAGGCAGACGCTTAACCGACTGAGCCACCCAGGCGCCCCGGAAATTATTTTTATTAATCTTAAAATTCACTGACTCTTTCCTTTCTCATTACCATTTCACTACTAAGTCCATTCAATGAGTTTTTAAATGATAAGTTATTGTATTTTTCAGTTCTAAATTTTCCATATGGTTCCCATTTTATCTTCTATTTCTTGGCTGAAACTATTTTTCCATCCCTTTCAATTGTGTTTGCCCTTACTTGGAGCATTTTTATACATAATAACTTAAGATCTATGTCGTCTGAGCACTGACACCTATTGATTATCATTATCCATAGAACTTGAGATATTCCTGGTTATTTGCCAATTAATTTTAAATTGCATCCTAGACCATTATGACCACTATGTTATAAGACTCTGGGTTTTGTTTATATCCTACAGAGAATGTTGATGTTTTAGGAGACAATGGTTAAGTTCAGACTACAAGTTGCAACAAGCCCCTTGAAGCTATGGTTCTAATACCAGTTCAGTTTTCAAAATCCTTTGCAGAGCTCTTGGATCTGTCCTCTGTGTGCAGCATACAGTGACCAGACTGAGACCTGGTGGGTGCATATGCTACAGTTCTGTTTTCAAAGTACGTAGGAGTTCAGACTCAGATCCGCATTAAGTACAGCTCAGGAATAAACCTATAAGCATAAACAACTTTAAGGAGTTGCTTTCCCAAGCTCTTCCCACTCTTCAATCATCCAAGTATTTTTTTGGTTGCCTAGGGCTCCCCTTTTTTAATCACCCGGCCAGAAAGCTAAAGCTTTATTCACCCACACTTCCTGCCAAACAGAAGAAAAAGAAAAAAAAGCCTGTGAGGATTTGCCCCATTCTCTCTACAACTCCTCTAATCAGAGAAGGTTCAACTCTGCATTTTAGGCCTGTCCCCATCGTTGCTGCTGCTGCCACTGCCACCACTGCTACTGCTCCCACAGGACTTCTTAGAAACTGGGGCAAATGACAACAGAGAAGAACAGGAAACAAGTAACAGAGGGGAAAAGTAGGGAAATTCTCACTCTCTCTGAGAGTTAGAAGACAACCTCTTTCCCCCTAGAGCTCTAACTAGGGGGCTTCTTGAGTTCTGTGTGCACTAATGTCATCTTCTAGATTTGGGACAGCATTGAGTTCAGGCTTCTCCTGAATATTAAGATACATACCTGAAAAGTAAAACACTACAGGGCTAAGAAAAGACTGATCAGGAAGCAATATGCTCCAGAATTCTAAGCACATTCACCTGGTCAAGACATTCATGTGCCCTTTAAGATCTCTGGGACTCTAAATATAATGGATTTCACTCCTGTGATTAGGTTATACTATTTGACATAACTGACTTTAAGGAAAGGAGATTATCTTTCATGGGCCTGATGCATTGGTGAGCCCTTTAAAAGGCACCAGGCTCTTCCTGGCAAGAAATTCAAAGTGTGAGGATTTGATGCTTGAGAAATTCTCTGTTTCTATAGAGTTAAAAATAGAGAGAGCCACATAGTCAGGCATGAAAGATGCCTCTAGTAATGGAGAGTAATCCCCAGTCAATCCCCTACCAAGACCCAGCAAGGAAATGAGAACCTCAATTCTACAACATTCAAGGAACTGAATTTGGCCAGTAACTTGAATCCCCTTGGAAGCAAATTCTTCCCCAGAGCCTTCAGGAAGAAATACAACCCAACTAACCTGGATTTCAACCTTGCAAGAACATAAGTAGAAAACCCAGCCACACCATGCCCAGACTTCTGACCAACAGAAATGCAAGCTAATAAATAGGCATCCAAGCTGCTAGGTTTGTGGTAATTTGTTAAACAGCAATGGAGAACTAATTTAAGGGGCTATTATAAACGTAATGCCAAAAGTATAACAACTTAGAACAAATTCTTCAAAAGACAAAAATTATCAAAACTGACACAAAAGAAGTAGAAAACCTGACTATCCATTAAAGAAATTAAATTCCTAGGGATGCTTGGGTGGCTCAGTTGATTAAGCATCTGACTCCTAATTTCAGCTCAGGTCATGATCTCAGAGTTGTGGGATGGAGCCCTACGTCAGGCTCTATGCTCAACGGGGAGTCTGCTTGAGATTCTCTCGCTCCCTCTCCTCTGCCCCATCCCCGCACACTTGCTCAGTCTCCCACTCTCTCTCTCTCAGGGTCCCAGGGTCCTGGGATCAAGCCCCGCATGAGGCTCCCTGCTCAGCGGAGTTGGCTTCTCCCTCTCCCTCTACCCCTCCCCCCTACTCATGCTCACGCTCCATCAAATAAATAAAATCTTAAATAAAAAAAAAACTTTCCCACAAAGAAAACTCCAGGGACTGATGGCTTGGAGTAAATCTTACCAAATATTTAAGGAAGAAATAATATCAATCCTATATAAGCTTATTCAGAAAATTGATAAGAGGAAGCTTTTTCAAGTCAATTTGTAAGAGAAAAAAGATCAGTAACTTTTTTCTTTCATGGTGTTTGAACTATTTAACCTGTCCCAACAATCATGTTATACTTCTGCAACTAGACAAAAATTAATAAGGAAAGTTTAAATTAAAGGAAAAAATTGAATTACCACTAAAACAGAAAACAAAGGCTAACTGGCCATAAGCATACTCATTAAAAATTAAATCCTAGCTGAGAAAATAAGAGCCCCCCCCCCCCAAAAGCCCTATTTTAATGACAGCTAACCAAAGAATCTTTAAAGTCCATTTATAAAAGCAAGCCACTGGTATAATCTTCGGCAAGGTGTTCCCGAATATATCCTCATGCCAGCAAATATCTCAAATTAAGTGAATCTTTTCTTGGATCACAAAACTATTCACTTAATTTCCTGCCAAGCAAAATAGGGGAAAATGCGCGCTTTAACTTTGAGACAAAAAGCCTTGTTAAATCTTTACTTAATTGTATGGGGTTATGTAATAAATCGCCAGGTGTTAACAACTTGTGGTCCATAATGTAGTCAACTATTTTCTTCCAGGAAATGGTATTGCATTTTCTCTGTGTTCAACAAGTTTAAAAGAAAGGGAAAGGTCTGAGAAAGGAGGCTGAGTGCAGCTCTAAACAAGGCTGACAAAGGAGAGTTAAGCTTGCATAAGAATCTGTGACCTATAGTTTTGGCTTAAACTGTATCTGCTGAATTCCTGATCTAAAGCAAGTTCTTTTACATAATACATACAGGAAAAATGTCACTATATCCAGTACATCTCCAACTATTCAAAGAATACTTTAAAACAAAAATCCTTAATTGTCTTATATTAAGTCACCATATTCTATCTTGTGTAATTGACCAATATAGGGAAGATTTAATCTCCAATGTAACAGTCACTGAATATTCATTTTGAGTGAATAACTCACTCATATCAGTAAGTTATTCAAATAATGGAGCAGATAGGGGCACCTGGGTGACTCAGTCGGTTGAGCGGCCAACTCTTGGTTTCCGCTCAGGTTATGGTCTGGGGTCCTAGGATCAGGCTGCATTTGGCTCTGGGCTCAGCATGGGGCCAGCTTCTCTCCCTCTCCCTCTGCCCCTCCCCCTGCTCAAGTGCTTATGTGTGCTCTCTCTCTCTCTAAAGTGAATAAATAAATCTTTCAAAAATAATAACAATGGAGCAGGTAAAAAAAAAAAAAAACTCAAATCTTAACAAGTACTCACTTTTACACTTTCTTCTGTGTTAAGTTTATTTCCCTTAACCAAGACAATCTGGAAAGGGTTGTTATTTTCCCAAACATGCTGCAAAAGAATGAAATAGAGTATTTTAATTAAAGACATAAATATTCTATGCTAGCAATGAAATCATCTTATCTGTTCTCATGTCCATTAGCAAAATAATGAAAACAGACCTCTGAACTAACAACTGAAAATCACATATACTAAATTAAGCATCACAACCACTAGCACTTATTTCTTATGGCAAAACACAGGCAGCATTCCAATACTGCCAAGAGATTCACTAAATTAAACACCATAAACAAATAGTATTAAAGATTTGGATGAATTAAGAATTGACCATTTAAATTAATATACAGTTAATATCTTAATCATCAAGGAGAAATTAAACATACAACTTGTTAAAACTGAATAACTATTAAAAAATGTTAACCGTTCCAATCAATAAACAGAAACTTAGGATTTGCTTTATATAAATATATTATATTCTGGAAAAAATGATATCTTTGATATATCTAAATTCTAAAAGTATTTAGTAAGAAGAAGGCAAGTTATACCAAAAATACTATCATAGCTAAGCTGACAGAAATGAAATATGCAAGAACATCAACTATTTTGCACATCTAACTTTTCTACTAGAATGTCTCAAATTTCTCAAATTGCTCACTGAAGTCTATGTTTGGCTGTACTCTCAAGAAATCTCTAATTTGGTGTCATTTTTTGTGATACCAAAATAACACCAAAACCAGAAATAGCATATTTACATTTATATGTAGCTTGAGCTGAGGAAAAAGAATAGTAGCTAGAAAGGTAATTACCAATAAATGGCAATGGATCTTTGGCAAATGTGCATTGGTTTTCACAGAAGGAGAAGTGAGCAGAGAAAATATGTGAGGCTTAAGCACACAACCTAACAAAATTAACATGCTTTCTGGGTTACCAAAGGTAACATGAAACTTACAGAAATAATTCGCATTTTCTTTGGTGGTAAAGGAAGAGGAAGGTTTGATGAATTTCGATTTATGGCAGCCTCTATGGCAATCATTTCCTGTTCATACATCTTCTTGATCTTGAAACATTCCACAAGCATAAAATGGGGCAAGGTCCTGTTCATTACACAGTTCCGGATATACTATAGTGGCAAGAAAGAATAAGGTAAAGATTTTCAAGCAGGGGCGCCTGGGTGGCTCAGTCGTTAAGCATCTGCCTTCGGCTCAGGTCATGGTCCCAGGGGCCTGGGATAGAGGCCCCCATCAGGCTCCCTGCTCCACGGAGAGCCTGCTTCTCCCTCTCCCACTCCGCCTGCTTGTGTTCCCTCTCCCACTGTGTCTCTGTCAAATAAATAAATCTTAAAAAAAAAAAAAAGATTTCAAGCAAATACTTAAATCGACATAAGAATAATATTAAATGAACACCACTATACCAATGTACTATGAAAATATCTTAACTAATGTCAAGAATATGAGAAATTAAAATCACAATATAAAATAGCCACCATTAATTGAACACCTAAGTACCTAAGAACTAGCTATTTTTTATATTTATAGCTAATTTTCCTAACAACACTATAAGAGAGATTTTCCTCCCTTTAATAGATGAAAGAACTAAAAGTCAGAAGAGCTAAGTTACATACCTGGCATCTTTATAGCTGGTATCTTTAAATCTACCTTTTTTTTTTTTTTTGCTAAACCTTTAAGAAATATATACCTCAGTCTAGATGTTTTGCCTTCTCTTTGCTCTTAATACCTAACATTTTGACCAACTGGCTCACCTTTCTAAGGGTGGGACTTGATTGGTAAAGACTGTGATATCACAGTGCAAGCTTTGACCAATCAGTCAGGAAAAGTGGACATGTAGTATGTATGTGGCCATTTCTTCACATCCTGAGGTGGTCATCTTAGAATTTCCCATGGATCCCTGAGGCAGACCTGGTACCTTTACAGAACAGGGCTCCAGAAGACAAGCATTACTATCTCCCTTGCAAAAACATACTGGCCATCTTAGCTTGATACTCTGCTTTATTTCCATGAGACCAGAATGACTCTCCAAAGGCATATAAGAAAAGGGGTGGTTATTCACATTACCGGGGATGCTTAACCACCTGAATAGAAAGAAATTTAATATTTCCTCAGAAGAATAAATTTCCTATATAGATTCAACATATTATATTCAATTCAGAGCCACAAAATACTTTTTTGTTGAAATTTTAAAAAATTCCAGAATGGGCGCCTGGGTGGCTCAGTCGGTTAGGCGACTGCCTTCAGCTCAGGTCATGATCCCAGGGTCCTGGGATCGAGTCCCACATCAGGCTCCTTGCTCCGCGGGGAGCCTGCTTCTCCCTCTCCAACTCCCCCTGCTTGTGTTCCCTCTCTCACTGTCTCTCTCTCTGTCAAATAAATAAATAAAATACATATATATATATATAAAATTCCAGAATGGTCTGTAAGTAGGAGTTACATATTATGATAAATATATTCAATCAAAAATTTTTCACTATGAAATATGTATCATTATACTTCCTTCACATTCCTTTACCTACATGGTATACTTTCTCTCTCCTATGACCCTGTACAAAACGTATACAAGCCTTTAATTTTCCTTATAATAACAAATCCTAAAAAACAAACAAACAAAAAACCCCACAAATCCTAGTTGTGGCAAAATAATATGCCCTCCACTAATTAAGGTTAAAAAAAATCACAGCTCCTTATTGTCAGCCATCACTTAATATATGCCATGCCTGTATCCTTGCTTAAAACAAAACAATAAAAAACAAGAGTAATGACATATTTTTCTAAAACCCTGTTACTATTTACCTCTAACTTGGCATTTAGCCTTTATTCTTTATGCAATGACCATTTTTTAGTCTCCAAATGTAATTTCAACAAAAATATCTTCAAGTTTCTTAAAGGCAAAGCCAGGATCTATCTGATAAATAGCACACTTCATGGTGGGGGAGGGGTGTTGCACTGCATTTACTTAATTTATTTATTTATTTAAGATTTTATTTATTTATTTGACAGAGAAAGAGAGCACAAAAGCAGGGGAGGAGGAGAAGCAGGCTCCCCGCCAAGCAGGGAGCCTGACGCAGGGCTGGATCCCAGGACCCTGGGATCATGACATGAGCCAAAGGCAGCCATTTAACCAACTGAGCCACCCAGGCGCCCCTCACTTACCTTATTTAAACTCCACTTTACTCCAAAAACAATCTGAGGCACTATACTCAAGGAACTCATGATTGCATGGAAATATGTATGTCAAAGATGGAGGAAAGCTTTTGAGGATGGTCAGACCCTATGCTTACAAACTTTCTACCATATATGGAAGTAACAAAAAGCAGAGGGAAGGGCAATTATACATATAAAATGTTAGACTGAAACTGAAGTTTTCTAATTCACAATGAAAATTTATTAAGACCTTGTTAACGGATAATCACAAATAAGTTTTTATACAATTTAATTAGTGGGGCGCCTGGGTGGCTCAGTTGGTTAAGCGACTGCCTTCGGCTCAGGTCATGATCCTGGAGTCCCGGGATCGAGTCCCACATCGGGCTCCCCGCTCGGCGGGAGGTCTGCTTCTCCCTCTCCCGCTCCCCGCTCTTGTGCTCTCTCTCTCTCATTCTCTCTCTCAAATAAATAAATAAAATCTTTAAAAAAAAAAAAAAAAAATTAGTAACCATTTAATAAAAATCTTGTATTTTACTTCCCCCAGAATATTTCCTACCTAATTACTGTTTATATGATAACATAGAAGGCATTAGCAAATTTTATTCAGAATTCATTATGCCGGGGCGCCTGGGTGGCTCAGTCGGATAAGCATCTGCTTTCAGCTCAGGTCATGATCCCAGGGTCCTGGGATTGAGACCCTCGTCCAGCTCCCTGCTCAGCTCCCTGCTCAGGGAGTCTGCTTCTCCATCTCCCTCTGCCCCCCCACCTTGTGCACTCTCTCTCTCGCAAATAAATAAAAGCTTTAAAAAATAAAAAAGAGGGGAGCCTGGGTGGCTCAGTCATTAAGCATCTGCCTTTGGCTTGGGTCATGATTCTGGGGTCCTGGGATCAAGCCCCACATCGGGCTCCCGGCTCTGCAGGAAGCCTGCTTCCCCCTCTCCCACCCCCCCGACTTGTGTTCCCTCTCTCACTGTGTCTCTCTCTGTCAAATAAATAAATAAAATCTTTAAAAAAATAAAAAATAAAAAATAATTCATTATGCCACAGGAAATGATGATATAACACTGAAACAACCAAAAAAGTAGAAAGGAAACATTTAGATACATACATTAAATATATAATCATTATGCCAAAAATATATATATGTATAACTGCAAGTAAACAACAAAAACATGCCAAAATTTTAACAATAGTTATCTCAGAGGTAGGTAGGATTATGAGTATCTATTATTTAATTTTGTACAATTTTCTGTAGGTTCTAAATACTTGACTATAACAATACATTTTTATCAGAAATTTAAATTGTTAAATACACACATGCATGTGCACACAGACACACACACCCTTCTCTGGAAAATTGATAGTTAATACACATACCTGGAACTGAATGAGTGGGTGATCACCAAAGACATATTCTACTCTCCCACTGACTTGCAACACATAGTCATAGGGACTAACTTCATCTTCTTTCCCATGAATAGTCAAACGTTTCTGGATTGCCAGTTCATTTATTTTGATAGGATTCATATTAGGAGATATTTGAAAGCTAAACACATCCTAAAAAGGGGGATAGAAAAAAGGAGCAATTTTATATTTGTGCTGAAAAAACCCACTCTTTACATTTATACTTATTACTATATTGTATATAGCCATACATAATATGTACATATATATATTACATATGTATACACTTTACATTTAACATTCCAGTACATTTTCCTATTTTCTAAATATAATATGTCCACAACAAATTAAGATTTCTGATAATTTGCAAGTCATCTTACACTATACAAAGTGCTACAGATCCCACAGGTAAGATTCATATTTAACTAAAGTGTATATTTAACGAAAGTTTACCACCAGAGAGTTGATCAAATACATTTCTCAGTGAATATCTTTATAGTTTTAATATCTTTCTTTAAAAAAGATACCAAAAAACCTGTAGTTGTTCAAATGTAGTCCATACTAAGAATTTTATGTTGTCACTAGTAAGAAGAGATCTATATAACAATTAAATTATAACTGAACAATTCAGTCCAATTTTATAAACATGGAAAAAGAAACAAGCTTTCATTAATGCAAAATGAGGATATAGTCAGGATTGAATATTATCAAATCTGCTCATCATAAATCCCAAATGTACAGATATTAAAGATTACTTAACATCTGAAACTTCTCATAATCTAGCAAAATTATTTCCCACCATATGATCACATACCAAGAATTTAAGAAAATTCACCATCTCCTAAAGCAGCCAACTGCTACTCTGGCTGTGATTGTTAAAAAATTCCCCGTACTGACTGGAGATTGCTTCTGCACTATTTCCACTAAGTTAAGTCATCTCCCTTTTCCACAAGGTACTTCAAATTCCAACATTTTAAACCTAAACTTACTGGGTGTTCCAATCTATTTTCTCTCGTTTTTTTACCCTTTTTTTCCTAATTTTCTATATGAGTTGGTGCAATATGCATCAAAGCATATGAGCCAGGATCCACAGAGTCATTTGAGAAGTCTCACTTCCCAATAAGATACCAATGATCTCATATCCTTGGGTTGCCAACTGTCACCTCCTCTCCATCTCCAATAACACTCTTCTACTTCAGCAATTCTTCATCTTTCTCCTAAAGAGCAATATAGCTTCTTATTTAATTTCCTTGCACTATCCACCTCAAAACCTTCATCTACCTTAGAAAGTAATCTACCTTTAAAAAGAGAGTCACAAAGAGATATGATACTTTTTTAACATAACACAAATGGTCATAACTGTCTAAAGCAGTGCTACCCAATAAAACTCTTTAAAAATGGAATGTCCAATGCAACAGCCTCTTAGCCACAGTGGTTCTTGAGAAACTTGATATGTGGCTAGTGTGAAGAACTGAATTTTAATTTTACTTAGTTTAACTAATTTAAATTTAAAATTAATGTACATATGTGGCTAGTGGCTACTCCACTTAAATAGCACAGGTCTGAATAATAAGGCCTTATACTCCGTAATATATCATAAAATTATTTAAAGTTCCCATTTACTCTCTATTTCATAAACTATTTATTTATTTATTTATTATTTGAGAGACAGAGAGAAGGAGAGACAGTGAGACAGTACAAGTGGGGAGGAAAGGGAGAAGCGGGCTCCCTGCAGAGCAAGGAGCCCAATGCGGGGCTCGATCTCAGGACCCTGGGATCATGACCTGAGCGGAAGGCAAACGCTTAACTGACTGAGCCACCCAGGCGCCCCCATAAATAAACTTTTTAGAAATACAAAACTAGAGGACACACTCATTATCAGATAGCAAGAACTTACAAAAAAGACCAGAAATCAGAACTGGGCTTGAAAAACTGCAGATATTACAAGTAATACTCAGAAAATAAAACAAGCTTAGTTAATGTGTGTCAAGAATTAAAGGTAGTTTGAAAACTAATAAAGAGCAAATATATCTGAAGAATAATCAAAGAGAACTCCAAGAAATAAAACACATTAAGTGAAATTTAAAACTCAATGAAAAGAAACATGGCAAATTTTAAAAGATTTTTTAAATTTGACAATATCAAGTGTTAGCATAGATGTGAAGAAACTAAATTCAAAATATTTCTGGTAGGAATATAAATTTGAAAAACCGTTTGGGGGGCACCTGAGGGGACGGAGTCGGTTAAGGAACCGACTCTTGGTTTCAGCTCAGTTCGGGATTTCAAGGTCATGAGATTGAGCCTCACACTGAGCCCCTGCACTCAGCCAGAGTCTGCTTGGAATTCTCTCTCCCTCTCCCTCTGCCCCTCCTGCTTGTGCAAGCATGCTTGCATACGTGCGCTCTCTCTCAAAATAAATAAATCTTTAAAAGAAAGAAAGAAAGAAAAAGAAAAACTGTTTGGCATTATCTATTAAAAGCCGATTACACACATACACCCATGACTCACCAATTCTGTTTCTAGGTTTATATCTAATAGAAATACATAAATTGATGTTATTTCATACAAAGCAATGTTGAACTTGATATGCTATGTGTGTATACATGTGTATAACACAACAACTGAGAAAATCTGAACACTGACTAGAATTTGAGGATAAAAAGCAAGCAAAATAAAACCAGCAAAACAAAGAATAAGAAAGATAAGCCACACATAGGGAGAATACATTCCCAACACATATGAATGACAAAGATTCACTAACCCCCAAATACCAAGAACTTATACAAATCAGCAAGACACACATGATACAATTTTAAAATAGACAAAAAACAAACACAACAGAAATATGAATGGTTCATAAGTATGTGAAAGACATTCCTCATCATCATTTCTTAGAGAGATGCAACTGAGACAATGGAAATACAGTTGGCACTTGAGCAACATGGGTTTGAACTGCGTGGGTCCACTTAATTACATGGATTTTTTTAATAAATACAGGATAATACCATAAATGTATTTTCTCTTCCTTATGATTTTAATAACATTTTCTTCCCCCAGCTTACATTATTATAAAAATACAGTATACAACACATATAACAAATATGTTTATCAACTATTTATGATAAATCAGTAAGACTTACAGTCAGTGGGAGGCTATTAGTAGGAGGAAAGTTTTGTGGGGGTCAAAAGTTATATGTGGATTTTTGGATATGGAGGGGTTGGCACCCATAACCCTCTCACTGTTCAAGGGTCAACTGTACATTTGCATAATGGAACTGTATATAGTACCAAGAGCTCGAAACTTTCCTTTAAAGACCAATCATAATATCATGATGATTACATTCAAGTCTTCTGAAGAACTACTGGTGTGTTTCATCACCCATGTTAATTTTCTTCACATCAACTGTTAATTGGGCTGACTTGGTCAGAACTCAACTGGTTTTTCCTGTATCAAGCAATTTTCCAACATCTCTTTTAAATACTTCACAAAAACAATAAAAAAATTTAAAATAAATAAATAAATAAATAAATAAATAAATACTTCACAAAATATTGCACCTTTAAAAGACCTGTAATTTTCCTGAGGAGTCAACTTGCATTGTTTTGCTCAATGCTTACGAACAGCTACATGAGAGACTACCCAACAAAGACACGCATATGGATGGGACAGAAACTTCTGTTTAGCAGGAAGGGATACAGTTCATTTGTGACTACGTCTGTATCAGATATTCAGATAATGTCTAGACAGGCGAAGAAATACTTACTCTTCATAGTTTTACCGTATGGGCTTCACTGTTTCTCACATTGCTGCCCGTGCTTCTGATATATTCTCTGAAATTCCCCAAAAGTATAGTCTCCACCTCCTTCTTCCTTCTCCACAACCCACCCTGTTCCCTAACACACAGAAGACTATTTCAAATGCCATGTGCCCCTCTCCCTTAATTGATACAATTATTTCATATAACTTATGCTGGCTGAGGTTAAAAAAACACAGGTTTGAAAGTGATCCTCAGGTTTATTGGTATCCTTAACAAATTATGACTCTTGGAATTAAAAATGACGCCTCTCTGATCTGGCTGCTGTGACTAATGTTCTTCAAAACTGAAACATGATAGTTCCATGATTATATTTATCTTGCTAAGTCTTAAGAGCCCTAATCTAAGCTGTATGATGCTGACAATGTGGTCATCTAAAATTTCACATTTTTCATAGCAACTACTGTCTATATTGCCCCCTAACTATCCTGTAAAACCATTTTTTAACCTATATGAGTACTTTGTTACACTTCATCTCATGTTTAGTGTTCCTACATACTGCTTCCTAATGTTGGTCGTTAGCAGTAATGATGAAATGGCAAAATGAATATTTTATATAAGTCGGAAGGGCAAAAAAAATGCATGTATGAGGGATCAGTATGCTAACCATCCTTTATTCTGATATCATCATTCTTATTTTTTGTTGGTGAAATATTTATTCACTTATGAAATGGTACTGGTAATAATAATGAATTTGGGGTTTTATTTTTATTTATTTTTAAAGATCTTATTTGTAAGTAATTTCTACACCCAATGTGGGGCTCGAACTCAC
Source organism: Halichoerus grypus (assembly GCF_964656455.1). Classification (NCBI taxonomy): domain Eukaryota; kingdom Metazoa; phylum Chordata; class Mammalia; order Carnivora; family Phocidae; genus Halichoerus; species Halichoerus grypus. Next base: position 120,953,064 of record NC_135712.1, on the reverse strand, counting down.
AACCCTGAGATCAAGAGTTGCATGCTCTACCGACTGAGCCAGCCAGGCACCAAATTTGGTTTTTTTTGAAATGGTCTTAGTTGCGTAAACAAAGAGTGATAAACTCTATGTGGCTTTCCAAATTTCTTTAATAACTTAATAATTTTACTAGTCTATACAATACAAAACTAGGAACTTTTTAATCCCCAGGGAAATGCTCAGCTAAAAGAAAAGTAAACTAAGGAGAGTTATGATAGCTGTATCTCAACTATCTGAATATCTGACATGTATAATGAAGAGAAGACTGAATGGATAAACGAGAAAGGACAACCACAGGGGCAGAAGTCATAAAAGACTAGTTTGAATTTTTAAATATATTTTATATCAAAATTTAAGTATGTGCTTGCCAAAAGTGAAAACATGCTACTTCAGAAGGCCAAGTGCTTCCCCGAATACTGAATGTATTTTGGTCAGAGATACTACACTATACAAGGGATGGTGAAAAGATTTATTATAGAAAGAATCTGACTAGATGATCTTCAAACTACTTTCAGTATTAACGTCTATGACTGTTGGAGGGGAAGATGACAGCAGAATAGGAAGAGAAGAAGATCACCTAGTCCCATGAATACAATAAATAACTATCAAATCCTCCTAAATTAAATACCCAGAAATGAATCTGAAGACTGGTAGAACAAACTCCACAACTAAAGGTAGAGAAGAAGCCACACAGAAGGAGGGAATTGCAGAGATGAGACTTAGAGGAGAAACAGATCATGGCCCGTGCAGTACAAAGGGAGCTGCTACAGTGCAGAAGAACAAGAGACAAACTAGCACACAGAGAAGCCCAAGGGAAAAAGGAGTCCACAGCACAACTAGCAAGAAAAGAGCGCCCGATTTCACAAGTTCTTGCAACCAATGGGGCTTAAAGTCTACAATTCTGCAGTTAGTGGGCTTGGTTCAGGGAGAGCCCGGAGGGATTAGAAACAAGGTGGAACAAACAGCCCACGGAAATACAGCATGGAAACAGAGATCTTTAGAGGGCCTAAAGTGCACAGAGGGGAAGATATTTGCTCAACTCAGGGCAGGAGTTCCAGAGAGGTAGCCCTTACAGAGAAGCCCCATGGGGGAAAAAAAGGAACTGCCTGGTGCCATTTTCCTTCCCTATCCCTCAGCATAAACACAGAACCACCTGAGGGAATGAACACAGCACTGGCACTCACAGGTAACTTGCTTACACTAAGCCCTGCCCCCACACTCTTGTGGATCCATCCTTCCCAGTCATGCTTGCCTCGGTCCCACCACAGCATGCCTCCTCACCCAGAGGACCAGCCCAAACCCCTGACAGCAACATGTCTCATGTCTCCCGACCCAGGAGTTTTGTGAGGCCTCGGTTCTGGTGGCAATGCAACAGATCTCATTTCATAAGCAGACCAAAACACATCTAGTTAAAATGCACCACATTCAGGCCCTGGACCAAACACTGCCCACAACAGGCAAACAAAGCCTCTGCAGACTATTGACCTGAAGGATAAAGTGTCCAGGACACAGTAGCAGAGAACACTCAGCACACAATAGAGATGCTACTAGAAGCACCAGGCCATGAGGAACAGGGAACACTACACTGCAGAGTACTACAGGACCTCTTCTGCATAAGGCCATTACTCACAAGAACAGAAGATGTAGCTGACTTTCTTGACACATGGAGAAACAGGCACAGAGACTTAGACAAAATGAGAAGACAGAGGAATTTGTCCCAAATGAAAGAACAGGCCAAGGCCAGAGATATAAGCAAAACAAATATTAAGTAACATGCCTAATGGAGAATTTAAAGCAATGATCATAAGGATACTAACCAGACATAAGAAAAGAGTAGAGAACATCAGTGAGACCATTAATACAGAGAATAAGAAAAACATAGCAGACATAAAAGGCTCAATAAACAAAATAAGAAACATGTTTGATGGAAGAAGCAGAGGAACAAATAACCTAGAAGAGAGAGTAATGGAAAATAATCAAGATGAACAAAAGAGAAAAAAGTATTATATTAAACAATAACAGACTTAGGGAACATAATGTTTCCATCAAAAGTAATAACATTTGCATTATAGGAGTCCCAGAAGAGAGAGAAAAGGGGCAGAGAATTTATTTGAAGAAATAATAGCTGAAAACTTCCCTAATTTGGGGAAGGGAACATACCCAGATGGAGGAGGCACAGAGAACCCCCAACAAAAACAACAAAAGCAGACCCACACAAAGACATACTATAATTAAAATGGCAAAATATAGAAATAAATAAAAAATATTAAGAGCAGAGAGACACAAGAAGACAGTTACATACAAAAGAAACGCCATAAGGCTATGAGCTAATTTTTCAACAGAAACTTTGCAAGCCAAAAGGAGTGGAAGGATATTTTCAAACTGCTGAATGGCAGAAACCTGCAGTCAAGAATACTCTATCCAGCAAGGCTATCACTCAGAATAAAAGGAGAGATAAAGAGTTTCTCAGACATGGGGCACCTGGGTGGCTCAGTCGTTAAGCATATGCCTTCGGCTCAGGTCATGATCTCAGGGTCCTGGGATCGAGCCCCACATCGGGCTCTCTGCTCAGCAGGAAGCCTGCTTCTCCCTCTCCCACTCCCCCTGTTTGTGTTCCCTCTCTCACTGTCTCTCTCTGTCAAATAAATAATCTTCAAAAAAAAAAAAGTTTCTCAAAGAAAAACTAAAGGAGTTTGTGACCATTAAACCAGCAATGCAAGAAATACTACACAGAGGACTCTTTCAGTGGAAAGGAAAGACCAAAAGTGAAAGTATGAAGGTAGGAAACACAAAAACAGTAATGAATATTTTTGTAAAATATCAGTCAAGGAACTCACAAAACAAAAGAATATAAAATATGACAATGTACACCTAAAACATGGGAGGGAGAGTAATAAAGGATGGGCTCAAACCTAAATAACCATCAACTTAATAGAGACTGCTATATGCAGAAGAGGTTATATACAAACCTAATGGTAACACAAATCAAAAACCGCTAATAAATATGCAAAGAATAAAGAGAAAGAAATCCAACTGTATCACTGAAGAAAACCAGCAAACTATGAAACAGAGAAGGACAAGAAAGGATCAGAGAAAATCTTAACAACCACAAAGCAGGTATTAATATGGCAATAAATACATATATATCCAAATACATTGAAGGTAAACGGACTAAACAATCTAATCAAAAGACGTAGGGTGACAGAGTGGATAAAAAAAACAAGACCCATCTATATGCTGCCTATAAGACACTCATTTTAGACCTAAAGAAACCTGCAGAGAGAGACAAACCAAGAAAGGAAATCTTAACTACAGAGAACAAACTGATGGTTACCAGAGGGGAGGTGAGTAGGGGGATGGGTGAAAGAGGTGACAGGGATTAAGGAGTGCACCTGTCATGCTGATAACTAGGTGATTAAAATACCTTTTAAAAAACTAAAAGTAAATAAATAAAAGAATTTGGGGAAAAATTCTATGACTGCTTGGAATCCAGTAAGATTTCACAGTATCTCCGTTTCTCTTCTAACTTCAAAACATTTATTTTCACATACACTTTGTTACAATGATGATTACATTAAAATGTGTATATCCAGTAGAGATCTGACCCATATGTAATGAAATGCAGACTGACCTAGATGGGCAAATTGCCCTGAGCCAGTGTTTTCAAGTTGAATGCTAGTCACCTTTCAGTGGTAAAATTGCCCATTCCACCTCTTCCAACACTGCAGAATTCCCTAAATAGTATTTTAAATTTGATCTTGAGACTTTATAATATCCAAATCTTGATTTAAACTGAACTTTAGTCTCAACATACCTCGGGAGAGAGCAACAAATTTTTTTTTTATTTTTATTTTTTAACCTAGATAAACCTCCTTTGTAAAATGCCAGAAGGCCGGCTCCTTCTTTCCTTCTTTTGCATTTGTTCTTACAAATATTTAGAAACACACTGTTGGAAAGGAGACAGAAGTGAATAAAACTGAAACACCTGGATAAAATCCTGTCTCTACCACGGACCAGCTACAAGGACTGGCAGCAAAAAAAAAAAGAAAGAAAGAAAAAGAAAAACTTCTCTCCCTTTCATTTTCTTCACTGTAAAATAGGGATGATAACATTTTTTGGAGTTGTTTTAAAGGTGGAAAATATATTAAAAATACCTTTCATAGTTCTTGGCATGGTAAAGTGCTCAATATAGAATGGCTACTGAAATGGTTTATGTCATTATCGTTATCACAGTAATTGAAGAACAACACAAAATATCCTTGAACTCCTACCATAATTCTAAAGCTAGATCCTAGATGATAAAATGACCACAGTAGATACAAAGGCAGTATCATAATCTGGTTTGTAAAATAGCTGTGACCATTCAGGTATAGACTGTAAATACACTCCAATATAATGCCCATTTCCATATCACCACTTAATTACATATTCACAGAATGCACATATAAGAATATGGGAAAAAAGATATCATTTGATCAAACCTTTCTCATTTTATATACAAGAGAAAAATCAAATGAGAAAATAAAACATCTACACTAAAGAACATTATCTAGACTGGGGTTGGCAATCTTTTTCTGTAAACAACCAGGCTTTGCTGACAACCTGTGACACATTCCTTCCTCCCTCCCTCCATCCCTTCCTTCCCTCCTCTCTCTCTCTTCCTTTCTCTTTCCATCTTTTAAAAATTCCTTGAGTTTTTTTTACATCCCTTTAAAATATAAAACCCAGAAACTAATAATACACTATATGTTAATTAATTGATTTTAAATAAAATTTAAAAATAGTTAAATAAATAACATAAATACATACATACCATTCAAAAACTGCAGTTTTCCAACCCTGATCTAGACTAATACATCACTGCATCACAAAATCATACAGGTGCAAAAGATGTGTCACTTCTGATTGTTATACATAATCCTAAATTTATTTCCATCTTTAAATCTAAAAATGCTCTTTGTAATAACATTTACCAGCTATCTCCTCTACGACTGATGCTGCATTCAGGTAAAAACCACAGATTTATTACAATGTGTTTCTTAAATAACATAATACTACCTGACAATTTTCAAAATGAACAGCCACAATGAGCTTTCCTCCATAAAGTTTATCTTCTAAGTTTTCAAGGATTGATGGTTCATGTTCTGGTGGATATGTCTGCTTTAGCCAATCCATCCAAGACAATCCCACAAGCGACTGAATCTTTTCCTCACTGAATTTGCGCATTTTTATTCGGAATTCATTCACTTCGGGATCCTTCAGTGCATCAAATTCATGTAGACCTAAACAAAATTTTTTAAAGTGTCATTTTGAGTAGCTAATAATAATACAAGAGAATACAAAATATATTCGACCAAATATATTGGATATGTGGTTTTTATCACGCAAACAAAACTGGGCAGGAAAATATTATGAAAGATCGAAAGACTATCCAGAAAAAATAACAAATTTCATGTACAGAAGATGAACATATAATTAAGATTTCTAAAGAAGACAAACTTGAAACCTTTAAAGAATGTAGTTGGGTACCAGTTTTATAAAGATAATCACTGAAATAGTACACACTTTAAAACCACATATAAAATACCCAGTTTTTCTTTAAAAACCAAGTAAATCACATTTGATATATCTGAGAAAGCCTAAGAATCTGAAAACTTTTAAATTAATGACTTAAAATATAAGCTATTACTTAACTTAAAACTCAGTAAATTTAAATTTTATAGATTAAACTTCCAACTCACTGTGATTTTAACAATGGTTATATCAATTAATCAAAAATCTCAAAAAATTATTTTGTTGTACTTAATTATGAACTTCTACCATGAAGACAACTAAATATAGCAACCTTTTCATAAACTTATCATTATCCTAATAAATAATTCCTGAAATCTACAATAAATGAACATGCAGAAATTTTTATACATACATTAACTTTTAACTGTGAGATTAGTAAACATTTTTTTAAAATTTTTTGTTATGTTAATCACCATACATCATTAGTTTTTGATATAGTGTTCCAGGATTCATTGTTTGTGCATAACACCCAGTGCAAACATTTTAATTTAAAGATTATTCAAACTGGCCACACTTCATGACCCCAGTACAGCTCTTTCTGCCCACAGGTCCTGTCCCCATGTTTAATAAAACCACCTTTTTGCACTGAAGATGTCTCAAGAATTCTTTCTTGGCCATGGGCTCTGAATCCCAGCAACACTCCAAAACTACATCAATACTGTGCATGTATTGAGGAGACTTTCCAGTGTCAGCTCTCATTCTTTTAAACTGATGTTTAGGGGCTCCTGGGAGGCTCAGTCGGTCAAGCATCCAACTCTTGGTTTTGGTTGAGGTCATGATCTCAGGGTCGTGAGATCGAGCCCCACGTCTGCCTCTGCACTCAGCATGGAGACTGCTTAAGACTCTTTCTCTCTGGGGCGCCTGGGTGGCTCAGATGGTTAAGCATCTGCCTTCGGCTTGGGTCATGATCTCTAGGTCCTGGGATCGAGCCCAGCATGTCAGCTCCCAGCTCAGCAGCGGTATCTGCTTCTCCCTCTCCCTCTGCCTTTCCCCCTGCTTATGATCACTCTCTCTCTCACAAATGAATAAAAAATCTTAAAAAAAAAAAAAAAAAAAAGACTTTCTCCCTCTTGCTCTACCCCTCCCCCCTCAAATAAATAAAAATCTTTAACAAATAAATATTAGAATCAATTGTGGCATTAAATATAGAAAAATAAAAATGTTTAAGTTGCATAATACAACAAAGTTAAAATCTTGAGGGTATATTATGATTTCCTGGGTAGTTTTAGATCTGGAATGGAAATACATACTCTAAATCAGCTATGAAGGAAGTGTAACTTATGCAGACTAGCTGAGGCATTTTGGAGCCTCTTCCCTAGCACTGTTGAAACTATTTCTACCCACAGACATAGGTATTACAGGTAAGGAAAGGAGAATGAGTACCTAATACATTTAACAAAAATCACACTCTTTATCTCCCTTTATCTACTAAAAGTCTATCTAATCTACTTTCTTTTTTTTTTTAAAGATTTTATTTATTTATTTGACAGAGAGAGAGCGAGAGCAGGAACACAAGCAGGGGGAGTGGGAAAGGGAGAAGCAGGCTTCCCGCCGAACAGGGAGCCCAACGTGGGGCTCGATCCCAGGACCCCGGGATCATGACCCGAACCGAAGGCAGATGCCCAACAACTGAGCCACCCAGGTGCCCCTATCTAATCTACTTTCTAAATGTTTCTCAACTCTGTCTACTCCTAGTTCCTGCAGCCATTAATTTAATCCTGGCCATCACCATCCCTCCCCTGGATTATTACATCAGTTTTTCACTAATTTCTCTATTCCCAGTCTTAATCTTTCTGATCCATTCTCATTTTACAATTTGAATAATCTTTATAAATGTAATCTGATCATGTTACTCCACCACTTAAATCCCTTCGATAGCTTCCCAATTGCTCTTAGGAATCAGTCTCTAATTCTTAATATGGCCTGAATGGCTCCACACACTCTGAAGCTGGTTGCCTCTCTCATCTTCCTGCTTGTCCTAGCTGTCCCTTGACGCAAACCATAACCAATTACTTTTATTCCTTGAATAGGCCATTCTTCACACATGCCATTCCCATTTGATTATCCTTCTTCCAACTCCTTCCACCTGTTCAACTAGTCATCAGCACTGAAGGCACAGTTTAGTTGTGTGTCTTCTATAAGGCCAACCCTCTCTCAGTTGATTTTACGTCCTTGACTTATAGCAGTTTACACACTGTATTGTAATTGTCTATTTACTGATCCCTATTTCCTACAGCACTGTGAGCTCCAAGCAGACAAACACCATAATTATCACCCGAGTTCACTGCTGTAGTCCCAATTAAAAACACTTGATATATACTGTTGAATTGCAATTGCTACTGCTTTGGTCATTTTTTCAATATATTATAAATAAGAAGCTTTGCTCACATAACTGTTAGAACCAACTGAAAAGTACAGATTTCTTTAATTCATCCCAGACTCACTGAATCTCAATCTCTGAGAATCTACTTTAAAAATAAATAAATAAAACTTGAATTTAGAAACCATTACAAAGATTTCTTAAAAATAGAAACTTCGCCAAAAATAAGAAATTAGGGGGGTGCCTGGCCAGCTCAATCGGAAGAGCATGCAACTCTTAATCTCCAGGTTGTGAGGTCAAGCCCCACGGTGGATGTAGAGATTACTTAAAAAATAAACAAACAAAACAATTAGGTCAAGTAATTTAATTTTCAACCTAGTTAATTTCTACATGTCTTCTGATAAGAAAATTTGATAGCAAACCTTAAATTTTAAGATAAAAATATTCTATCATTTACAGTCAAATATAATTTTTTTTTTAAGTAGGAATCCCACCCGGCATGGAGCCCAACTCAAGGCTTGAACTCACGACCCTGAGATCAAGACCTGAGCTGAGATCAAGAGTGAGATGTTTAACCAGCTGAGCAACCAGGCGCCCCAAATATAATTTTTTCACATAAAAAAAGTACTGAGTGGGGGCGCCTGGATGGTTCAGTTGGTTACCCATCTGCCTTTGGCTCAGGTCATGGTCCCGGGGTCCTGGGATTGAGCCCCACATCTGACTCCCAGCAGGGAGCCTGCTTCTCCCTCTCCCTGCCACTTCCCTTGCTTGTGTGCTCTCTCTCTCTCTCTCTGAATTAAATAAATAAATAAATAAATAACATCTTAAAAAAAGGTATTGAGTGAGTAATTTCTTCACATTAAAGATAGTGTTAAAATCCTGCAGACTCTATATTTCCTTCACTTTAAAATATAACTTTATATAGGTCAGGGAAAAAATAAGGGAGTTTTCCAATTTTTTTTTTTCAGGATGCTGAAAAAAATCCTCTGATCAAGATTTACTAATGGGTATTTGAAGGGGTGACCTTCACTACGGAGCATAATCAGAGGCCGAACAGAAGCTCTGTAAATAAAAAATAAAATGATCAGACACATCATCATTCAGGAAAAGGTATTTTTAGACCCACCAGGGCAGTTACATCTGTAAAGGTTCTATTGTTTTCTTTGGAGAGGAGGAGGCAGCAAACTTGTTCCTGAAGTTAAATTGAAATAATTGTTTATTGTTTTACCAAGAGCCATGACCTCACCAAGTCCCGGTTGTAGTCATCACATACAAATTAGCAACTGCAAAAACTGACTTGTTAGGTACCTAAAGTGAAAATTCATTCTAAAATATTAAAACAGACTTACTCAACTTCCTAAATGCATGTTAAAACTTGAATCTGTGTATATGATCATTAACACCAGGTTTTCTAGAAATGCTGAAAATCTAAAGTACAATTTATAGTTTAGAGTTTATAAACTGTTCAATTTATTTTTTTTAAGATTTTACTTATTTATTTGACAGAGAGACAGAGCAAGCACAAGCATGGAGAGCTGCGGAGAAGCAGGCTCCCCACTGAGCAGGGAGCCCAATGTGGGGCTTGATCCCAGGATCCTGGGATCATGACCTGAGCCGAAGGCAGATGCTTAACCAACTGAGCCACCCAGGTGCCCCATACACTGTTCAATTTAATATAAAACACAGCTTGCATCTTGATCATTCAAATTGCAGGGCACACTGCATTAAAAATCTGTATATAATAAACTTTATGATACAGAACGAAGTATGGTCACACTGCTTATAGAAATAAAAATTCAATTTATATATATGTATATACGTATTACCCCTGCACTGTGGCAAGGTAAAGTCAGGGTCGCCAAATAAAAAAAACAGCATGCCCAATTCTATTTGAATTTTAGATAAACAATGAATGATTTTTATCATTAAGTATATCCCATATTTGCATCTAGTATATTTTTATTTGCTAAATCTGCCAAGCTCATGTAGAGATAACAGTGGCTAATGAGCCCATATTTTTGGAAGATCACAATTAGAAGACAGTGCAGTGATCTAAGTTTTGAAAACATGGTACATCTCAAAAAGATACCTATATCCTGACAAAAGTTAGCTCTCTCTGTGGTGCTAACCTTTTGGGTTATCAAATATTTAACAATCAGTGTGGTTCTGGTCTACTTCCTTCCATCAGCAGGGAAACATAAAAGCTATATATTTCATACACACATACAAAGCCACTTGGAAAGAACGATATCTCAATATTATCAGTGGATATTCTTGTCTTCAATAAGACTGTAAGTGATTGATTATTGTTTTTTACTTTTCCATATATTCTTCAATTCAAACAAAGGAGAGACTTTTTGTAATGGAGAGTTTAAAATTTATTAAAAAAATCTGTGGAGTTCTAGCAAATGGAAAGGAATGCTTTCTAGTGAGGCCATTAATATGTAAGAAAATTGTGGGGGCTCCTGGATGGCTCAGTCAGTGGAGCATGCGACTCTTGATCTCAGGGTTGTGAGTTCAAGCCCCACGCAGGGTGTGGAGATTACTTAAAAATAAAAAAAATAGAATTTAAAAAAACAAAAAAAAGAAAGAAAGAAAAAATCTTGTAAGTAATTACAAACTTATTGAAAGGGTAAAAAATTACTGCCTAAAGCAAACAAGCTATCCTTTGAAGTAATCAAACCTTTTTAAATACTAGGCTGTCTGGGTACCTGGGTGGCTCAGTCTGTTAGGTATCTGACTCTTAATCTCAGCTCAGGTCTTGATCTCAGGGTTGTGAGTTCAAACCTGGCATTGGCAGGCCCAGCATGGACCCTACTTAAAAAAAGAGAAAAGAAAAGAGAAAGAAATACATACTAGGCTGTCATTCAGTAAATCAACAAGGTTCTGTTCTAAATACTCAGAGGGAAGAATGTAGCCCTACATTTGTAATCATTAGTTAGCCCGAATAACTACAGGTCAAGATCAAAGAATGCAATCTTATAGGACATGGTTCTTAGACGGGATGATACTAGGTTATCTTGAAGATACTTATAATACTAAATGGAATGGTACTATACTATTATAAGAGTAAATTTAATCAATACAAGAGGCGAATCCAAATCCAAAAACCTCCAGTGGATTGTTCGGTTTTGTATTTAAATGTCAAGTCTCTTAAAAAATAAAATAAAATAAAAATGAAAACAACACAAACCTGCTACTTCAAAATAAATAAACAAACTTCAAGTGTCCTCTTACAGTACTTAATTCTAGTACCTTGTCTAAAGCAGGATATTGATATACCATTGGCCCCTGTGACACCTAACATTATTATAGCAAGAGCGCCTCTACCACATTTTGTTACTCACAATTCTCCCTGGAATTAATATATCTTGACTCCCTACAAAAATATCTCTACTGGGGCGCCTGGGTGGCTCAGTCGTTAAGCGTCTGCCTTCAGGTCAGGTCATGATCCCAGGGTCCTGGGATCGAGCCCCGTGTCAGGCTCCCTGGTCAGTGGGAAGCCTGCTTCTCCCTCTCCCACTCCCCCTATTTGTGTTCCCTTTCTTGCTGTGTCTCTCTCTGTCAAATAAATAAATAAAATCTTTAAAAAAAAAAAAATCTCTACTTAAAGACAATTTTAGTTAAGGAGTAAAATTGTCAAAAATGTGGGTTATTTATAGAAACTTTTCAATCAGCTTAAAGTCTTGGTATAGAGAGTTGTATATAAATTGTGTTTATATCGTGGATCACTACATCAAAAACTAATGATGTATTGTATGGTGACTAATGTAATAAAATAAAACTTAAAAAAAAATAAATAAATTGTGTGTATAGTGTAGAAGCAGTTCAAAAGAAATGGAGGATGTATCTCTTAGAAAAGGGCTTCTCAAACTAAGACAAAGGGACAACTTTTTTCTTTCCAATCTGCCAAAAAAACAATACTTCGGCAAATAAAAATAAGTCACTAGAAAAAGACATACAAAACATATTACCATAGTGTCCCAGGGGTTATCACATTGCTACAGGAATTTATAAACATTTACTCTCAATTTTTACACTTACATTATCTCAGACTGGTTATCAATGTATAAACAAGTATTGGTCCTTGAGTCACACTCTACAAAGCAATATCTCTGATCATACTTACTACATGTTTATACATACAACAACAAATATGTAAAGAATTCATACCAAGACGTTTTTAAGTTACCTTTTCCTATCAGGACTCCAATTTTTGAGTCTAATTTTTCCCCTGGGTCACAACTTCTTGTCACTAATTTGAGAACTGGAAGAAAAGGTCTGACATCACAGAGTCTTCTTGTTTCATCTTCAAGTTCCTCATATACAGCAGTTTGATTCACACATGCAAACATATAGGAGTCAATTTCCATAAGGAGGTTAAACATTGGGTAATTGTGAACTTGTTTCCATAACATCTGCAGGAAAAAAAATAAGATACTTTGTGGAACAGAAAAACTTGTTCAAGTGTACAAAGATACATCTACAAGGATACTCACTGCAGCACTCTTTATAAAACTCAAAAACATAGGACAAGCTAAATGTTTAGCAATAAAAGATTGGCTAAATCAATTATAAAGTATTACAAATTTGTGAAAATAAAAATACACGGTAACATGAAAAGTTGTCCAAAATATAATAAGGTTTTTTTAAAAAAATACCAACTTACAAGAGAATACAAATAGTATTAACCCATTTTTTTCTAAGTAATAGTATAATGCACAAAAAAATGCACTTAAATAAACAAAATTATTAAGTGAATATCTGCCAGACTCATTAAGAAAGAGAGAGAGGACTCAAAATCAGAAATGAAAGAGAAGTTACAACTGACACCACAGAAATACAAAAGATTTTAAGAGACTACTATAAAAAATTATATGCCAACAAACTAGAAAACCAAAAGAAATAGATAAATTCCTGGAAACATACAAACTTCCAAGACTGAATCAGAAAGAAGCAGATACTCTGAACAGACTGATTACCAATAATGAAACTGAATCATTAATAAAAAAAACTTGCAACAAAAAAAAATCTAGGGGCACGTGGGTGGCTCAGTCGGCTAAGCATCTGCTTTGGGCTTAGGTCATGATCCCAGGGTCCTGGGATTGAAGCCCCCCCAACCCCCATCAGGCTCCCTGCTCGGCGGGGAGCCTGCTCCTCCCTCTCCCTCTGCCACTCCCCCTGCTTGTGTTCTCTCACTCTCTCTCTCTGTCAAATAAATAAATAAAATCTTAAAAAAAAAAAGTCTAGAACCAGATGGCTGCATTGGTGAATTCCACCAAACATTCAAAAAAGAATGAATATCGGGGGTGCCTGGGTCACTCAGCTGGTTAAGTGTCTGCCTTCAGCTCAGGTCATGATCCTGGAGGCGCAATATCGAGTCCCGCATCAGGCTCCCTGCTCATCAGGGAGTCTGCTTCTCCCTATGACCCTCCCCCCTCTCATGCTCTCTCTCTGTCTCATTCTTTCTCTCTCAAATAAATAAATAAAATCTTTAAAAAAAAAAAAAGAATGAATATCAGGGTGCCAGAGTGGCTCACTCAGGAGTAGCATCCAACTCTTGATTTTGGCTCAGGTCATGATCTCAGGGTCGTGAGATCAAGCCCCGCCACAGGCTCCTTGCTGGGCACTGAACCTGCCTAAGACTCTCCCTTCTCTCCAGGAAAAAAAAAAAAAAAAAGAATATCAATCCTTTTCTTTTTTTTCCAAAGATTTCATTTATTTATTTATTTGATAGAGACTGCACACACGAGCCTGCAAGTGAGGAAAGAAGCACAGGGAGAGGGAGAGAGATGAGCGCAGGGCCCGACCTCACAACCCTGAATCATGACCTGTGGCCAAATCAAGAGTCAGACACTTTTTTTTTTTTTAAGATTTTATTTATTTATTTGACAGAGAGAGACACAGTGAGAGAGGGAACACAAGCAGGCGGAGTGGGAGAGGGAGAAGCAGTCTCCCCGCCGAGCAGGGAGCCCAATGTGGGGCTCAATCCCAGGACCCTGGGATCATGACCTGAGCCGAAGGCAGACGCTTAACGACTGAGCCACCCAGGCGCCCCTCTTTTTTTTTTTTTTTAATGAGAGCCTTTGCAGTGTTTTTTCTTTTTTTTTTAAGATTTTATTTATTTGACAGGGAGAGACACAACGGGAGAGGGAACACAAGCGGGGGGAGTGAGAGAGGGAGAAGCAGTCTCCCCGCCGAGCAGGGAGCCCAATGTGGGGCTCAATCCCAGGACCCTGGGATCATGACCTGAGCCGAAGGCAGATGCTTAACGACTGAGCCACCCAGGTGCCCCAAGAGTCAGAAACTTAACTGACTGAGCCACCCAGGCACCCTTCAATCCTTTTCAAACTTATCCAGAAAAAAGAAGAGGAAGGAATGCTTCCAAATTCATTCTACAAGGCCAGCATTACTCTGATACCAAAACCAGACAAGGACACTACAAAAAAAAGAAAATTACATACCAGTATGACCAATGAACATAGGTGCAAAAATCTTCAACAAAATATTAGCAATGCAAATTCAACAAGACATTAAAAGGATCATTCACCACAATCAGGTGGGAAATATTTCAGGGATGCAAAGATGGTTCATTATCCACAAATCAATCAACATGATATAATACCATTTACAAAATGAAAGATAAAAACCATCTGATCATCTCAGTAGATGCAGAAAAAGCATTTGACAAATTCTAAATTTGTTCATGATAAAAACTCTCAAAAAGGTGGGAACAGAGAAAATACACTTCAACATAATAAAGCCATCTATGACAAACCCATGGCTAACATACTTAAGGTGAAAAGCTGAAAGCTTTTGCTCTAAGATCAGGAACAAGACAAAAATGTCTACTCTCCATACCTTTATTCAACATATAGTACTAGAAGACCCAGTCACAGCAATCAGACAAAAAGAAAAGGCATCCAAATTGTTAAGGAAGAAGTAAAATTGTCACTATTTGCAGAAGACATGATACTGTATATAAAAAACCCTAAAGATTCCACAAAAAAATATTAGAATAAATGAATTCCATAAAGTTGCAGAATACAAAATATACAAAAACCTATTGTTTCTATACACTAACAGAGAAATGAAAACAATGCCATTTACAAATACAAAAAAAAAAAAAAAAAACCTAGCCTTATGTTAAGTAAAAAAGTCAGAGAAAGACAAATACCATATGATTTCACTTATATGTAGAATCTAAAAAACGAAACAAACAAAAACAGAAACTAATAAATACAAAGAATAAACTAATGGTTGCCAGAGGAGAGGAGGATGGGGGAAAGGTGAAACAGGTGAAGGGGATTAAGAGGTCAAAATACCAGTTATAAAATAAATAAATCATAGAGATGAAAAGTACAGCAGAAAGAATACAGTCAATAATACTGGAATAACTTCGTATAGTGACAGACGGTAACTACACATATCATGGTGAACATTTCATAATGTATATAACTGTTGAATCACTAGTTTGTACACCTGAAAGTAATATAATATTGTATGTCAACTCTACTTCAATTTTTTTTAAAGTATCTATGAAGATGTCCATATTTACCTTATGAACATAAATAACTTCTAATTAGAAAAAAATAGAAAATTCAAAGTATGTACCATTACCCTCTTACAAAATTTATATTATTTTTCCTGCATTCTTTTCTATTCACCAGGGTTATCTTCATTAATTAACATTGCCCTGTCAGAAGAAGCAGACATATACCCAAAAAAATTGAAAGCAGGGACTCAAACAGATACCTGTACACCAATGTTCATAGTAGCATTATTCACAATGGCCAAAAGACTGATACAACAAAAATACCTATCAAGAGATGAACAGATAAACAAAATGCAGCATATCCTAACAATGGAATATTACTAAGTGTTAAAAAGGAATGAAATTTGGATTCATATTACAATATGGATGACCTTTGAAAATATTATGGTAGGTAAAATAAGTCAGACACAAAAGGACAACTATTGTGTGATTCCACTTTTATAAGGTAGCTGCAATAGACAAATTCCTAGAGACAGAAACTAGAATAGGGACTACCACAGGGACTTGGAAAAGAAAGTTTAGGGGCGCCTGGGTGGCTCAGTTGGTTAAGCGACTGCCTTCGGCTCGGGTCATGATCCTGGAGTCCCGGGATCGAGTCCCGCATCGGGCTCCCTGCTCAGCGGGGAGTCTGCTTCTCCCTCTGACTCTCCTCCCTCTCATGCTCTCTGTCTCTCATTCTCTCTCTCTCAAATAAATAAATAAAATCTTTAAAAAAAAAAAAAAAAAAAAGAAAGTTTATTATTTAATGAGAAGAGAGTTTGTGTTTTGTATAGGGCTGATGGTTGGGCAATACTGTGAATGTACTTAATACCACAGAATTATGCACCTAAAAAATTATTCTTATGGTAACTTCACGTTGTGTATGTTTTACAATTAAAAGAATGGAGGGAATTAAAAAAAAAAAAAAAAGCACCTTAAAAAAGAAAAAATAAATAAATAAATAAATAAAAGAATGGAGGGCATGAATGGTTAATCCAGTTTCAGGTGCAGCCACAGACATCCATACTTGTCACTGGTGACTATAAAAAAAAGTACTCTCTGAACCTTGGGATACCTAAAATAATTTTCTTTTTTTTTTTTTTTTTCCTACTTCAGGGATCATGCAGTTTTAGAATTCTCATGTCTCCCGAAAGAAGCAGCTTGGAAAAGAGTTAAGAGGCTGTCCAAAGTCAAGAACTTTAAAATGGCTTGTCATAAATACTTTTTCTTAAAAATATCATAGCCCCTGATTTTCATATTGGGTTCAGCTATTTGGAAAACATTAAAGAGAAAGTTTAGCAAAATAATTTCATTTACATTTCATAGTACTCACAAATCAATACCACTCGCCAATTCATGTAAAAAAATAATCCAACAAAAGAAGCAAGCCTTGTTATGTAAAAGTAGTTGCTTCCAAACTGATGGTTACTAGAAGGGAGATGGCTGGGGGTGATGGGTGAAATAGGTGATGGGGATTAAGGAGTACAGAGTGCACTTGTAGTGATGAGCACAGGGTGTTGTATGCAACTGTTGCATCACTATATTGTACACCTGAAACTAATATTACACTGTACATTAACTAACTAGAATTTAAATTAAAACTTAAAAAAAAAAAAAAGAATTGGCTTCCAAAGGAGGGCATGTTATTCACTACTGGGGGAAAACTTTTTCTTCCACATAATCACCATGAAAAGTAGTGGGGGTATGGAGGGAAGAAGAGGAAGGAAAAGGAGAGAAGAAAAAACCAACCAAAAATCACATACAGAAAAAGTATGACAAGTTCAAAGATAGTATTTAAAAAGATTTAAACTCTAAACTTTGACAATGTCAAATTCCTTTAAACCACCTGAATAAACATTTCACACTAACATAATTTTTCTTAATTCAGGTATCACATATGGATTAAAAGTGAGAGTGAGAATTACCTTTTATACATCTACAAAAGACAAAGCATATATCAAATCTTTAAAATGTAGGGACCTAAAGGTTCATTTTCCCTCAAATTGACCATACGATTTACATTAATAAAATTTTCTGTAATAGAATAACATCTTCCCCTAAGTGATACAGTAAGCTACATTTATAAAAATTCCACCTATTAACATACCTGTTTAATATAGGAAATAGTAGCTTCCCGAGGAACCTCCAACTGAATATAAATCCCAGTGGGCAAAAGGAAATCCACAGGTATGGAGCCATCAGATGCTAACTGTGAATCCACTGCCCAGATGTCAAGGATGTCTGCCATAGCAGGAGGCATTATGAAACTGAAGCACATTCATAACCATGCGGCCCTAGAAATTAAGTAAAACTTAGTGAAACAGAAAATTAGCCAAATCTTATACTAAAATATGATAAAGCCCACCAATCCATAATTAGTCTTTGGATTTCAATATAGCCAATAATAAGGTGGCTAATTAAAGATTAAGCCACCAGAAATAAATTACTTAAAAACACTTTTGGTTATCATTACATGCATTTTATATATATATATAAATACACACACTGCACTAACTCAAATTCAACAAAAGTATATCACATGTGAAAAATGAAAGATTTAAAGATTAGAGGTTTCTAAGAAATTCAGTTAACCACTCAACAGGTGACTGTCTCCAGATTTTACTTAAATAATAAAAAAAAAGATAATATTGGCTTCTTTGGCTGAGTTCTTCTCTGCAAACTCCAATGAAAACAGCAGTCAAGAGGGCCTTCTTTCAAATATAATTTTCTATCTGGGCGCCTGGGTGGCTCAGTTGGTTGAGCATCTATCCAACTCTTGATTTCGGCTCAGATCATGATCTTGGGGTCATCCGATCAAGCCCTGTGTCGGGCTCCATGCTCAGCGAGGAGTCTGCTTGAGCTTCTCTCCCTCTCCCTCTAACCCCTCCCCCCTCCAGATGTGCACTTTTTTTTTTTTTAATTTATCAATCTCGGGCGCCTGGGTGGCTCAGTCGTTAAGCATCTGCCTTCAGCTCAGGTCATGATCCCGGGGTCCTGGGATCGAGCCCCGCATCGGGCTCCCTGCTCGGTGGGAAGCCTGCTTCTCCATCTCCCACTCCCCCTGCTTGTGTTCGCTCTCTTGCTGTCTCTCTGTCAAATAAATAAAATCTTTAAAAAAAAAAAAATTAGGGGCGCCTGGGTGGCTCAGTCATTAAGTGTCTGCCTTCGGCTCAGGTCATGATCCCAGAGTCCTGGGATCGAGCCCCACATCGGGCTTCCTGCTCGGCGGGAAGCCTGCTTCTCCCTCTCCCCCTGCTAGTTCCCTCTCTCGCTGTGTCTCTCTCTGTCAAATAAATAAATAAGATCTTCAAAAAAAAAAAAAAAAAAAAAAATTTATCATTCTCATGTACAAAATATCTTGAACTTAGAGTCTCATGACCCACCACCTGAGAATTAAAAACACCAAATCCCTCAACCCAGCTGGCAAGGGTCTTTGTGCTATGTTTCTGGCCTGATTTCCTTTACTTGTCCTATTACTGTATTGCCTAGGCCTTTGTACCACAAAGGCTATCAACCTGCTGTTAGAACTATGTTCATACAAATGTTGACACTCCTGGAATCAAACCCCTATTCCAACAAATGTACCCCTCAACTGCGCCTTGAAGACTTCCTTGAGAGCTTCCTTCAAGAAAGCATAACAATAACAGGGGGAAGAACATGGGCACTCAAGTTAATTAAGCCAAGATTTAAATCCCATTTACTGAAAGAATGAAAGTATCACATCAAAAGAGACAAAAGTCAACTTGAAGCATTTCTGAGCATCAAAAATACTCATGACATCCATGGATTGAAACATATCAAATATATACAAATGAGTGACTGAATAATAAAAGGAAACAAATCGTTTACTGATCACCACTGCAGATTGCTAAGACCAACTCACTATTTTGAAAATTGATAAAGAATGGGGAAGTACATCAAACATGTTTTGACCAGCTTATACCAAATACTGCAGGGTAACCAAATGAATGATGAGGGTAAGGTTTTTTTTCTTGATTTTTAGAACAATTTTAGTTCATAAACACAAAAAGAATGATAAAATTAGAAAACCACCATTGTGCAACCTCTAATGAAACGAATCTAGGCAATAATGCATAATTAATGGATGCTAAAAAGTTTACAAAATAAAGTGAAAGGATGATGAGGAACTTTATAATGAACATTATCAGGTTGACACTATCTAAATCCTGTGAATAATCCAGACATATGCCTCCTCCTGTAATGCAAACAGAAGTACTAACCACAACCTATAGAATATGGTTGATTTTAAAAAACAAAAAACAAACAAAAAACCTGAATTTAATCAAGACTCTAGATCTGACTTATCAGTTTACAAGAAATAGGAAAAGAGCGAAAGGAATTAAAGACTTCAAAAGCATCAGTCAAGTCCCCAATGAATCATCAATAAAAAAAGTAATCAACGACAACAAAACAAGCTAATCAACAACAAGAAGAGAAAGAAAGAGAATGGTGCAAGGACTGTTAGCAAACACTCAGGAGGGTCACTTGGGTGACTTAGTTGGTTAAGCGTAGTACTCTTGATTTCGGACCAGGTCATGATCTCACAGTTCTAACATCAAGCCCTGCCTCAGTTCTGTGCTGGGGGTGGAACAGCCTTATCCAACATAATGCACCAAATCAGCTATAAAAACCTATCTTTAAAACAAACTGGGAGGGGTGCCTGGGTGGCTCAGTCGTTAAGCATCTGCCTTCGACTTGGGTCATGATCACAGGGTCCTCTCCCACTCCCCTTGCTTGTGTTCCTTCTCTCGCTTTGTCTCTGTCAAATAAATAAATAATCTTTTTAAAAAATAAATAAAACAAACTGGGAAATTTAAATATGAATTAGATGATTTTAAGGAAATACTGTTACATTTGTGAGGTATAATAATGGTCTGTTGGTGGGGCGCCTGGCTGGCTCAGTTAATGGAGAATGTGACTGTTGATCGTGGGGTTGAGTTCAAGCCCCACATTTGGTGTAGAGATTACTTAACAATGGGATCTTAATAGATAAAAAAAACAGATCTACCTACATGCTGCCTACAAGAGACTCATTTTAGATTTAAAGACACCTGCAAATTGAAAGTGAGGAGATGGAGCACCACCTATCATGTTAATGGATGTCAAAAGAAAGCTGGAGAGAGAGCTCAGGCAGGGAGAGGAGCAGGGAGAGGATCAGAGGGAAAGAGCAGAGGGAGAGAGCAGAGGGAAAGAGCAGAGGAAGAGGGAGAAGCAGACACCCTGCTAGGCAGGGAGCCCAACACAGCGCTGGATCCCAGGACCCTGAGATCATGGGCTACGCCGAAGGCAGATACTTAACCAACTGAGCCACCCAAGTGCCCCGAAACTGGTCCACTTTTTTAAACCATACACAAAAATAAATTCAAAATGGATGAAAGACTTTAGTGTGAGACAGGAAACCATCAAAATCCTAGAGAACACAGGCGGCAACCTCTCTGACCTTGGCTGTAGCAACTTCTTATTAGACACATCACCACAGGCAAGGGAAACAAAAGCAAAAAAACTATTAGGACTTCATCAAGATAAAAAGCTTCTGCACAGTGAAGGAAACAATCAACAAAACTAAAAGGCAGTTAAAGAATGGGAGAAGATATTTGCAAATGACATATTGATAAAGGGTTAGTATCCAAAATCTATTAAGAACTTACCAAACTCAACACCCAGAAAACAAATAACCCAGTTAAGAAATGGGCAGAAGACATGAAGACATTTTTCCAAAGAAGACATCCAGATGGCTAACAGATACATGAAAAGATGCTCAACATCACTCATCATCAAGGAAATACAAATCAAAACCACAATGAGATACCATCTCACACCTGTCAGGATGGCTAAAATTAACAACACAGGAAACAACAGGTGTTGGCAAGGATGAGGGAAACTGCACTCCCTGAACATTCCAGCCTTTACTGATTCCTCTCCTAACTCTTACACCTCTTATAATCTGGACCCATTACACTGACACTTACACAGGCCCTGACTCTTTCCCATGTGCCAGTCTTGTCTCTGTAGGCAGGACAGTGCACTGATGAAAGACTGTGGTCTCAGAATCCAACAGCTTACTTGTGAGAGCTGGTTCCATCCCTCACTGGCTGAAAGATCTTGAGCAAATCACGTATCTTCTCCCTACTTAAGTTCCCTTATCTGCAAAATGATGAAATCAACAGTAACTACCTTAGAGCACATAGTTATAAAAACTGAAGAACGGCTGGAACTTAGTAATCCAATATAAGTATTTGCTTATTTTTAATTTTTATTCAAAAGCCCTAAGTTCTTTTGAGCTTTGAGTTATATATTTTCAACTACTTTCATTTCCCTAAAAGTGATCAGCACATAGTAGCCATTTAGTAATTGTTTAATGAATTTAAGAAAAACATTATTATCCCTACTCCTACAATTAAAAAAGAAAATCACAGGATAATAAAAAAATCTAAAACACCTAACGGTGAGTTCTTACTCTGTGCCAGCATTCTAGTAACTTCTTTACGTGCATTTCTGTATTTTATCCTTACTACCATCCTATGGTAATACTACTATTCCTTGAGAAACTTAAAGAGGTTGAGATCTCATAGCTACCAAGTGGCAGTCTTGGATCTGAACTTGGGTCTAACTGTAGAGTGTGAGCCCTACACAACCCTCTGCATAATAACAAAGTACTAGAAAAACATCTGATACATTAACCACAATAAACCACATTATGTTAACTATAAGCTTCTTGAGGGCTTGCCCCATGCTTTTATTTTTGCTTTTTTCCCCCCATGCTTTTTAAAATACTGTCTCTTACCACAGTGTATGGAGAAGTTATTATACTTGGGCACTCTGAACTGATATTTTTATAAAGATTTACTTTTATTTTTATTTATTTGACAGCGCACAAGCAGGGAGAGTGGCAGACAGAGGGAGAGGGAGAAACAGGCTCCCCGCTGAGCAGAGAGCCCAACACGGAATTCGATCCCAGGACCCTGGGACCACGACACGAGCCAAAGGCAGACGCTCAACAGACTGAGCCACCCAGGCGCCCTAACCTGATACTTTTATAAACATGAACAAACTACACAAAGTTACTACAGATGTCATTAACAGTCACTGGTCCCAGGGGCGCCTGGGTGGCTCAGTCGTTAAGCGTCTGCCTTCGGCTCGGGTCATGATCCCAGGGTCCTGGGATCGAGCCCCGCGTCGGCCTCCCTGTTCCACGGGAAGCCTGCTTCTCCTTCTCCCACTCCCCCTGCTTGTGTTCCCTCTCTCGCTGTGTCTCTCTCTCTCAAATAAATAAATAAAATCTTTAAAAAAAAAAAAACAGTCACTGGTCCTGGAATAGCTTTAGTTACATCACTGCAGAACAGACTTTGGAGACTGTCTTTAGAAAAGATGCTTTTCAATCTTGCAAATAGCAGGTGTTCAAGAAAACGTGCTATACCAAATTATAAAGACCATGCTTTGCCTATATTCATTACCACCACACAAAGATGGGAGAAAGCCACCTCCCTGAACACCAAGCACAGCATGTATGACATGAATCAGCAATTTGCAACAAAAGCTGAGAGAGGAAAAACCAAAGTTTCCATTTAAAACAGAGAAGGGTTTATGAAACATCAGCCACCTGTAACACAATTACAATCATGATAAACCTGTACATGCCCCTACTTTCAGCATAGATTTTTGATTTTTGGCAAGACTCACAACTGAAACCAAATCACCTAATGAATAACAATAGCAATAAAGGAACATGAAACTATAAAAACAAAACCTCTATTATCTCACCCTTACCAGATAGCTGGAAATGCTGAGGCTTCCTCAGGCCTGAAGCCCAGAAGAGCAATCTTTTCAAAGAGACTGCACCTCACACCACCATATGGCATTAACTCCCCAGATACAAAATTATGAACTTCTGGGGGTATTGGAGGAAAAAGCACTATGGTAGATTTAAGAATTTTTTGATGAAGTAGTTATAACTAAAATGAATTACAAGAATGAATTCATGGGCCCCTACCTTCCTTCCTTTCTAGATCTGTTGCTCAACACCCTCACACATCCTAGCCTTAATCCTGCCACCCCAAACCACTAATACTTGCCAGCATATCCCATACTCTCTCTTACCTCCTACCTTAACCATCATTCCCTCTCCCTAAGATGGCCTTATCTATATATCTCCTGATCAACTCTTATTCTTCTGGACTCTTGGAATCCTTCCCTAATACTCCTGTGCACCCAAGCACCAGGGCATATCTATGTCAAAGCGGGAGCACACTACACTGAAGGTCGTTGCTTACAAACAGCTCCCAACTTCCTATTATTCCCACCTCTTTATTTGCAGCTTTGACACATATTATGGTCTCAGTAAATATTTACACATGGCTAAATGAATTAATGAATGAGTGAAACAAATTCTATGGAAGTCACTTAGTACAATAATTATACTGGATAATTAAAAATGTGATTTAAATCATTCTTAACAGGAAAAATTTATGTGGCCTTCAATGTAGTCTCTCAGTGCCTAGTCTAAGAAAATTCCATAAACAGCCCACAAAGGTGACATCTTTACATGAAGTCATGGTAATATCTACCATTACACAGATAAAATGCCATAACACATATAGATTTCCTATAACTCATTAAATTAAAAAAACTGAAATGATTTAATTCAGATATTAGTTAAGTCTATTTGCACATGGCTTTACAAAAATCTCAGTCTGTATTTCATAGCAGATGTACCTTTCCATAAAAGAGTAAATCAGAAAAGTATTAACAAATACACAGAATTCTGATAGCATCATCACTTGCAATGGATCAAGCTTCGCCTAATATCACTTGGTCTCCAATCCACACATTCCTGTCATGTGAAAGGAACATGAAATATATCTTACCTATAACCGAAGCACTGCATTCCCACCATACAGCAACCCAGTAACATTATAGGCATTTCCTCCAAAAAATGATGCATTTTCAACTAATCTTTAACTATAGAATGGCTTATTCCCATAAAATGCCATCTATTAAATTTAGACAGACTGGAGAACTTCCATGATGTCAAGGGATAACCATTATTTTTAATATAGAGAAAAAGAATATAGAATTTCACTTCAGAAAAATTCACTAAGCTCCATATTTATGTTTTTGTATTTTTCTATATCTACGCTATATTTCACAACAGAAATATTTAGAAACATTTAAATAAATTAAATGTTTAAAAGTGGCAAAATAAGTTGCCAAGTATTTTTCTCGTGCCACCTCAAAATGCATCGAAAAGGAAAGTTTAATCATTTAGCTTTACAGATAATCATGCTCTTTGCTTCCTAAAGGAACAAACACACCAATCTCCAAAATTAATTCCTTGATCTTCAATTTCAAGGGCAAAATCCTCACTTTCAAATGTCAACTGATTCAAAAAGATTCCAATGATTCAGCAAGATAATAAAGATGCTTGTTAAGCAATACTAGGTTTAAAGAAAGACTTAGAAATGTTTTTCTCAACCAGGAGTAAATTATCAAAAGGGAATACTGCAAGGTTACAACCATGTCCACTAATTTCTACCATAATACTCATGTTAATAATTCACTAATAACTGAGTTAGACTGTTGTCATACTTTATAAACTCTCAGGTAGAAGGGCACCTGGCTGGCTCAGTCAGAAGAGCATGAACTTTTTTTTTTCCCCTTAAAATAGGCTCCACACCCAAGGTGGGACTTGGAACTCATGACCCTGAGATCAAGAGCTCCATGCTCTATAACTGAGCCAAAGAGGTGCCCTGAGCAAGGAACTCTCAATCTCAAGGTTTTGAGTTCAAGCCCCACGTTGGGCATAGAGCCTACTTAAAACAAACAAACAAACACAAAAACCAAAAACCAGAAAACAAAAAAACCCACTCAGGTAGATATATGGTATATAATTACAGCATAACATGTAGGTTGTACTTGTGTGTCACTTTAATAAAAGCACTTTTAATTAGGCCAATGCTCAAGGTTTTCAAGTACTTTAAGCTAAATACTACCTAGGAGAATGGTTTTCAATCCTCTCATATTCCATACTCTTCTTTAAACAAGTATTACACCAACACTTTAAAAATCTGAAATGAAACTATTCACATAACTTACATACATGTACCTAATTTAAAAAAAAACAAACACCTGTATAATGCCCTAGCTGTAACATAAAAGGAGAAATAAAAGAAAATAATAAAGCTTCTCTCAATATGTAAATACTTGGACATGACCAAACCTCTGCTTAATGAAGCAGTCAGGTTTGCCTCTATACAAACTGGTAGATATGACAACTACAAATGCAGACTAATCCAGATGTGTTGTAGTGATGAGCAAATACTACAAATGCTGGTCACTGGTGTCACAGATTTTCCAAATCTTTATCTTTCAATGTTAATATTTTGAAATCATGTAAAAAATACTTTGTATTATATTTTTATGTAATACAGAGTTAAGATCTCAGCTCAGATAATAATAGAGTTTTCACCTACATGAGTATCTGGAAGAAAATTCAAAAACTGTGTTGTACTTGAGACATTTTTTCGTTGTAGAAGACTGTCTTATGCATTGCAGGATATCCAGTAATCCATTACCTACTAATAAGTAGCACCTCCCCCAGTCATTGTATCAACAAATACAACAAAATCACCTGTTACAAATTTCAAAAACATAGGAGGGAGGTCACTGTCCACTTTCAGAACCACTGCTCTAGGACAGTTCCTATTAAGGACAGTTCCTATTATTTCTCAAAGTAGTAATGACCTAGAAATGGACTTTTTTTTTTTAAGATTTTATTTTTTGAGAGAGAAAGAGGGAGCATGAGCAGGGTGAGGGGCAGAAGGAGAGGGAGAGGGACAAGCAGATTCCCTGCTGAGCGAGGAGCCTGACTCGGGGCTGAATATGAGGACCCTGAGATTATGACCAACTGAGCCACCCACGCTCCCCAACCTAGAAATGTTTTTATCTAGACCTAATTATACTCTGTATTTAAAATAGTAATGAACACAATTTATCATACATTTCTACTGGCAAACCAATGGTGTTTCTTGTATTTGGCTATGTTGTCTTTGGCTAATTCTTGAAGGGTAAAAGAAGCTCAAGTAAAGAAAACTTTAGCCCCTTAAACAATCAGAGGAATATAAGGCCAGTATGACTAGCTCTTAATTTTCATGACTCTTAGTAAACAAACTTAGAGATGGAGTGGTCAAACTAAACCCACAGGGTAACTGGTAGCTCTTCAGAACATCATACACAACACTATACATACGTACTGAGAGAGGGGGCATACTTACAAAATGTGCTCTGCTGTTACTAAAACAGCACGTCCTTTGTCAGACTAAAACTGTGACATGGTTGCTAAACAAATGAAGTTAACAAACCAAATGCTAACAGATAAATCTTCTGCAGAGATATTTTGAAAAAAATATGGCTACACATTCAAATATAAAATATATCTGGTTCCTATTTCGCTTTGTCACCCTTATTTCATAGGGAGCACCACACACAAGAGTCAAGCCTAAGAATTAACTCAAGACTTTCCATTTGGGGGGCACCTGGGTGGCTCAGTCGTTAAGCATCTGCCTTTGGCTAGGGTCATGGTCCCAGGGTCCTGGGATGGAGCCCCGCATCGGGCTTCCTGCTCTGCGGGAAGCCTGCTTCTCCCTCTCCCACTCCCCCTGCTTGTGTTCCCTCTCTCGCTGTGTCTCTCTCTGTCAAATAAATAAAATCTTTAAAAATAAATAACATTTTTGGTAGATTATATTAACTATAAATTTTATTTCAATATAGTACAAGTATTACAAAACACGCTACAAAAAAGGGATGTGAGGGGCGCCTGGGTGGCTCAGTAGGTTAAGCATCCAACTCTTGATCTCAGCTCAGGTCTTGATCTTAGGGTTGTGAGTTCAAGCCCTGCACTGGGCTCCACGCTGGGCGTGGATCCTACTTAAAAAGAAAAAAAAAGATTTGAGTCCAACAGGATTTAGAATCACTGGTACAAAGTTCATCAAGGTTCTTTATATGTACTGTCAAACTTTCTAGAAAGATATTTTCTAGAAGTCTTTACCAATTTGTATTCCCACTACATTGATGGATGTACATAGTATCAATTAACAGAACTGTAATACAAGTTTTTAATTTTAGTCAATTATCCAAAGGCAAAAAAAAGTTCTTGTGAGTTAAACTGCATTTTTCTGATTACTTATAAAATCAAACTTTATTTTACTGAAATTTGAATTTCTGTATGTGTTTGGTCACACTAGTGTAATTTATAGATGTTTCATTTAAACATTAATAGTCTTTTTACTGCAGAGTAAATAACCATGTATAGTCTTTTTACAGCAGAGTAAATAATAACTATGTGAAAATGTTAGAATTATGAATCATAGTTTTATTAACCTGTTGCTTATCTTAGACTTTGTTACTTTTACTTTTTTTTTTTAAGATTTTATTTATTTATTTGACAGAGAGAGACACAGTGAGAGAGGGAACACAAGCAGGGGAAGTGGGAGAGGGAGAAGCGTTCTTCCCACTGAGCATAGAGCCCAATGTGGGGCTCGATCCCAGGACCCTGGGACCATGACCTGAGCCGAAGGCAGACGCTTAACGACTGAGCCACCCAGGCGCCCCAGACTTTGTTACTTTTAATACGTTAAGGTACACTATCCAAGTAAACTGAACACTTCGGTATCTTAGAGAATATTTGCTTTGAGAATAATTCTTATATGATAAAACAGAGCACTGAGGGAAACCTGCCTGGCTCAGTCCATACAGAATGAAACTCTGGGTCTCAGGGTTTTGAGTTTGAGCCCCAGGCTGGGTGTAGACAGTATGTAAAAAAATCTTTAGGGGCACCTGGGTGGCTCAGTCAGCTGGGTGTCAGACTCTTGAGTTCAGCTCAGGTCATGTTCTCAGGGTTGTGAGATCGAGCCCTGGCGGTCAGGCTCTACACTCCACGGAGAGTCTGAGATTCTTTCCTGCTGCCCCTATCCCGCTCACGCACGGGCACATTCTCTCTCAAATAAATAAATAAATCTTTAATAAAATTCTTTAAAAATATATAAATACATTATTTTTTTAGTTTCAAGGTTTTAAATTCCACTTAGTTAACATATTGTGTAATATCAGTTTCAAATAAAATCTTTTTGAAAAAATAGAGCACTTAAATCTCCAAAAGATTTAAACACTTAAATCTCCGTACACTTAAATTTTAGACACTTAACTCTCCAAACACTTAAATCTCCATAATAAAATCCTGCTTTCTAAGAAAAAAGAGTTTCAAACACATTCCAATTTCAAATACTCGTCTAAAGTAAGTTTAAATTAACTAGAGGTTATCAGTTAATGGAATGCCCTAAGTAGACTTCACAGAATGCTAACATATCTATTTGTCATTCATGTTACATTAGAAATGATGAGAAACTGTATTTTTTCAATTTTAATTGTACTGCTGCCATTATTTTTTCCTTTAAAAAAAATTCCAGGGGCGCCTGGGTGGCTCAGTTGTTAAGCATCTTTGGCTCAGGTCATGATCCCAGGGTCCTGGGATCGAGCCCCGCATTGGGCTCCCTGCTCCACGGAAGCCTGCTTCTCCCTCTCCCACTCCCCCTGCTGTGTTCCCTCTCTTGCTGTGTCTGTCAAATTAAAAAAAAAAAAATTCCATTCACAGCATACTCTGTGTACTAACAGAATCACTATTCAAGAGACATTCTGGTTTTGTTTGGAAAATATTACACATAGATCAATGGAATAGAATAGATAACCCAGAAGTAAACCCACAATTATATAGTCAATTAATCTTCGACAAAGGAGGAAAGAATACACAATGGGAAAAAGTCTCTTCAACAAATGGTATTGGGAAAGCTGGACAGCTACATGCAAAAGAATGGAATTGGACCACTTTCTTATACCATACACAAACATAAATTCTCAAAATGGATTAAGGACCTAAATGTGAGACCTGAAACCATAAAAATCCTGGAAGAGAGCATGGGCAGTAATTTCTCTGACATCAGCTGTAGCAACATTTTTCTAAACATGTCTCCAGAGGGCAAGGGAAATAAAAGCAAAAAATAAACTATTGGAACTACATCAAAATATGCACAGCAAAGGAAACAACAGCAAAACTAAAAGGCAACCTGCAGAACGGAAGCAGGTATTTGCAAATGACATATCTAATAAAAGGTTAGTATATTCTACTCTATAAAGAACTTATACAAGTCAATACCCAAAAAACAAATAACCCAATTAAAAAATGGGCAGAAGACATGAACATTTCTCCAAAGAAGACCTACAGATGGCCAACAGACACATGAAAAGATGCTCAACATCACTCATCATCAGGGAAATGCAAATCATAACTACAATGAGATATCACCTCGTACCTGTCAGAATGGCTGAAATCAAAACACAAGAAATAACAAGTGTTGATGAGGATGTGGAGAAAAAGGAAACCTTGTGCACTGCTGGTGGGAATGCAAACTGGTCCAGGCACTCAGAAACCCCTAACTGGTACAGAGGATCCTCAAAATATTAAAAATAGAACTACCCTATGATCCAGTAATCACACTACTGAGTGTTCACCCAAATAATACAAAACCACCAAGTCAAAGAAATACATGCACCCCTATGTTTATAGCAGCATTATTTACAATAGCCAAGATATGGAAACAGTCCAAGTGTCCACTGATAGATGAATGGATAAAGAAGAGATGGTATGTATACACACACACACACACACACACACACACACACACAATAGAATATTATTCAGCCATAAAAGAGAATGAAATCTTGCCATTTGCAACAACATGGATGGATCTAGATAGCATAATACTAAACAAAATATGTCAGTCAGAGAAAGACATATGCCGTATGATTTCACTCATGTGTGGAATTTGAGAAACAAAACAAATGAGCAAAGGAAATAAAAGAGAGAGAGAGAAACAAACCACGAAAAAGACTCTTAACTACAGAGAACAAACTGGTTACCAGAGGGGAGGTGGGTAGATGGGTGAAATAGGTGACGGGGATTAAGCGGAGTGCACTTGCTGAGATGTGCACTGGGTGATGTATGAAATTGTTGAATCACTATTTGTACAAAATTCAAACACTGACACTATATGTTAACTATACTGGAATAAAAATTAAATTACATTTTTTCAAAAACTGCAATGTATCCCAAAATTTATGGAAAACATCAAACTACAGGGTACTCTACAATTCATACCATTTACCCTACATTTTTCTTATACCTTCCACTGATAGCCACTGAACAAATAATGTTTGAAACCAGCTACATTGGGGCACCTGGCTGGCTCAGTCAGTAGTGCATGTGACTCTTTTTTTTTTTTTTTTTTTAAGATTTTATTTATTTATTTGACAGAGAGAGATAGCGAGAGCAGGAACACAAGCAGGGGGGAGTGGGAGAGGGAGAAGCAGGCTTCCCGCCGAGCAGGGAGCCCGATGTGGGACTCGATCCCAGGACCCTGGGATCATGACCTGAGCCAAAGGCAGACGCTTAACAACTGAGCCACCCAGGTGCCCAGTGCATGTGACTTTTGATCTCAGGGTGGTAAGTTCAAGCCCTACATTGAACATGGAGCCTACTAAAAAAAAAAAAAAAAAAAAAATCTTTTCACAAGCTACATAAATTACCTATGTTCACTTAAAAGGCACTAGAGAAATAACTCCCACATTCCCAACAACTTTTTAAAAGTCATTATCAGGTAAACATTTAAACATAAATTTAGATAGAACAATGGAATTCCAATGGGGAGACGGGACATTGTTGGTATTATTTCTTCAGAAAAAATGGGCTGATGAAAA
This sequence comes from Halichoerus grypus, assembly GCF_964656455.1. Classification (NCBI taxonomy): domain Eukaryota; kingdom Metazoa; phylum Chordata; class Mammalia; order Carnivora; family Phocidae; genus Halichoerus; species Halichoerus grypus. The sequence goes on along the minus strand of NC_135712.1, from coordinate 120,921,793 downwards.
AGTTTTAATTCAGCAGATTCTGAAGTCTAAAGAATGTTAATAATGTCCTACAAAGATTATAAAAAAATAAAAATCATATCACCCCATTATTCAAAAATAAACTGCTATCTTATTTAAGATGCTCATTTAAAATAAATGGTCTTGGGGTGCCTGGGTGGCTCAGCTGGATGTGTGTCCGACTCTGGGTTTCGGCTCAGGTCATGACCTCAGGGTCATGACAGAGCCCCGCATGGGGCTCAGGGGGGAGTCTGCCTGAGATTCTCTCAATCCCTCTAACCCTCCCCCCACACATGTGTGTGCTCACCCTCTTTTTCTCTCTCTAAAATAAGTAAATCTTTAAAAAATAGTAAATAAATCTTTAGAAAATAAAATAAATGGTTTTGATTCAAATATTAATTTTTTTAAGATTTTATTTGAGAGAGAGACAGCAAGCAAGAGAGAGAAAGCAGAGTGGTGAGGAGGGGCAGAAGGATGGGGAGAAGCAAACTCCCCGCTGAGCAGGGAGCCCAACACAGGGCTTCGATCCTGAATCCCAGGACTTCAGGATCATGACTTGAGCCAAAGGTAAATGCCCAACTGACTGAGCCACTGTGGTACCCCAAATATTAACTTTTATTAAGTAATGCTAATTAATTTTTTTCAGTGTTTTCAGTCTGCCCTCCTTTCTTCTAAATATTCGATCATGTTTATCAACAAAGATAATAAATTACTCAAATTGGATATATATTTCCAAGAAATATATATTTCATCCCCACAATGCTCTCCCCTCACCCTGTCCCTTCTCTTCCACTTCCAAATGAATGGTATTTTGGGCATGGGGACTAATTGTTAAGCCTATTTTAAATCACTGTTGACCATAACCATGTTTTAGGGTAACACTGATTATTTTACTAAATAGATAAAACTAGCAAAACAAAGACTTACTACCAATAATCTAGTTCAAAATATGGTTACTTTCTTTAGCCTTTGAAGATATTGCTGAGGGAATTCTTGTACATGATGGGCAAGTATTTTCTATTTTTTTAAACATTTTTATTGTTTAAAATAATAAAACAAAAAAGCACACACAAAAAAAGTATGCAATGAGTTACTATAACGCAAACATCTACTGTAAAGCAAACCACAGTCCAGGTCAAGAAACAGAACACTGCAAGCATTCAGAGCCTCTTTGGGTGTTCCTTTCAGATAACAAACCCCTTCCTCTCCCTAACCTCTCATCACAACTCTGATTTCTGAGCTAAGTTCTTTTTTGTTTTTTAATCATTTTAGCTAATAGTGGAGGAATGAAGTAAATAATTCTGGTTTATTGGATATACTTTTGCATCTACCATGCAGATAGAAGTTTCATCATCCAGACAACTTCTGTTTCTCAATACAGTGGCAATGGGGGTCAAAAGACTTACTGGGTGTCTTTTTCTTTTTTGGGGGGAGACGGATGTCAACCATTCATCCCAGAAATGTTATCCAGTCAATTCTGGTACCTATTTATAACAAGTGACATCATGACAATCAGAAATGACTGTATCTAGCAAAGGATACCCACATGTTAAGTGCTGTCAGAATGAGTCATGAGCCAAACTGTACAAGTGTATGGTGATGCTGGTGAGTAACTAACCAACAGCCCTCACATCTAGGAACTGAATCAGTGCCAGAAAGCCATCTGGATGGCAAACAGTAACATGAGAAGAATTTTAAATAGCTCTACAGCTGTAGAAAAAGAATTATTCCAGGCTCCAAATCTTTTAGTTCTGTCTGTCATTCTGAAAGTAAGTTATAATACATAAAAATTCAAACAGCATCCTAAAAAGCTGGCATTTGTCCCAAACCATTTCAGGATTACTACTTTAGATACTAATTTAACTCTGGTCTATTCAAGTATTTGTTTATCTGTTTAAATGCTTTTCTTCAGAGACCAATTATTCTCCTAAGGTATCTAGCCAAGAATGACAAAATGCTTGTTTTTATTTCCTCTTCATTACTGACAGTAAAAGAATTTGAAAAAAATTTAAAAGCCAGGAAAAAATTGAAAAGATGTTTTCCTTGGTGCTAACACTGTTCTTTCACTGCCTATTCTATCTAGAGGACATGGTAAATGAGGAGAGGCAGGAGGACAGTGTCATCTCAGTGCTAGGCCTTGATCAAGAGAAAAAGATAGGGAAAAAAACTGGAATTCAAGTTAATAAATATTAGCTACTTATACTTTTTTAAGACACCATATCACACACTTGACTGGGAGAAGAGGGAATTACAAAAATAAAACATGGACCAATTTGCAACCCAGCCTGTAACAGAGCACTTAGGTTGGTTGAGACAGATGAATGGGAGATTTGTCTGTTCTGTTTTCATTCAGAGGGTACACCTTCTTAAACTACTGGAGGTAATAAAACAGAGATAGATAGTAAAGGCTCATATCACTGACTATAATATTTTTTACCTCAACCCCCACACAGCCTCAATCACAAGAGATGAGGTTGGACTATTGGAAATGGGAAATATAAAGTACCTGCCTGAACTTCACAGAGGAGGTTGGAAGGTAGTGTCTAGGGATCAGCAGATATCACCTGAAAAGTTGAGGCAGCAACACAGTATTGCTGTCATGAAACCCCACCTCCATTGCCACACACTGCCTCAGCTTATGACCTGTGCACAACAGAACAGGTACTAGAAGTTACATGGTTTGGAATATAATTCATTAGAGGTCACTATGTCTAGTTTCCCAAAAAGTTGAAATCTTGGGGTGCCTGGGTGGCTCAGCTGGTTAAGCATATGCCTTCGGCTCAGGTCATATATCTCAGGGATCTGGGATCGAGCCCCACAGTGGCCTCCCTGCTCAGCAGTGAGTCAGCTTCTCCCTCTCTCCCTCTGCCTCTTCCCCCTGCTTCTATGTTCGCTCGCTCTCTCTCTCTCTCAAATAAATTAATTAATTAAAATATTTTTAAATAAAAGAATCTGAAATCTTCATCTATTTATGCTTCAAACCACTTTTGGCTACTGTCCTGTATTTAATTTATAACAATACCCTATAGTTAAACTAATAAATCACATTTTGTTTCAAAAACCTCAAACACAGCATTATTTTTAAAACACCATTACTTGGGGCACCTGGGTGGCTCAGCTGGTTGAGTGTCCACTATTGATTTTGGATCAGGTTATGATCTCGGGGTGGTAGGAATGAGCCCGGCTTGAGATTCTCTCCCTCTGCCCCCCACCCCCACTGCATGTGCACGCTTGTGTGCACACATGCTCTCTCTCTCCCCCTCAAATAAATAAAATCTTAAAAAATGTATTTTATTTATTTGAGAGGGAGAAACAGCGAGAGAGCAAGTGAAATCTAAGAGCAGGGGGAGGAAGAAGCAGACTTCCTGCTGAGCAGGGAGCCTGACGCGAGGCTTGATTCCAGGATGCTGGGATCATGACCTGAGCCGAAGGCAGCTACTTAACCAACTGAGCCATCCAGACATCCCAATCTTTAAAAAAAAAATTTTTTTTTTAAAGATTTTATTTATTTGACAGAGAGAGACACAGCGAGAGAGGGAACACAAGCAGGGGGAGTAGGAGAGGGCAGACGCTTAACCACTGAGCCACCCAGGAGCCCCTTTAAAAATTTTTTAAAAATAAAACAGTGGGTGGCTCAGTTGGTTGGGCGACTGCCTTCGGCTTGGGTCATGATCCCAGGGTCCTGAGATAGAGTCCCACATCGGGCTCCCTGCTCAGCGGGGAACCTGCTCCTCCCTCTGCCTGCCTCTCCCCCTACTTGTGTGCTTTCTCTCTTTCAAATAAATAAGTAAAATCTTTAAAAAATAAAATAAAATAAAGAAAACAGCATTACTTTTTCTCGTCATGAGAAGTTTTAAGATCTACTCTCTTAGCAACTTTCAATTATGCAATGCAGTATTATTAACTACAGTCACCATGCTGTATATTACACTCCCATGACTTATAATTTATAACTAAAAGTTTATACCTTTTGACCCCCTTCACCCATTTTGCCCACACCCCACCCCTGCCTTTGGCAATCACCAATTTGTTCTATGTATTGATTAGTCTGGTTTGGGGATTTTCTTTTTAAGATAACACATGTTACGTAACATCATATAGTATTTGTCCATCTCTGAGTTATTTCATTTAGCATAATGCCCTCAAGATCTATCCATGTTGTTGCAAATGGCAAGATTTCCTTCTTTTTATGACTGAGTAATATTCCTGTGTGTGTGTGTGTGTGTGTGTGTGTACACACCACAACTTCTTTATCCATTCATCCACCGATGGACACTTAGACTGCTTCTACATCTTGACTATTGTAAACAATGCTGTAATGAACAGAGGGGTGCAGACATCTTTTTCAGTTACTGTTTTTGTTTCCTTCAGATAAATACCCAGAAGTGGGACTGATAGATCAGAAGGTAGTTCTATTTTTAATTTTGGGGAGGAATCTCCACAGTACTTTCCATTATGGTTCCACCAATTTACATTTCTACCAACAGTACAAAACAGATCCCTTTTCTCTACATTCTCACCAGTATCTGTTACTGTCTTTTTGATTACCAGCAATTCTAACAGGGTGAGGTGATTATCTTGTGGTTTTTTATTTTAATTTCCCTGATGGTTAGTGATATTGAGCAACTTTTCAATTACCTGTTAGACATCAGCAGGTCTTCTCAGGAAAAATATCTATTCAGATCTCTGCTAACTGGGGCGGGAGGGGGGGTGCTATTAACTTGTATGGGTTCTTTATATCTTTAGAATATTAAACCCTCAACAGGTATATGATTTGCAAATATTTTCTCCCATTTGGTAGGTGGGAGGTTGCCTTTTCATTTTATTGACGGTTTCCTCTGCTGTATAGAAAAGTTTTTTAGTTTGATTTAGTCCCATTTGTTTATTTTTGCCTTTTTTGCCTTTGCTTTTGGTGTCAAATCCAAAAACTCATCATCAAATCCAAAGTATCATTGCCAAAATCAAAGTAGGGGAGCTTACCATCTATGTTTTCATCTAGGAATTTATGGATTCAGGTCTTAAGTTCACATTTTTAATCTGTATTGAGTTAATTTTTGTCTATGGTGTAAGATAGGGATACAGTTTCATTCCTTTGTATGTGGCTGTCCAGTTTTCCCAGCACCTTTTATTGAAGAGACTGTCTTAACCCCCACTGTATTTTCTCAGTTCCTTTGTTATAAATTAATTGAACATATATACATCACTTTATTTCTGGATTCTCTATTCTGCTCCACTGATCTGTGTGTCTGTTTTACGACATTAACACACTGTTTTAATTACTACAACTCTGTAATATAGTTTGAAATCAGGAAGTATGATGCCGCTAGCCTTGCTCTTTCTCACAATTGTTTTAGCTAGTCAGGATCTTTTTTGGTTAAATACAAATTTTAAGATTGTTTATTCTATTTCTGTTAAAAAAAAATTACACTGCAATTATAATAGGAATTACACTGAATCTGTTGATTGCTTTGGGTAGTATGGACATTTTTACAATACTATTTTTTTTCTAATCCATGAGCACAAACTATCTTTCTGCTTACTGTGTCTTCTTTGTTTCATCAATGTCCTATAGACTGTGTGCAGTTCTTTCACCTCCTTGGTTAATTTATTCCTAGATATTTTATTGCAACTGATTTATTTTTGAAGCAACTGTAAATGGGACCGTTTTCTTAATTTCTATTTCTGATAGTCCATCAATAGTCTAGAAATGCAACAGATTTTTGTATATGTCAACTTTACTGTTTATTAGCTCTAACAGTTTTTTGATGGAGTCTTTAGGGTTTTCTACATCTTATCTTCATTTCTTCATCAGCTAATAGTGACGATTTTAATTCTTCCTTTCTGATTTGAACGCCTTTTATTTCTTTTCCTTGCCTAAATGCTCTGGCCAACACTTTCAATACTATGTTGAATAAAAGGGGTGAGAGCAGTCATCCTTTCCTTGTTCCTTGATCTTAGAGGAATATGTTTTAAATTTTTACCACTGAGTATGATGTTGGCTGTGGCCTGTAATACATGGCCTTTATCATCTTGAGATACGTTTTCTTTGTACACACTTTGTTCAGAGTTTTTATCATAAACGGATGTCAAATTTTGTCAAATGCTTTTTCTACATCCATTGAGATAACATGGTCTCTAACCCTTCATTTTGTTCATGTGATGTATATCACTGGCTGATTTATTGATTTTGAACCATCTTTCCATCCCCAGAATAAATTCTACTTAATCACAGTTTATAATTCTTTTAATGTATTGGTGAATTCTGTTTGCTAATTTTTTTTTTTTTTTAATTTGAGAGAGAGAAAGCATGAGCAGGGGGAAAGGCAGAGGGAGAAGACGACTCCCCGCTGAGCAAGGAGACTGATGCAGGGCTAGATCCCAGGACCCTGGGGTCATGACCTGAGCTGAAGGCAGATGCTTAACCAACTGAGCCACCCGGGCGCCCCAGTTTGCTAATATTTTGTTGAGGATTTTTGAATCTATGTTCATCAGGAATATTGGCCTATAATTTTCTTTTCTTGTGGACCCTTGTCTGGTTTTGGTGTCAGTGTAAAGCTGGTCTCATAAAATGAGTTTGTGGTTCCTTCCTCTTCTGTTTTTATGAAAGAGACTAAGAAGGATTGGTATTAATTCTTCTTCAAATGTTTGGTAGAACTCACCAGTGAAGCCATCTGGTCCTGGAATGTTGTTTGTTGGGAGGTTTTTGGTTACTGACTCACTCTCCTTATCAGTAATCAGTCTGTTCAGATTTTCTACTTCATGATTCAGTCTTGGTAGACTGTATGGTTCTAGGAATTTATCCATTTCTCTAAGGTTGTCCTATTTGTTGGTGTTAAAACAGCATTATTTTTTGTCTCTTCTCTTCTTAATATACCATTTAAAATACTGCTTTGGAGGCACGTGGGTGGCTCAGTTGTTAAAGGGTCTGCCTTAAGCTCAGATCATGACCCCAGCGTCCTGGGACAGAACACTGCATAGGACTCCCTGCTCAGCAGTAAGACTGCTTCTACCTCTCCCTGTACCCCTCCAACCTGCTTGTGCTCTATCTCTCTCAAATAAATAAAATCTTAAAAAAACAAAATGAAATAAAATATTGCTTTGTTGTGGAGTGTGATTCTCACTTTATTTATTTATACCACCCACATCACTTACTGTCACAAATGAATTATTGAGACAGAAAATAAAATGGAAAATGTCATTAGTTTCAATTTCATATCACTAATACAAAAGCTAAACAAAAATATGTTTCCTGATTGAATTCAGCTCTTAGAGCAACCTACACTATTCCTCTTGATCTTTTTTTTATTATTATTATTAAAGAAAAAGTTACGGGGTGCCTAGGTGGCATAGTAGGTTAAGCATCTGCCTTCCTCTCAGGTCATAATCCCAGGGTCCTGGCAGGGAGCTCCACATCAGGCTCCCACCTCAGCAGGGAGCCTGCTTCTCCTCCTCCCTCTGTCCCTGCCCCCTGCTTGTGCTCTCTCTCTCTCTTAAATAAATGAAATCTTTTAAAAAAAATAAAGGAAAAGTTACTATTAGAGGTTCATTTGACTATTTCTCAGCTTCAAAAATGACAACATCCGGAAACTGAGGGAATACTCTCAAGGAATTTAAAATGGACTGGCTAAAACGTTAGCAATGAAAGAAAGCTTTAAGAAACAAAACAATCTAATAGGATATTTAAACACTAGCTGCAAGGGCGCCTGGGTGGCTCAGTTGGTTAAGCGTCTGCCTTCGGCTCAGGTCATGATCACAGGGTCCTGGGATCAAGTCCCACATCGGGTTCCTTCCTCAGCAGGGAGCCTACTTCTCCCTCTGCTTGCCACTCCCCCTGCTTGTGCACTCTCTCGCTCTCTCTCTGACAAATAAATAAGATCTTAAAAAAACTAGTAAAAATAAAATCTTAAATAAAAAATTTAAAAAAAAATAAAACCTAGCTGCAAAACACTTATTATTACATGACAGAGTTCTGCCTAGTGACCTGCAATGATTTTTAAAAAGACCCCAAGATTCCTTTACTTCTATTCCTCCTTCTCTATTTCTCCTATAACTTCCTACTATTCTTTACTTTTTTTCCTTCTACTGAGAATTGAGGACTATGCACTTTCTCTTATCTGAGCTCTCTCTGGCCAATTAAATAAAGCGGAGGTAATGCTATACTAGTATCTGGACCTAGGTTTATGAAATTGGTAGGGATGTCCACTATCACCACTGCTGTTTAACACAGTCCTAGAATTTCTAGCCTCGGGGTGCCTGGGTGACTTAGTCAGTTCAGCATTTGCCTTTGGCTTAGGTCATGATCCCAGGGTCTCTCTGTCAAATAAATAAATAAAATCTTAAAAAAAAAAAAAATTAAAAAGAAGTCCTAGCCTCAGCACAGACAACAGAAAAAAGAAATAAAAGGCATCCGAATCAAATTCTCACTCTTCGCAGATGACATGATACTCTATGTGGAAAACCCAAAAGACTCCACCACAAAATTGCTAGAACTCATACAGGAATTCATCAAAGTGGCAGGATATAAAATCACTGCATAGAAATCAGTTGCATTTCTACACACTAACAACGAGACAGAAGAAAGAGAAATTAAGGAGTCAATCCCATTTACAATTGCACCAAAAACCGTAAGATCCTAGGAATAAACCTAACCAAGGAGGCAAAGGAACTGTACTCAGAAAACTATAGAACATTCATGAAAGAAACTGAGGAAGACAGAAAGAGATGGAAAAATATTCCATGCTCATGGACTGGAAGACAAATATTGTTAAAATGTCTAATGCTACCTAGAGCAATCTACACATTCAATGCAATCCCTATCAAAATACCATGAACTTTTTTTTCCACAGAACTGGAACAAATAATCCTAAAATTTGTATGGAACCAGAGAAGACCCCGAATAGCCAGAGGAATGCTGAAAAAGATGGTGGCATCACGATTCCGGACTTCAAGCTCTATTACAAAGCTGTAATCATCAAGACGGTACGGTAATGGCATAAAAACAGACAAATAATCAGTGGAACAGAATAGCGAACCCAGAAATGGCCCCTCAACTCTAAGGTCAACTAATCTTTGACAAAGCAGGAAAGAATACCCAATGGAAAAAAGACAATCTCTTCAACAAACAGTGTTGGAAAAACTGGACAGCCACATGCAGAAGAATGAAACTGGACCACTTTCCTACACTATACACAAAAATAGACTCAAAATGGATGCAAGACCTAAATGTGAGACAGGAATCCGTCAAAATCCTAGAGAACACAGGCACCAACTTCTGTGACCTTGGCTGCAGCAACTTCTTGCTAGACACGTCTCCAAAGGTAAGGGAAACAAAGGCAAAAATGAACTACTGGGACTTCAAGATAAAAAGCTTCTGCCCGGGCGCCTGGGTGGCTCAGTTGGTTAAGCGACTGCCTTCAGCTCAGGTCATGATCCTGGAGTCCCTGGATCGAGTCCCACATCGGACTCCCTGCTCAGCAGGGAGTCTGCTTCTCCCTCTGACCCTCCCCCCCTCATGTGTTCTCTCTCATTCTCTCTCTCTCAAATAAATAAATAAAATCTTTAAAAAAAAAAAGCTTCTGCCCAGCAAAGAAAACGAAAGACAACCGACAGAATGGGAGAAGATATTTGCAAATGACATATCAGATAAAGAGCCAATATCCAAAATCTATAAAAAACTTACCAAACTCAACACCCAAAGAACAAATAATCCAGTCAAGAAATGGACAGAAGACATGAACAAACATTTCTCCAAGAAGACATACAAATGGCCAACAGACACCTGAAAAAATGCTCCACATCGGCATCAGGGAAATACAAATCAAAACCACAATGAGATACCACCTCACACCAGTCAGAATGGCTAAAATTAACAAGTCAGGAAATGACAGATGTTGGCAAGGATGCAGAGAAAGGGGAACCCTCCTACACTGTGGGTGGGAATGCAAGCTGGTGCAGCCACTCTGGAAAACAGTATGGAGGTTCCTCAAAAAGATGAAAATAGAGCTACCCTATGACCCACCAATTGCACTACTGGGTTATCTACCCCAAAGATACAAATGTAGTGATCCGAAGGGGCACCTGCACCCCAATGTTTATAGCAGCAATGGCCACAAGAGTCAAACTATGGAAAGAGCCCAGATATCCATCGACAGATGAATGAATAAAGAAGATGTGGTATGTATACAATGGAATATTATGCAGCCATCAAAAATGAAATCTTACCATTTGCAACAACGTGGATGGAACTAGAGGGTATTATGCTAAGCAAAATAAGTCTGTCAGAGAAAGACAATCATCATATGATCTCACTCATATTGGAATTTAAGAAACAAGGCAGAGGATCATAGAGGAAGAGAGGAAAAAATGAAACAAGAAGAAACTAGAGAGGGAGACAAACCATAAGAAATTCTTAATCACAGGAAACAAACTGAGGGCTGCAGGGGGAGGGGGGTGGATGGGGTAACTGGGTGTTGGAAATTAAGGAGGGTACGTAATGTAATGACCCCAGGGTATTATGTAAGACTGATGAGAGGCGCCTGAGTGGCTCAGTCGGTTAAGGCTCTGCCTTTGGCTCAGGTCATGATCTCCAGGTCCTGCGACTGAGCCCCACATGGAGCCCCGCCGGCATCAGGCTCCCTGCATCAGGCTCCTTGCTCAGCAGGGGGTCTGCTTCTCCCTCTCCCTCTGACCCTCCTCTCTGCTTGTGTTCTCTCTCTCTCTCACATAAATAGATAGATAGATAAATCTTTAAAAAAAAAAAGTGATGAATCACTGACCTCTACCTCTAAAACTAATAATATATTATATGTTAATTATTTGAATTTAAATTTTAACAATTTAAAAAAAGAAAAAAAGAATTTGGTAGTTTCCACCTGCTACCTCTTAAGACACTTACTTATGAGATGCTCATTCTAAAAGCCATGTGTAGGTGGTTTGACCAAGCCCAACTGACAGCCAGCACCAACAGCCAGATTTCTGAGTGAACAGGCCTTCATGACTCCAGCCCTGATTATGAGTTTCTTCATTCGAGGCCCAGATATTATGGACCTGAGACAAGATGACCCTGCTGTGCCTTGTCCAAATTCCTGAGCACAGAAGGGCATAACAAAATGGATGTTTTACACCACTATGTTTTGGGGTGGTTTGTTACAGGAATAGATAATTAGAATATAATCTATTAGATTAAGAGATCAAATTACAGGTGGCTCAGTCGGTTAACTGTCTGACTTGATCTCAAGGTCTTGGGATCCAGCCCTGCACTGGGCTCCCTGCTCAGCTCAGCGGGGAGTTTGCTTTTCTCTGCCCCTCCCCCCACCCTTGAGCATATGCACGCTCTCAAGTAAATAAATAAAATCTTTAAAAAAGAGAGATCAGGAGCGCCTGGGTAGCTCAGTAGTTAAGCGTCTGCTCTGCGGGAAGCCTGCTTCTCCCTCTCCCACTCCCCCTGCTTGCGTTCCCTCTCTCCCTGGTCTCTCTCTGTCAAATAAAAAAAAAAATCTTTTAAATAAATAAATAAATAAATAAATAAAAATAAAAGAGATCAAATTACACTATTACAGCCAAGAGTTAATTCATCTGTTACTTTTTTTAAAAAATTACACACACATACACACCATGTTCTTAAATAGTTTTCACAAGGGCATTTCTTATAAGAAATATCTTCTTCTTATATACAAATAGCTTCAGAATATTAGAAAACCAGTTAATCTCTGCAATTACAACAATCTCCAAATCAAAACTCTACTGAAATTTAAATGGAACTGAGAACTAAAAGCTAAAATTAAATTACCTGTGATAATCTTAATGTTGCTATCAATTCCCCCGAAAATGAGGTATATGTTAAATGAGTTTTTAAAAATGTCGTTATATAAAAATGAAAATTCCTTAAATCACAACTGCTGAAATTAGACTCCAAATTTATAAATTAATACAAGCTGTAGTCAACTTCCTTAAATGTTTATAAATTATTTTAAATTCTTATTTTTCCAAAGAAAATGCAGAATATTTAAACAAGTTCTTAATTTAATATTTCTTTCCTTTTTATTTTTTAGATTTATTTATTTGAGAGAGACAGAGCATGAGCAGGGGTGGGCAGTGGGAGAGGAAGAGGGATAAGTAGACTCCCCACTGAGTGGAGAGCCCGACATGGGGCGGGGAGCCCGAGGTGGGACTCAATCCCAGGACCCCAAGATCAGGACGTGAGCCAAAGTCAGCCCTTAACCAACTGAGCCACCCAGGCTCCTTTAATATTTCAAAGCCAACTAATATTTTGTCTACAACTTAGCACAAACATAACCCCAGAATTATTTCATCTCACATTATAAGCTTCCATTCACTATTAGAACATTATGCAGTTTGTACCCAGGACCTGGATAAACCTAGAGAGCTATGAGTAGCCTGGCTGTTAAAATAAAGAGTCAACATTAACGAAAGCAGCTTTAGCATCTAATATTCCTTCAAAATTGCAGTGGAGGGACGCCTGGGTGGCTTAGTCAGTTCAGCATCTGCCTTGGGCTCAGGTCATGATCCCAGGGTCCTGGGATGGAGTCCCCCGGCAGGCTCCTTGCTCAGCAGGGAACCTGCTTCTCCCTCTGCCTGCTGCTCCCCCTGCTTGTGCTCTCTCTGACAAATAAATAAAATCTTTAATAAAAAAAATTGCAGTGGAACAAGGTGAATGGAGACACAATGGAAACACTTTCCTTATGCCTTTTAAAGTTCAACTCTAAGGGAAGAAGAATGTGTGTGTTACAAACTTTTGGAGTATAGATCCCTTATTTGATACATTCAGAACTGAGACCTACAGAAATAAAATGACTTTCACAAGGCCACTGCGGCAGACACTGCTTTTCTCCTTCCATAATTATGGGAATGTGGCTGGGCACTAGATCTTCCAACCTCCTGTGCAGTATGAAGTGGTCATGTATTAAGTTCTCCCTAGTGGAATACTGAGTGGAAATGACCTGTGCCACTTTAGGTGAGGGATTTTAAGAAAACTGTTGTGCCGCCTATACCTTTTCTTTCCTCTTCCACTGGTCATAAAGGATGAAGAGTCAAGAGATGGAAGAAATCACCTGGAAGAGAGCCACCCACCAAAGAGGACCACCTACCTTAGATTATCCCATGAGTAACAAATAAATATCTATTGTGTTTGAGCCATTACTCATTTTCATTCTCTTAGAGCAAATTGGACTTCACTAATTTAGTCATACACATAGTTTAGGTAGCTGCAAGGCCATGATTAAAAACCGCATATCCTCCCTCAGTCACATTCAGTCCAATGCTCTGCCTACTCTACAACTGTATTTTCCTCTCACCCTACTCCAACCAAACAGAAAACAGAATTATGAAGAGTGGGGGAACAACAATGATGAGACTATGTTTATGATACTAGCAAATCATTCACTCCTATTTAAACTCAACAGCTTTCATCCTTGTTTATTACTTTTCACAATGCATTTTTTAATCCCCTGGTAAAAATAAACATAGTTACAGCCTTCTTTCTCCTCCAGACTAGTCATCTGACTAGAATTACTATATTTTTGGGGGCACCTGGGTGGCTCAGTTGTTGAGCATCTGCCTTCAGCTCAGCTCATGATCCCAGGGTCCTGGGATCGAGCCCCACATCGGGCTCCCTGCTCCACAGGAAGCCTGCTTCTCTCTCTCCCACTCCCCCTGCTTGTGTTCCCTCTCTCATTGTGTCTCTGTCAAGTAAATAAAATCTTAAAAAAAAAAAAAAAAAAACCAGAATTACTACATTTTTAATAAATGAATACAGAGACACAGAGTATATGAATTTGAGGCATGTATATGAAAGAATGCTAAGGGAAGGGGATATTTTAACACAGACTTGAAGGAAGAGAGGAAATTAGCTAGGCAAAGTGAGAAAGAACATATCCAAAGACCTAAGAAACTTCAAACATTTGAGGAATTCAAAGACAGCCATTAGGAACATGGAGAGGCAGAATGATACTGGAGAGGCTAGCTACATCTAGATTCTGGTAAGCCATATTGAGGTGTTGCCCTTGATATTAAAAAAAGACAGGAAAAGACTCAATGAAGAATGTTAAACAGGTGAATAAAAATAGATCAAATAGGTGGGCAGGGGTGAAATAGGTAAAGGGGATTAATAGTACATTTATTTTGATGAGTACTGGATAATGTATAGAACTGTTAAATCACTATATTGTATACCTGTAATATAATACTGTATGTTAACTACACTGGAATTAAAATAAAAATTGATCAAATAAATAATTTTTATAAATTTTAGTGAGAAAATAAATATGTAAAAACCATGAACCCAACAGAAAAATGGGCAAAATAATTAAACACAAACTTCAAAGCAGCCCAAAAAATCCATAAACATATGGGGGAAAAGATGTTAAACCTCATTATTCATCAAGGTAACAAATTAAAAACCACAAGGAGATACCATTTCATAGATCACTGTTGGTGAGAGAATAAACTGATTCAATCTCTTTCAGAGTCTGGCATCAAAAATTCCATTACTAAGTACATATCCTTGAAAAACTCTTAACCAATGATGTCACACGTACATGAATGTTCAATGTGGAATTGTTCATAACATCTGAAAGCTAGACACAACCTAAATGCACATTAATAGAATGGATCAGTAAGTTGTACTGAATATTTTACAATATAGAAAATCAGTATAATACAGCTATACACATCACCACGAATGAACCTTACAATGTTAAGAGAAAAAAAAAATATATACGATATGACTCCATTTACGTAAGTACAAATACAATGTTAAATATTTTCCAGATATATACATATAGATGGTAAAGCTATAAAGAAAAACAAGGTTGGGACACCTAGGTGGCTCAGTCGGTTAAACATCCAACTCTTGATTTCGGCTCAGGTCATGATCCCAGGGTTGTGAGACTGAGCCCCATGTGGGGAGCCGCGCTCAGAGTGGAGCCTCCTTAAGATTCTCTCCCTCTTCCCTCTGCCCCTCTCACACCCCCCAAAAAAGAAAAGAAAAAAAAGTAAGGAAATAAAATATTCATCTAAGTGTAGCTTGGGGAAAGTAAGAAAAATAAGACACACAGGATTGGCCTGGCTATTATGCACAGAGGTTTTATTTTTTATTGTTCTTTAAATTATAAATTTGTTGTTTTTTTTTTAAGATTTTATTTATTTATTTATTTGAGAGAGAATGAGAGAGAGCGAGCATGAGAGGGGGGAGGGTCAGAGGGAGAAGCAGACTCCCTGCTGAGCAGGGAGCCCGATGTGGGACTCGATCCCAGGACTCCAAGATCATGACCTGAGCTGAAGGCAGTCGCCTAACCAACTGAGCAACCCAGGCGCCCCATAAATTTCAGTTTTAATGTGATCTTCTGTATACATGCTGAATTTCACACTTTTTTTTACACACTGAGAGCAGTAACATATGTAAAGCTCCCAGGCAGCACCTAGCATGGAGAACGCATTTGATGGGAACCCATTCCCCATTTTGCTCTGTGACCTCCGTGTTGGTGATAACTAAACCCAAGCTCCAGATTTCTCCTGTCACCTGCAGTTGCTTCCCCTCCAGCACTGCTCCAACCTAAGAATCTTGACCATCCTCATACTGCTTCTCCTTATAACCTCTGTCTTTACCTCTAGATTCTGTGAGGGAACTGACATTAGCAGCTGAATAAGGAGTTATGATTCTACTAAACTTTATTCCTGCTACCCTTGCTATTGTCTAAATAGTAAGTTCCTGACCAACAGGGACAGGCTCTTTTATCTTTCAGGTTCTGTACAGTGCCTAATAACAGACATGAATAATCATCTGCTGAATGATGAATAAATAAATACAAACATTATATATCTAAGCTACTACCTGAAAATAAGATTAAAGTTTAAAATCAGGCTGGTGGGGCGCCTGGGTGGCTCAGTCGTTAAGCGTCTGCCTTTGGCTCAGGTCATGATCCGGGAGTCCTGGGATCGAGCCCCGCATCGGGCTCCCTGCTCCAGGGGGAGCCTGCTTCTCCCTCTCCCACTCCCCCTGCTTGTGTTCCCTCTCTCGCTATGTCTCTCTCTGTCAAATAAATAAATGAAATCTTTTTTAAAAAATAAAATAAAATAAAATCAGGCTGGTGCAGGAGCACCTGGGTGGCTCAGTCGGTTGAGAGTCCAACTCTTGATTTCTGCTCAGGTCATGAACTCAGGGTCCTGGGATCCAGCCCCATGTTAGGCTCTGCACTCAGCAGGGAGTCTGCTTGAGATTCTCTCTCTCTCCTTCCCTCTGTCCCTCCCCCCTCTAAAATAAACAAATAAAATCTTTAATGAAAATTTAAAAAAAAAAAAGGCTGGTGCTTATTCATATTCCCCAGACCCTTTCATAGCAATGTTTTTTTTTAACTGATATATAGTTGACATACAATGTTATATTAATTTCAGGTATTCAACATAGTAATTGAACAATTCTATAGCCCCTTCACAGTTTTAAGGAAGACTCTCTTGGCTGCTAAGGAACAGCAGAAAGATACCTCCAAAGTTGCTTTAAAATCTCTGCCCATGAAAATAGTGGATTTGTAGTCATGGTCTGTATATAATAATCTCCAATCATTAATAATTCTTAAAACTAAATTTAAAAAGCTTTGAATAGGGACGCCTGGGTGGCTTAGTCATTAAGTGTCTGCCTTTAGCTCCGGTCATGATCCCAGGGTCCCGGGATCGAGCCCCACATCAGGCTCCCTGCTCGGCAGGAAGCCTGCTTCTCCCTCTCCCACTTCCTCTTCTTGTGTTCCCTCTCTCACTGTCTCTCTCTGTCAAATAAATAAATAAAATCCTAAAAAAAAAAAAAAAACTTTGAATAAAAAATTAAGACTTCTCAAAGTAACATAAATTTTTAAAGTTTTCATTTATTTATTTATTTATTTTTTAAAGATTTTATTTATTTGACAGAGAGAGACACAGCGAGAGAGGGAACACAAACAGGGGGAGCGGGAGAGGGAGAAGCAGGCTTCCTGCAGAGCAGGGAGCCCGATGCGGGGCTCAATCCCAGGACCCTGGGATCATGACCTGAGCCAAAGGCAGATGCTTAACAACTGAGCCACCCAGGCGCCCCTCATTTATTTATTTTTAAGTAATCTCTTTACCCAAAGTGGGGCTCAACCTCATGACCCCATGCAAGCCTGGCACCCCACAAAAATTATCTTCTATTTCAGTTTTAACTATTATAATATTTATAATTATACTTAAAATATACTCTGTATTATGCATGAAAATTTTAATCCTCCACAAAAACAAAACAATGATATTTAATAACATGTGGCATAAGAGCATGCTCTTATATTGGAAAACTGTATTGACATCAACAAGGCAGCCATTTATATTGCCCTTTATATACTACTTCCTCTGTCATGTGGCAGTCAAAAGGCTAAGTGAGATGCTTGCAGCAAAGAAAACAGTTTTGAAAGGTCATGCTACGCAGATAGCCAGAATTTCTTTCACAATATCCTCACTGTCTACGGTAGACTATATGGACAATCTGAGCACAGTTATTTTCTGAGTAAAAGCAAAAACCATGTTATCAAAGGACCAGAAACAGTAGGCACTCAACAATATGATCTTTATGAACATTTTTTCTAACTGCATAAACATTCAATATACATTAAAGAAAAAGAACCCTGAGGCAAAGACAAGAACTGGAGGAAGAGGAACTAATAAAGACGGGAAGCAAGTTTAAACCACTCAGTTTATTCACAGTGTTCATGTAACATGATAAGAAACTTCTAAAGTAAGTTTTTTTTTTTTTTAAGATTTTATTTATTTATTTGACAGAGAGAGAGCGAGCTAGCATACAAGCAGGTGGGGCAGCAGGCAGAGGGAGAGAGAGAAGCAGACTCCCCACTGAACAGCGAGCCTGATGTGGGGCTCAATCCCAGGACCCTGGCATCATGACCTGAGCCGAAGGCAGACGCTTAACTGACTGAGCCACCCAGGCGCCCCATAAAGTAAACTTTTTGAAATTAAAATATGTCATTTAGCAACAAAAAGCATAATTATAACAATACTTAAGACAATGAATACAATCTACTTCAAAATTTCAAAATCTTAATGACAATTACAAACAAGGTGCAAAGCTTCAAAAACCTCTGCAAGAGCTATAATCCCATCAACATTTTTTCCTTTAATAATTCTTATTGGTCTATCATCCATCTAAACAGACAACATCTTTCCTGAACTATTACACAGACAATGTATGAGTCAACAGCAAGATGAAAATTTCCCAACCTCCTTATAAAATTTCCAATCTCGGAAGTTAACAAGTGTACTCTTTGGGGGAAGAAAAAATCATTCTAGCTCATTTAATCATCTTGTCCTATCCTGCGAAATTATAATTATTCCTACCTACTAATCAAAACACAAAGCTTTCTCCAGAGCCAAGTGAAGGTACTAGTATATTAGATATCACAGCCAAGTTACATAGACACAGTATCCGTAAGTTTCTGGCAACATATTCTTTTTAAGCCTCCAGAATTTTAAATTCACAGGAATTAACTAGAACACAACTTTCTTTACCAGTTCTGATCTTACAGCAGAGCATGAGGATTTGTTTTACTTCTATAACTACTAAAAACAATCTATGATATACACTGTTCTAAGATAATACACATACTTAAAACATTCCACTATTCAAAACCAAAAGTAAACTACAAATTGTAACCCTTGTATATTAGTGGTAGGAAGGTAAAATGGTGCAACGACTGTGGAAGAATATGGCAGTTCCTCAAAAATTTAAACACAGACTTACCATAAGATCCAACAATTCCACTACCCAAAAGAATTAAAAGCAGGGGGGCACCTGGGTCACTCAATCAGTTAAGCATCTGACTCTTGATTTTGGCTTGGGTCGTGATCTCAAGGTCATGAGATCAAGCCAGACACTGGGCTCTGGGCTCAGCAGGGAGTCTACTTCTCTCTCCCTCTCCCTTTGCCCCTCACCCCGCGCTTACACTAAGATAAATAAATCTTTAAAAAATAAAAAAGCAAGGGGCGCCTGGCGGGCTCAGTCATTAAGCGTCTGCCTTCGGTTCAGGTCATGATTCCAGGGTCCCGGGATCGAGCCCCGTGTCAGGCTCCCTGCTCAGCGGGAAGCCTGCTTCTCCTTCTCCCACTCCCCCTGCTGTGTTCCCTCTCTCGCTGTGTCTCTCTCTGTCAAATAAATAAATAAAATCTTAAAAAACAAAACAAAACAAAACCTTCCTTGAGCACCTCAGTGGCTCAGCCAGTTAAGTGTCTGCCTTCGGCTCAGGTCATGATCCCAAGGTCCTAGGATCGAGCCCCATGTCCTCAGTGAGGAGCCTGCTTCTCCCTCTGCCCCTCCCACTGCTCATGCTCTCACTCTCTCTCTCTCTAATAAATAAAATATTTAAAAAAAAAAAAAAACTTTCTTGAGTCTAGACTCCTTACCATGGCCATAGGACCAACACGGCCCAGCCCTACCTACATGAACTTCATCTCATGATACTATGGTCCTCTTCCATTCTGTTCTAGAGTATGGGACTTCTTTCTATATCTCCAACACAACAAGCTTGTTTCCACTTGAAGATTCTTACTTAGCTTGATTTTCAAGTGACAGAATTTTTGTCTTTCACACCTTATCTTTTTTTTTTTTTTTAAAGAATTTATTTATTTGACAGAGAGAGACACAGTGAGAGAGGGAACACAAGCAGGGAGAGTGGGAGAGGGAGAAGCAGACTTCCCGCAGAGCAGAGAGCCCAATGTGGGGCTTGATCCCAGGACCCTGGGATCATGACCTGAGCCGAAGGCAGACGCTTAACGACTGAGCCACCCAGGTGCCCTTTCACACCTTATCTTAATGTCACCTCCTCAGAAGTAAACACCGAGGGGTGCCTGGATGGCTCAGTCAGTTAAGCATCTGCCTTTGGCTCAAGTCATGGTCTCGAGGTCCTGAAATCGAGCCCCACATGAGGCTTCCTGCTCGATGAGGAGTCTGCTTTTCCTTCTCCCTCTGTGCCTCACCCCACTCATGCTCTGTCAAATAAATAAATAAAATCTTAAAAAAAAATAAAGGGGGTGCCTAGGTGGCTCAGTCAGTTAAGTGTCTGCCTTCGGCTCAGGTCATGATCCTAGGGTCCTGGGATCAAGCCCCACATCGGGCTCCCCGCTCAGAAGGAAGCCTGCTTCTCCCTCTCCCTCACCCTGCCACTCCCCTTGCTTATGCACTCTCTCTCTCTCTGTCTCTCTCTGTCAAATAAATAAATAAAATATTTTAAAAGAAAGAAAGAAAGAAAAGAAGTAATCACCCAGCCACTCTACCAAACGCTTTGTTTTAAAATGCTCTTCGTTATCACATTACAATTTGGTATTTTTCTGGATCTTATCTATAAGAATACCTGGCACAAAGCAGATGTTTAATAAATATTCAGTGAATTTCGTGATTACAGTGTTTTCCCTAAATATTTTCTTCTCCCAGGATCCCAACACCCCTGCTAATTAACTATATACCTAGCAGATAACCTTAATCCCTACCTTATTAACAAAGTAGGATAAGGAATTACACAGTTTTCCTCCTCTTTGCCTAAAAATTCCTTGATTTGCTTTCTTCTACTCCTCTGGTTTCTAAGCAGAAATGTTGCTACTTTTCTGTAAGAATTAAGCCCTTTACCCATGTCCTTGATCTCAAACCTTTCTACCTCCTCCTGGCAATTAATCACTCTAATATTTAAACTACTCTAATGGATCATTCCCCTTTACCTAAAATATACTACATGCTAATGCAAAAATATCTCCTATATGGCTAAGTCCTCACAACTGCACAAAATTCTTGAAAAACATTCTACTTTATTCTTCATGCTGTGTAGGTTGTAAAACCATTTACTTAACTCTTTTTTTTAAGAGAGAGAAAGGGGGGAGGGGCAGAGAGAGAATCTTAAGCAGGTTCCACATCTAACACGGAGCCCGGATTCGGGGCTCAATTTCATAACCCTGAGATCATGACGTGAGCGGAAATCAAAGAGTCGGACACTCAACTGACTAAGCCACCCAGATGTCCTTCAATAACTTAATAGTTAAATTCAGTGATGCTTTCCAGGGTATTAAAATCCTTAATCTTTCTACAGCATCTCATCCCTCTAAAGAGCCTCTCCCTGAAATTCTTTACTACGCTTCAAAGAAAGACGCTGCATGATTCTGGTCTCCTTAATATTTTTCTTATTTCTCCTTTACAGATTCTTTTTAACAACATCCACTCATTTACCATAGGCACTTCTTAAAGTCCTGCACTTAACATTTTTCTCTCGGCTAGGGCCCTGGAAATGTTACCTACTTTCAATTGGCATTCTATGTGAATTACTCCAAAATCTATTATATCCAGGTCCTAAAGTATATTTTTCTAATTTCCAGTTTCATATTCCCACAATTAAGGAAATATTCTAAAACTTCTACCTATAACTCAAAAAATGTGTCTAACAAAATTCATCATGTTACAGTCCCACCCACCAGACCATTAGTACCAGTCTTTCCTCATAGTTTCCTTACTCCTTCTGTTCATGGTACCATCATACTTCAAGCCACCAGAACTCAAAATCTTGGATTCGTTTGTATGACTCCTTTCTTCCATATTCTCTGCCAAATCTACTTCTGAAATCTCTGCTGTCGAATGAACTCAATCAGGTAGTCATTATTTCACTTCTGCAGCCCTGATCACAGCTGTAATTAGCCAATTCATTTCATGAACATTTGTTAAGCACTTAACTTGCCTGCAAGACTAGAAGCCCAGTTTAGCTGGCAAAATAAGCCCAGGCAGGTAATGTCTGTCCTTGTTAACAGACAATAGACCATGTAATTTATCATCCATGTAATTTATCACTGGATGAACCATGTAATTTATCATCCAAACCAGTAGACTTAAAAGCAGAAGAGGGCATTAAAAATAGGTGAACAGGGGCACCTGGGTGGCTCAGTCATTAGGCGTCTGCCTTCAGCTCAGGTCACGGTCCCAGGGTCCTGGGATCGAGCCCTGCATTGGGCTTCCTGCTCAGCGGGGAGCCTGCTTCTCCCTCTCCCACTCCCCCTGCTTGTGTTCCCTCTCTAGCTGTGTCTCTCTCTGTTAAATAAATAAAATCTTTAAAAAAAAAAAAAAATAGGTGAACAGCCAGGGGTGCCTAGCTGGCTCAGTGAGTGGAGCATGTAACTCTTAAACTGGGGGTTGTGAGCTTGAGCCCCACTTTGGGTGTAAAGATTACTTTAAAAAAAATAAAATCTTGGGGCACCTGGGTGACTCAGTCAGTTAAGCATCTGCCTTCGGCTCAGGTCATGATCCCAGCATCCTGGGATCGAGCCCCACATCAGGCTCCGTACTTAGCAGGGAGCCTGCTTCTCCCTCTCCCTCTGCCTGCCTGTCTGCTTGTGATCTCTCTCTGTCAAATAAATAAATAAAATCTTTAAAAAAATAAAAAATAAAAAATAAATAAAATAAAATCTTAAAGAAAACAGTTGGACATCTAGAGATGCAAGAATGGTTCAATATCTGCAAATCAATCAATGTGATGCACCACATTAACAAAATGAAGGATAAAAATCATATGATCATTTCAATAGATACAGAAAAAGCATTTGACAAAATTCTACATCTGTTCATGGTAAAAACTCTCCACAAAGCAAATTTAGAGGAAACACATCTCAACGTAATAAAAACTATATATGACAAACTCAAAGCTAACATCATACTCAAAGCTGGAAGTTTTTCCTCTAAGATCAGGAATAAAACAAGGATGTCCACTCTCAACACTTTTATTCAACACAGTACTGGAAGTTCTAACCACAGCAATGAAACAAAAATAAATAAATAAAAGGCATCCAAATTGGTAGGAAAAAGTAAAACTGTCACTATTTGCAAATGACAAGGTATAATATATAGAAAATTAAAAAAAAAACAAAACCCTAAAGATTCCACCAAAAAAAAAAAATATTAGAACTAAAAAATTAATTGAGTAAAGTTGAGGGCACAAAACTAATACACAGAATACTGTTGCATTTCTATATGCAATAACGAACAGAAAGAGATATTAAGAAAATAATCCCATTTACAAGTGCATAAAAGAATAAAATACCTAGGAATAAATTTACCCAAGGAAGTAAAAGACCTGTACTCTGAAAACTATAAGACATGATGAAAGAAACTGAAGACTGGGCATGTGGGTGGCTCCGTCAGTTAAGCATCCAACTCCTGATCACAGCTCAGGACCTCATGAGTTCAAACCCTGTACTGGACTCCACGCTCAACTTTTAAAAAAGTTTAAAAAAAGGAAGCTTTAAAAATAAAAAAAGAGCGGGGCACCTGGGTGGCTCAGTCGTTAAGTGTCTGCCTTTGGCTCAGGTCATGGTCCCAGGGTCCTGGGATCGAGCCCCACATCGGGCTCCCTGCTCCGCGGGAAGCCTGCTTCTCCCTTTCCCACTCCCACTGCTTGTGTTCCTGCTCTCGCTATCTCTCTCTCTGTCAAATAAATAAATAAGAAATCTTTAAAAAAATAAAAATAAAAATAAAAAAAGAGGGGCGCCTGGGTGGCTCAGTCGTTAAGCGTCTGCGTTCAGCTCAGGTCATGATCCCGAGGTCCTGGGATCGAGCCCTGCATCGGGCTCCCTGCTCGGCAGGAAGCCTGCTTCTCCCTCTCCCACTCCCCCTGCTTGTGTTCCCTCTCTTGCTGTGTCTCTCTCTATCAAATAAATAAATAAAATCTTTTAAAAAAATAAAATAAAATAAAATAAAAAATAAAAAAAGAAATTGAAGACAACACAAATAAATGGAAAGATATACCATGTCTACGGACTGGAAGAATTAACATTGTTAAAATGTCCATACTACCCACAACAATCTACAGATTCAATGCAAGCCCTATCAAAATACCAACAGTATTTTTCATAGAACTAGAATAATCCTAACATTAGTACAGAACTATAAAAGACCCTAAACAGCCAAAGCAACCTTGAGAAAGAACAAAAACTGAAGTATCACAATTCTAGATTTCAAACTACACTAAAAACCTATAGTAATCAAAACAGCATGGTACTGGCACAAAAGTAAGACCCATGGATCAATGGAA
This sequence comes from Halichoerus grypus, assembly GCF_964656455.1. Taxonomy (NCBI): domain Eukaryota; kingdom Metazoa; phylum Chordata; class Mammalia; order Carnivora; family Phocidae; genus Halichoerus; species Halichoerus grypus. The sequence continues at coordinate 120,897,713 of NC_135712.1, read as the reverse complement.
CAGAATAAAAAGCCAAGTAATAAACCCATACTTAATGTGGTTAATCTACAACAAAGGAGGCAATACACAATGGGGAAAGGACAGTCTCTTCAATAAATGGTACTGGGAAACTGGACAGATACATACAAAAAAATGAAACTGGACCACTTTCCCATACGGTACACAAAAATAAACTCAAAATGGATTAAAGACCTAAATGTGAGACCTGAAACCATAGAACTCCTAGAAGGAAACATAGGCAGTAAATTCTTACACATCAGCCTTCGTGGTATTTTTCTGGATTTGTCCTCCCAAGCATGGAACAAAAGCAAAAATAAATAGTTGGCAGTATGCCAAAATAAAAAGTTTCTGCACAGCAAAGGAAACCATCTACAAAATGAGAAGGCAATTTACTGAAGGGGAGAAGATATTTACAAATTATGTATCTGATAAGTAGTTAATATTCAAAATAAATAAAGAATTTATACAAGTCAACACCAAGAAAACAATCTGATTTTAAAAATGGGCAGAGGCACTGAATAGACATTTTTCCAAAGAAGACATACAGATAGCCAAAAGACACATGAAAAGACGCTCAACATCATTGATCATCAGGGAAATGCAAATCAAAACCACAATATCACTTCACACCAGTCAGAATGGCTAGTACCAAAAAGACAAGTAGTAACAAATGTTGGTGAGGATGTAGAGAAAAGGGAATCCTCGTATACTGTTGGTAGGAATGTAAATTGGTGCAGCCACTTTGGAAAACAGCATGGAGTTTCCTCAAAAAATTAAAAATAGAAATACCGGGGTGCCTGGGTGCTCAGTCGGTTAACTGTCTGCCTTCACCTCAGGTGATAATCCCAGGGTCCTGGGATCGAGCCCTGCATTGGGCTCCCTGCTCAGCAGGGAGTCTGCTTCTCCTCACTCAGCCCCTTCCCCTGTTGTGTTCACTCTCTCAAATAAATAAAATCTTTAAAAAAAATAAAAAATAAAAAGAAATAAAAAGAAATAACCAGGGGTGCCTGGGTGGCTCAGTCGTTAAGTGTCTGCCTTCGGCTCAGGTCATGATCCCAGGGTCCTGGGATCGAGCCCCACATCGGGCTCCCTGCTCGGTGGAGAGCCTGCTTCCCCCTCTCCCACTCCCCCTGCTTGTGTTCCATCTCTTGCTGTGCCTCTCTCTGTCAAATAAATAAATAAAATCTTTAAAAAAAAAAAAAAAAAGAAAGAACCATATAATTAGGTAATTTCACTTCTGGACACTTACGAAAAGAAAACAAAAACGCTACTTCAAAAAGATATATGCCCCCCTATGTTTACTGCGGCATTATTTACAGTAGCCAAGATATGGAAGCAGCCTAAGTGTCCACAGATAGATGAATGAATAAAGCTGTGATATACATATATAAAATGCAGTATTACTCACCCATAAGAAAAGTGAAATCTTTTTTTTTTTTTTTTTTAAAGATTTTATTTATTTATTTGACAGAGAGAGACACAGCGAGAGAGGGAACACAAGCAGGGGGAGTGGGAGAGGGAGAAGCAGACTCCCCGCCGAGCAGGGAGCCCGATGTGGGGCTCGATCCCAGGATCCTGGGATCATGACCTGAGCCGAAGGCAGACGCTTAACAACTGAGCCACCCAGGTGCCCAGAAAAGTGAAATCTTGCCATTCATGACAACATGGATGGACCTACAGGATATTATGCTAAGTGATATAAGTCAAAGGCAAATACCTTATGATTTCACTTACATGTGGAATCTAAAAACAAAACAAGCAAATAAACAAAGAAACAGACCCCTAAATATAGAACTGAGGGTGGCCAAAGGGGAGGGTAGTGGCAGGGTGCATGCAACTCTTGATCTTAGGATTGTGAGTTCAAGCCCCATGATGGGCATAGAGATTACTTAAAAAAAAAATAAAAATAGTAAAGACCAATAAAAATTTTAAAAAGATAAAAACTGGGACGCCTGGGTGGCTCAGTTGGTTAAGCATCTGCCTTCCAGTTGGGTCATGATCCCAGGGTCGTAGGATCGAATTCTGCACTGGGCTCCCTGCTCAATGGGGAGCCTGCTTCTCCCCCTGCGTGCTGCTCCCCCTGCTTATGCTCTCTCTCTCTCTCTCTCTCTGACAAATAAATAAATAAAATCTTTAAAAAAAAAAGATAAAAACTAACTCATGGGGATAAAAAAGTACAGAGCAAGAAAAGTTGGGCGATTACAGAATGATATATGCCAATTATATCTCAAAGCTAGGGGGAAAAGTTTGGCATTAATTGATCTACAAGAGGTTTAAACCAGGATATATGGTCATGCTAACTAGAACTCCAGTACTTAGGAAAATGATTGCTGCATCCTAAGTACATTCTACCTACTGATTTAATAAATGAATTCGAGATGAAATATTCACTTTATCACCTCCTCTTCACTCTTTTACTGCAAACTTATTTTCAGCCACAAACACTGTCTTGAAAGGGGCAAACAATAACCTCCTAACTACCAACTCGGAAAAAGGTCCAAAAAGCTTCAGTTTTCAATTAACCTCTCTAAACAGCTTTCAACAATACTATCCCCTCCTCCGTCCTTCATGAAGCTCTGTTAACAATGGGATAAACATAATCCTAACCATCAGACTATTTTAAAACAACGCCTAGGATTTCTACCTTTCTAACAGAGATTAACTAAAAGATTTAGAATCTAGGGGTGCCTGGCTTGCTCAGTCAGAAGAGCATTCAATTCTTGATCTCAGGGTCATGAGTTCAAACCCCATGTTGGGAGTAGAGATTACCTAAAAATAAAATCTTAAAAAAAAAAAAAAAGATTTAATGGGACGCCTGGGTGGCTCAGTTGGTTAAGCGACTGCCTTCGGCTCAGGTCATGATCCTGGAGTCCCGGGATCGAGTCCCACATTGGGCTCCCTGCTCGGCGGGGAGTCTGCTTCTCTCTCTGACCCTCCCCCCCTCATGCTCTATCTCATTCTCTCTCTCAAATAAATAAATAAAATCTTTAAAAAAAAAAAAAAAAGATTTAGAACCTAACTAATATTCCCATTTTCCTTCTATTTTTCAACTTCTGGAAAATGAACGTAAGTAATTAAAGATACAAAATTGGATACTTACCTCAAAATGATAGCCCCCATTTCAGTCTTTTAAGATATCAGATGATGACATTACTTATTTTTTTAAACTGAAGTTTTCGTGGAAGACTTTCAAATTAGAAGACACACTACAAAAAAGGGTGAAGATAAAAGGTATTAACACCTAAATGAGCTAAATTAAAAATAAATTTATTACTTGTATGACATGATTGTTTATAACTATTTTTAAATATGGGGAAAAACATAAAAAACATATGAACTACAATATAAAATTGTAGAGCATTAGAACAAGAAGGGAACTAAGTAGACACCCTATACAACTACCTAAATCCTCTCATTCAGATCACCTTTTTGAAACCTCTTTTCTGTAACATGCTAATTTTCTTTCAACTTCTCAACCTATTCCTCTATCTACATCATAAGCTACTAACTATGGATAGCTTATTTCATCTTCCCCCCTTCTCTAGTATTTGAAACACACACAATATATGGAAAGATGCATGCAAGCAAACGTAAGATGAACACTATAAATCACCATCCCACAGAAGAACACCAATAACATTACATCTACCTACATGCTCCTCTCATCCCAACCTTTACCCTGAATAATTATTCCATTACTGTTTAAAACAGAACTTTGTCACACATGTATATATCCCTAAATAATGTTTTGTTTAGCTTTGTATCCCTGGCTCCCTTTTTCAGCTTGATAAATTCATATGCTGATGAAGTCTTCAGGGATGTGAATTTTGTCACTCAAATATTTTTCTAAGCTTTATCCATGTTACTTTTTAATTGCTCTAGAGTGTTTCATTATGTAAATACGCCACAATGTATTTATTCTGTTTTCAAGCACTTAAGATGGTTTAAAGTTTTTTGCTTTTATCAACATTATTATACAAGTCTCCAGGTGCACATGAACAAGAATTTCTTTACGGTATGCTTTTTTTTTTTTTAGATTTTATTTATTTATTTGACAGAGAGAGACAGCAAGAGAGGGAACACAAGCAGGGAGAGTGGGAGAGGGAGAAGCAGGCTTCCCGCGGAGCAGGGAGCCCGATGCAGGGCTCAATCCCAGCACCCTGGGATCATGACCTGAGTAGAAGGCAGATGCTTAACGACTGAGCCACCCAGGCGCCCCATCTTTAGGGTATGCTTTAAACCTAGAAGTGGAATTGGTGGGTTATAGGACATGTAAATTCCCAACTTTACCAAAAATGCCAAACTGTCTTCCAATTATATCACTCTACCAACTCAGCAGCAGTATGTAAACTGATGACACAATCCTCCCCAATACCTGGTAAATTCAGATTTCTTAATTTGAGGCAATATAGAACTTACACCATGATTTCAGTCTGTATTACTTAATGAGGTTGAAGACCTTTTCACATGTTTATTAATATCTATGTTCCTTTCTGCATTCCTTTGTTCACAGTTTTGGCCATTTTTATTGGGTTGCGTTTTCCTCATTACTTACTAGGCTTTATATTATGTAGCCACAACTGGCTACATAATTTGGAGGCCCAGTGCAAAATTAAAAAGCAGGGCCATGGGGTGCCTGAGTGGCTCAGTGGGTTAAGCCTCTGACTTTGACTCAGGTTGTGATCCCAGGGTCCTGGAATCGAGCACCACATCAGGCTCAGGCTCTGTGCTGGGTGGGGTGTCTGCTTGTCTCTCCCCTCTCCTTCTGCCCCTCCCCTCACTCATGCTCTGTCTCTCAAATGAATAAATAAAATTTTTAGTATCTTTTTTTTAAGGTTTTATTTATTTATTTGAGAGAGGGAGACAGAGATGGCTAGAGAGAGCACAAGCGGGGAGGAGAGGGAAAAGCAGGCTCCGCAGAGCAGGGAGCCACACTCGGGGCTTGATTACAGAACCCTGGGATCATGACCTGAGCTGAAGGCAGGCGCTTAATTAACTGACTGAGCCACCCAGGCGCCCCTCCGGAGGGGATTTTAAGTTTAATTAAAAATTCAGAAATTTTAATAATTTTAATTTTTTAGAAATTTTAATAAAAAATTCCAAGCATCTGGTTAGAACATTTTAACATTTAAAGATGTAAAAGAAGGGAGAAAAGACTTAATCTTCAAGTTTCATAAAATTAGTAAGAATTAAAGGAGAGCGTAATTGTTCTATAAAGGTTGAATATTTTTTTCATTTTGTATCTTCAAAATAAAATTCTGTTAGAAAGGAAGTAATTTAATTCTCGCCTTGGTTTGTTTTTGTAATAAGGTCAATAATACTCTTTTTAAAATGAGAAGAATGTTATAAAACAGACTTTAGACAATGTTAAAATATATCAAACTGCTTACTTTTCCAAAAGTAAGGGAATCGGTCAATTCAAAAATAACCACAATTTGTTGGTGCAGGATGTTGACAGTCAGGGAGGCTATGCATGTGGGGGCAGGGATATAAGAGAACTCTCTGTACTTCCTACTCAATTTATTGTGAACCTAAAACTACCAAAAAATGATGTCTAGGGGGGAGTCAGCTTCTCCCTTTGCCCTTCCCCCTGCTGGTGCTCTTGCTCTCTCTCTAATAAATAAATAAAATCTTTAAAAAAAAATTTACTCTTAAAATTCCTACTAAAACTTTAGGTAAAAACAATGTTATTAATAACTTTACACATGAAGATCCACTTTCACAGAAAGGAGAAAATTCTGGACAAACAATAAACATCCATTAAACTTTAAAAAGATGTGGGGGAAGATTTCAAAAGCTTATCCAAGCACTGAGAATGGCATATAAACAAACAAAAACCCCTATACAGAGTCTATCTCTAGTCCTTGTTCAAGTAAAAGTACTTTTCTACAAAAACAGAAACAAAAAAGATACTATGCCTCAATCATGCAAGTTATATTATAATTTAAGAGCTGGCTAAACTATTCTATTTAAGTAACAGTGATTTCAACCTCCCAATCTCCACCCACAAATAAGCAAGCAAAACCAGGTAAATTCAAAAATCATTTCATGGTGTAAGTATTCATCTCTCTCCACTTCACCTTCTTCTTACTGAACTCAGAGTACTCCTCACATACTAGCACAAAGTCCTAGCCCTACATCAAAGGATAAAGTAATGTAATTTCTACCACATTTTTTTTTTTTACAAAATGCAATTAGAAGAGTCAAAAATATTCTTTAATACCTAGTACCCAGTAAAGAACCAGATTAAGATTGCTAGTGTAAGAGTGTTTGTCTGTTTTTCTTTCTTTTTGTTTAACAAATGGAGATTATATATTCAGGGTTTTTTAAAATAAAGTTTTCAAAAAACCAATATAGCCACAAGCATAGGGAAAAAATGGACACTCTCATTAGAGGATAAAAATAAAAATTAAAACCACAATAAGATACTTTGTAGCCACCAAAATAAGTAAAATTTAAAGAAACTAAGAATACCCAGGCTTGCTGAGAATGTGGAGCAATGGAAATTCACATACCCTATGACATAGGAATTCCAATCATAGATTATTCATCCAAAAGAACTATGTACACATTTCACCAAAAGATATTTACTAGAATGAGAAATAAAACTACAGAGACACCATTTTCCACATATCAGTTTAGCAAAAGTCCCTGTTTGCCAAGGTACTTTCTAAAGATTTATTTATTTATTTTAGAGAGAGAGAGAGCTCTAGGGTGCATGCGGGGGGTGGGGGGGAGAGGGAGGAGCAGAGGGACAGGGATAAAGAATTTCAAGCAGACTGCATGTGGAGCATGGAGCGCGACAGGGAGCTCAATCGGAGGACCCTGAGATCACCACCTGAGCCGAAAACAAGAGTCCAAGAGTCCGACGCTCAACCAACTGCGCCACCCAGGCACTCTGCCAAGGTACTTTCTTGTCAAGGCTGTGAAGAAATGCCTATTATCAGGGTGCCTGGGTGGCTCAGTTGATTAAGCATCTGCCTTCGGCTCCGGTCTTGGTTGTGCTCATTCTCTCTCTCAAATAAACAAACAAAATCTTTAAAAAAAAAAAAAAATGCCTATTATCCACCATAACAACAAAATGGTAATTATGTGAATTATGTGAAAGATGTAGTAACTAGCCTTAACTGTGGTAAATATTTTGCTATATATACGTATGTCAAATCATCACATTGTACACCTTAAACTTACACAATGTTGTATGTCAATTAAATCCGAATAAGCTTGCAAGAAAGAAATACACATTAGTCCTTATAATCAGTGTGAGAGTCTGGGTCCAAACATGAGGGCATTTTGGCACTACCTATCAAAATTACAAAGATATATGGCCTCTGATTAGTAATACCGCATCTGAATTGATTCCATAATTTTATACTTGCTTATGGACAAAATGACATATACAAGGTAAGTCACTACAACACTGTTATAATAATAAAAAACTGTAAACAACCCGGGGTGCCTGGGTGGCTCAGTCCGTTAAGCGACCAACTAGATTTCAGATCAGGTCATGATCTCAGGGTTGTGGGATGGAGCCCTGCACTGCGCTCCACACTCAAGAGTGCAGTCTGCTTATCCCTTTCCCTCTGCTCCTTGCCACCCCCCTCCCCACCCCGTGCTTGCACTTTCTTTCTCTCTCTCAAATAAATAAATGGAATCTTTAAAAAAAATTTTTTTAAAAACTAGAAACAACCCAAATGTCTACCAACAGAGAACTGGTTAAATAAAGTATCCAAAAGGAAACCATACAAACTAAAAAAATAAGAAGAAAATAAAATAAAATAAAATTATACATACTCTATGGAAAATCTTCTGTGAAGATTTCCATTGTTAAGAAACACAGTATGTAAAGGGAAGGATGGGAAGACCAATTTGCAGAATAGGGATAATATGCTGGCTTTGGTGGGTTTTGGACAGTGGAGATAGAAAGAAATAAGAATCTGTATTTTCATTTTCTTTATTTACATAAAGAAACTCTAGAAGAATACATAAACTAATAAAAAGTTTCCTGGGTGGGGTAAATGCACTGGAGGAATGGGGTAAAAACAAGAACAGGATGACTGAGGGCTAGGGGTGGGAAGGTTTACATTGTTTAACTTTTTTACGTTTATTTTAAATTTTTGCTTTGTTTTATTTATTTGAGAGAGAGCAAGAGAGAACAAGGGGGGGAGGGGCAGAGGGAGAAGCAGACTTCCTGCTGAGCAAGGAGACCGATGTGGGGCTCGATCACAGGACCCTGAGATCATGACCTGAGCCGAAGGCAGATACTTAACTGACTGAGCCACCCAGGAGTCCCTAACTTTTTTATGTTTTTTTTTTTTTTTTAGATTTTTATTTATTTATTTGACACAGAGAGAGACACAGTGAGAGAGGGAACACAAGCAGGGGGAGTGGGAGAGGGAGAAGCAGGCTTCCCGCTGAGCAGGGAGCCCGATGCGGGGCTCGATCCCAGGACCTGGAATCATGACCTGAGCCGAAGGCACACGCTTAACGACTGAGCCACCCAGGCGCCCCCTAACATTTTTATGTTTAAAAAGTTTTTAATCCCACAGGAATTACTACTAAATAGATCACTAAACTAATAAACCAAAATAGGGTCCAAATACTATCAACATACATATATGACAAGAACTATTCTTTTACCATCTCTGTAACTGAGACCTCAGCACTGCCCATCTATCTCACTGAAATCTATAGTATGACTATGTCCATCTGGCTTAAGTCATCAGTCCAAGATCCCTAAAACTTAGTCTTCTAAAGATATTTTCTCTATAATTCCATTTGCTTCTCTTAGGTTTAAGGTCAACCTCTTCTCCCTTAGTTACACACACACACACACACACACACACAATTTCTCCAGTCTCTTCAGAACAAAAGCCTCACCTAAGGGTTCTCACTTATGAGTCCAGAGGTTAGTCTTTTCTACTCACCAGCAATTCACCCCAACAACTAAGTCATGGTCTAATAAATAAGGGAACCCACAAAATGAAGCCATCCAGAATTTGCCAACCAAATGAGACTACAGAATGAGATAACCCCTATCATGAATTATCCTACTTAAGAAATTATTTCATACACTACTCATTTACCTAAAGTGCAAAACACTATGGTATCTATTAAGATGCTGCTCATTCCAGCACCCTGTCCATCAGGCCAACTCCTATGCACCTGTACCAATTCAGGTGACATTTTTCTCTAGAGCCCTTCCTAATTCCCCAAGGCTCACTTCCATGGGATCCTGCTGTGACCTGTGTCAGTTTATTATTAGCTTTAAATCATTACATTACAAATATCAGTTTGCTTATCTTCCCTATTGGACTGTGAACCTCAGGACAAGGAGAGAGTCATATTCATATTTATAATCCAAGTACTTAGCAAAGTGCGTTTACAAATGGCAGGTAATCAAAAGGGCTCACTAAATGAATTAAAGAAACTACACATGTAGGCAAACTGTGAGCATGGTTGAAATCCCACTTAATGTTCTCTTAGACCCAAAGGCATTTTACTTCATTCAGTCCCTGCTTTGAAGGAAACAGCAACTCCAATAACACTCTACCTTACTGAAATTACTAATATCTTACATTAATATGAAACAATTGAAAATATTATCTCAATCACTTCATGAATGTTGCATAAAACTATTTCAAAAATACGTGTGTCTCAGGGCACCTCGGTGGCTCAGCTGGTTGAGCATCTGCCTTTGGCTTGGGTCATGATCTCAGGGTCCTGGGATTGAGCCCCACATCGGGCTCCCAGCTCAGCAGGGGAGTCTGCTTCTCCCTCTCCCTCTGCCCCCACGCGTGCTTTCTCTCTCCAATAAATTAAAACCTTTAAAAAAAAATGTGTGTTGGGGTACCTGGGTGACTCAGTCGTTAAGCATCTGCCTTCGGCTCAGGTCATGATCCCAGGGTCCTGGGATCAAGCCCCACATCAGGCTCCCTGCTCTGCGGGAAGCCTGCTTCTCTCTCTCCCACTCCCCCGCTTGTGTTCCTGCTCTTGCTACTCTCTCTCTGTCAAATGAATAAATAAAATCTTTAAAAAAAAAAAAAAAGTGTGTCTATTCAAAGCTAATCAAAACACAGTTGATGGAGTGCTAAATTTTATGACTTTTATTTTTTTTTTTTAAGAAATTATGAGTTAGGGGCACCTGGGTGGCTCAGTCGTTGGGTGTCTGCCTTCGGCTCAGGTCATGATCCCAGGGTCCTGGGATCGAGCCCTACATTGGGCTCCCTGCTCCTCAGGAAGCCTGCTTCTCCCTCTCCTACTCCCCCTGCTTGTGTTCCCTCTCTGGCCATGTCTCTCTGTCAAATAAATAAATAAAATCTTTAAAAAAAAAAAAAAAAAAATATATATATATATATATATACATACACACAGCATCTTCTAAGGTAGCCAGGACTATAGGGATCAGACATTTCTCCACACAGTATCTTAAACACTAACTTATACAAGCTTTCCATTTGGGCTGTCCCCAGTGGCCTGAGGAAGAGTAAGCAGAGACTAGAATAATCAACTATTCATATATACCCAAGAACTATATGGCAGGTGTTTATCATTCAGCATGTTTTCAAATTTTATCAAATACTGGTGAAAACTAGGAACTAAGGAGAAAAGCAAATTTTAAGGATGCCTGTTAAATACATCCTAGTTAACTATGAACCTGTCCTCCAAATCCAGGAACTCAACAGAGCTTTCTATTTTGTCAGAGAATGAACAGCAGACAGAAAGAACTAGGAAACAAATGCCTGTATACTGATCCATGCATACACACATCTATATTTATTTCTGTGTCTATCTAAAAAGACCAGTAATTCATACTGATCTCAGATTCTAATCCAATCACAATGTCATTCAAGCCATATTTACAACTCTCTTTACCACAGTGATAAATCTCTATCTTCAATATATTGGTAAACTCACTTACTCCTAAAGTATATAAGGTAGTACGGAATTCCTAATTCAAACAAAAAACAATTCTAATAACAATAGCTCAGTATTTGTTTACAGATTTTTTGTTTTGAGCTTGGGGTTTATAGTCAAAATTCTGTGTCGTTAATTGGTTTTTTTATTCTCCCTTTTTTTAAAAAAAAAGATTTTATTTATTTGACAGAGAGAGAGAGTCAGAGAGAGAGCACAATCGGGGCAGAGGGAGAAGCAGGCTCCCCGCTGAGCAAGGAGCCCCAACAACGGGGCTCAATGATCCCAGTACGAAGGCAGCTGCTTAACTGACTGAGCCACCCACACAGCCCTCTTCTCCCTTCAACGTGGTTGTTATTTATTAGAAATCCAATTAGGCTCATTTGTTTGTGTTTTTATTTCATTTGGGTTTCTTCCTTCCCATCCTGATAGATTTTAAGTATTTATTTTTGATTATGTGAAACATTAATATGGTTCCAAAGTCAGGCCTACACAAAAAGATACGTTCACAAAAGCACCCCTCTCTCCATCCCTACTACTTTCATTCCCATCCCCTTCCTTTCCACAATGTTCCCACCCAAATCCTATAAGAAACCAATCTCATTAGTTTCTGGATTACCTTCCTTGTATATATTTTTGCACAAATGTGCAAATACTTATCTATATTCTTATTTCCCTCTTTTCTTACATAAAAGGCAACATGCTTTTTTCCATTAACAGTATGTCCTAGAAATTACTTTGTATCCATTCACAGAGCTCTTTCACATTCTCTTCTTACATCTGCACTGTACTCCATTGTGTGGAATTACCACTGTTGATGGGTATTTATATTGTTTCCCATATTTTTACAATGCTACAATGTAAACTATTGACATCCTCTGTTCTGCTCCCCCTCAAACACCATCTCAGACAAACCAAAAACAAACAAAAAAACTGGCTCTACCTCCAAAACATACCAAACTCACTCAACACTACCACTGTTCCTGACACAGCCTCAGTCTAAGTCATCCTTAGTATTTCTTGGCTGTTTTGCTGCAAAACCCTCCTAATCAGTCTCTCTGCCGCTACTCTAGCCTCTCTACAATTCAGCTGTGCCCGAGGAACCCAAAATGTACTTTGTAGAGCATAAATCAGGTAACTCCCAATTCTTTGCTTAAAACCTTCCAAAAGCATCCCCTTGTAACCTTACCTGAGTTGCACCTATGACCTACAGAAACCCTACATGATCTCTTATCTGTCTACCTCTGCCCTCATCTTCCACTCTCTTTCTCATTAACTACTCTTTAGCCATACTGGTTTGCTTTCCATTCCTCCCCACACTTTTTCCTTACTTAGGGCTTTTTTTTTTTTTTTTTTTTTTTAATTTATTTATTTGAGAGAGAGAGAATGAGAGAGAGCACATGAGAGGGGGGAGGGTCAGAGGGAGAAGCAGACTCCCTGCCGAGCAGGGAGCCCAGTGCAGGACTTGATCCAGGGACTCCATGGATCATGACCTGAGCCAAAGGCAGTCGTTTAACCAACTGAGCCACCCAGGCGCCCCTACTTAGGGCTTTTTTATACTTGCTGTGCTTTCAGCTTCAAATGTTCTGCCCCAGGTCATCTGTCACCTTCTAACATTCATGTCTCAACCAAAAGTTACCTCTTCTAAGAGATTTTATGTGTATAAACACAGTTAAGATATAACCTGGGTCATTTTCTACTACTTTATCACCGTCATAATACTTGTTAATTAGTACTTGCAATTCTCATTTATTATTTATATTTTTGTTTCTTCCACTGGAAAAGAGGGAAAGATAGTTTTTTGGGTTTTTTTTTAAGATTTTTTTTTTTTTTTTTTTAATTTATCTGAGAGAGAGAATGGGAGACAGAGCATGAGAGGGGGAGGATCAGAGGGAGAAGCAGACTCCCCGCTGAGCAGGGAGTCCGATGCGGGACTCGATCCCGGGACTCCAGGATCATGACCTGAGCCGAAGGCAGTTGCTTAACCAACTGAGCCACCCAGGCGCCCTAAGATTTTATTTTTAAGGGGAGCCTAGGTGGCTCAGTCGTTAAGCGTCTGCCTTCAGCTCAGGTCAGGATCCCAGGGTCCTGGGATCGAGCCCCACATCGGGCTCCCTGCTCGGCGGGAAGCCTGCTTCTCCCTCTCCCACTCCCCCTGCTTGTGTTCCCTCTCTCGCTGTGTCTCTGTCAAATAAAAAAAAAAAATTAAAAATTAAAAAAAAAAGATTTTACTTTTAAGTAATCTCCACACTCAATGTGGGGCTCGAACTATGAAGCCCAATGTGGAGCCCAACACAGGGCTCAATCTCACAACCCTGAGATCATGACCTGAGCTGAACTCAAGAGTTGGACAGTTAACCAACTGAGCCACCGAGGCACCCCCAAAAAATAAAATCTTAAAAAACATATTACTGAGAACTCAAAAGCTCTTGTCTATGTAAGTTATATCAACATTTGCGGAATTTGAAGTTAAAACTGAGGATTTTAAAATATTTACCATGTAAAAGTTAATAAGCCTATTAAACAGGGGCGCCTGGGTGGCTCAGTCGTTAAGCGTCTGCCTTCGGCTCAGCTCATGATCCCAGGATCCTGGGATCGAGCCCACATCGGGCTCCCTGCTCAGCGGGAAGCCTGCTTCTCCCTCTCCCACTCCCCCTGCTTGTGTTCCCTCTCTCTCTGTGTCTCTCTCTGTCAAATAAATAAAATCTTAAAAAAAAAAAAAAATAAGCCTATTAAACGTTTACTTAAAACATTTTAGTTTTAGGGGCGTCTGGGTGGCTCAGTCAGTTAAGCGTCGACTTTTAATTTCAGCTCAGGTCATGCTCTCAGGGTCATGAGACGGAGCCCCGCGCTGGGCTCTGCGCTCAGCATAGAGTCGGCTTGAGATTCTCTATCTCTGCCTCTTCTCCTTCCCCTGCTCGTGCTCACTCTCTCTCTCTCTCTCAAAATGAGTAATAAATAAAAGCTTTAAAAAAAGTTTATTTTTAAACATATTTTAGCTTTAAAAAACATTTTTCAAAATAAAACTTTTAGTAAGAACAGTAATACAGCTTTATATTTCTGCAAATCTCCTAATGTCTGGCTTAATAGAAGACAGCTAGGGGTGCCTCGGTTTTGGCTCAGGGCATGACCTCATGGACATGAGATCAGGCCCCACATCAGGCCCCGCATCAGGCCCCACATCAGGCTCTGCACTCAGTGTGGAATTTGCTTGAGATTCTCTCTCCCTCTCCCTCTGCCCCTCCCACTCCTGCTCTCTCTCTCGCTCTCTCTCTCTCTCTCAAATAAATAAGGGCACCTGGGTGGCAGAATCAGTTAAACATCTGCCTTCTGCTCAGGTCATGATCACAGGGTCCTGGGATTGAGTCCCACACGGGGCTCCCTACTCAGCAGGGCGTCTGCTTCTCCCTCTCCCTCTGCCCCTCCCCTCCACTTGTGTTCTCTCTCATGTTCTCTCTCTCAAATAAATAAATAAAATCTTTTAAAAATAATAAAATAAATAAATAAATAAAGACGATGATGACGACAGCCAGATTCTCATTTCTGCTTCTGTATTCAATCTATTGCGATACCACAAGTTATACTGCCTCTTGAAAACTCTTTCATATTTTGTAAGTGAATGAGAGCAATACTAGCAAATAATGTCTTAAGTTATGAAAACAGTTTTGACCTTACAGATCTGTTATAAGCTCAGGGACCACCAGGGTGTCCCCATACTTTGAAAACTACTGCTCCATTCTGTACTCCTACAATACCCTGCTAGGCTCTATCATTTGCACTTACCACAAGGCATCAGAATTATCTGTTCATTTGTCTGTCTTTATCTTAAAGTTCCTTTAAGCCATGAACCATGAGCCTTCAACCTTGCATCCCCAGTACCTCAGAAAGCATATTCCATATATCCTTCTCAATAAACACTCCATGAATAAATGATAGAGGAAAATACACACCTTAATATAAAAAGGTATATGTGAATAAAGTAGATTTCCCATGTCCAGTTCTTTAGCTAACAGAAATGCATAAAAGAAAAATCTTACAATACCCTTATAATAATTCCAGACATAGAATAAAGGATACCTGGTATGACCACACTAGATTACACCTTTTCAAAGTTCAGCGCTGAGGGAACTAGGAAAGCAGATCCTAAAAAGTATCTTAGACTGTAAACAAACACCCACTGCTCCAGTCTTCTGTCTAAATAAAAGTATCCACCTCTGCAACAAAACAATTTAACCACTGTTTTAAAAAAAAAAAATGGGTGGGGAGAAGTGTTGGTGTCTAGGTAGGGAGAGTGCCAGTGACTGATAACTAACTCTGAAACAGGTATTCTCAGCTTACGAATTTCTTGAAATTTTGTCAAATTAGAATATGAAAAAATATATTTTCCTGTACTTATTTGCAATGTTTTTCAAATCAATGCCACCTTACATTTCTATGAATGAACATCTTCCTCTCAAATTAAACATCATAACATTACTGAAGATAAGACACATATGTGTATGTCTTACTTAACCTAGCCCAGTACCTTGATGCTCAACCATTATGTCTAGGTTCATCCATTAATGGGATATCAAAGTACCTGCACCAAGGAAAAAGAGATCCTTTTGCAGTAAGACCTAGGATGGTGTTGGGATCAAGACGAAGAGAAAAGCTCTTAGAACAATTCTCAAGAGGGATGGGGAAATTCAATGCAGAGCTAAAGGAGTTTGGGGCTCTAGGGGAGCAGCGTGCACACACTAGAGTGATGGCCTCCTTCTCTAGGTCTGTACTCTAAGCCATAAAATCAAACTCTAAAATGCAGAGGCTTTCTCCCACACTTTTCAGGAAGTCTTGGTAGCCTGCATGCCCAAGAAAGTCCCAACCTCTTGGCAGAACAAATCTGACATTCCAAAGGTCTGAATTTTGACCAGTCAGCTCACTAGTATTTCACATACTGGCAAAGAGTTAAATTGCTTACAACAAACAGGTTAACACTGTTACTATATTTTCTAGATAAGGAAATAGGAACAGAAGTAACCTGACAAATTACTTGACCTCTTATGGAGAAAAAGCCATGTGAGTATTTTAGAAAATAATAGTCATCAAAATAATTTCCTAGCCCCATAAAATTTTACAAAAGCAGAACTCTTTAAACTTTTAGTACTTAAAATCACAAAATATTTTTGCATTAGCAACACAACTTGTAAATACAGAACCATACTAAGACATTCACTTTGGATAACCTTAGAACATTTTTTGTAGAACCATAATATTATGGTTTAGAAAATAAGCTTTTCTTATTTTCTAGTTTTCTTGACACAGGAAAAGAAAGTATTATCAATTATGTTCACTAAAATTTCACTATATTCTCAATTTTATTTATTTTTTATATTACCTATTCAAAGAGCCTTCCATGGCCTTTAAATCGATATGACATTATTCTCATTTGATAATCTCACCAACTGTTAAGAACAGCTCTACAGGGGCACCTGGGTGGCTCAGTCGGTTAAGCGTTTGCCTTCAGCTCAGGTCATGATCCCGGGGTCTTAGGATGGAGCCCCACATCTGGCTCCCTACTCAACGGAGAGCCTGCTTCTCCCTCTCCCTGCCTGTGGCTCTGCCTACTCGTGCTCTGTCAAATAAATAAATAAAATCTTTAAAAAAAGAGAGCAAGAACAGCTCTACAAAATAAACTAAAATCTGGTCATTAAATGCAAGACATACAATTCCTTAGGAATTCTTTTTCTTTCCTAGGTATACTGTGAGCAGCCTTTAGCAAACTCATTTAGTATTAAAAAAAAAAAAAATCAGCATCAGGAAATCCACTTCCCATTTTAAAAGGATTCTTCTTTCCCCTTACAAAAAAAATCAGAATTTCCTTAATTAGATCACCAGAGCAAGAGTTTCTATATTGACTAAGAGAAAGATGGATTAACACACAATTATAAACACATCAGTGCTTTGTTTATAAAACCTTCAGTGGTTTTTCAGGCTTGAAAAGAAACCTTACAGAGAACCACCACTGTACTCATCCAGCCACATGGTAACTAAACATGCTCAGCAGACAGAGGAGCCCTAGTAATGACTGAACTGACATTCTATCTGGTTAAGGCTAGAACTGAAGAGAAGGATCTGAACTCCAGAGAATCTGGCATCTGTTTAATCAAAATTACTCTGGAGTGAGTTAGACTTGAAGAGACCAATAGGAGGTGAAGAGCTGGAATGGCCAGGAGAAAAATAAACTGACATTAGGGAACTAGTGAGAAGATCGGCGATTTCTGGGATTACCCTGGAAAACAAGTCGACAGGCCAGTGATGATGTTGAACATGCTGGACATTGAAAAGCACAATCATCAAAACACAAGAAACTGGGAAATTGCAGGGATCCCTAGGCAGGGGAACAGAGGCTTACTTTTCACAACAAATTTTTGTACATTTAAGATTTATACTATATGCAATCATTCCACACTCCTATAGCTCTTTGTGGCAGTGCCCTCAAACACATAAATTATATCCTTACATATAGATGTGTTAACCACTATTCTGAATTTGAGCCATTTATTACAGTATGTCAATTTGCCTTCATTGTTTCTTTCACTGGTCATAAACCATATGTTAGATCATACAGAATCTGAACCAAATGTTTCAAAGTAAAATCTAAATCTTATTTATTCATTACAGGAATGCTTGAATGGCTAAAGACTGAAAACCTAAAAGTCGACCAATAGAAGGCTGGTTAGGTACATTATGGTACATCCACATATGGGAATGCTTTGCTTGCAACTATAACAAAACAAAAAGTCCTGGGGCACCTGGGTGACTCAGTTGGTTAAGTGTCCAACTCTTGGTTTCAGCTCAGGTCAAGATCTCAGGGTCATGAGATTGAGCCCCACATCAGGTTCTATGCTCAGGGTGGAGTCGGCTTGAGAGTCTCGTTCTCCTCTCCCTCTGCCCCTCCCCCATGCTGCACATGCACATTCTATTTCCCTCCCTCTCTCTAAAATAAGTGAATAATGGAGCGCATGGGTGGCTCAGTCGTTAAGTGTCTGCCTTCGGCTCAGGTCATGGTCCCAGGGTCCGAGGACCGAGCCCCACATGAGGCTCCCTGCTCAGCAGGAGGCCTGCTTCTCCCTCTCCCAATCCCCCTGCTTGTGTTCCCTCTCTCGCTGTCAAAAAATAAAATCTTAAAAAAAAAAAATAAGTAAATAATCTTTTTTAAAAAGTCTTTAAAAATTTGGATTGATCACAATAAAAAAATTTGGAAAGATCTCCAAGACACGTTAAATGAAAAAAAAAAACAAAAAAAAAACAATGCGCAGAACAATGTCTGGAGTATGTTCTCACTTTTGTTAAAAAAAAAAAAGGAAGGGGATATACACAAAGATATGTATTTGTATATATAAGCACTCAGGAAAAATGCATTTGCAACCACTGGTTGCCTCAGGGAATGAAAATTGCAGGGCTGGACAACAGATAGAAAAGAGATTTTTCACTGTATGCTCTTTGTTTCCTTTTGAATTGTGAACCACGGAAGTGAATTACCTGTTCAAAATCAATAATTAAAAAATAAAAACTGAATCCAGCATCTGAGGCATCTAATTCCTGTACTTATCTCACTCGCTAGCATTTTCAATCCCCTCATACCAACTAGATCTTTCCCTCTGACTCCAAAAACATACACACCTCACTTGTCCCTCCCTCCCTCCCCTCCTCCTAACCTTTTTCTCTTCCTTCCTTAACAGCCAACATCATCTATTTGTCTGCCCTTACTGCCTACAATCTAGATTTTGTCCCATCCCTCAACTGAGAAAGTTTCAACACCAATTCTTGCCCGAGATCACATGGCTAATAACTCAGTCTGGTTCCAAGACGGTAACAGAAAGGTTGTGTCTTGGGTTTCAGTATTGCCTTGGGAAGACTCCCAAGGATATTTCATTCCTATCTTTTATTCCTCTAACCTTAACTTTTTTCCTTCCCTTCATTCTTCTACCTTTCCCTGGATTTTCTCCTGCTCATCTTCCTTCCTTGGCTCAATCAGTATCATGGCCTTTCTCTTTGTCTCCACACATACCCTACACAGGTTGATATCAAACCTGGCCACTTTATTTTTTTTTTTTTTAAGATTTTATTTATTTATTTGACAGAGAGAGAGACAGTCAGAGAGGGAACACAAGCAGTGGGAGTGGGAGAGGGAGAAGCAGGCTTCCCGCAGAACTGGGAGCCCGATGCGGGGCTCGATCCCAGGACCCTGGGATCACGACCTGCGCCAAAGGCAGCCGCTTAACCGACTGAGCCACCGAGGTGCCCCCAAACCTGGCCACTTTAAAACTAATCAAAAGGGGCACTTCGGTAGCTCAGTCGGTTAAGTGTCTGACTGTTGATTTCAGCTCAGGTTGTGATCTTGGGGTTATGAGATCAAGCCCACGTTGGGCTCATGCACTGGGCATGGAACCTGCTTAAAAGTCTCTCTTGCTCTCTCTCCCCCTCTCCCTCTGTAACCCCCCCAACAAATAAAAAATAAATAAATAAATAAAACAAAACTAGTCAAAACTACAGCAAAAGATTAGATAGAATTTAAATGTCCATTCATACACAAATAGAGAAAAATTATATTACATTGACAAAACAGAATGCTTAAGAAGCCATGAAAAAAACAGTTCTAAACCTACAGATACATAATATCAAATATATTAAGTGACAAAGAAAAGACATGAAGAACAATGAGTATGCTATGCTACCTTTGGTGAGGGTGGAGATTTTGGGTGTGTATCTAAGTAAATACATTGGCTATCTAGGGAGTAACACCCCCCAAAAACTTAAAAGAATGAATACCTCCTGAGAAGAGAATTGGGTAGCTGGCAGACAGAAACAGGAGATTTAGGGGCACCTGGGTGGGTCAGTAGGTTAAGCATCTGCCTTTGGCTCAGGTCATGATCCCAGGGTCCTGGGATCAAGCCTGCATCGGGCTCCCTGCTCAGTGGGGAGCCTGCTTCTCCCTCTCCCTCTGCCCCTCCCCCCTACTTGTAAGCGCACGCCCTGTGTGTGTCAAATGAATAAATAAAATCTTTTAAAAAGATAAAAAATTTAAAAAGTAGATTTATATTTCACTGTATCCATTTTTAATTTTTTTTAAGATTTTTTTAATTTATTTCTTTGAGAAGGAGAGTGAGCACCCCCTCATGCAAGTGGTGGGGGAGGGGGGAAAGGAAAGGGACAGAATCCTAAGCAGACTCTGCATTGAGCTTGAAACCCGACACAGGACTCAATCTCAAAGACCCCGAGATCATGACCTGAGCCAAAACCAAGAGTCAGACACTTAACTGACTGAGCCACTCAGGCACCCCTCCACTTTTAATTTTAAATGATATGCATGAACCAGCTATTAAAAATAAACATATATTTAGGGCGCCTGGGTGGCTCAGTCGTTAAGCGTCTGCCTTCGGCTCAGGTCATGATCCCAGGGTCCTGGGATCGAGTCCCGCATCGGGCTCCCTGCTTGGCAGGAAGCCTGCTTCTCCCTCTCCCACTCCCCCTGCTTGTGTTCCTGCTCTCGCTATCTCTCTGTCAAATAAATAAATAAAATCTTTAAAAAAAATAAAAAATAAAAAAAAATAAAAAAATAAAAATAAACATATATTTAAATAAAACAGTTAAAAAACAGAAGGTGGTTGTCTCCTTAGAGACTGTTATTTACCTGCTAGGAACAATGGGACTGCCCTCAGATTCATCAAATGGTACTGGGAACTCTTCAGAGCTTAATTACCTTACCTGAGTAAGCAGATAATGCACCAGCATAGGACCAATCCATGTCTAATACTAGAGAATTAAGTACACATAAACTCCTTTTAAAAATAATCTTCTAGGGGCGCCTGGGTGGCTCAGTCGTTAAGCGTCTGCCTTTGGCTCAGGTCATGATCCCAGGCTCCTGGGATCAAGTCCCGCATCGGGCTCCCTGCTCTGCAGGAAGCCTGCTTCTCCCTCTCCCACTCCCCCTGCTTGTGTTCCCTCTCTCGCTGTGTCTCTCTCTGTCAAATAAATAAATAAAATCTTTAAAAAAAAAAAAAAAATCTTCTAAACAAGATCTAGCTAAAGAGCTCCTATTTCCTTATTTTCGGTTTTACTTAAAAGTACAGTCTTCAGGGGCATGTGGGTGGCTCAGCTGGTTAAGCGTCCAAATCTTGATCTCAGCTCAGGTCTTGATCTCAGGGTTCTGAGCTCAAGCCCCACATTGGGCTCCACGCTGGGCATGGAGCCTACTTAAAAAAAAAAAAAAACTACAGTCATCAAAGTATGTTGCTGGAGATGAGCTTTGCTACAGAGAGAGCATGAACCCATCTTTGTAGGCAACCATAAGTCTTCTGAACCAAAATACATAACCAGGTTAAAAAGTCAATGCACAAAGATAAAATGAAGATTCTAGTAAACTGGTGGCCTAATTCAAACCTGATGCTGGGCCAACTTACAAGTAAAACTCATTACTTATAAAGTATTTGAGCCAGAATGTATAGGAAGTAAAAAGTAAAGGGCATACTATCTAGGAGATAAGCACACTAACAAAAAAACAAGTAACAGCATAAGTCAAGATCAGAACTCATAATCAGTGATTCAGTCTGACCAGAAGATAAAATCAGGGGAGCGGGGAGGCTGACTCTGTGGCTTCCCAATACCCACTGCCTCCAGCCTGCACACAGCCACCCAGCCATCTCCATCCTAGAATTCTCTTGGTGAACCCTGAAATGCTCCCAACTATCTAAAATGTAATCCCTGTGGGGGCACCTGGCTAGCTCAGTTGGTGGAACATGGGACTCTTGATCCTGGGGTTGTGAGCTCAAGTCCCACGCTGTGTGGAGAGATTACTTAAATATAAAATTTAAAAAAAAAAGGTAATCCCTCTGCCTGGCAGTCCAGTGTAAACAATGAACTAGCAAGGTCAAGTTGTAGCTCCAGCTCATCCATTATTTGTCTAACCTTGGGAAAATTCCCTTAACTTCCACTTTCTGACTTATAAAATGGAATGGTTAAGTTATATGATCTTTAAATCCATTTCAGCTATAAATTGCACTTGGTCAAGCAATCCATACCTCGAAACTCCTCAGCTTTAGTTCCAGTCAAACAACTCTCCAAGCTTCTTCCTACATGGTCCCACATGGCCCCTGCCTCCCTGGTGGGACTCATCCTACACATCTGTCTCACTCACTCTCTCCTCTCAAACTATATATAGCCTCCTTTCAGTTTCTCCAAGATGCCAACCACCTTCTCACCAAAGAGTTTTCCCATGCACTGTACCACCAAATCTCACCTATTCTAGGGGTGCTCAGTCATGTCAGACCCAATGGTTCCTTTTTTTAGAATAAGAAGTATTTCAGGGGCGCCTGGGTGGCTCAGATGGTTAAGCGTCTGCCTTCAGCTCAGGTCATGATCTCAGGGTCCTGGGATCGAGTCCCGCATCGGGTTCCCTGCTCAGTGCAGAGCCTGCTTCTCCCTCTCCCTCTGCCACTCCCTCTGCTTGTGCTCTTCTGTCTATCTCTCTGTCAAATAAATAAATAAAATCTTTAAAAAAAAAAGTATTTCATAGCAACCTCTTTACCACTTACCACACTGAAATAAAATTTATAGATAATACAAACAAAACATAATTTTAAATAATTACATGTATGTATATGTTACATAGAGTCCTAACTATATTATAAAGAAGAAATTAAAGGAACATAATTTAGTACAACATAATATATACGCCAATGGTAAATACCCTGGTACAATTATATCAGAAGGGAGTGGAACAGCATAATACTATTATTTTTCATAACAAACCTTGGAGGACTCTTTGACCATTCAAAACATACATATGAAAGACTAGCCTAATTTATAAAAACAACAAAAAACCAGTAATCAAGAAACCCGAGTACCAATAACAGCTTTGCCAGTAATAAGCCTAAAATCACTCCTAAGTATTTTTTTTTAAGTTTTTATTTAGGTAATCTCTACACTGAACATGGGGCTGGAACTCATGACCCGGAGATCAAGAGTTACATGTTGACGAACCATGAGAGACTATGGACTCTGAAAAACAAAATGAGGGTTCTAGAGAGGAGGGTTGTGGGGGGATGGGTTAGCCTGGTGATGGGTATTAAGGAGGGCACATTCTGCATGGAGCACCGGGTGTTATACGCAAACAATGGATCATGGAACACTACATCAAAAACTAATGATGTAATGTATGGTGATTAACATAATAAAAAAAAAAGTTGCATGTTCTCCGACTGAGCCAGCCAGGCACCCCTTTTTCAAAAACTTTTTAATGTCGGACAACCCTCTCGGGTACCCTTCCTCTTTGGGAGCTTTCTACTATCCCTCAATAAACTTTACTATCACTCAATAAACTTTGCTTTGCTGCCCACCAAAAAAAAAAAAAAAAATTAATGTCATTTCACCTGTCTGGCCCTCAGTTCCAGCCTGGGTGAAGACTGCACACAAGGCTGGCAGAGTCACTAGGTAGTGATCAAGCAGGTGGAACTCCCAAGCTTACTTCAACCAGAACAGCAGCTCAGCTAGGATTTGTTTACATACTGCAGCTAGCTTCTGTTTATATAAGGCTTCTCTGTTACTCCTTTTATGATAAAAGGGATTGTGGCAGTTTCTTATAAAATTAAACATGTAATTACCAGACAATGCAGCAATTGCACTCTTAAACAATTTATCAGAGAAAGGAAAATTTCTCTTCACACAAAAAATAAATCTTCATACTTGCTTTATTCATAACAGCCCAAAACTGAAAACAATCCAAATCCAAACTAAACAATCAAAAAAAAACCAAAAAAAACAAAGCTGAATGGAGCCAAAAAACAAACAGAACACTTCAGGAACCAACCTCTTTCTAAAAGACAACACATGGGAGTTTAATGTTCTTTTAAGCCTCATAAATTAACTGAGAAATCATTCTTTAAAATATACACATGGTTAAATATCTGAGATGATTAAAGTAAGGCAACTCAAGGTGTTCTGTAAACTCTGTGGGAGACTAGTCTGGACTGGGTTTCAGGATACAAGTGCTCTGAATATGAAACCATCCCTTTTCCAACACTCCAAATCTACATCTGATTACCTTTCTCCTTAATTTATGTTCAAGTGTAGATATAATACAGTTGATATAATACACATTAGTTCAAATGAATGTAAGATACAACAGGGATTGAGAAAAACCATAAAACGTAAAATCTAGGACTATTTTCCAAATTTCGCTTATTTATCCCATAATTTCAAACTCCTTTTAAATTTCTTGCCAATGATACTAACAGCTAACCTCACTTTAAAATTTACACCATTTCCCTCTCTCTGCCAATACTTTTACAGTTTAATAAATATGTAGCAAAATGTTAACAACCAGATGATATACAGAAGGAAAACCTAGGTCATGGACAATCCCCTGATTAACAACCCTAATACTTAGCAAAACACATTTACTAATGGAATCTAAAAGGAAAACAGAATTATTCAGCAAAAAAGAAAGTAATGATGCATGCTACAATATAGATGAACCTTTAAAACATTATGCTAAGCAAAAGAAGCCAATCACAAAAGACTTCATATTATATGGTTCCATTTATATGAAATGTCCAGAATAGGAAAATCTATAGAGACATAAAGTAGATCAGTCATTGCTTAGGGCTGGGGACATGGATGGGATTGAACAATATAGCTAAAAGGTTATTTTTTGGAGGGATAAAACAATCTTCTAAAATTGATTTTTTTTTTAAATTGGTATAGGAATATACAAAAAACTACTGAATTGTACATTTTCAATGGATGAATTGTATGGTATGTAATTACATATATATGTATATACATATATAAATAAAATCAACAAAGCTGTTCCCCCCAAAATTAAGAAAAAACTCTCACCACTTTTATTCAACCTAGTACTGGAAGTTCTAGCCACAGCAATCAGACAACAAAAAGAAATAAAAGGCATCCAAATTGGTAAGGAAGAAGTAAAACTGTCACTATTTGCAGATGACATGATAGGACATACAGAAAACCCTAACGACTCCACCAAAAAAATTTTAGAACTGATAAATTCAGTAAAGTTGCAAGATACAAAATCAAGATACGAAAATCTGTTGCATTTCTATACACCAACAACAAAATAGCAGAAAGGAGGGACCCCTGGGTGGCTCAGTCGGTTAAGTATCTGCCTCCTGCTCAGGGTCATAGTCCCACATCACATTGGGCTCCTTTCTCAGTGGGGAGCCTGGTTCTCCCTCTGCCTGCCACTCCCCCTGCTTGTGCGCTCTCTCTCTGACAAATAAATAAATAAAATCTTAAAAAAATAGCAGAAAAGAAAATTAAGAAAACAATCCCATTTACAAGTACATCAAAAAGAATAAAATACCTAGGAATAAATTTAACCAAAGAGATGAAAGACCTATACTCTCAGAACCATAAGACATTGAAAAAGAAATCAGATGACACAAATAAATGGAAAGATACACCTGCTGACAGACTGGAAGAATACTGTTAAAATGTCCATACTATCCATACTACCCACAGCAATCTACAGATTCAATGTGATCCCTACCAAAATACCAATAGTATTTTTCACAGAACATGAACAAATAATCCTAACATTTGTATAGAACCACAAAAGAACCCAAATAGCCAAGGTAATCTTAAGAATAAAACTGGAGGTATCAAAATCCCAGACATCAAACTATACTACAAAGCTACAGTAAAACAACATGGTACTGGCACAAAAACAGACCTAGAGATAATTAATCACAGAAAGCCCACAAATAAACCCACACTTACACAGTCAATTAATTTACAACAAAGAACACAAAAATATACAATAGGGGAAAGACAGTCTCTTCAAAAACTGGATAGCTACATACAAAAAATGAAACCGGCCCACTTTCTTACACCATACACAAAAACAAACTCAAAATGGATTAAAGATGTAAATGTGAGACCTGAAACCATAAAACTAAACATAAGTAGTAATCTCTTGGACATCAATCTTGGAAGTATTTTTCTGGATCTGTCTCCCCAGGTAAGGGAGACAAAAGCAAAATAAACAACTGGGACTATATCAAACTAAAAAGCTTTTGCACAGCAAAGAAAACCATCAACTAAACAAAAAGGCAACATAATGAGCGGGAAAGATACCTGCAAATGATGTATCTAATAAGGGGTTAATATCCAAAATATATAAAGAACATGGGGCATCTGGTTGGCTCAGCCAGTGGAGCATGCAACTTCTGATCTTGGATCATGAGTTCAAGCCCCATATCGGGCACAGACCTTACTTAAAAAAAATAAAAAATAAACAAAAATTTTAAAAAACAAAATATATGAAGACCTTCTACAACTCAACACCAAAAAACAATCCAAATAAAAAGTGGGCAGAGAGGGCACCTGGGTGACTCAGCTAGTTAAGTGTCTGCCTTCAGCTCAGGTCATGGGGGTACGGGGTTCTGGGATCTAGTCTCTTGAGTCGGGCTACCTGCTCAACGGGGAGTCTGCTTCTCCCTCTGCCCTCCCCCCTGCTTATGTTCATGCACACGCTCTCTCACAAAAATATATAAATAAAATCTTAAAAAAAAAATTAGTGGCTCAGTTGGTACAGCATGCAACTCTTGGTCTTGGTGTTGTGAGTTTAAGCCCCACACTGGGTGTAGAAATTACTTAAAAATAAATTCTTTAAAAAAGTAAATACAATTTTAAAAATAAATAATTTTTTTTTTTAACTGGACAGAGAGGGGTGCCTGGGTGGCACAGTCAGTTGAGCATCTGTCTGACTCTTTGTTTCATGGGTCAGGAGATCAAGCCCTGCATTGGGCTCCACACCGGATGTACAGCCTGCTTAAGATTCTCTCTCTTCATCTCCCTTTGCCCCTCCCCCGCCACTCACATGCACTCTCCCCGCATCCCCCCCCAAAAAAAAAGTTCCGAGTGTTAAATTTCAAGGCACCTGGCTGGCTCAGTTGGTAGAGCATGCTACTCTTGATCTCAGGGTTGTGAGTTCAAGTCCCACATCGGGTGTAGAGAGTACTTAAAAGTAAATCAAATTAAAAAAAACAAAAGTGTCGGGGTGCCTTGGTGGCTTGGTTAAGCATCTGCCTTCAGCTTGGGTCATGATCTCAGGATCCTGGGATTGGGCTCCCTGCTCTGTGCGGAGTCTGCTGCTTCTTCTCACTTCCCCTCGCCCCGACTCATGCGTGTCCATGCTCTCTCTCTCAAATAAATAAAAAAGAATCTTAAAAAAAAACAGTGCTAAATTTCATTTTGTAGTTTTAGTCTGGTCTTTTGAACACTTTTAGAACTTAGATCCCTTTATTCAACATACAGAAGTTATCTCAGCTATGATTCCCAGTTGTGTCACCTGAAAATTTTACAAGCACTTCTTCAATATTGGTCCTTAATCACAAATTTATAAAATTGTCAAAGAAGCACTGTGTAGAAAAGTGTGCAGACTGTGTGTGTGTGTAATTTTGGCTATCATTATTAATATGCCTAACACAGGGTTGTACCAAAAGCAGGTGCTCAACAAATATTACTTCACATCCAGTGTCCAATTCCTTGCTCAAAATCATATACTGACTGGTAAATGTTAAAGCTAAGATAACCCATTTTTTTGTTTTGTTTTTCATGCTAAGCACAGAGCTATTTCTACAATGTAAAAACTTCCAGTAGCAGGGAGGTGGTGGAGAAGGTACAGTTTTCAACCCATAATGAAATTTATGTGAATACTGACCTCCATTCATCCACCTATGCAGTAACTGCAGTATAGGTATAATACTAGTCAATGTAGAAAACAGAATAAATACAGTATTTTAAAGTCTTAATGATACTTAAACTAAACATTATAGTTAGTGTCCATTTTAATTTTATAATACCTTATAGAAGGTTATTTTTTCTAATCTTCAAACTAGTTGAATTTCTCTACTTTTTAAATATATGCATTCACCTTTTGTGGTGAATATGTTATTCAAAATTCAAAAGCATATAACGCTGTATGTCAACTAGAATTTTTTTTTTTTTAAGATTTTATTTATTTATCTGACAGACAGCGAGAGAGGGAACACAAGCAGGGGGAGTGGGAGAGGGAGAAGCAGGCTTCCCACTGAGCAGGGAGCCCGATGCGGGGCTCGATCCCAGGACCCTGGGATCATGACCTGAGCCAAAGGCAGACGCTTAACGACTGAGCCACCCAGGCGCCCCTCAACTAGAATTTTCTTAAAAAGTACAAAAGGGGGGAAAAAAGGCACAAAAGGCAATTCAAAAGCACAAGGATATACAATAAAGTATCCCTACCACTCATGTCCCTCAGTAACCCAGGTTCCTCTCCCCAGAGGCAACCAACACATACCACTTCATTGGGTATCCTTTCAGAAATACTGCATTTATAACCAAGTAAATACATACAGTCTACTGCCTTCTTTTTTAAAAACTAGTAATGGGGGGCACCTGGGTGGCTCAGTCCTTTAAGCATCTGCCTTCGGCTCAGGTCATGATCCCAGAGTGCTGGGAAGGAGCCCCACATCAGGCTCCTTGCTCCGCGGGGAGCCTACTTCTCCCTTCTCCCTCTCCCTCTGCCTGCCGCTCCCCCTGCTTGTGTGCTCGCTCGCACGCACGCTATCAAATAAATAAATAAATCTTTTAAAAATAAAAATAAATAAATAAATAAAAACTAGTAATGGTAGGATTTTACACATAACCATGGCCACATCTTTTTTTTTTTTTAACTTTGCCCATTTATGTGGTAGAATTATTCCACATCAGTACTTAAAAACTTTCCTCCGGCTGGCTCAGTCAGTAAGGCATGTGATTCTTGATCTTAGGGTTGTTGAGTGGGAGCTCCATGTTGGGTGTAGAGAAAAAACTTTCCTCATCTGTTTTATGGCTACAGAGCATTCAATCACATGGGTGTATTACTTTTTTAAGTCAGTCCCCTACTGAAGAACATTTAAGTTACTTTAAAATTTTTGCCATTATAGGAGCACCTGGGTGGCTCAGTCAGTTAAGCATCTGACTCAAGATTTCAGCTCAGGTCATGATCCCATGGGTCGTGGGATCAAGCCTGCATCCGGCTCCGTGCTCAGTGGGGAGTCTGCTTGAGATTCTCTCTCTCTGAACCTTCCCCCACTCACACACTCTCTCTCTATAATAAATAAATCTTTCTTAAAAAAAAATCATTATAAACAATAATGTAACAAATAACCTTGTCCATGCGTCATCTTGCATGGACAAGGTGTAACTATAAAATAACTCCTATAAAAAGAATGGGTCAAAGATATGCATTCACAATTTTCATAGATATTGCTAACTGTCCTCCTTTGAAGTTGTACCAATTTATACTTTGAGTAACAAAGTAAGATAATATCTTTCCCCCAATCCTATTCAAAGGTATTTAAAATATATTATCTCTGCCAAGCTGACAGATGGAAGTTACTTCAGTGTCATTTTAAATAATTTGGATTTCTCTTAAAAGTAAAGCATTTCACTATGTAACTTCACCAAACTGCTATTTTTTTTTCAAACTTCTACCTTTTAGGATTATACTTTAAAGCAAACATTACTGACACTGTCAGTAAGATACAAAGACTTCAAATTCAAAGAGCATTGGGCTCCTTAAAAAAAATTTTTTCTTTACTGAAATCAGATCCCAACCTTAGCATGTAACTAGATATAACCAAGTGCAAAACTTCTCTAATTTATTAAGTAGTCATTCTCAAAATGTATAATATGTCAGTGGCTTTAAGTCTCCACATCTAGTAATGAAGAAATAATACTTGTAACTTTATAACTACACAGTCCTCATCTATAGAAATCATTGCCTACAGATAAATTCAAAATTCAGGGTTAGCTCAAAATAATTATTATGGAACTGACAAGACAGGATTTTCTTGTTCTAAGTGCTTGCTTTTTTTTTTTTTTTAAGTAATCTCTACACCCAACCCGGGGCTCGAACTCACGACCCTAAGATCGAGTCAGATGTTCTACCAACTGAGCCAGCAAGGCGTGCATAAGTCCTTGCTTTTTTTTTTTTTTAAATTTTATTTGAGAGAGTACGAGCAGGGGGAAGGGGCAGAGGGAGAGGGACAAGCACACTCCCTGCTGAGCAGGAGCCCCACCCCCACCCCCCATGATACCAGGACCTAGAGATCATGATCTGAGCCAAAGGTAGACGTTCAACTGACTGAGCCACCCAGGCGCCCCTAAGTGCTTGCTTTTTATTTTGTAAAATAATACATAGTTTGGGAAATAATGTTAAATAAAAGAGAAGTGGGTAACTAAAATCACACTGGCAAGTCACTGAGACTACTGTTAACAGAAAAAGTTCAGCGGCGCCTGGGAGGCTCAGTCGTTAAGTGTCTGCCTTCGGCTCAGGTCATGATCCCAGGGTCCTGGGATTGAGCCCCGCATCGGGCTCCCTGCTCGGCAGGAAGCCTGCTTCTCCCTCTCCCACTCCCCCTGCTTGTGTTCCCTCTCTCGCTGTGTCTCTCTCTGTCAAATAAATAAATAAAATCTTAAAAAAAAAAACAACAGAAAAAGTTCAGACTACTTAGAGGGTAAATAATTCTACCCCAATTTAAGTCCACTCACAGCTTGGTAGACAGAAAACCTCCTGTGTCCTGGGTATCTCCTTCTATATGTCTGAGTACTATTAATGGCAGATATAATGTTAATACTCATTTTCTTCTCTCATGTGAATATGGGGAGAGGGAGGCCAAATAATATAAATGCAATGCTTCTCTATTCATTTTTTTAAGTTAAAGGATTAATAACTGTAATCTCTTAGTTCATTTATTCAAAAGTAAATTTATGTCTACCTTCCTCTATCCCCCAACACTTTAGGATCAAGTTTAGCAACATGTTTCAATACATCACCCAAACAAATTACCCGAGTAGGAGGGGAAAAAATACTTTTGAGTATTCTTATTTGAAAATTCTGGGGGCGCCTGGGTGGCTCAGTTAGTTAACCACAGGCCTTCAGCTCAGGTCATGATCCCAGGATCGTGGTATCGAGCCCCACATCAGGGTCCCTGCTCAGCGGGGAGTCTGCTTCTCCCTCTGCCCTTCCCCTCGCTCGTGTCCTCTCTCTCTCAAATAAATAAATAAAATCTTTAAAAAAAAGAAATTCTGTAAAGATGATCTACACCAGCTTACTAGAACATCTACTATACTAGGTCATACATTAAGCATTTTTGTTAGTTACACGTATATAATAAAGCATAAAAACACAGACTTTCTAATTATAAAGCCAAGGCAAAAGGAAAAGCTTATCATATATTCAAAACAAAACCATACTACATCAAATACTAATTTATTGTCTAACATTTAACTTATTAATAAAACGAGGCTATATCCATATCAACTTATTTAAGAGTAGTGAGAAAAAGAAAGTTAATGGTTGGGAGGTGAGTGGGGATAGGTAAAATAAAGGAACTAAAAGGTAAAGACTTCCAGTTATAAGTCAAGGAGATGAAAAATACAGCATAGGGAATACAGTCAATAATACTGTAATAACATTGTTTGGTGACAGATAGTGACTACACTTATCATAGTGAGCAGTGAGTAATGTATTGAATTGTTGGATCAATATGTTGTACACCTGAAACTAATACTTCAATTAAAAAAAAAAAATTATTGGTTAAATGACCAGAAAATTGCTTCCTGTTTCCAAATATTACACAAGTACTATAATATGAAGTTAGTGATTATTGTACTAAAAAATACTTTAAACTTATATAGTCTTTTTCAATCTTCCTCTGAAGGACCTAAAAAATAAAGAACTGTACGAGGCAATCAGTTAAAAATATAAATTCTAAGGGCACCTGGCTGGCTCAGTGGGTGGCGCATGCGACTCTTGATCTAGGGGTTATAAGTTCAAGCCCTACATTGGGTGTAGCGTTACTTAAAAACAGAATCTTTAAAAAAAAAAAGGTATAAATTCTAGAGTCAGAGAGACCCGAGTTTGAAACCTGACTTTTCCCAAACTATATGCTGCTTGGCATGTTAACATCTCAAAGCTTCAGTTCCCTTATCTCTTAAGCAAGGATATCATCAGTGCCTTTATTACAAGTTTGCTATGAAGATAAAATCTAGAAAGAGCACTTAGCATAATACACACAAGGAAGCAACCAATAAATGTTAACTACAGTCTAATTCCATATAGTAAGCACAAAAAGCAGTTTTTCTTTTTTTTTTCTCTCCCCTTATTTTCAAAATATTTTATCTGAATTTCATATGGTACAAAAGTATTATATGCTTGAAAATGTTGATCAAATAGAAGGTTCTTTCACCTTTCAGTTCTTTGGGCCAACCTTCCTTCAGAGGTAAAAGAGCACTTTTTCTAATGGGGTATATTGACAGCCACAACTTTTTTTTTTTAAGATTTTATTTATTTATTTCAGAGAGAAAGAGGAGTGAGAAAGCACGAGCCGGGGTGTGTGGGGGATGGCAGAGGGAGAAGATGACTCCCCGCTGAGCAGGGAGCCCTATGTGGAGCTCGATCCTAGGACCTGGAGATCATGACCTGAGCTGAAGGCAGATGTTTAACTGACTGAGCCACCCAGACACAACTTTAAAAGACAAAAGAAAATACGGGAACCTGGGTGGCTCAGTGGGTTAAACATCTCTCTTTTTTTTTTTTAAGATCTATTCATTTTATTTGAGAGAGTGCACGTGAACACGTGAGCAGGGGGAGGGGCAAAGGGAGGGAATCTCAAGCAGACTCCTCACTGAGTGTAGAGCCCCCCTTGGGGTCTGATCCCAGGACCCTGAGATCATGACCTGAGCCAAAATCAAGAGCCAGACGCTCGATGAGCCACCCAGGCGCCCCTCTTTTTTTCTTTTTTAAAGATTTATTTATTTATGGGGCACCTGGGTGGCTCAGTCGGTAATGCAAGCGGCCGCCTTCGGCTCAGGTCATGATCCCAGGGTCCTGGGATTGAGCCCCACGTTGAGCTCCCTACTCAACAGGGAGCCTTGTTCTCCCTCTCCCTCTGCCTACTTGTGTTCTCTTTGTCAAATAAATAAATAAAATCTTAAAAAAAAAAGATTTATTTATTTAAGAGAGTGCACGCCCACCTACGAAAGGGGGTGGGAGGCAGAGGGAGAGAACACAAGTAGACTCCCCACTGAGCATGGAGCCCAATACCACAACCCCAAGATCATGACCCAAGATGAAATCAAGAGTCCAAAGCCTGGGGCGCCTGGGTGGCTCAGTTCTTAAGCGTCTGCCTTTGGCTCAGGTCATGATCCCAGGGTCCTGGGATCGAGCCCCACATCGGGCTCCCTGCTCTGCGGGAAGCCTGCTTCTCCCTCTCCCACTCCCCCCGCTTGTGTTCCCTCTCCCGTTGTGTCTCTCCCTGTCAAATAAATAAAATCTTAAAAAAAAAAAAAAAAAAAAAAACACTGCAAAGGCTCTCATTAAAAAAAAAAAAAAAAAGAGGGGCGCCTGGGTGGCTCAGTCGTTAAGCGTCTGCCTTCGGCTCAGGTCATGATCCCAGGGTCCTGGGATCGAGCCCCACATCGGGCTCCCTGCTCCGCGGGAAGCCTGCTTCTCCCCCTCCCACTCTCCCTGCTTGTGTTCCCTCTCTTGCTGTGTCTTTCTGTCAAATAAACAAAAATCTAAAAAAAAAAAAAAAAAAAAAGAGTCCAAAGCCTAACACTGAGCCACCGAGGTGCCCCAAGTGAACGACTCTTGATCTCAGCTCAGGTCTCAGGGTTGAGTTCAAGCCCTGCATTGGGTGTAGAGATTACTTAAAAAAAAAAAAAAGGAGAGGAAAGGAAAGGAAATAACTGAATAATTGACAATACACAGAATTAAAGAAAGCACTAATTGAAAAATAATTGCCTGGTGGGACATGGGTGGCCCAGACAGTTAAGCAACTGACTCTTGGTTTCGGCTCAGGTCGTGATCTCAGGGTCTTGAGATCAAGCCACTAGTCAGGCTCTGCGATCAGTGGGGAGTCTGCTTGAGATTCTCTCCCTATGCCTCTGCCCCTCCCCCGCTCGCGCGCGCGCTCTCTCTCAAACAAATCTGAAAAATAACTGCCTGGGGGCTTAAGGAGAAGATAATGAATTCTTTACAAATTAAAGGTAAAACCATTATTGCTGGTTGGCATGGCATATATAGCTACTGTATACACACACATAACACACACACACACACACACACACACACGACATTCCTGGTCGATAGAATCACAACCTAAAACCCAGAAGAATCTCAGTTAGTTAGGAAAAATATTAATGGAATGGTGGGTGGTAACGTATATTAAGAGTTAAGGGGGGTGCCTGGGTGGCTCAGTTGGTTAGGCATCTGCCTTCAGCTCAGGTCATGATCCCCAGGGTCCTGAGATCCAACTCCAAGTCGGGCTTCCTGCTCAGCAGGGAGTATGCTTCTCTCTCTCTCCCTCTGCCCCTCCCCACCACTCGTTCTCTCTCTCTCTCTTCCTCTCAAATAAATAAAATCTTTGAAAGAAAAAAACAAAAAGAGTTAAGGGGCGCCTGGGTGGCTCAGTCAGTTACGCATCCGACTCTTGATTTTGGCTCAGGTCATGATCTCAGAATCCTGAGATCAAGCCCCGAGTTGGACTCCCATGCTCAGCCCACAGTCTGTACCTCTCCTTCCCCCGACTTGTGCATTGTCTCTCAAATAAATAAATAAAATCTTTAAAAAAAAAGACAACTAATGATTTTCAACGAAAATGTGAAATTTTCATAGCCATCGAAAGAACAAAAATAATTTCAATTGATCACTACCTTGTCAAAACCAACAACCATCTATCTATTCCTATGGATGTTTCCTTAAGCTCTCATGCAAAAAGCATGTTAAAAGAATGCCAGATGGTTCTCCCCAGGACACCCTCCTCAAAAAAATTATCTATAATGAATCTCAATTAAGGGGAATGATACCTGTATTTTTTGACATCTATATATCATACATATATACATTTATCTAGCTGATAAATATGGAACCTAACTTTTTAAAATATATAACTGTAGAGGTAAGTTTTATTTTTTATTTTTAATTTATTTATTGGGGCACCTGGGTGGCTCAGTCTGTTAAGTGTCTGCCTTAGGCTCAGGTCATGATCCCAGGGTCCTTCAATCAAGCCCCAAGTTGGGCTTCCTGCTCAGTGGGGAGCCTGCTTCTCCCTCTCCCTCTGCCTCTCCCCCACCAACTCGTGTTCTCTCTCTGCTCTAATAAATAAAAAATCTTAAAAAAAAAAAAAAAAAAAAAAGGAGGAGCACCTGGGTGGCTCAGTGGTTAGGGGTCTGCCTTCGGCTCAAGTCATGATCCCGGGGTCCTGGGATCAAGCCCCACATCGGGCTCCCTGCTCAGTGGGAAGCCTGCTTCTCCCTCTCCCACTCCCCCTGCTTGTGTTCCCTTTCTCACTGTGTCTCTCTCTGTCAAATAAATAAATAAAATCTTTTTTAAAAAAAGATTAAAAAAAGAATAATTGAAAAAAAGATTTAAAGATTTATTTATTTGAGAGAAAGAAAGAGAGCAGGCGCATGCACCCATGGGGAGGGAAGCAGAGGGAGAAGGAGAGAGAATTTTAAGCCAACTCCACTCTGGGTGCAGAGTCCAATGTGAGGCTCAATCTCAGCACCCTGAGATCACCACCCCAGCCAAAACCACAAGTCGGACGCTTAACTGGCTAAGCTACCCAGGCACCCCTGCAGAGGTAAGTTTTAGCTAACAAATTTTAATTTTTGTTCTGATAACAACAGCAATTTGCAATGATTTCTAAAGTCTAGTGAAAAACACTGATTTTAATAGTATCTAAATACAAGACCTACAATAAATCAGTAGTTCAAGAATACACAATTTTAGGCAGCTGTTTCTGCCCACAGTTCCTGTTCCCGTACTTTAATAAAAACACATTTTGGGGAATACCTGGGTGGCTCAGTCAGTTAAGCGTCTGCATTCGGCTCAGGTCACGATCCTAGGGTCCTGGGATCAAGTCCCACATCAGGTTCCCTGCTCAACGGGAAGCCTGCTTTTCCCTCTCCCTCTGCCACTCCCCCTGCTTGTGCTCTCTCTGTCAAATAAATAAAATCTTTAAAAAAAAAAAAAACAGCACATTTTGCACCAAAAAAGAAAAAAAACCCACACAATTTTAGATGACCATATTTCAACTATTTAACAGAAATTACTGTGTAACTACATGTAAGTAATTTGTCAGAGGTAGCAGTGGGTAGCCTGGCTACAAAAACTGAGCATCTCTTATTTCGAATTGCAGTTTTTCTGTTTAATTCCTATGAAAATTGTCAATAGGTTAAATTATTAAATAGACATTAAGGAAAACTTCAAATTGCATTAAACTTATAATTCTGATGCTCTGAAATTCTCATTATTTAAGTCATGAAAGCTCAATCATTTAAACTAGTAAAGCGCAAATATCTCAAAATGGAGTTTGACCTCTTGCTGACAGTCACCTCAAATTTCTTCCAGTGGCTCATCAGGTAAGGAATTCATGGAATTCAGGTCTTCAGGGTCTAGTAAGCACTGTGGTTAAACCACCCAGTCAACACCAAATTATGTAGGGCAATGCCTGTTCATTATCTAGCTCCTTTGACCCCTCCCTATCCTTTCCTTACTTCACAACTGCCAATACTTCTAAATGATAGGAGACAGATATGAAATCAGTAAATATTATAAATTAATTATTAGAAATGTAAGGAAAAACTATGGTCAGGAATGTGGTTAAACTGCAGTTTAAATAAAGCTTCTAGATTATTCATGGATTTCTTTTAATCCACATAATCCTCCTCCTGAAGGCATGGATAATCAGGATCCCATTTCCCTTGAAGGCAAATGAGCATTTGCCCGGCGGTCCAAGTGACTAGAGCACCCGGGTAGGACAACCTACAGCGTCAGGGACAAGCCCATCAGTTCTTCCCGAGTTTGCACTAGAGGACTGTGAGCTGCACAGCTGGCTCTAGCAATACCACAATACAGGGCACTGTCCAGACTAACATTCTTTATTTCAGCAGTAAATACACCCAGTTAAAGGGTCAACTGATAATAACCTCAAGTGAGCTGCTTTAAATATGCAGGAAATACGGAGGTATACATTCTTGGTGAAGGGGTGGGGGAAAAACAGATCCTGGAGCCAGGACTCAGAGTAAGGATTTGTCAATTTTGTACAGAAATGATGGAGTTTTTAGATTATTAACTACTCTAGGCTTGAACTAATATAATAATATGACTGAAAGCTATATTAGCAGTATTACCTCAGTTATACATATAGCATATCCTACCCTCAAATCCCTAGGAAAGTTGCATA
Organism: Halichoerus grypus; assembly: GCF_964656455.1. Taxonomy (NCBI): domain Eukaryota; kingdom Metazoa; phylum Chordata; class Mammalia; order Carnivora; family Phocidae; genus Halichoerus; species Halichoerus grypus. Next base: position 120,860,517 of record NC_135712.1, on the reverse strand, counting down.
GCTAAAACAACTTTAAGTGCTGGGAAAAAATACGTTAGCAGAAAGTGACAATGCTAGAGAGAAACTAGGGAGAAAAACTGAGACTTCGTAACATAATCCTTGACAAAATTAATCTCTAGCTAACCCTGCAATAGCAGTAAATGGGAAGTCTAGATTTACCAAAGAGAGATGAGCGGATATGTGATGTCACCCATTACGATTTTATCACAGACTCAGCCCCCAAATTCTCTGTTAGACGGTCTCTATTGTAACCTGACATTATGGGATTAGTCTCCCTTTAAAGGTTCCAGAAGTTATACAATACTTTTTTTAATTTAAAACCTTTATAAACATTCCTCTATCTACAAAGATAACCACTCTATTGCATGTTGAAGATTGGAATTATCTCATTTATATTTCCAGAAGAAAACCAACAATTAGGGTGATCAGTTATCCACTCATTCCAGTTTTAACATATTCTAGCCATGAAAAATTTTTCTTTAAAAAACAAATAATCCCAGGACGCCTGGGTGGCTCAGTTGGTTAAGTGTCTGGGTTAAGCCTAAGCGTTTGGCTCAGGTCATGATCCCAGTGTCCTGGGATCAAGCCTGGCATCGCATGGGGCTCCCTGCTCAATGGGGAGCCTGCTTCTCCCTCTGCCTGCTCTCTCTGATAAATGAATAAATAAAATATTTTTAAAAATAAATAAATAAATAAAATAAAAAACAAATAACCCCAAATGTTAAGAATGGGGAAGGAGGGGACTACAAAGGGGTAACACAAGGGAATTCTCTGGGGTGTTGGAATTGTTCTGTATACTCTTAGTGGTGGTTGTAATTACAAAAATCTATGCATGTGTTAAAACTCAGGACTATACATGAAAGAAATTGAGTTTTGACAAACCAAGAAACAAACTTTTAACTATGGAGACCAAACTGATGGTTACCAGAGGGGAGGGGGTGGGGGATGGGTGAAATAGGTGAAGGGCATTAGAGAGTAAACTAAAAAAAAAAAAAAAAAAAAAGAGTAAACTAATTTATCATGATGAGCACCAAGTAATGTATAGAATTATTGAATACTTTATACTGTATACCCAAAACTAATGTAACACTGTACATTAACTATACTGGAATTTTTTAAAACTAATTTAAAATTTGAGTTTTACTGTATATAAAATTTTTTTAATTCAATGTCACCCCCTTTTAGAAATGTCTTTTTATCAAAATCTCTTTAGTCATCTAAAAAAAATAAGTCTACTGAAAAAGAAAGGTCTAAATTAGATACACAATCTGCATTATCAGAGCAACTGGAGCAAACACACTATACACACCCAACCACACATCTAATCCCTTTCATTTTCCCTCTCTCAAATAGAAGCCTGTGACTCAGAACTATTTAACCTGGAGATAACATAAAAGTTACCATGGAATATATGGTAGAACAACTTAAAAAGGAAATACACCAGTTTGGAGCCAGTCTGAAGGGAAAACTGGACCTAATGGCTAGAAAATCCAGGAAGACAGACTTGGACTAGGAGTAAGGAGAAAGGGCTCTTCAAGAAAAGGATAGTTTCCTCTCACAAAGCATTCTAGCAGACACTGGACTACTGAAGGCTCATAGGCACTCCTTAGAAAAACAGCCCATACCAATCACAGAATGGAGAGGGAGCAGAGGGAATAAAATCCAAAAGACAAAATTTGGGAAGGGAAGTGCGAAGAGAAGTGATAAGGAAAGTTGTCCCACACAAGCCTAAAAATCGATGACATTCTCTCCTATCTTCCTTTTCTTCTGCTCTTCTACTAAATATTCAGTTTCATTCTTCTAATCTAGGATTTTCTTCTTCAACATATTTTTTCCCAGTATTTCTACTTTGACAATGGAATTGCACACTTCTAATTTTTCTATATCCTTCTTTGTTCACAGACCTCCAAGTCTTTAGGGCTACAGACTCAGGTCTCAGGTGGGGGTAAAAATCCTAAGTTTATTTCTCTTCTTCTACAGCATGACAAAGTTTTCAAATGAGCAGTTAATAGAAATCAAATGAGGGGCACCTGGCTGGCTCGGCTGGTGGAGCACACAACTCTTGATCTCAGGGTTGTTAGTTTATGCCCCACAATGGGTGTAGAAACTACTTAAAAATAAAATCTTTTAGGGACGCCTGGGTGGCTCAGTCGGTGAAGCGTCTGCCTTCGGCTCAGGTCATGATCCCGGGGTCCTGGGATCGAGTCCCACATCGGGCTCCTTGCTCAGCAAGGAGCCTGCTTCTCCCTCTGTCTGCCTCTGTCTCTCTCTCTCTCTGATAAATAAACTCTAAAAAAAATAAAAAACAAAATAAAATAAAATCTTAAAAAAAAAAGAGGGGTGCCTGGGTGGCTCAGTCAGTTAAGCATCTGACTCTTGATGTTGGCTCAGCTCATGATCTCGGGGTTGTGGGATCCAGCCCTGTGTGGGGCTCCACACAGAGCAGGGAGTCTGCTTGGGATTCTCCCTCTCTCTCTCCCTCTGTCCCTCTCCCATCTTGTAGGCATGTTCATGCTGTCTCCCTCTCAAATAAACAAATCTTAAAAAAAAAAAGAAAACAAATGATAGGGACTTATCCACCAGATGTGGTAATTCCAAATCAAATGGCTCAGAGGATACATACATACATACTTACATGCAGGAGCGAGGTCTCAGATTTTTTTTAAAATAGTGTAATTGAAATAAAAACACCTGTTCTCTGTAAAAAATCCAATTGCTACCCTATAGGATTTGGTATGTAATACTGAATGAAATTACCACACTCTAGAGCCGATCCCCTCCAGTCAAGACCAAAATTCAATGTCTCCAAAGAACCAAACAAGCCTGTTAAGCTTATTTGGTTCTTTATTTTACAAAAATACTAATGAACCAGGACACGATGAATAAAATTCACATTTGCTATCAATGGCTTAATGTCTAAATGCTTAGCCTTTTCAGGAGGTACAACATCTTAACCAAGACTTAGGGGGTAAGGAGGGGACTACAAAGGGGTAGTTACCAACAGAGTAACCCTAGGCCCTCTGATTACTTCCTCATTTGCACAAATCTGGGACCAAAAAGGGTAGTTTGTTCAGTACATATTGTACTTGGAATCAAAAGATCGTGACTTATTTCATTCACACATTCGTTCATTCAACATTAGTTAAATGTTCCAGACACTGTTCTAGTAACCAAGAATACCATGGCGGGGGGGGGGGGGGCAGTTGGGTGACTCAGTCAGTTAAGGGACTGAGACTCGATCTCAGCTCAGGTCTTGGTATCAGGCTCCTGAGTTCCAGCACGGCTGGGCGTGGAGCCTACATTAAAAAAAAAAAAAATACCGTAGGGAAGACAGACAAGAACCTCTCCTTCAGAGAGTTTAGAGTATGCTGGAGGAAAAAAAGACCATAAACAAATAAGAAAATAAGCAAGATAATTAGCAGATAATGCAGGTAAAAAGTGTGGATTTACTTCTTAGTGTAATGAAAAGCCATTGAGGCAGGGAAGTGAGGAAAGATCACTCTGACAGCTGTTTGAAATAGGAAAGCAAGACCAGAGGCAAGGAGACCAGTTAGGAAGCTACTGCCCAAGAACTGGGGTGGTAGCAATAACAACAAAGTGAAGTAAATATACTTGAAATGTATTTTGGGGGCGCCTGGGTGGCTCAGTCGGTTAACTGATTTCAGCTCAGGTCAGGATCTCAAAGTCCTGAAATAGGGCCCCACATCGGGCTCCCGCTGACTGTGGAGCCTACTTAAGATTCTCTTTCTCTCTGCCCCTCCCGGGGCTCACACACTTGAGTGTTCTCTATCAATCTCTCAAAAAAAAAAAAAAAAAAAGGTATTTTGGAGGTAAAATTGACAGGGTTTGCTGAAGGGCTGACTGTGCGTGGAGATGGGGGAGCAGTGAGGCAAGGGGATGAATTAAGGATGACCACTGTATTTTTCACTTGAGGAGGGTGGAGAATGGGGAGCAGAAGGGTGCTCTTATGAAATGGAGACTTCTGAGGAAGGAATGGGTTGAGGAACATAAATCAAGAGCTCCACTCTAAATATGTTCAATTTAAGATGCCTATAGGCAAATGGAGTGAAGATACACACAGGCAGTAGAAGAAATCTGAAGTGCCAAGACTTAAGATGAAAATGTGAGAGTCAGGGGCGCCTGGGTGGCTCAGTCGTTAAGTGTCTGCCTTCCGCTCAGGTCATGATCCCAGGGTCCTGGGCTCCCTGCTCAGCGGGAAGCCTGCTTCTCCCTTTCCCACTCCCCCTGCTTGTGTTCCCTCTCTCGCTGTGTCTCTGTCTGTCAAATAAATAAATAAAATCTTCAAAAAAAAAAAAAAAATGTGAGAGTCAACAGCAGACAGTGGACATGAGATCAGCCAGAGAGAGTGCAAGTAAAAAAAAGCAGAGGGAACATAAGGAACATAGTCAATGATATTGTAATAGCACTGTATGGCGACAGATGTTAGCTACACTTGTACGGAGCACAGCATAATGTATAAATTTGTCCAATCACTATGCTGTACCCCTGAAACTAATGTAACATTGTGTCAACTACACACACAAAAAAAATTTTTTTAAAGAAAAAAAAGTAGAGGGAATGGGGGCACTGGGCTGGCTTAGTTGGTAGAGCATGTAACTTTTTTTTTTTTTTAAAGATTTTATTTATTTATTTGAGAGAGAGTGAGAGCGAGAGAGATCTCAGAGGGAGAGGGAGAAGTGGACTGGAAGCTGAGCTGAGAAGCTGAGAGGCTCGATCCCAGGACCCTGAGATCATGACTGAAGGCAGATGCTTAACCAGCTAAGCCACCCAGGCGCCCCTAGAGCATGCAACTCTTGAGCCATAGAGATTACTTTAAAAAAAAAAATAGTAGAGGTAATGGCTTGGAAGCACTAAGGCATCAGGATGTTTTTCAAATGCTCGACCCCTGAGCTATACCCCCAGGCATTAGGATGTTTTGAATTCAGGAAGAGAAAGAAAAATCAACAAAAGAGAGAGAGAAAGAAAATCACAGAAGTGTAGTATCCTGGAAGATTCTGCTATATAATGTGATTCTCTAGTCCACCACCACCCTCCCAAACCTTGCGACACACACCCACTCACACTCTATAAATAAAAAGACTGAGGCGCAAAAAGACTGAGTGACATCCCCAAAGCCCCAGCTAATAGGAACCCAGGTCCAGGCCTAGAACGAAGCAAGATGTGACTTCTGACCCCTAGCCTTTTCACAGCAGCTAGCAGTGCTTCTACTGTCAAGTCACCAGTCTGAAATTAGACAACAGGAAAGATCACAATTTAGGAAAAACATAACTTACAAGGCTTAATTTTAATTTTTTTCTATGTATTCTATTCATATTCAAAAACAAGTTGGATCAAAAGCCTTTATGGATGGGTCCCTAAAGAAAACTAGGAAACACAGGCAAGAGGTACAAAATGGCTAAAATCAGTAAGCCAACTCAATTTTCTATAGTTCTAAAAACACCCTGAAGGTGGAAGACCCTCATCAGAGAATGAATCAGGGTGTGTAAAACAAGGGTTTTTTTTTTTTAGTCATTTTTGCTTTAGTGAATACAATTTCAGGGTTTTTTGTTTGTTGTTGTTTTTTTTTTTTTAAGATTTTATTTGAGAGAGAGAGAGATGAGGAGGAGGAGAGGGAGAGGGACCAGCAAACCCCCTGCTGAGCTCAGAGCTCAACAGGCGGGCTTGATCCCAGGACCCTGAGATCATGACCTGAGAGGAAATCAAGAGTGGGATGCTCTTGGGGCGCCTGGGTGGCTCAGATGGTTAAGCGACTGCCTTCGGCTCGGGTCATCGAGCCCCACATCAGGCTCCTGGCTCAGCGGGGAGCCTGCTTCTCCCTCTCCCTCTGCCTCGCTCCCTGCTCATGCTCTATCTCTGTGTCTCAAATGAATAAATAAAAAATCTTTAAAAAAAAGAGTGGGACGCTCAACTGACTAAGCCACCCAGGCACCCCTACAATTTTAGTTTTTAACGTTTAAGACTTTTACTTGTTTTCACACTTGCCTTCTGAAACTAAGATCTTTATCCTGACCACTCTCTCCTAAGCTACATTATCATGACTTAAACAGTTCTGCTTTTACCATAAAAATCTTACAGTGTTGCATAAAAATCCCCAAATGATTAATGAACTGCTGAGAATTCTGACTCCTTAAAGATGATTTTATTAGGAATCATATTTCCAAACATTCATTCAGGGCTTCAAAATAAGTACTCATCTAACTTAATTATGGTGACTTCACCAGACACTAACACTGCCCACAATGATATTTACAAAAGCACTTGTCACTCCCTTCGGATGTAGCAATGCAAAAAAAGGAGTCTGTTTCCAGATTCCTCGTGTGTTTATACTATGTAACAAGTGACAGTTAAGTGTCACTTAAGATTATTTAAACAGCAAAGCACTTCCAGCTTGTGTGTCCCACCATCTTCCATCCTAAGCGAATCCTAAAATTCGTTCGGTCTTATTTACCACAATTTGCACTCAGCGCCTCAGACAGGTATCCCAAGCCAGCCTTAGCAAAAGAGACTACAAGATTCTAGGATGGGAAATAATAGGATTCTATTTTGGCCCCTGTAAGAGAACAGGATTCAATATTAAGCAACTCCAGTGGAGGTTATTCCAACATCAGAGCGGTTCGGAAATAAATGTGCCCCCGAACGTACACCCGCAGCCAGGTATCAGCAATAGCTAACAAGAAAAGATGCTGCACCGGGCTTGCTCCGAATAGCCTACCACTGACCGAGTACTGGCTGATCGGGCATGCACATCATCCCGTCCTAGCCTCAAAACAACCCTGTTAAGTACATATTATTCCCATTAACAAATCCGGATACTTGGGCCCAAGGCCCCAAGGCTAGTCGGTGGAAGCGCAGAGATTTGAAAACACGCCCGTACCCCAACAGTCCAGGACCCCCGCCCCTAAAATGCACTTCTACGCAAAAAGGCACCTGAGGGTCTGAAAGCCCCGGGGGTGTCCGCATAGGCTGAGGAGACACAGAGGGCAGGGGCGCCGCCTCTCCACAGACGGCCCCTCAGGAACGCCACCAAAAGCGCCAGCGGCCCGGGGCGCCCGGTCGTGTCTCGGCCGCCCAGAGGCCGGGAAGTGCCTCTCACCTAAGAGAGCCCGGGGAGGGCCGCAGTCGAGCGAGGCGCCCCCGCAGGCCGGCGGACGGGTGTCCTCGGCGCCGGCAGGAAGCGCGCAGCGGGTATACAACTCAGCGGCGCCGCAAGCTGTGGCGGGCAAGAACGCGCCGCCCGCCCGCGCGGGGGCACCTTACTCGCCGCCGCGACCGCGCCGCCACTCAGCTGCGCCGCATCCGGGTCCCGCGCCGCCGCTCTCACCTGCCCCGTTCGCCGCCGCCGCCGCCGACTCCTGGCTCCGGCTACGCGGTCAGCAGCCCAGGCCACCGCGACCATCCAGCTGCGGCGCCCCCATCCCCGCCTCTCTCGGTCGCCTCCCGCCTGCCCCGCGCGGCGCTACACCGGCCCGCCACCCACAGCCATGGCCCGCTCCACCACAGCCGCCACCGCCGCCGCACCGACCGACGGAGCACGCGCGCGCCGCCGCCGTGCCCGCGCGCGCGCGCACCTCCCTGGCCGGCCTCCCAGCAGCCCTCGCCCCGCCCCGTGCGCCGCTCGGACCAATCCCCGGGCTCCCAGCGGCCGCAGCCAGACCTGCGGGACTGGCCGGGCGGGGCCGGGGAAGAGGCCGCACGGTCGCCTGGTCCCCTCGGGCTGCCTACCGGTCCCGGACGCTGCTGCTAGGGCGTCTGGCTCCTCTTCGTGGCTCCCCGAGGACCGTGGGCTCGGGAATCTCCAACAGGCCGCCTTCAGAGAGAACCGCCACCTGCCCCGGCTTTCGTAGACCCCTCCCGAGACACCACTCTGTACCTAGGTTTTCTTGTTGGCCTTCTTTTCGGTTCTGGAACTTTAAACAGAGTCATGACTGGGCACAGCCCTTCGCTTTTCCCCCCTTCTCGACTCTGTCTCCCCCCTTCTCTGTCACGCCAGTTCTGGAGATGGAGTGCTAGATTGCTTCACAGCTGGTCCTTCACTTCCTACAATGTTAATGGTCATAAAAGCAAAAGTCCAGCCTTGTAAGCCCAAGGTTGGTTTTCTATGTCTTTACTTTTGCAATAATAGCTAACATTTGTATGCAGTGCCTTAGAGTTCACGCAACCCTTTTTGCGTACCTTATCTCCTGTTATCTTTTAACCTCAACCAGGAAATTTTATGGCCCTCATCCTCAGTGGCACACTTGAATTGCACTTGCTGAAATCTTAACTTATTGTAAAGCTGCTATATTGTAGAATTATTGTAACTTACCGCTACTATAATAGCTCAGGCAAATAGCTGAGTAATCGAAAAAAAATTAGAGGAAATTTTTTAAAGAATAGTAATATGACTTTCCTGAGGAAATTTTAAGCAAGACAGGAAGCCCAGAATCATTAATGAAAAAGTAAAAACATTTGTCTACATAAATATTTTGAAAGTTTTGCATGACATCACAATGACAAGTTTAAAAAAAAAAATAGAATAGAACAGAACATTTGGCAAGCACATTGTATCTCTACCATAAAAGAGTTTCTATAAATGGACTTTTTTTTTTTTTTTTTTAAGTAAGCTCTACTTGCTTAAGGTGGGGCTTGAACTCACAACCCAGAGATTAGAGTCACATGCTCTACCAACTGAGCCAGCCAGGTGCCCCTATAAGTGGATTTTTTTTAAAAGCCAGCTGGATCAGGGGCGCCTGGGTGGCTCAGTCGTTAAGCGTCTACCTCCCGCTCAGGTCATGATCCCAGCGTCCTGGGATCGAGGCCCGCATCGGGCTCCCTGCTCCATGGGAAGCCTGCTTCTCCCTCTCCCACTCCCTGCTTGTGTTCCCTCTCGCTGTCTCTCTGTCAAATAAATAAATAAAATCTTAAAAAATAAATAAAAACAAGCCAGCTGGATCAATGTTATAAAAATATGGGAAAGGTATGCAAGCAGGCAATTAATGGAAGAGAAAATCCAAGTGATCCATTAAAAAGATGCTTATTTCACTAATAGTTATGGAAAAATAAATTGAAACAATAATCCATTTTTCACTCATTTGATTGGCAAACATTAAAAAGAGCAATCAATGATACACAGGGAAAGGAGCCCTGGCACATCTCTGGTAGGAGTATAAATAGCCACAAATTTTCCAGGAGTAATCTGGGAATGTCTATTAATATTTAAAGTACACATACCTACCCAGTGACCAAAAATTACATCAACTTTGCCCTATAGAAAAGCTAAAGAAAATACCAGTTGTAAGGATATACATAAGGATGCTGCAGTGAGTTGAATGTTGGCCCTCCTACAGATATGTCCACCCAAAACCTGTGAATATAGCCATATTTGGAAAATGCATCTTTACACATGTAATTAAGTTAAGGATCTTGAAATGGGATCATCTGACTTAGGATGGGCCCTAATTCCAGTGACAGATGTCCTTGTAAGAGAAAGGCAGAGGGAGATTTGAGATACAGAGACACAGAGACAAAGGTGATGTGAAGAATGAGGCAGAGAAGGGAGTGATGCATCTAAAGCCAAAGAAGGCCAAGGATCGCTGGCAGCTACTAGAAACTAGAAGAGGGGCATAGAACAGTCTTCCTCAGAGCATCCAGAAGCAAACAACCCTGACAACTCCTTGGTTTCAGCTTTCTAGACTCAGCAACTCTGAGAGGATAGATTTCTGTTGTTTTAAGCCACCCAGTTTGTGGTAATGTGTTAAAGTAGCCACAGGAAACTAAGACATGTTTATATTGTTTGTGGTGCATAACAGACACAAAGAAACTGGGAACCACCTGATTGTCCATAGGTAATGGAATCCATGAATCTGTTGTACTACCTCTGTACTATGGAATATTATGCTACAGGGGAAAATGCAAATTCTGGAGTGATAAAGAGTGTTATGACCCTTTCAGTATATTGCTGACCATTTATACATATGTTTATATGAGCATAAAGAAAGGGGTGGAAGGATTTATAGTAGGCTGATCATATTGGATAACTCAGAGGGCTGAAAGAGGAAGACTTGGGTGGGAAGGAGTTATCCTTTTTTTTATTATTATTATTTGATGTATTTATTTGTCAGAGAGAGAGGGAGAGATTGTACGAGCAGGGGGAGCAGCAGGCAAGGGGAGAAGCAGACTCCCCGCTGAGCAAGGAGCCCGATGCGGGACTCGATCCCAGGACCCGGGAATCGTGACCCGAGCCAAAGGCAGACACTTAACCAACTAAGCCACCCAGACGTCCTGATCTTTTTTTTAACATACATAGATCTTTGAATTATCTTACTTATTATAACCTGTATATGTATTAACTTATTCTTTTAATTAAATAAATATAGTCTTGTCTTATTTATTTCTTAAAGATTGATTTAGTGGGGCACCTGGGTGGCTCAGTTGGTTAAGCATCTGCCTTCAGCTCAGGTCATGATCCCAGGGTCCTGGGATCGAGGCCTGCATGGGGCTCCCGGCTCAGCGGGGAGTCTGCTTCTCCCTCTGCCACTCCCCTCCACTTGTGCTCTCTCTGGCTTGCTCTCTCTCTCTCAAATAAATAAAATCTTAAAAAAAAATTTGTGACTAGTCTTAAATCATAATTAAAGTTGTGAACGTAGGGGTGCCTGACTGGTTCAGGCAGAAGAGCATAAGACTCTTGATCTTGGGGTCATGAATTCAAGCCCCACGTTGGGTGTAGATTACTAAAAAAGATAAATAAACTTAAAAAAAAATAAAGTTGTGAACATAAAGAGAAAGTTTTATCTGTCCAATTTTAGAAGACTCAAATGTTCTCCATGTCCCCCGCTTTCCCATCACTGATTTCTGTGTTATAGTTTCAATATATAACCTTTTGGTGTTTTTTCCCTATTTTCTTTCTAAGTACTTCTGAATATTTCCTAAGATCACAGAATTTCTTTTATTTTTCTTTTTAGAATTTGGGTGCTTTCTTTTCATTGTATAAGTAATATATTCACATGATTTGAGATCCAAAATGTACAACCGAATGGGCAATAAGTCTCTTGGCTCTGAAGCTCTTTAGAAAACCGATGTTGTCAATTTCTTGAGCATCCTTCCAGAGGTATTGTATGCATTTATGAGAAAATACAGATATATTTCCCTACTTTTTTTTTTTTTTACACAAATGGAAGTGTTTGACTCATGCTTGCTTTTTTCACATAATGTATGTCAGGTTGTCTTATATCAGTGCATATAGTTTCTGTGTTCTTTTAAACATTTGTTGGTGTATAGAATACTCACAAAAAACCCACACGCCTCCTAAATGTTCACAAACTGAACACACCTGCATACAATAAAGAGAACATGAGGAACATCTTTTTTTTTTTTTTTTTAAGGTTTTATTTGTTTCTTAGAGAGAGAGAAGACGAGCAGGGGGAGGGACAGAGGGACAGATTCCCTGATGCTGGGCTTGATCCCAGGACCCCGAGAGCATGACCTGAGCTGAAGTCAGATGCTTAACCAACTGAGCCATCCAGTCTCCTTTATTTTGTTTTTTTAAGGAATCTCTACACCAGTGTGGGGGCTCAAACACACAACCCCAAGATCAAAAGTCACTTCTACCAATTGAGCCAGCCACGTGCCCCATGAGGAACATCTTAAAATCCACTTCTCTGAACCCCTTCCAGTCATGGCCCTATCCCCAGGGGCAACCATTATCCCAGCTTCTAGCACTGGAGATTTCTTTTTTCTGTTTTGAACTTTTGTTGTTATTATTGTTTTTGAATTTGGGGGCACCTGGGTGGCTCAGTCAGTTCAGTATCTGCCTTCTGCTCGGGTCATGATCTCAGGGTCCTGGGATCGAATCCCACATTAGGCTCCCTGCTCAGTGGAGAGCCTGCTTCTCCCTCTGCCCCTACGCCTGCTCATGTTCTCTCTCTCTCTCAAATAAATAAATAAAATCTTTTTAAAAAAAAAGATTCAGGGGCGCCTGGGTGGCTCAGTCGTTAAGCGTCTGCCTTCGGCTCAGGTCATGATCCCAGGGTCCTGGGATCGAGCCCCACATCGGGCTCCCTACTCAGACAGGGAGCCTGCTTCTCCCTCTCCCTCTTCCTGCCGCTCCCTCTGCTTGTGCTTTCTCTCTCTGTGTCAAATAAATAAATAAAATCTTAAAAAAAAAAAAAAAAAGATTCATTTGGTGTGCTCTTCTTTAAGATTTAATTTAATTGCTTGATTTATTAGAGAGAGAGAGAGAGCATGAGCACACATGGTGGGGGAGAGAGAGAATCTCTCAAGCAGAATCCCCTGAGCACGGGGCCAGATGCAGGGCTCGATCCCATGACTCCAAAATCAGGACACCAGCCAAAACCAAGAGTCAGGTGCCCAACCGACCGAGCCACCGAAGTGCCCCTGGTGTGCTCCTTGACTTGCATGCTCCAACAACTGAGCCAGCCAGGTTCCAGAGGTGTGCTCTTTTTGTGTTTAGCTTCTTTTGTTCTACATTTCCCCTATCTTGTTTTGATATTTATACACTACTACATGTTACAATACTTTGTTCATTGTCGTTGCTAAATAGTATTTCATTGTATCTATATTCTTTTTTATGGCTACATAATATTCCATTGTAAGCATATACTAGAATTTATTTATCTGGTCACTTATTAATGGATATTTAGACTGTTTCCACTCTTCTGCTATACAAACAATGCTACATTGAACAATCTTGAATTTATATCACTTTGTGCATATCCAAGTGTAACTACAAAAGAAATTCCTAGAAGTAGAATTACTGGATCAACAGCTATAGATATTTGTAATTGAGAGGATATTGACCAACTACCATCTTAAAGGATATACTCTCTTTTTTTTTAAGATTTTTTTAAAAGATTTTAAAGATTTATTCATCTGAGCAAGAACGAGAGAGAGAGAAAGAGAGAGCACAAGTGGGGTGAAGGGCAGAGGGAGAAGCAGACTCCCCGCTGAGCAGGGACCCCCCCCCAACCAATGTGGGGCTTGATCCCAGGACTCGGATCATGACCTGAGCTGAAGGCAAATGCTTAACCAATTGAGTGACCCGGGCGCCCCTTAAAGAATATATATACTCTTAATACTCCCACCAGCAGAGTATTTGAAAGTTTATTTTCTTAGAATTTTAGAGCTTGGAGCCTGGAGACTTAGAATCACATTATACAGCCCACTCATCTTACACAGAGAAAAATCAAAACACTTAAAGGGGAAAAGAATTGCACAAAGCCATAGAGCAAGTTAGTTATCATTCCTAAATTCTGGAGGAGGCCTGAATACTGAGCTCACATAACAGAGAACCAACAAAGCCTCAAACATCCTGTTCTGCTCACAGCTATGGGCATGCTGCCTCTCTCTCCCTTCCTCAACTGCCTTCAAAGACCAGCATAAGGGGCGTCTGGCTGGCTCAGTCAGTTAAGCATCTAACTCTTGGTTTCAGCTCAGGTCATAGAACTGAGCCCTGGGTTGGGCTCTGCACTCAATGCAGGGTCTGCTTGAGATTCGCTGCCTCTCCCTCTCCCTCTGTCTCTCCCCGCCACTCTCTCTCTCTCTAAAATAAATAAATAAAATCTTTTAAAAAAAAAGAAAAAGAGAAAGAAAAAAACCCAGGGGCGCCTGGGTGGCTCAATCGTTAGGCGTCTGCCTTCGGCTCAGGTCATGTGGGATCGAGCCCCGCATCAGCCTCCCTGCTCAGCGGGAAGCCTCCTTCTCCCTCTCCCACTCCCCCTGCTTGTGTTCCCTCTCTTGCTGTCTCTGTCAAATAAATGAAATCTTAAAAAAAAAAACAAAAACAGCAAAGAGGTCCATCCACATACACCAGGACCACCAACCATGGGAGGAAGGGAATAGAAAGGGAGAGGCATATGGGATGCGGAGATTACTCAAGAGGGACCAGACACTACATTTTCCTGGAAAGCAAAATAATAGATAAATAAGGCTTTGAAGGAAAATGTAATAAAACACTTGGATATGTACACACACACATACATACATGCACAGAGATTATAGCTGAATTATGTGATATTATACAACTTTGAAAAGAATGGGGGGGGGCGCCTGGGTGGCTCAGTTGGTTAAGCATCCAACTCTTGATTTCGGCTCAGGTCATGATCTCAGGGTCGTGGGATAGAGCCCTGAGTTGGGCTCTGTGCTCAGCGCTGAGTCTACTTGTCCCTCTCCCTCTGCTCCTCCCCCACCCCCCCATGCTCTCTCTCTCTCTTTCAAATAAATAAATAAAATCTTAAAAAAAAAAAAAGGATGAAGCATTTCTATATGAACTGATCTGGGACAATCTCCAAATTATTCAATGAAACAGGTAAGATACAGAACACTAAAATATGCTGCTATTTGGTTATGCAGAGATTATCATCAGAAAGACAGAAGAAGCTCACAGTGGTGACGCCTGGGTGGCTCGGTGGGTTAACCGTCTGCCTTCGGCTCGGGTCATGATCCCAGAGTCCTGGGATCAAGTCCCACATCGGGCTCCTTGCTCAGTGGGGAGTCTGCTTCTCCCTCTGCCTGCTCTGCCTCTGCTCCCCCTGCCTTTCTCCCTCCCCGCATAAATAAATAAATGAATAAATGAATAAATAAATATATAAATCTAAAAAGAAAAAAGAAACAAACAGTGGTTGCCTGCAAGAAAGGTAACTAGAGGCTGGGAAACAAGGGTGGAAGGGAGAATTAATTTTTATGGTTATTCTCTTTTATGCTATTTGAAATTTTTATCATGTTCATGTATCATCACTTATTATATATGTAATTTATAAAATGTATATTACAAAGAAAATATATAAGAGGAGTGTAATTTAGTGAGAGATATGCCTATCACTGAGGAAGAAGAGGCACAAAGCAAGAGAGGAACAGGTGGAGCCTAGTGAGGGAATTGGTGTGGCAATGAGGGCACTAGAAGGGCAGGAAGTAGGTTCAGGGACTAGCCTTGCAAACTGAGAAGGCCGATCACACTGCATTTTCAGTGCAATTGGTCTTCAGTCCTATTAACTTGCAACTCTAGAATGCTGTCAAGCACTGAAGAAATATAAGTTGAATGCTGAAAAACAATAAGTCAGGCACTTTTAAAACCAGTTAGGGCTGGTATGCAGAGTTAGCTAGATCAAAGATTGTAGTCCGCGTTCCCAGGGGGTTTGGGTGTGACTTTCCCTTTTGGAATGAAAACTATTTATCAACAAAGGCGCTGCCCTGTTTGTTGTTTCAGACAAGCTACCCGGGACTCCAATTTAACCTGTTTTTATATATAAGGAAGCTAATGTAATGTAATTAACATTAACATTAAAAATAATCTGTTACCTTGAACACATTGAATCAAGAATTTTCTAGCCCATTAGGAAGGCGTCAGAGGCAGAAATGTCTCAAACTCCAATGGCAGTGGCCTATTTGTAGTTTCACCCTGATTCATCCACTATTGAGTTTTTTGGGGGCAGCTTATTTTCAGCTCCTCAGGCAGCTCAAAGGCCTTATATTTGCAAAACAAACCCTAATTTCAAAGGGAATTACTTTAGCTAAAAAGTGGGCTCCATCACATTTTTTTCCTTAAGGAAACACCAAAGTGAAGAGTTGGTTTACTTTAACTTCTTTTTACACCAACTTTTTTAAAAAAGATTTTATTTACGGGTGCCTGGGTGGCTCAGATGGTTAAGCGTCTGCCTTCGGCTCAGGTCATGATCCCAGGGTCCTGGGATCGAGTACCGCATCGGGCTCCCTGCTCAGCAGAGAGTCTGCCTCTCTCTCTCTCTCTCTCTCTTATGAATAAATAAATAAAATCTTTAAAAAAAAAAAAGATTTTAGGGGCGCCTGGGTGGCTCAGTCGTTAAGCGTCTGCCTTCGGCTCAGGTCATGATCCCAGAGTCCTGGGATCGAGCCCCGCATCGGGCTCTCTGCTCAGCGGGGAGCCTGCTTCTCCCTCTCCCACTCTGCCTGCTTGTGTTCCCTCTCTCACTGTCTCTCTCTGTCAAATAAATAAATAAAATCTTTAAAAAAAAAAAAAGATTTTATTTATTTACTTGAGAGAGAGAGAGAGAGACAAGAGTACTTAAGTGGGGAGGGGGGAGGCAGAGGGAGAAGCAGAGGACCCTGGGATCATGACCTGAGCCAAAGGTAGATGCTTAACTGACTGAGCCACCCAGGCACCCTGACACCAACTTTTTGATACTGAAGTCATGCTGGGCTCACAGGTCTAGAGCAGTCTTGAAATACTTATGCAAATGAACGGGGAAACTTGCAGGTGTAGGATGGGTCTTGAAAACAAAAACCTGGATTGCTCAATCTGAAAGGGTGGGGACCAGAGTGAAATGTGAGATGATTTCCCTAGTCCTCAATCCCCCAGATTGGTCAAGGAGCAGATAAATACTATTTCTCTTATAAGATGAAGACTTCGACACTCAGAGGGTTTAGAGATGTTCCATCCAGACTCAGCTTTCAGGATGAAATCAGCAAGTATTTGTCAAGTACCTCCTTAACAGCTGCCAAGAAAATTTCATACAAGGCTGTGTTTTTCAAACCCACTAATATGCAGACACTTTGGAGAGTAAAAAAATGTTCCCAGACCCTTGAGAATATTCACTTCTTCATTCACTCAGCAACCGTCCCAGGCACTGGGATAAATGGTGGAGATAGGGGCCTGAACAAAACAACATGATTCCTACAGCAGATGCTGTAGAGGAAGAAACAGTCATTAATGAAGTCATCACATGATTAACTGCAAATTACAATTAAGTGCCATAAGGTGGGGGCGCCTGATGCTATGAAAGTAAATAATAATGGGAGGGGAAAGCAAAAGTTTCCCTAAGGAAGGGAAAGCTTGCCTCAGTTTAAAGGAAGATTAGACTAGGCAAAGAATGGGAGCAAAAAGTGGCACAAGGAAAATAGCCAAGGCAAGGGTCCTGTGGCAGAAGGGAACATGGCCATTTAAAAACCAAAAAAGACCAGAAAGCATGGGATGCCCTAGGTAGACATTCCCATCACTCGATAATATTTCCAGTTCTCTTCCCCTCCAGAGCACTTGAGAGGATTGTACTTCCCTGCTCCTTCGAAGTTAGGTGGAACTCTTGAACTTGAGTGGAGCCCTGAGACTTGCTTTAGCCAGTGAAATGTGAGCAGAAGTGGCTTCTGTTACTTCTCCTTCTCTCCATGGAAACATTTAAGAGACAGAGTAGGTTTTTCTCTCTTTCCTACTAGCTAATATGAAAGCACCAAAGGAAAGGAGCAGGATCTCTGAGCCAACACAAGGACAGCTGTCCTGGAGAGCCAACAGGAGCTGACACAGAACGTGCATGATCTAGAAACAAACCTTTGCCACGTTAAACCACTGAGGTTTAGGAGCTGTTTGTAATTGCAGCAAACCTAGCCTATCTTTTTTTTTTCCAAATATTTTATTTTATTATGTGACAGAAACTGAGCACAAGTAGGCAGAGAGGCAGGCAGAGGGAGAGGGAGAAGCAGGCTCCCCGCTGAGCTCAATGCCGGGCTCGATCCCAGGACCCTGGGATCATGACCTAAGCAGAAGGCAGATGCTTAACCAAGTGAGCCACCCAGGGCCCCCAAACCCAGCCTATTCTATTGATATAGACCCAAGTTTGAGAAACTCCACAGAGGAATCACATAACATAAAGGAAAAAAAATCTAAAATAATTCAGAATTTAAACATAAAGAATTTCTTGGGGTGCCTGGGTGGCTCAGTGGTTAAGCGTCTGCCTTGGGCTCAGGTCATGGTCCCAGGGTCCTGGGATCGAGCCCCGCATTGGGCTCCCTGCTCCGTGGGAAGCCTGCTTCTCCCTCTCCCACACCCCCTGCTTGTTTTTGTTTTTGTTTTTTTTAAAGATTTTATTTATTTATTTGACAGAGAGACACAGCGAGAGAAGGAACACAAGCAGGAGGAGTGGGAGAGCTTCCCGCCAAGCAGGGAGCCCAATGTGGGGCTGGATCCCAGGACCCTGGGATCATGACCTGAGCTGAAGGCAGACGCTTAACGACTGAGCCACCCAGGCGCCCCTCCCTGCTTGTTTTTAATAAAAAATAATTTTTAATAAAAATCTTTAAAAAATAAAGAATTTCGTATATCTATAACTATTGTCTACATTGCATCTGCATTTATAGACATTTATTCACTGAATCATGAATTTCAATACCTAGTTTTTTTGTTTTTTTTTTTTTTAAGATTTTATTTATTTATTTGACAGAGAGAGACACAGCGAGAGAGGGAACACAAGCAGGGGGAGTGGGAGAGGGAGAAGCAGGCTTCCCGCAGAGCAGAGAGCCCGATGCGGGGCTTGATCCTAGTACCCTGGGATCATGACCTGAGCAGAAGGCAGACGCTTAACGACTGAGCCACCCAGGCGCCCCTCAATACCTAATTTTTCAAAACTGCATCTGATTTTCTATATGAAGTCCTAAATACTAAAGAGTATTTTTTATTGTATAAAGTTTAATTGATAAAAAAAACTAAGTTGAATAGAAAACATTTATCAAGTGCCTCTCTACTATCCATTAGCACCAGGTTAAGTATCTGAATTTGTTCATTTAATCTTCCGAATAGCCAAGGAAGCAGGTCTATGATTATATGCATTTTCTAGATGCCTATAATATTATTTCAGATGCATATAAGCAAGGCTCAGAAAGGTTTAACAACAGCTGGAAAGTGATGTACCTAAAATTGAAACCACATCTGCCTGACTCCTTAACAAATGAGCCTAAATTTTATGAAACACTGTGTATATTTTGAGACTGAAAACTCTATTGGATTGAACTCCTTCAAGGTAAGGATAATGTCTTACTTGTCTTTGCATCCCCAGCAGAGTCTGCCACCTAAATATCCTCAAAGCATATTTTTGGAAGTATCAAATGACTGATTGAAAAACATAAATGAATTTATTACTGATAAACTACATTAACCTCCAGGGATTATATTTTGGCTATTTATTTATGCACTCATAACTCCACCAGATGGTAAACTCTTTGGGAACAGGGTATTGGTAAATAACAAAAACCCAACTGAGTTCATTTGAAAGAACTAATTGGCTTTTTTTTTTTTTTTTTGACAGAGAGAGAAAGGGCAAGAGAGGGAACACAAGCAGGGGGAGTGGGAGAGGGAGAAGCAGGCCTCCTGCTGAGCAGGGATCCTGACATGGGGCTCGATCCCAGGACCCTGGGATCATGACCTGAGCCGAAGGCAGACGCTTAACGACTGAGCCACCCAGGCGCCCCAATTAGCTTTTTTTTTTTTTTAACAATTCATGAATTGGGCAGCATTTCGTCAAGTAGGTGGAGGGAAACTCTGAGGAGTTGTACAAAATGGAAGGCGGGCCTGTGGTTTTCTAACAATACAGATACAGTGTTTATTTTTATACCTTCCACAGCTGACACAGGGTCTTGATGAGTCACTTTTCAGCAAATGTAGACTAGGTCCCTTCTTCTGAATCCACAGAGCCAGGAAATGCTGAAGTAGAGATTCTGTTCAGGGCAATAATAGCCCCTGGTCCTTTCACACCATACTAACTGCTGTCCCCCAGCCTCCCTGAGTTCTATTCTTCCAGGAATAATTTAGTTAATTCAGATTTTTTTTTCTAGGAATATATAATTTATGATCCAACCATACATAACAGAAAAAAAAATTAATTTTGTATTCGACTTTGAAAACTGTTAAGTCATCTGTTATTGGGGGGGTGGGGAGAGAAAACACACCTGAATGTACATATGATAAAATGGCCCTGAGGATGTGACATGAGCCAACCAAAGCACAGAAATCCAGAGTTCACCGTGCAACAGCATCCTGAAATTGTGTCTCCACTCTAGGTCTTTGAATGAGCTTCCCAGGTGTTATTTCCCAGTGATGACATGATTCAATCTCTGGAGCTTTGTTTGCTCTGAACTGAAGGGATACTATCTTACCACACTTCAATCCAGGCAGCCTAAGGCAGGCTTTTTGAAACTTTTGACCAACTCTCAGTAACAAACGCATTTCACACTGCAACCCAGTATGTTGTGTGAGTGTCTGTGTGTGTATTTATAATATTTATACTGAAATAAAAATGTGATGGAACAATACCCCCATTATGTGTGATGCACTCTGATGTTGGCTAGTCCATTTCTATTTTCTATTCTATCTCACATTTTTAAAAATTGTAGTTGCAATCCACCAAGTTAATTTCACCACCCCTTGAATCTTCCAATTTGAAAAACACTGGCTCAATGCATATACATGCATAAGTTGCTACTCCTTGAGTGCAGGGACACATGTCTTTTTTTTCCTGTGTCTTTAGCACCTATCACCTTTTTTTTTTTTTCCCCTGAACAGATGAGGAAGTGAAAACCTACCATGTGCTAGGAGTGCAGGGATAACCAACACTGAGAGCTAAAACTGAGAGATTCTTGCCCTGGTGGAGCTTACAGCCTATCAAGGAAGGGATAAAGCACCCACCAACCCACCATCAATAAACAGAGACAAGAGTTGGGCACATGTAAAAATCTCTTCCCACCTCTACTCTACAAAAAAGTGCCTGGACCTCTGTTGTATCTGTCCCCATTTTTCCTTTAGAAGCCCCAATCCCCCCGTTCCACAGGGGCCTGGCAAGACTCCTTATATGAGAGTTCTACTCTACCCCTGGCATGGGGGGAAGTGGGGGGCTGGCCAGAGTGATGAATGTGATTGGTTCAGGGAGGAACAGGTGACTTCAAGTGACCCAACTAAAGTCATCGCTATAGTCAGTACAGGGAAGGGGGCTCTTTTTCTCTGGGTCTATAGATATAAGGGCAAATGAAACTAGACCTCTCTTCCATTATATGAAGAGAACAGATTAGAAAACACAACTGAAATACAGAGAAAAAGATAGCTAAGGGCAGAAGCAAGAGAAGAAAGATCATCATTTGAAACTCTCAGTCTAAGAGAGGGCTAGAGCCAGCAGATCGGCAACGCTTCACAACTGTTTGAGCTAATAACTCCAGTTTTCCCTAGTGCTGGCCTTAGTTGGATCTCTGTTATTTGCAGCTAACTATAACTGTGAAAGGAAGGGTAGAAAGCCAATTAATTTCTTTTATTTATTTTAAGATTTTTATTTTTTTTTGAAAGCTCTTCACTTTGTTATGTAAGTTTTATTTATTTAAGTAATCTCTACACCCATTGTGAGGCTCAAATCACAACCCCAAGATCAAGAGTCCCATGCTCCATCCACAAGCTAGCCAAATGCCCCTAATTTCTTTTTTAAAAAAAGAATAGAAGAGTGGGGGGGTGCCTGGCTGGCTCAGTGGGTAGAGCATGCAACTCATGACCTCAGAGGTCACTTGAGTTCAAGCCCCACATTGGGCATACAGTTTACTTAAGGGGGAAAAAAAAAAGAACAAATATATTTGTGGGGTCACAGACACACTTTTCCCATGATTGGGAAATTTGCTCAGAATATGCCAGGTTTCAAGGGTTCCAGAGTCATGAAGCTGGCTGTTTTCTTTCCTTCCTTCCTTCTTTCCCTCTTCCTTTCTTTCACCTATCTAAGATCACCGTATCAGCTGTGTGGAGAAAGGTAGAGAAAGCAGGGAAGCTCTGATATATTCCTAGCTAGAAAAATACCTAGGTAGTTTAGACCCGAGTGTCATGGTGGCAAAAGAGACGAAGAGAAGCTAACTTAAGAACAATTTTGGTGGAGCTGCTAGGATTGGGTTATGGACTTGATAGATGTAAGGGGCTGAATTGTCAAAATGAATGAATAAAATGGATACATTAATATTCACTGAGTTCAACAATCACAGAGCAGGTGGTATGTCTTAGACCCTGTGGTAAGAGCTGGGACGGTGAAGATGAGGAATAGTCTCTGCCTTCAAGGAGTTTATAGCAGAGGTAGCATCTAACATTCAGAAAAGAAAACAACAGGAATAGCGAAGGTCTCACCTGCAGTTGAGAGAATGGGCTTTGTATTCCTTCTAGACATGGGAGGCCTGAGCCTTGCCTTTATAAGACAGGACTTGTGCTAACTGTGGTAACCTAGACTCTAGACCCCCTACCCCCCAGCCCCCCACCCCGCCCCCAGGCCACTGTGGGGATCAGGGGAAGGACTGCTATTGAGAGGGCAGTGGGTGAGGGGAAGGAAAAAAGATGGTCAAATGTATGCAAGATGGGAGCCCATGCTGAGCTCCATTATCATCGCCAGCAAAACAGGATTTGGAGAAACAAGGGGTATGAAAGTAGGTGTTACATAGTAATGGCATGGTAGCTTCCAAGTGCACTATCAGGCCAACTATCTCAGAGGGCATGGACAGAAAGGGTCTCAAACCAGGTTAAATGCTCAAAACACACGCATTATTAAATCAAGAAAAAACACAAAGAGGGAGAAGCAAGGGGAAAGGTGGGATAGGTTGACACATCTAGGATACGACACAATGGGGTAGAAGCATGAAGGTACCTGAAGCCCCCGGGGGGACATAATGTTTGCATGATCTGTCTCTTGGCTATGTCAGCCTTCCCTGCTAATGGTGCGGTTACAAGCACCAGAGTGGAGGTTTGAGCGAAGGCATGCCACGCACAGATAGAAGCTTCCCTGGATCAGTGACACACGCTGACACCAAAGAAATGCACAGACCAGTACACCTGGCCACCGATGTAGCTCATCAGTTAGCCATCTGAGCAACTATGGGTTTTACTTGTATATTTTGGTCAGAGGATGGGGCCAGACTAGTTGTCATCTTCTGCATTAAGACTTCATGCATCAAGGCTGTCTGGGTGGCTCAGTAGGTTAAGGGTCTGACTATCGTGAGACAGAGCCCTGCTTCCTTCTGGGTTCCTTGCTCAGCGGGGAATCTGCTTCTCCCCTCCCTCTCTTCTGCCTCTCCCCACCCCTCTCTAAAACAAATAAATAGATCTTTTAAAAAATGATTTCCTTCGTGAATATTTAGTGTCTCGTGTATCTTTAGGATACCATGAATACTTAGAATACTTAGAGTGTCTCATATTCTCTTAGTACCTCAAAAATAATTAGGTATCACTTGGTCCTTCCATCCTTTCTAATTTTAACACACCCATCTTGTTTTGTTTTGTTTTAAAGATTTTATTCATTTATTTGACAGAGAGAGACACAGCGAGAGAGGGAACACAAGCAGGGGGAGTGGGAGAGGGAGAAGCAGGCTCCCCACCGAGCAGGCAGCCCCATGTGGGGCTTGATCCCTGGACCCTGGGACCATGACCCCAGCCGAAGGCAGACGCTTAACAACTGAGCCACGAGGCGCCCCAAACACACACATCTTGTATTTATTATCTTTCCTTAATAAATTTATAAAAGGTTTTGCCATTATCTGACAAGTAATAAACTCTTTCATTTTCTAAACTGGAATAGAATGGTCTACAAAGCAAATGCACATTACAGTAGGAAAATGTATCCAAGTCAGAGAAACCTCTGGGAATGGTGAAAGCTAGTCAGGACAAGAGGGCCCAGAGCCCTGGGGAGGACTCTTCAAAGACCTATGGGGAGAGGGACTTTCTCCTTTGGGAGTCAGGAGCTGAACCCAGGAAGGGAAGAGGGCCAGCCAGAGCCTGCAAAAAGGAGTGCTCAGGGACCGGTGGCCAGAGGTGTGATAGGGAAGCAGCTAGGATAAGCAGATGCAGCCTAGCATCCAACCCAGACACACAGAATTGCTGACACCCAGACTTGGAGCCAGAGACTTTTCCCTGAGGCCCCCAAGGAAGGGAGAATTCAGAGAAGAGGTGAGAGGAAGCATGGCCAGGCCCAGGTCCCTCCCAGCCCAGTCCAGCCCAGCCTTAGGGCCTGTGAATAAATAACCAGTTCATACCAAGACGGCCCAGGTTTCTTGCAGATCTGTAACTTCCTTAAAGTTAGCTATTTTCGTTACTCCTTGTAGTCGTTGAGGCAGCTCAACTAGTAAAATGTATAAGGGTTTAAGCAAAGAAAGGAGGAGGTGCAAGGGGGATTAGTTACTTATTTAAAAGCTGGCCTGGGGAGTAGGGAAGGTATGTGTGTGTTGGGACGGGGGTAGGGGAGGATATGGCAGCACCCTGGGAGCCTATGGGAAGAGATAGGGAAGCCAGCCTCGTCCCAGTGGAGGTGTGAAAGCTGGATGGGGCCGGGGTGGGGGTAGGGGTGGGGTGAGAGCCCTGACCTGGGCCGCTCCGCGAGCCCCTCAGGGAGTACTGGGGCTTCTAAAAACACTTCGCTTTGTAGTCAGAGGTATAGGAACTGACGGCTGTGGGCAAGGGGGACTGTGGGAAATAGTTCTGCCCCTCCCCTCGGGGCTCCCACCGTCCCTCCTCCATCACTGTACGCTCATTGTCTGTTCTCTGTGGGTCTCCCCCGCCAGACGTGAGCGGCCCGGGAGCAGGCACTGTGTCCGATTCACCTCTTTCTGCCTCACAATGTGGCCCAGCGTGGGGCCTGACACTTGGAAGTTTCTCAAAGAGTTACTTGTTGAATGAATGAACAAATGAATGCTTTCTCCGAACTACTCTGAACTCTAGATGGGATTTACAAAGAAGGAAAGGCCTGATCGCAGCTCCGGATTCCTTACATCACTTAACCAGCCATTCGTGTGCCTCCGGGATTCAAGGGGGCGGTGAACCCCTAAGGTTTGGTTTCTGTTTATGTGCATTTTCCTGGGGATAAGATTCTACATGATTTATCAGGTTTTCAAAGAAGCATCTGTCCCCCGCAAAGAATGAGTAATCATTGAGAAAATGGTTCCAGGTTGGAAATTTTATGTAAGTTTTCTCAGCATTGATTTCTCTGAACAAAATTATTTTTCTTATCAACACTACTGTTTTCTTTCTGTCTATAATCTCTTGAGTTTATTTTGTAATGTCAGAATCATCCGTTCACCTAAGTTATGTAACAAGACGCTGATGGGGGCCAGGACATGCTACCCCAAAATATGACACCTTCATTTACTAAATATTTATCTTAAGCTGAAGGAATTTTTTTAAAGATTTTATTTATTTTTTTTTAAAGATTTATTTATTTATTTATTTGATAGAGAGAGCGAGAGAGCACAAGCAGGGGGAACAGCAGAGGGAGAGGGAGAAGCAGGCTCCCCACCAAGCAGGGAGCCTGATGCGGGGCTTGATCCCAGGACCCTGGGATTATGACGTGAGCCAAAGGCAGACGCTTAACCATCTGAGCCACCCAGGCGCCCCTAAGATTTTATTTTTAAGTAATCTCTGCACCCAACGTGGGACTCAAACCTACAACCTGGAGATCGAGAGTCACAGGCTCTATGGACTGAGCCAGCCAGGTGCCCCTAGCTGAAGGAATTTTTAAAAGCCACAGAAGCTGTTGGGTCACTCTGACCTCCCCCACCCCACCTTCTTCCCTGAAACAGGTCGTAAAACTCCTCTGTGAGCGGTACCCTCCCCATACCAGGAGGAAGTAGGACATTCTTGTTACCAGGGACAGAGAATTTAGGGCTGGGAAGGCTGTGTAAATAAGCCTTGTTAAACTAACCCTTACCTTCCTAGTTACTTCTTCACCATTTACTACCCCTAGCCCCAACCCCCTTGTCTTGTCAATTCTTCACAAAATTTTATTTCCCTAAAAGGTATAAAACCTTTCTGCTCTGGTCCCTTCTTCAGGTCTTCATTCTCTTGGAAGGCTCCCATGTACAAGTAAAATTTTTTGAAAACATTATTCTTTCCTCCTGTTAATCTGTCTTTGTCAGTTTCATTGTCTGACCAAGCCAGGGACCCTGTGAACCTCGAGGGAAACTTTTTCCTCCCCTACAATACCATCACCTTTGTAATCTCCCAGAACCTCCCCTTTGTCACCTCTGCTAAGGCACCCTTAATTGGTTTCTCTTACACTCGGGGTTTTGCAGGTGGGAAGACAGCGTGGAGCGGGTGTGGGGCTGTCGTAAGTGAGACCTCCAGGGCAGAGGCAGAACCAGGAAGACAGCTTTTGAGATACTCAGCTACCTAATCCAATTCTCCTTGCATACTCAGCAGCCTCCCCTCCCTCTGCATGACAATGGAAGGAAAGAGGAAGTGGGGGAAAAATAAGGTCTTATAATTGAGTTAGAAGGGGTAATTACCAGGACCCTGCAGTAGAGGGAAAGTACCTTCTTAAAGACAAGCCTAGGAGGCTGAGTGGAGAAATAGTAACAAATACTTGCTTGTGCAGGGAAGCAAAAAAATAAAACCTCAGTGCCGAATTGGCCAGGCACTGGAGAAACCTGAGGTAGGCAGCAAGGACTGGGCTACAGTAGATTCGAGGGAGGAGGAGAGAAAGCTCCAAGCCAGGCGGGGGTTTTGCCGCAGCCGCTGTGCCCTGATACTGAGTATCGGTGCCGCGAGGGAGGGATGAGTCAGTCCCAGCAGATCCCAGTTTAGGATTAAAGAACTAGTCGAAGGCACTCGGCAAACACTTTCCCGTGAGAGGGCTAGTGACCATTCTAAAGTGGGATCCCAGCCGCTCACAGGACACCAAGGAGGTCCTGGACCTGCTGGAAGGGATCGTTTGCACGGAGACTGAGAGTGAGGTGCTGTTTTCCTTCCTCTCCCCGGAAGTTCCCGCCAGATTTGCCACCCTTTGTTTCATTTCATTGAGTTGTTTTAAAACCAGGGTTGGCTTAGAGCGGAAGGCAAAGGGGGAAGTGCCCGATTATGGTTGTGAATGTCGCCTCTTGCTACAGGAGGCAGGGAAGGGCGTTTTGCAACAAGAATTCTTGGTCATGGGTGTGGCTGTACATGCATCCTGCACCTTGATGCCTCATGGGAGAGTGTGAGGAGCGGTGTGGGGCTCGGGCCAACTGTGGGCTGGTTTCTTTGAGGAAGGTAAGGTCCGCCACCCCATCCTGACATTTCGAGGCAGTTGAAAGGATAGCAGGATCAGGTTCCATCACTCAGCCTAAGTCTGTGTAGAAACAGAAAATGACCCAGAGCACATATTGGCCCGCTCTGTGAGCTGTCCGTTCACGGTGGCTGAGCAGCCCCTGGAACAGCATGTCAGAGAAAGAGCCCCTTTTGGGGGAAGAAGTTTGTGATAGGTGACTTTGATTAGATGGTTTTATGTTTGTTTTGAGGCAAGATATACACATCATGAAATTTGCCATCTTGACTGTTTTTTTCTCTAAAGATTTTATTTGTAAATAGTCTTGACACCCAACGCAGCGTTGGGGCTCAGACTCACAACCCTGAGATCAAGAGTCACGTGCTCTACCGACTGAGCCAGCCAGGCACCCCTTAACTGTTTTAAAATATACAAATACAATGACACTAATGAAAACCACAATGTTGTACAACCAGCACCATTTCCAAAATTTTTTCATCACTCTAAACAGAATGTCTGTACTCACTTGTGTGCTTATTTTTGTGTGTGTGTTTTTTTAAGATTTTATTTATTTATTTGACAGAGACAGACACAGCGAGAGAGGGAACACAGGCAGGGGGAGTGGGAGAGGGAGAAGCAGGCTTCCCGCAGAGCAGGGAGCCCGATGCGGGGCTCGATCCCAGGACCCTGGGATCATGACCTGAGCCGAAGGCAGTCGCTTAACGACTGAGCCACCCAGGTGCCCCAAATAAATAAAATCTTTTTTTTTTTTAAAGATTTTATTTATTTATTTGACAGAGAGAGAGAGAGAGAGAGAGAGCACAAGTCGGCAGAGAGGCAGGCAGAGGGAGAGGGAGAAGCAGGCTCTCCACTGAGCAGGGAGCCCGACGTGGGGCTCAATCCCAGGACTCCGGGATCACGACCCGAGCCGAAGGCAGCCGCTCAACCGACTGAGCCACCCAGGCGCCCCCCCAAATAAATAAAATCTTAAAAAAAAAAACTTTTGCCAATTTGCTAGATCAAAAATAATTACCCCTAGCTGTTTTCATTTGTACTTCTTTTTATTATGAATGAAGTTGAGCATCCTTTCATATAAATGAGGGCCATTTGTATTTATTTTTCTGTGTGTGGTCTGTTTATATCCTTTACCTATATGTTTTCTTCTTTTTGTTGCTTTTCTTGTCAATATTTAGACTTTAAATGTATATATATATTTTATATATATAAAACATATCGTGTGTGTGTGTGTGTGTGTGTGTGTGTATAAGTGGGCTCCATGTGTTGGAGCCCAACACAGGGCTTGAACTCAAGACCCTAAGATCAAAACCTGAGCTGAGTTCAAGAGTTGGACACCTAACTGAACCACCCAGGTGTCTCTGTAATGTGTATATTTTTAATATGCTTAATTTAACATAAAAAGACAAATACTACATGATCTTACCTATATATGGAATCTGTAAAGTGGAGCACATAGTAACAGAGATAAGAATGGTGAGGAGCGCCTGGCTGGCTCAGTCAGTGGAGTGTGCAACTCTTGATCTCAGGGATGTGGGTTCGAGCCCCAGGTTGGGTGTAGAGATTGCTTTAAAAAAAATAAAATCTTTGGGGCGCCTGGGTGGTGCAGTAAGTTAAGCGTCGGATTCTTGGTTTCAGTTTGGGTCATGATCTCAGGGTCTTGAGATCAAGCCCTGTGTCAGGCTCCACACTCTAGTAGTCTGCTTGAGATTCTCTCCCTCTGCCTCTGCCCCTCCCCCTGGTGAGGGCTCTCCTAAGTAAGTAAATAAATAAATAAATAAATAAATCTTTTAAAAAATAAAAATAAAATCTTTAAAAATTTTTAAAATTTTTATTTATTTGCTTTTTTTTTAAAGATTTTATTTATTTATTTGAGAGAGAGAATGAGAGAGAGAGAGCACATGAGAGGGGGGAGGGTCAGAGGCAGAAGCAGACTCCCCGCTGAGCAGGGATCCCGATGCCGGACTCGATCCTGGGTCTCCAGGATCATGACCTGAGCCGAAGGCAGTCGCCCAACCAACTGAGCCACCCAGGCGCCCTATTTATTTGTTTTTTAAAACATCTTATTTATTGATTTGACAGAGAGAGAGTGCACAAGCAGGGGGGGCAGCAGGCAGAGGGAGAGAGAGAAGCGGGCTCCCCACTGAGTAGGGAGCCTGATGTGGGACTCGATCCCAGGACCCCAGGATCATGACCTGAGCCGAAGGCAGACACTTAATTGACTGAGCCACCCAGGCGCCCCTAAAATCTTTTTTTTTTTTTAAAGAATGGTGATTACCAGAGACTGAGAGTGGGAGAAATGGGGTGACGTTGGTCAAAGGGTACAAATTTTCAGCTATAAGTTCTGGAGACCTAATGTATACCATGGTGACTAGAGTTCATAATAATGTATTGTATACTTGAAATCTGCTGAGAGTAGATCTCAAGGGTTCTCACCACCACCAAAAAAAGGGTAATTAGATGACATGATGAATATGTTAATTGGCTTGATTGTGGTAATCATTTAACAATGTATATGTATATCAAAATATCACATTGTATACCTTAAATACACACAATTTTGATTTTCAATCATAGTTTAATAAAGCTGGGGTTTATTAGTACTTTCTTCTAGAGCTTCTTGTTTTATTTATTTATTTATTTGAGTGTTTTACCATTCTGAGGAAGGCTTGTCCACAGCAAGATTATATATATAATATATATATATATATATATATATATATATATATTCTGTGGTGTTTTCTTCTGGTACTTTTTTTCTTTCACTTTTCACATTTTAGCCTTTCCTCTGGCTAGAATTTATTTTGCTATAAAGAACAAGGCAGTGATCCAATTTTATTCCAGGTTGCTCTTCAGTGTTCCCAAACCCTTCATTGAATAATCCATCTTTTCCCAACTGATTTAGAATACTATTTTTTTTTTCTAAGTAGGCTCCACATCCACTGTGGGACTTGAACTCACCACCCTGAGATTAAAGAGTGGCATGCTCTACGGACTGAACCAGCCAGGAGCCCCACCCCCAGAATACTATCTTTATTTTATTTATTTTTTAAAGATTTATTTATTTATTTGAGAGAGAGAGAAAGAGGGTGGGGTGAGGGACAGAGGAAGAGGAGAGAGAGAATCCCAAGCAGAATCCCCATTGAGTGGGGATCCAGATGTGAAGCTTGATCTCATGACCCTGAGATCAGGATCTGAGCCAAAATCAAGAGTTGGACACCCAACCAACTGAGCCACCCAGGTGCCCCCCCCAAAACTTGATGTTTTAATCCTGGTTATGTTAAATGTATAGATAATTTATTGTGAATTGACATCTTTATAATATTGAGTCTTCCTATCTAATATGTATATTTTCTTCCTCCTACCAGACTATTTTTTGAGGCAACTTATTCCATCATTGGATGGTTCTGCTAATTTTTAAAGTTCCTCCGTGTTTTGAAGTGCATGTCTTTCTGTGTCTTTTTTAACAATGGTTCTAATTTTGTCCCTTGAAACTATATAGGAGTTAAAATGTAAAGTGTTTAACATGATTTACAAAAACTTACATTAGCATTTCTCAACTTTCCAAATCATGGAACACAAAGGAAATTATAATATGTGCACAGAACACAGGTAAGTAGATGGAACTTTTTGAAGTCCAAGGTGATGGTGGTAGGGAGGGAATCAGGTTGCCCCAGTCCTGCTTCTGCCTAGTGGAGGGCTGACAGGATCAATAGCTGGGGGTCATGTGAAATTCCTTGGGGAACATCATCTGGGAGGCTCTTCACAAGAGGGTCCATTCCTTGCCCATCTGTGCCTCTCTCACTTCATTTGAGCTTCCAGGACCTGCTTTTCTTCCCTAGACCTTAAATATACTAAACACATTCTCTCTCTCTCTCTTTTTTTTTGAAAGATTTTATTTATTTGTCAGAGAGAGAGAGAGAGAGAATGAGCAGGGAGGAAGAGTAGAGGCAGAGGGAGAAGCAGACTCCCTGCTGAGCAGGGAGCCCCATGTAGGACTCGATCCCAGCACTCTGGGATCATGACCTGAGCCCAAAGGCAGTCGCTTAACCCACTGAGCCACGCAGGTGTCCCCCAAACACATTCTCTAAAAGGGGCTTTGCATTTGCATCTGCCTCTGCCTAGAGTGCTATAGCTCCAGAAGTTCACACAGTTGGCTCCTCATTCTTCATCTTTTTTTTTTTTTTTAAATGTAAGCTCTACATCCAGGATGGGCCTTGAACTTACAATCCCCAAATCAGAAGTTGTGTGCCCCACCAACTGAGCCAGCCAGGCACCCCTGCTCCTCAGTCTTTAGATCACTAGACTATTACACCTAAAGGAGCACCCCTCTTCTGCCCCAAGTCATGCTATTCTCTTGGTAACACTTATCAGCTTTAGAAATTTCCAGATGATTTGTGTGTTCGTTGTCTCTTTCCCCACCACTAGAATGTAAGCTCCGAAATTCTTGTCTGTTTTATTCTCTCCTGTCGCTAGTGCCCCACACAGGCCCTCAATAATTGTTTGCTGTGTGAATGAGTGAATGTGCTTCATAGAAGTTATGACTTCTGCTATCTACCCTGTCTATTACTTTTTTTGGCCATCCTGGCCACAGAGAGACCACGGGACCTTATCATCCCCTTTGCAGAATCCAGATATACCGTGTCAGCAGTATTCTCGGAACCCATCCAGTTTAGTAACCCTATCAAAAACGGAAATGAAGTTAGCTTGGCAGGAAATGAGATCAGTTTGGCAACCGATGGTGAAACATGTGAACAATGTGGGAGTTCGTGGTCTGAGTTAACCATGTCAGATATGTCCCATGGCAGAGGAATAGGAAGATCGAATGGACCATGAGCTGTGTAGGGCTGTGTAGGAAAGATCCCTGTAAACTGGTGATTGCTTTCTGTGTAACTTGGGCAGCAAATGTGTAGTGGAGCATGGCTGAGTCTTCCCAACCTGGCATAAATTTCTCATGGTATCTGCAGGATGTGGGTTTGGCCAAAATCAATAAACACCATTTATTGAGCCTCCCATACCTTGTGCTAGGCATCTGTTATCTCTACTCCTCCTAATACTCCTGCTAAATAGGAAATATTATCCATTTCAGAGAGAATGACACAGAAACTTAAATGACTAAAGGACCTGCCCAAGGTCACAGGGTGTGTGATAAGGCAGGGAGTCAATCCAGGCCCTCTACCCCAGTTTGGGCTCCCCTCTTTTTTTTTTTCTATGCTAAGTGAGAAAAACAATGCAAATCTAGGGCTCTAGTGAATTCTTTTGCAAGCAAACGTTGATTTGAATCTATCTAGCGGGGTACACAATGCTCAATTCTGAAATGCTATATTTAAGTCTTTGGAATTACTCTTGTTAACATAACAGAAATAGAAGATGAGTCCATGTAAAAAGAAAAAAATGTACCAAAATATCTATAGTGATTATCAGACACGATCAGCATACTCAAATTTCCGTGTGTCACATTCCATCAAGAACTAATAGGCATAAAAGCTAATCAATAGAATATATCCATAAATGAAAATAATGATGCTGTTAATATACATGAAAGATATAGTTGAGCTCATTAACCTCCTGTTTTATCCATATCATTCCTAAATTTGTGGAAACGATGCAATTATAACGAGAAAGAACAGAGGCCGGTGAAAATTAGACTTCCATGTGGAGGACATTTAACTGTTTAATTGCCTGTTCCCATCTTCCCATTTCTTCTGGATAATCAAAGCCGCTGGCTACCTTTCCCTCCCCCCTCTCTAAGCCCCCTGTCCTGCACAGGATGTTTGAATTGGCACTAAGAGAAGGAGTGAAGTTCTTGGGTGGGGTAGTTGGGAGATGCGGTCTGGAAACTGCCAACAGCTATTCTTGAATTCACTTGTAGGAACTTGTCTGAGGGAGAATGGAGTTGACATGTAGAGAGATGTACAGACAAGAGAAAGAAGAAGAGGAAGAGAGAGAGCCAGTGTTAGTTGCACTTGCCCTTGAGGCTCTTTCTGTGGTTGTCTAAGCTAGTTGAGTTGGGTTTCTTTCACCTGTAGCCAAGAGTCGGACTGTTTACTTATTCATTCCAAACACCTAAACCATCAGCTTTCTTTTGGCTATTTGAACTTCATCCTTTCTGATCTAGGGAGAATTCTGTTCTCTGTGTGTTGGTGTGTGTTTGTCCTCACCCATTTTCTCTTAAGAAATCTTCCCTTCTAGGCTCTGCCCAGTGATCTGTTCTCAGGGACTGTAAATAAGTTTTAGTACTCACTTTGTTGAAACAAAGTTAATTCTACTTTTTAAGTCAGCGTCATCTGTTTAAAAATAATGTTTTTTTTTCTCTTTCAAAAATTTTTTTTTTAAGATTTTATTTATTTATTTGACAGAGAGAGAGAGAGACAGCGAGAGAGGGAACACAAGCAGGGGGAGTGGGAGAGGGAGAAGCAGGCTTCCCACGGAGCAGGGAGCCTGATGCGGGGCTGGATCCCAGGACCCTGGGATCATGACCTGAGCCGAAGGCAGACGCTTAACGACTGAGCCACCCAGGCGCCCCTCTCTTTCAATTTACCCTAAAACTGGATGTGGGCAAGTCTTGGAGTCAAATGAGGAGTAGTAAATAAAGCACCAGATATGGAGTCAGGACAAAGGGGTTTGAAACCTAGCCCTTTTATTTTATTTTTATTTTTAAGGTTTATTTATTTATTTACTTATTTATTTTTAAAGTAATTTCTACACCCAACGTGGGGCTTGAACTCGCAATCCTGAGATTAAGAGTTGCATGCTCTTCCAAACAAACCAGGCAGGCTCCCCAAAACCTAGCTCTTTTAGTCTGACTGTGTGACCTTGGGCAAATTTCTTGAAGGTTTCTGAATTTGTCCTCATCTGTTAAATGAAATGAATATGTGCAAGCATCTCGTACAGTGCCTGGGACACAATGCATGCTCAGTAAATGTTTGTTAAATGAATAATGTAATGAAGGAACTGAATCATAGTATCCCTTTTTGAATCTACCATGTGAACAGTAAGTTCCCTTTGTCTTTAGAGCTCTACCCCATTTTCTTAGCTCACTGAGATCAAAGGTCATACCCCTCATCTCAGTTTGCTCAAATGTCAAAGCCCCAAAAGAGAGCATTTGATTGGCAGACGTTAGGTCACATGCACCATGTGGGCAGTGAGAGGAAGTTTCTATGGGAAGGATCTTCTAGGGACACTTACAGGTTCTTTTTTTTTTTTTTTTTAAAGAGTTTATTTATTTATTCGACAGAGAGACAGAGAGAGACACAGAGAGAGACACAGCGAGAGAGGGGACACAAGCGGGGGAGTGGGAGAGGGAGAAGCAGGCCTCCCACTGAGCAGGGAGCCCGATGCGGGGCTCGATCCCAGGACCCTGGGACCATGACCTGAGCCGAAGGCAGACACTTAACAACCGAGCCACCCAGGCGCCCCGACACTTACAGGTTCTTTAGTGAGAAGACAGATTCCCGGATCAACTAATTAATTCATGCTGGGGATTACTAATAAAGGCTAATTTAGGGGCGACTGGGTAGCTCAGTTGGTTAAGCATTTGTCTTTGGCTCAGGTCCTGATCTCAGGGTCCTGGGATCAAGCCCGGAGTTGGGCTCCCTGCTCAGCGGGGAGTCCGCTTCTCTTTCTACCCCTCCCCCTCCCCCTGCTCCTGCTCTCTCTTTCTCTCTCGAATGAATAAAATCTTTTTTTAACGTTATTTTATTATGTTATGTTAGTCACCATGCATTACATCATTAGTTTTATTTTTTATTTTTTATTTTTTTTTAAGATTTTATTTATTTGACAGAGAGAGAGAACACAAGCAGGGGGAGTGGCAGGCAGAGGGAGAGGGAGAAGCAGGCTCTCCGCCGAGCAGGGAGCCAGACGCGGGGCTCGATCCCAAGACCCCAGGATCATGACCTGAGCCGAAGGCAGCCGCTTAACTGACTGAGCCACCCAGGTGCCCCTACATCATTAGTTTTTGATGTAGTGTTCCATGATTCATTGTTTGCGTATAACACCCGGTGCTCCATGCAGTACGTGCCCTCTTTAATACCCATCACCGGGCTAACCCCTCCCCCCACCCTCCTGAATAAAATCTTTTTTAAAAAAGGCTAATTTATCATAAAATTATCACAATATACTTCAAAATAAAATATATTCATGGAGGGGCACCTGGCTAGCATGCCACTCTTGAGCCCCACGTTGGGCATAGAGCTTACCTAAAAAAAATTATATGTATATATTCATGGGGTCGATTATTTTTGGATTATTTGTGCCTTTTCCCCACTCCATGGGGGAGAATTATCAGAACTGACAACAGAAACTCAACAGCTTTGCCGTCGACCACATTTATGAAGCTACTCACTGTGATGGAAGAGCTGGAGAAATAAAAAGGTGGTAGGTACAGACCTGAATCCTGAAGACTTTGGCCATGCCAGAGACAGCCTTACCGCAGTAGTGTTCATTTACAAATCAGCAAGTGTGTTTACGAAAGGAACTGCTAAAATCTTTTAGGGTCTAGATTGGGAGGGCAGCAGAGGACCATTTTACTTTATAGAAAGGAATGGCATTTAAAATTTTTTCCAAGTTTTATTGGGATATAATTGATATATAATATTGTATTCATTTAAAGTATAAACCTAAGAAAAATAAAGTGTACAACATCATTATCTGATATATATATATTGCAAAATGGTTACTGGAAAGAGATGTTAAAACACTTCACAATCTTGGTAACTTTCCTTTTCTGTTCTGTCATCAGTTCTTTTGCCTCCTTCTTGCCTCTTGGATACTAAATGTTTATTTCCTCTGATTATAAACCTACCCATAGATTCTTATCCCATACTGTGCAGGGTTACAATTAGATTATATTCAAATGCTAATGCAACTGGTGGCCTGCCTCCCATCCCCCATAATGCCAGGACCCGCTCACCCACATGCGGGTTCTGCACACCGCAGTTCTTCCGGAAGGTGCAGCTGGGGCCCAAAGGATGCCTTGAGCAGTTTCCTGGCTAAGACCCATGCCCATGCTTGACCTGCTCCTGCTGGTCATTAAGTCTAAAGGAGCCTTTTTCAAGGGTCCTTTGTAAACCACAAGTGTGGATTTACTCTTGAGGTCTAGGTAAACACTCTCCCCGTTGAACCCGGCTCAAGTGTAAGGTCTCCCCATTGCAGAAAGCACCTTAGCAGAAACTCCCTCTTTCCAACTCAGGCTGCCCTGCAACTCAGCTGAAGGGAGCAAAGTTCAGTCTGCTCGGAGCCTCACCTTGGCTATACTTCCTTTATTGTGTTTGAGCAGTTCTTTCCAACGACCTCGTCAGCCGTACTCAGGCTCCTCAGCCTCCTAGTCCAATCCCCCAGCCCTCAGCCCTGCACCTCAGTGTACCTTTAGCTTACCATGTGACCTGAAGTGGTCCAAGCTCATCACACCAGGTGGTAGTGGCTAAGCCATTCCTGTGCCTTGGGGCTAGGATCTGGAGTTTCTGGCTTAGTGATCAGCAGGGGAGAGTCCTTCCTGAGCAAGTGGCTTTGACTTTCACCCAGAAGCAGAACCTGAGTGAAAATATTAACTTTAGGGGCACCCGAGTGGCTCAGTCGTTAAGCATCTGCCTTTGGCTCAGGTCATGATCCTGGAGTCCCAGTATTGCCTTTCCCTTTTTGAAATTGTGTTGTATTTTATTTATTTATTTATTTTTAAGATTTCATTTATTTGACAGAGAGATAGAGCACAAGCAGGTGGAGTGGCAGGCAGAGGGAGAAGGAGAAGCAGGTTTCCCGCTGAGCAGGGAGCCCGATGTGGGGCTTGATCCCAGGACCCTGGGATCATGACCTGAGCCGAAGGCAGATGCTTAACAGACTGAGCCACCCAGGCACCCCTGAAATTGTGTTTTAATATGATCAGGTTTTTTTTCTTAATACTGATGTGGGAAATAAAGGCAAAAGAAAAATTAAATTTCCTCATTACCTATAGCTCCTTTTTTTTTTTTATAATTTTTTTTAAATGTTTTATTTATTTATTCATGAAAGTCAGAGAGAGAGAGAGAGAGAGAGAGGCAGAGGCAGAGGGAGAAGCAGGCTCCCCGCCTAGCAGGGAGCCCGATGCGGGACTCAATCCCAGAACCCTGGGATCATGACCTGAGCCGAAGGCAGACGCCCAACCATCTGAGCCACCCAGGCGCCCCTACCTATAGCTCCTTGATGGGTCCTTGAAACAGGCAAAGTAACAGGCTGCCTCAATGTTAACACTTTGCTGAGGGCAAAAGGCAATCTTAGCCCAACCCCCAGGATCCTGTAAGTCTACTTTAATGTGTAAAAGTTCCTTTGGAAACTTCCTTTATCTCTACCCCCCAAGATATATGTTGGCAATCATCCCCCAAGCATATGGCCCACTGATACACATCTGAAGAGTCTCCTGACTGGGTTTTTACTAAACAGTAATAAATGACCTTTTCCTAACAATAGCTAGCCCCCTCAAGGTCCTGAAAACCTTGTTTCCAAAATACCTGGGAGGCTTACTCTATCCCTAGCCCCCTCTCAACTTGAAAGTATATAATGGGCCACACCTCATGACCCCAGTACAGCTCTTTATGCCCACGGGTCCTGTCCCGTGCTTTCATAAAAACACTTTTTTGCACCAAAGACGGCTCAAGAATTCTTTCTTGGCCATGGGCTCTGAATCCCAGCAACACTCCAAAACTACATCAATACTGTGCATGTATTGCGGAGACTTTTCAGTGTCAGCTCTATCTCATTCTTTTAAATTGCTGTTTAGGGGTGGCTCAGCTGCTGAAGCTTCTTCGGACTCTCTATTTTGGCTCAGGTGCTGATGTCTAGGTGGTGAGATTGAGCAGCCGGCTTGGTGCTCAGCAGGGAGTCTGCTTGACATTCTCTCCCTCCCTCTCCCTCTGCCCCTCCCCCCTCAAATAAATAAATCTTAAAAATAACTTAGAAATAGGGCGCCTGGGTGGCTCAGTTGGTTAAGCATCTGGCTTCCGCTCAGCTCATGATCCCAGAGTCCTGGGATCGAGCCCTGCATCGGGCTCCCTCTCCTCCCTCTCCCCCTCCCCCGCACCCCCACTCCTGCTCTCTTTCGCTCGAGCGTACTCTCTCTCTCTCAAATAAAATATTTTTTAAAATATTAAACAATTAATTGCTGTTTAATATTTTATAGCATGAATGTATTTGACTAAACTAATGGATATTTAGGTCATTCCAAATCTTTTGCAATTAGAAACTATACTGCATTCAAGATTATTGCATGCATTTCCCTGTATACATGTGTATTTTTTTCAAGTTTGTTTATTTTTAAGTAATCTCTACACCCAATACGGGGCTGGAACTCACAATCCTAAGATTAAGAGTCAAATGCTCTTCTGACTGAGCCAGCCAGGCACCCTTGATATTTAAGTTCTTGATAATTCTCTCTCCCTACCTTTGTATTTTGTTGCTTTAATTCACATTTTTGTGATTACTAGTAAGGATAAGTAACTTTTTACATCCATATTGGATGTTTAGATCTCCTCTATAAATTACATCTTTATTATTTTTTATGATTTGTCACTGTCTCTTCTTTATTGATTATATATCCTGTGTTTTAGTGATTTGGATGATTATATGCACTTCTTTTTTTTTCTTTTTAGAGAGAGCATTGTTGAGCGAGGGCGGGGGGGGAGGGGCAGGGAGGGGGAGGGACAAGAAGGAGAGGGGAGAATCTTAGGCAGGCTCCACACCCAGCTCAGAGCTGACCCAGCTGGATCTCACGTCCCTAAGATCATGACCTGAGCTGAAATCAAGAGTCCAATGCTTCAAACGGCCAACAGACACATGAAAAAGTGTTCAATATCGCTCGGCATCAGGGAAATCCAAATCAAAACCTCAATGAGATACCACCTCACACCAGTCAGAATGGCTAAAATTAAGAAGTCAGGAAATGACAGATGTTGGAGGGGATGCGGAGAAAGGGGAACCCTCCTACACTGTTGGTGGGAATGCAAGCTGGTGCAGCCACTCTGGAAAACAGTATGGAGGTTCCTCAAAAAGTTGAAAATAGAGCTACCATATGATCCAGCAATTGCACTCCTGGGTATTTACCCCAAAGATACAAAAGTAGGGACCCGAAAGGGTACGTGCACCCCGATGTTTATAGCAGCAATGTCCACAATAGCCAAACTGTGGAAAGAGCCAAGATGTCCATCAACAGATGAATGGATAAAGAAGGTGTGGTATATATATACAATGGAATATTATGCAGCCATCAAAAGGAATGAGATCTTGCCATTTGCAACGATGTGGATGGAACTGGAAGGTATTATGCTGAGCGAAATAAGTCAAACAGAGAAAGACATGTATCATATGACCTCACTGATATGAGGAATTCTTAATCTCAGGAAACAAACTGAGGGTTGCTGGAGTGGGGGGTGGGGTGGGAGGGATGGGGTGACTGGGTGATGGACACTGGGGAGGGTATGTGTTCTGGTAAGCGCTGTGAATTGTGCAAGACTGTTGAATCTCAGATCTGTACCTCTGAAACAAATAATGCAATATATGTTAAGAAAGAAATAAAGAAGAAGAAGAATGTAGCAGGAGGGGAAGAATGAAGGGGGGGAAATCGGAGGGGGAGAAGAACCATGAGAGACGATGGACTCTGAAAAACAAACTGAGGGTTCTAGAGGGGAGGGGGGTGGGAGGATGGGTTAGCCTGGTGATGGGTATTGAGGAGGGCACGTTCTGCATGGAGCACTGGGTGTTATGCACAAACAATGAATCATGGAACACTATATCTAAAACTAATGATGTAATGTATGGGGATTAACGTAACAATAAAAAAATTAAAAAAAAAAAAAAGAGTCCAATGCTTAACTGACTGAGCCACCCAGGGGCCTTGATTGTCTGCACTTCAAATATATTTTCCTAATTATCACTTGTCTTATAATATTGTTTTTTGTTTTGTGTGTTTAGTCCCATAGAAGTTTTTGAATTTTATGCAATAAAAACTCAAATTCTTCCTTCATGGTTTCTGGGTTTCATTTCATGCTTAGGAAAAGTTTCCATTAATAAACTGAGTTTATGGTAATATTCTCATATTTTCCTCTGATAGTTTTATGTTTTTTTAGTACTATGATTTTTTTAAAAGATTTTATTTATGTATTTGACAGAGAGAGACACAATGAGAGAGGGAACACAAGCAGGGGGAGTGGAAGAGGGAGAAGCAGGCTTCCCGCTGAGCAGGGAGCCCGATGTGGGGCTCGATCCCAGGACCCTGGGATCATGACCTGAGCCAAAGCTAGATGCATAACGACTGAGCTACCCAGGTGCCCCTTTTTAAAAATTTTTTAAAAGATTTTATTTATTTGACAGAGAAAGAGCACAAGCACGGGGAGCCATAGGCAGAGGGAGAGGGAGAAGCAGTCTCCCCACTGAGCAGAGAGCCTGACCCCAGGGCTCAATCCCAGGACCTTGGAATCATGACCTGAGCAGAAGGCAGATGCTTAACCAAATGAGCCACCAAGGTGCCCCTTATATTACAATTTTTGTATAAGGTGTGAGGTAGAGTGTAACTTAATTTCTATTTTTTTTTTTTTTTTTTTTTTTTAAGATTTTATTTATTTATTTGAGAGAGAGAATGAGAGACAGAGAGCATGAGAGGGAGGAGGGTCAGAGGGAGAAGCAGACTCCCTGCCGAGCAGGGAGCCCGATGCGGGACTCGATCCCGGGACTCCAGGATCATGACCTGAGCCGAAGGCAGTCGCTTAACCAACTGAGCCACCCAGGCGCCCGTAACTTAATTTCTAAATAACCAGTTGCCCAATTCCTTGCATTGCACCTTTATCAGAAACTAAGTATATTTTTGTATATACACGAAGTC
Organism: Halichoerus grypus; assembly: GCF_964656455.1. Lineage (NCBI taxonomy): Eukaryota > Metazoa > Chordata > Mammalia > Carnivora > Phocidae > Halichoerus > Halichoerus grypus. The sequence goes on along the minus strand of NC_135712.1, from coordinate 120,819,885 downwards.
TGTTATTAGATTTTCTATTCATTTCATTCATCTATTTGTATTCCTGCAATGATACCATATTGTGTCGATTACTATTGCCTTTTACTATCTGATATGGAAACTCTCCCCATTACTGATCATTTTTTAAAATGTCCTTGGCTGTGGGACACCTGGCTGGCCCAGTCAGTAGAGTATGCAACTCTTGATCTTGAAGTTGTGAGTTTGAGCCCTACGTTGAGCATAGATTTTACTTACTAAATAAATAAATAAATAAATAAGTAAATAAATAAAATGTTCTTTGCTGTGCTCATGCATTTTTACTTCATCTTGAGAATTAGATAAGCTTGAGGATTACTATATGATCACTCCAATAGATGTAAAAAAAAAAGCTTTGATGAAATGGACATCCACAATATGGAATACTATGCAGTTGTTAACAAAAAAGGGAGTTATTTGTACTGGAATGGAAAGATCTCCAATACAAGTGAATAAAGCAATAGAACAATGCATACCTTATGAATTACTTGAAGTAAAAAAAGAAAAGGTCTATACATATACACCTGTGTATGAAAATATATATGTATATGAGTTTTAAAAACATAAATCTGGAGGGATATAGACATGTCATGGTTTTTGTTTCTGGAGAAGGGAATAGGAGTGTAGGGGTGTCCTGGATACTGTGGGGTGTTAGCCACATGCTTTTTTTTTTTCTTTTTTTAGGACAAGGCACTTCAGATGGTTGCCAGGAATGTTGCCTGCTGACAGCTAACGCAGAGTGCCTTTAGAAGCTTTACCCTCAGCTGCCTATACCTGCTTTGCCAAGTTTAAGTCCCTCCCTGGGGACTAGTTGCATCCAATGACTGGTTACTATGCAGTAAAAACACATGTTTCCTTTGCTCCAAATTGGGACAGTTCAGAAGGACCATTCTAGCTTCAGAGTTCCCCCAAGATACTGCCTATTATCGCTTCTCTCATTCCTTCCAGATGTTGTTTCTGAACATAGTTCTCAATAAACCACCTGCACGTGAATATGTCTATTTCCTGGGAAATCTGGCCTACAACAATGCGCACTGAATTATTGTAGGTGGAGGGGAGCCTGGGCGGCTCAGTCAGTTAAGTATCTGCCTTCAGCTCAGGTCATGATCCCAGGACCCTGGGATCAAGCCCCATGTCAGGCTCCCTGCTCCACGGGAAACCCACTTCTCTCTTTCCCCACTGCTTGCTATCTTTCTCTCAAATAAATAAATAAAATCTTGAAAAAAAAGAAAAAAATTATTGTAGGTAGAGAATAGGTGGGAGGGTCTTTCACATTTTACTCTCTGATGAAAAGGGGGGAATGAGTGATTATGTATGTATGTATGTATGTATTTATTTATTTGAATATATTTTAAAGGATTTTTTAAATTAAATGAAATTTAATTTTTTTAAAGATTATATTTATTTATTTGCGAGAGTGAGAGAGAGCCAGCACAAGCAGAGAGAAAGGACAGAGGATAGGGAGAAGCAGGCTCCCCATTGAGCAGGGAGCCCTATGTGGGGTTCAATCCCAGGACCCTGGGATCATGACCTGAGCTGAAGGCAGACACTTAACGACTGAGCCACCCAGGCGCCCCACAACCTCAAGATTAAGAGTGGTATGCTCCACAGACTGAGCCAACCATGTGCCCCTTGAGTAAATTATTTATAAGAACACACTGTATAATTTTGAATTTGTGTTTAAATACTACTATTGAATGGGGGGCACCTGGCTGGCTCAGTCAGAGAGCATGCAACTCTTGATCTCCGGTTTGTGAGTTCCAGCCCCATGTTGAGTGTAGAGATTATTTAAATGAATAAAGCTTTTAAAAAAAAAAATGATATATTAAGAGGGTCTTAAGAAAAAATAAAAAATAAATACTACCATTGAAAAGGAAATATAATAATGTTGTCCTGATTTTTTTTTTTTAATCTCTACGCTTAACGTGGGGCTAGAACTCACAACCCCAAGATTGAGAGTTGCATGTTCTACCAACTGAGCCAGTCAGGCACCCCCTTATGTTGAGCTAACTTTTAAAAAAGAAACTGGTGTCTTGTACACCTTTCTTCCCATCCAGCAGTCTCACTACCGTAGCAAGAGTCATTTCATTTTGACATACTTCCCTGAGTGGGAATCACACAGAGTCATGTTTTTGCCTGGCTTGATGTGGTGCAAAGAACCACAAAGTAATGCAAAAACTTCTCATAAAGGTGGATTTTTCACTGCTCTATAAAGATGATAAAAAAAACAAAAAGTACAGTTGAACCAGAACAGGTGTTCAGAGAACTGTGGCAACCATTGTGCCGGAGATGAGTTAGTTGGATTCCCCGAAAAAGGAAATTCCTGGAGGAAGTTTTTTTAACATCGCAAAGCCTCTGAGCCAAAGTACCAGAGGTGAAACCCAGGATTCTGAGCTCCAGATGCCCAGTGCAGCATTCTTTCCAAAAAATAAAAATCGTCATTTTCCAAAGGCTGACTATGTTTTCTGCTTAGGATCATCCTCGAGATGGGCACAGCAGACTTCTATTCTCTAACTAGGGTAGAGGAATTCTTGTCCTTGGAGGGGAAGGGGATAGGGAAATGTGTTCAAAGGAACTGCTTGCTAGTCTGCGGTCACCCTGAGGAAATAGCTGTGGTCCTCAGCTGCTCAGGAGCCCCTTCCTGCCCCACTTTTCTTCAGAGTTCTATTTTTAGGTTTCCCTGGGGACTGATCTCCAGAAGCTGTGGGGAAACACTGTCCCACCTTATTCTCACACACCCATGAAACTCCCCATTCAGGAGCTGGTATCTTCGGTTGGACAATGAATAATTAAGCACAAGTGGGGCGGTTGGATACTTCCCTCAAAAATGAGGAACTTCAAAATTGAGGAGTCTATGTTTGTTGATCCAGGACAACGTGCTTTGTTCTGCCCCAAACAAACCTCATGCAACCCTAAATGCAGAAAATAACGTGTTGATGAGGAAGTGGAGAAATTGGAAGCTTTGTGTGTTGTTGGGGGAATGTAAGATGTTACAGGTGCTGTGGAAAACAGTATGGCAGTTACCATATGATCCAGCAATCCCACCTTCAGGGATATACCCCCCAAAATTGAAAGCAGGGTCTTGAGATGCTTTCACATTTATGTTTACAGCAGCATTATTTAAAATAGCTAAAATGGGGCGCCTGGGTGGCTCAGTTGGTTAAGCGACTGCCTTCGGCTCAGGTCATGATCCTGGAGTCCCGGGATCGAGTCCCGCATCGGGCTCCCTGCTCGGCAGGGAGTCTGCTTCTCTCTCTGACCCTCCCCCCTCTCATGTGCTTGCCCTCTCTCATTCTCTCTCTCTCAAATAAATAAATAAAAAATCTTTGAAAAAAAATAAATAAAATAGCTAAAATGTAGGGGCACCTGGTGGCTCAGTCAGTTAAGCAGCTGCCTTCGGCTCAGGTCATGATCTTGGGGTCGTAGGATCGAGCCCCAAGTCGCCCTCTCCCTTTGTCTCTGCCCCCATCTCTCTCTCCCTCTCTGTCTCTCATGAATAAATACATAAAATCTTAAAAAAAAAAAAAGCTAAAATGTAGATGTGACCCAGTATCCATTGATGGATGAATGGATAAACAAAATGTGGTATACATATACACTGGAATATTATTAGCCTTAAAAAGTAAGAAATTCTGTTACATGCTACAACATGGATGAACTTTGAGAACATTATGGTATGTGAAATAAGATAGTTACAAGAAGACAAAAACTGTATGATCCCCCCCACTTAAAAAAAAAAAGTTTATTTTTTTAGAAATCTTGACACCCAGCATGGGGCTCAAACTCACAACCCTGAGATCAATCGTTGCATGCTCCTCTCACTGATCCAGCTAGGTGCCCTGTATGATCCCACTTACATGTGGTATCTACAAGAGTCAGATTCATAGAAACAGAAAGTTGAATGGTGGTTAGTTACCAGAGGGAAGGGAAAATGGGGAGTTGCTGTTTCATGGGTACAGAGTTTCTGTTTTGTAAGATGAAAAAGTTCTGGATTGGTTGCACAACAATGTAAATATACTTAACACTCCTGAAATGTACACTTAAAAATGGATAGGGTGGTAGATTTTATGTTACATGTTTTTTACAATTAAAAAATATAAAATATAACATTGTATCTCAACTATACTTCAAAATAAGTAAAATATTTAAAGCCTTTTTTTTAAAGATTTTATTCATTTATTCATGAAAGGCAGAGAGAGAGAGAGAGTGGGAGAGGCAGAGGGAGAAGCAGGCTCCCCGTGGAGCAGGGAGCCCAATGCTGGGCTCGATCCCAGGACCCTGGGATCACAACCTGAGCTGAAGGCAGACGCTTAACCGGCTGAGCCACCCAGGTGCCCCAGGATAAGTAAAATATTTAAAACACTAAATGAACAGGTCAAAAAACAAATTAGAGGGAGTTAATAAACTAGAAGATAGATTGTAGAAATTATTCAGAATATAATACAGAGAAACAAAGAGATGTTAGGAAATAGGAATGATGCAATGAGAAGGTCTAACATACAGACAACTGGTTTCTAGAAGAAAAGCATGGAGAAGATGGAAAAAGAGATATTATTCAAAGATAAAGTACCTGAGAAATTTCCCAGAATTGATGAAAAATATGAAACCTTTGATTCAGAAATCAGAATGAATCCTAGGAATAAAAACAAATAAAAAAAAATAAAAATAAATTTACCCTACACTCTTTTTAGGGAAACTACAGGAGATCAAAGATAGGGAGACTATATTAAAAGTATCCAGGGGCTCCTGGGTGTCTCAGTCAGTTGAGCATCCAGCTCTTAATTTCAGCTTAGGTCATGGTCTCAAGGTTATGAGATGGAGCCTTGTGTTGCACTCCATGCTGGGCATGGAGCCTGCTTGGGATTCTCTCTCTCCCTCTCCCTCTGTTGCTCTCCCTCCCTGCTCGTGCTTTCTCTCAAAAAAAAAAAAAAAAAAGCATCTACGTATCTAGAGAGCAACTCAGATGAACAACCAATGACTGAAGGCAGTAGGTGAAATGGGTAAACAAACTATGTACATCAATACATGAACTATTCAGAGCTAAAAAGAAATGAGCTATCAAGACATGAAAAGATGAGGAGGAAACTTAGAAACTTAAATGCATGTTACTAAGTGAAAGAAGCTAATCTTGAAAAGGCAGCATACTGTGTGATCTCAAGTACTATATGACATTCTGGAAAAATACAAAAAAATTCTGCAAAACTGTGGAGATAGTTAAAAAGATCAGTGATTGGCAGGGGTTATTGGGGAGAGAAGAATGAATAGGTGGAGCACAGGAATTGTAGGAGTGAAACTATTCTGTATGATCCTATAATGGTGGATACATTTGTCCAAATCCATATAATGTACAATACCAAGAGTGAATCCTGATGAACTCTGAGTGATAATAATGTTAATATAGGTTCATTGATTGTAACAAATGTACCACTCTCGTATGGAGTGCCTAAAATAAGACCCCCACTCTCGTATGGGATGTTTGATAGAGTCTGTGTTTAGGTGTCAGGGGGTCTTTTAGGGTTCCCAGACCCAATGTGGAGGGGTTCCCCCCCACAAAACACCAGGCAATACTTGGATACCAGCAGGGTGTCCAAAAGTTAACTCAACTCTGACACTATCTACCCAGAGATAACATAAGATTCCACAGGTTAAAGGTTCAGTCCTACAAGATTCCCCCCACCTCCCACTTCAGACACGAGTTCCAAGTTCCAGGCTATTACCTGTGCTTCTAACCTTCTAGCTACAGACTGGAGATTCCAACAACCTCCTCCTTAGGTTGGATTAATTTGCTAAAGTGGCTCACAGAACTCAGGGAAATACTTACTTATGTCTTCCAATTTGTTAAAGGATATGATAAAGAAAAAGATACGAAAGGATATGAACCGACAGTCAGATGAAGAGATACATAGGGCAAGGTCCCCAAAAAAGGAGCTTCTGTCCTTGTAGAGGACATGCCCACATGCCATGGGGCCAGGCTTTCCCCAAATGTGAAAGCTCTTTGGAAAAAAAAGACCAAAAAGCTGTCCTTTTGGGTTTTTATGAAGTTTTCATTACATAATCATGATTGACAAAGTCATTGGCCATTGGCTGATTCAACCTCCAGCTCCTTCCTCCTCCCTGAAGGTCCGGGATGGGACTGAAAGTTCCAATCATTTAATCCCATGGTTTGTCCATGTAGCAATCAGACCTTCCCTAAGGTGGGGTCCAAAAGTCACTTTCAATAATAAAATACCCATTTCACTTTTATGGCTCTGTAGCATTTTCAGGAACTGTGGAGGAAGACCAAATATATCTGAGAAATATATGACCAAATACATATTTCTTATAAATCATTATATCATAGGAGGTAAATAGGAGTTTTCTGTATTTTCCACTCAATTCTGCTATGAATCTAAGGCTACTCTAAATCTTTAAAAAAAAAAGGGGGGGCATCTGGGTGGCTCAGTTGATTGAGTGTCTGCCTTCATCTTGGGCGATGATCCCAGGGTGCTGGGATCGAGCCCCGCATCAGGCTCCCTGCTCAGTGGGAAGCCTGCTTCTCCCTCTCTCACTCCTCCTGCTTGTGTTCCCTCTCTCGCTGTGTCTTTCTCTGTCAAATAAATAAATAAAATCTTTAAAAAAAATAAGACTACTCTAAAAGATGAAGTCTATAAAAAAAAAAAAATCAACCCAAAGGGACAAAAAAAAAAAAACCTACCCAAACATCCAGAGAGAAAAAACAAATAGCTAACAAAAGAACAATAATTACACTGACAGCAAACATCTAAAAACAAATTGAAAAAAATTTTTTTTATTTATAGATTTTCTTTAGTAATCTCTACACCCAATGTGGGGCTTGGACTCACAACCCAAGAGTAAGAGTTGAATGCTTTTCTGAGCCATCCAGGTGCCCCACAACAAATTTTTAAAAATTCAAAAAAATACACACAGGGGCACCTGACTCTCGGTTTCGGCTCAGGTCATGATCTCAGGGTTGTGAGATGGAACCCGAGCAGGCTCTGTGTTGAGTAGGGAGCCTGCTTGAGATTCTCTCTCCCTCTCCTTCTGCCCCTCCCGCTCATGAGCTCTCTCTCTCTCAAATAAATAAATTAATTAAAAAAAATACACTTAATAAGAAATTTAAGGTTGGTTATTGCTAGATATGGTCTTTCCCTAGTCCCTTCTCCCTTCCCCCTACCGTTTGTTTTCATTAATATGCATGGCAGCTTTTATTTTGTGAATAGGAAAAGGGTAAGCCAAAGTAAAGTGAGGAAAACGGAAGTTTACTGAGGGAGGAAAGGATATTTGGTTTTTAATAGTGATATTAACCTCGTGAGGGAAGGGATCTAGAAAGGCCATTGGTCCATTTCCATTTTAGGGGGATAAGAATATTCCCACTTTAGTCTCTATGGGGTAGGAGACTACTGTAGACTTTTTTTATTTTTATTTTTTATTGAGTGATAGTAAAGTTTATTCAATAATAGACTACAAAGCTCCTGAAGAGAGAAGGGACCCACCCCAGGGGGTTGCCCACTGTAGACATGTCAATGATGGTGCCCATCTGCCTAGGAACTTGGAAGCTCTAAAGCGCACTTAGATATATCAGCCCATTTAGGCTCTGAGAGAGGTCACTCTCCAACTCTGCCAGGCAATGCCCACTGCAACATTTCTAGATATTTTGGTTAATCTTTTTTTTTTTTAAAGATTTTATTTATTTATTTGACAGAGAGAGAGAGAGCACAAGCAGGGGGAGTGGCAGGCAGAGGAAGAAGCAGGCTCCCTGCTGAGCAGGGAGCCCGACGTGGGGCTTGATCCCAGGACCCTGGGATCATCGCTCGAGACGAAGGCAGACACTCAATCAACTGAGCCACCCAAGCGCCCCTATCTTGGTTAATCTTATGCTTCCTGATATTTATTGGTTGAAATTCTGTAGGCCCCCTCTCATTCCAATGTTTCTTTTTGCTTATGAGCAGAGAAAGGCAGGCTAAGATTTCGAAATGTTTTACCTACAGCCTGGACCTTTCTCAGGAACTCTGGATTGGTATCTGAATATTACCACTGGAATGTCTAAATAAGCATCTCAAATTTAATATGTCCCCAAATCAAGCTCTTGATTTAGTTCTTTCAATTTACTTGTCTTGCAGTCTTTCCTATTGCAGAAAATGGCAATACCACCCTTTCAGATGCAGAGACCAAAAACTTGGAAGCATCCTTCTTTTTTCTTTTTTTTAATTTTTTAATTTTTAATTTTTATATTTTTAAGATTTTATTTATTTGACACACAGACAGAGACAGCTAGAGAGGGAACACAAGCAGGGGGAGTGGGAGAGGGAGAAACAGGCTTCACACTGAGCAGGGAGCCCGATGTGGGACTCAATCCCAGAACCCCAGGATCATGACCTGAGCTGAAGGCAGACGCTTAATGACTGAGCCACCCAGGCGCCCCCATCCTTCTTTTTTAGAGAAGATTTTCATTTAAGTAAACTCTATGGCCAATATGGGGCTCAAACTCATGACCCTGAGATCAAACATTGCATGCTCTCCTGACTGAGCCAGCCAGGCGCCCCATGCAACCTTCCCTTCACACCTCATGTCCCGTCCACCAGGGAATCCTGTCGGCTCTACCTTTCAAAATATATCTACTATCCAACCACTTCTCATTACCTCCATACTGGTTCAAGTCTCCATTATCTTTCACTTGGATCACTGCAGTAGCCTTCTTAACAATCACACGTGGTAGGAGCTCAATAAATAATTATGGAATGCATACATGGAGCAATGCCCAGGTATGGGTGATCATTGGCTCTCTGGTGATTCATGGTTAAACTTGAGACCCCTTGCCATATTTTGGAGAAAGAGTGGGAAGAAGTAATATTTGGGCAGCAAGTACTGTGGGCTCACAGAGACAATGGGGAAAGTTGAAACAAACATGACAAATACAGGAGAGAGGATTTAGCGGCATTTGAACTCAGTGGGCATCAGCAAAGGTGCTCCCGGGCACTGAGTGCCCTGACTCTGCTGTTGTGATTGCCCATTCTTTCTCCGTATAGAGCCTGGCTGGATACCCCACTTCCTTCCGCTGACCAGTCCAGCCTGGGATCCTGTGAGGTGATCTGCAAGAAGTCCAGGCAGTTGAATGACCTTTGCTGAACATCAGGTGAAGAGAGCAGTTTTCCTTCTGAGCTTTGGGGGTGGTGCATCCTGTGGAGGGAAGGAATTGAGTGGATTAGGCAAGCTCCTGTAACTGGGGCTGGAGAGGCAAGGTAAGGAAGGCATGGAGGTGTGGCCTGGCCTAGGATCATTCCTTCTCCTCCTGGGCCACCCCATTCCCCTCCTTCCCCCTCTCCCCATAGGAGATCCAGCAGCTGCTTCCGACAGCTTAGGTCTTCTGCCTGCTTTCAGAGTCATTCCAGAAGCTCATTCATTGTTCTTTGCCCTGACTCTTTTTAGTCATTCTTTCAGTGAACACCTAAAGCCTGGTTCCCTTGTCTCTATCACCAGGGGCTCTTTTCCAGACTGGCTAATGGAGTATAGTTTGGGGAAAGTGCCTGGCTGGGTCCCCTACATGTTGAGTTCAATTTCCTCCTTTGGGTGTGTTTCAGCTTCCAACTGGGATCTTTGCCACTGCAATTGTAACAACCACAGTCTGCATGGAGGTTCTTTTTTTTTTTTTTTTAAAGATTTTATTTATTTGACAGAGAGAGAGACACAGCGAGAGAGGGAACACAAGCAGGGGGAGTGGGAGAGGGAGAAGCAGGCTTCCCGCTGAGCAGGGAGCCTGATGCGGGGCTCGATCCCAGGACCCTGGGACCATGACCTGAGCCGAAGGCAGACGCTTAACGACTGAGCCACCCAGGCGCCCCTGCATGGAGGTTCTTAAAGCTATACAGGCAGACAAAAAACAGAAAGGAATTCTTTTTTTTTTTTTTTTTAAAGATTTTATTTATTTATTTGAGAGAGAGAGAGAGAGCATGAGAGGGGGGAGGGCCAGAGGGAGAAGCAGACTCCCCGCTGAGCAGGGAGCCCGATGTGGGACTCCAGGATAATGACCTGAGCCAAAGGCAGTCACCCAACCAACTGAGCCACCCAGGCGCCCAAAACAGAAAGGAATTTTTTTTTTTAAAGCTTTTATTTATTTGTTTGACAGAGAGAGACACAGCGAGAGAGGGAACACAAGCAGGGGGAGTGGGAGAGGGAGAAGCAGAACCCCTGCCGAGCAGGGAGCCCAACGTGGCACTTGATCCCAGGACCCTGAGATCATGACCTGAGCCAAAGGCAGACGCTCAACTGACTGAGCCACCCAGGCGTTCTTAAGAAAACACAAGCGGTTATCAGAATTTCCACTCCCATCAGACCCAGATGCTCTGTACTCGCCTGCCCATAACTGCTTAGTAAGAAGTATTTAACCAGCTTGCTGATCTCAATAACCACATTGAAATCAGACATCCTGAGGGAAAGGGAAGTTTCCCCCACCCCTACTTGCTCTTCCTCCAGCCTTCCCCATCCAGCCAGTAACACCGTTATTCACCTGGCTGTTTGAGAGAAAAAGCTAGAAGTTTGCCTCTATTTTTCCCTATCCCTCACCCCTCATCCTTCCGATCAGCAAGGCCTGTTGCCTCTACAAAATATGCCCAGAATCTATCTTCTCTCCACCACTTACGGACAATCGTCTTCATCTTGGCCAAGTGCGGTGTCTGTTCACTGGTCCTCCTGCTCGCTCTTGTCCTGACACAGACTACCCTCCTCACAGCAGCCCTAGCCATCTTCCAAGGACGAGCCACATCCCCTTTCACATCGCCCCAAAAACTCCCACTGAACTTTTGAACTTTTGATTCATTTCTAACTTCTTCTTCTTCTTCCTCTTCTTCTTCTTTGAGAGAGAGAGTGTGTGTGCACTGTGGCGGGGGGGGGGTGCAAAGTGAGAGAGAAAGAGAATCTCAAGCAGACCCCCCACTATCCCATGACCCTGAGATCATGACCTGAGCCAAAATCAAGAGTCGATTGCTTAACCGACTGCACCACCCAGGCGCCCCTGATTAATTTCTAACTTCTTACCATGGTGCCTGAGACTCTGCACACTGTGGCTCCGTTCCTTTCTCTTCAGTCACACATCTACTGCTCTCTCTCTCAGCCACATGGCCTTGTCTTTTCCTTCAGTGTGCCAAGCTTGGTCCTGTCTCAGCGCTACAGGATTTGTTGTTGGCAATGCTTAAAATGCTCCATGAAGATTTCCTTCTGGCTGGCTCCTTAGTATTTAGGCCTCAGCTCAGTACTGTTGCTCTGTAATGAAACCTTCCAAAACTCAGTGGCTTCAAAATAGCAGTCATTTATTTAGTTTATATATCTGTAATTTGGGCAGGGTTTGATGGGAAAGATGCATTTTTGCTCCATGAAACTTCAGATGGGGCAAATCACCCAAGAGTGGGGATCTGCTTCTAAGGTGGCTCACTCACATGGCTGGCGTGTTGGCTCTGGCAGTGGTCCATGAGCTAAGCCAAGGTGGAAGCATGGGGGCCTTGGTTGTTCGTGTAGCTTGGTTTCAAGGAAAGTGTCCCAAAAGACTCAGGCGGAAACTGAATTGTCTTTCCTGACCTCAGAAGTCACATAGCATCACTTCTGTTGTACTTTATTAGTTCAGCAAGTCAAAAGGCCTGTCCAAGGTTAAGTGGAGGGAACATGGACTTTACCACTTGAAGAGGGAGTATCAGGGTTCATACAGAAATGGAAAGATTGCTCTTCTGGATAATTCTGGGTAATGTTATCTACCACAGCTACGTCCTCAGTGTGACTTTTACTGACCACTCTGTATAAATTAGCTCTTCCTCCCCACCCCAAATAGCCATTCTTTATCATTTTAGCCTCTGGTTCCTTCATAGTACCTACCATTATCTTAAATTATATTGAATGGGGCGCTGGGGTGGCTCAGTCGGTTAAGCGTCCAGCTCTTGGTTTTGGCTCAAGTCATGATCTCATGGGTCATGGGATGGGGCTCTGCACTCAGCAGAGAGTCTTCTTGAAGATTCTCTCTGTCTGCCCCCCATTCCCACTCGTGCAAGCACATGCACATGCCCTCCTTCTCTTTCTCTCAAATAAATAAACCATAAAAAAATGATCTTGTCTATTTATTTATTTTCTCACTTTCAGCCTTACACAAGAATGTACATCCTCTGAGAACAAGAGCCTTGCATGAAGGAGGCCAGCTGGGAAGCTGATGCCCTGAGCTCTGGCAGTTGCAGTCACAGAGGTGATGGCTATTTAGAGATACGTAAGGATGGAGACATTGGTGTTTAGACTGACTGACTATGGGGGATGACGTGAGAAAGGAGGACACTGGGTTGCTGGTCCATCTCAGATGGAGAAAGGGCACGGGATTGAGGGCGTGCATGGCTCAGGATTCCCTGGCAGAGGCCATGCTGAGACCTGCATCCTGGAGTGGTGGTGTTTGTGTGGGGAGACTGGCTAGATGCACACCAAATCCCTTTCTTCTTCTTTCAAGCTTCCAGCCACATTTCCCAGCCTTCCTGCAGTTAGATGGGGGCCAGGTGAAGCTATGTCAAAAAAATGCAAGTGGAAGATGATGTGGACCACTCTCTGCGATGGCCTATTGAATGCCACCCTGTAAGATTCCCCAGGCCCCCTTTCCCTTTCCTACAGGAGGCGTGTTAAGGATGGCAGCATCACAGAGGGGGCAGGTCTGGGTTCCCAAAAGACTATGTGGAGTAGAGAACCACTCCATCACAACCTTTTTTATTTCATGACGCCACATTTTTGAAGAGACAAGGATAGTTGTACAGTGTCTCCATGTTCAGGACCGATCTCAATGTTTCTTCTTGCTCTTATTTAACTTCTTCCTCTGTTCTTTGTATTTTCTGCCAACTCAGTCAGCTCTCTAGCTTGATTAGCGTCAGGTTAACTTTTTTGGTGAGAAATATTTTGAAGATGATGTACTTTATGTTGCATTCTATCTGGAGGGACATCAATGTTAGGTTGTCCCACCTCTGGTCCTGTTATGTTTGAAGACTGAGTTTAGATGGTGGTTGTTATATGTCTCCATTGTAAAGGCACTTCCCCCTTTTGCAATTAGTGTGTAAACTATGAGGTAACCCTTGGTCACCATTCTGACATCCTGTTCCTGAACAACATTTCATCTAATCTTTTTAGCATCCGTTGTGGTTTCTTCCCTCAATTGTTTACATTTACTATTTTTCTAGCATTTATTTAGCAACTTACTAGTTGCCGAGCACTCTTCTCTGGGTTCTACCTGTATTTTCTTCCTTCCTTTCTCTCTTTCTTTCTTTCTTTCAAGATTTATTTATTTATTTGAGAGAGAGAGAGTGTACACATGCGGGGTGGGGAGGGGCAGTGGGAGAGGGAGAGAGAATCCCAAGCGGACTCCTAGCTGGGTGCAGAGCCTGACTCGGGGCTTGCTTGATCTCACAACCCTGAGATCATGACCTGAGCAGAAACCAAGAGTCAGATTCTTAACCAACTGCACCACTTAGGCACCCTCTTTCTTTCTTTTAAAGTAAGATTTACACTCAACGTGGGGCTTGAACTTACCACACTGAGATCAAGAGCTGTATGCTCTACCGACTGAGCCAACCAGGTGCCCCTATATTTTCTTTTTTAATCATCACAGTAACCTTATGAGATAACTTTATTTTATTATTATTATTTTTAAAGATTTTTTAAAAAAGATTTTATTTATTTATTTGACAGACAGAGACAGCGAGAGCAGGAACACAAGCAGGGGGAGCGGGAGAGGGAGAAGCAGGCTTCCTGCTGAGCAGGGAGCCTGATGTGGGACTCGATCCCAGGACTCCGGGATCATGACCTGAGCCAAAGGCAGATGCTTAACGACTGAGCCACCCAGGCGCCCTATTATTATTTTTATACTTTTAAAAAGTAAGCCCTACCCTCAAGTGGGGCTCGAACTCACGACCCTGAGATCAAGAGATGCATGCTCTACTGACTGAGCCACAGAGGTGTCTGAGATAACTTTATAAGTGAAGACTGTGAAATAGAGAAGGTGTATTAGTTTTCCACTACTGTTATAATAAAACACCACAAACTCAGTGACTTAAAACAATATAAATTTATCTTAGTGTTCTTGAGGCCAGAGGTTTGAAATGGGTCTCACTGGACTGAATTTTTTTAAAAGATTTTTATTTATTTATTTGAGAGAGAGAGAGCATGAGCAGGGGGAGGGCAGAGGGAGAGAGACAAGCAGACTCCCCACTCAGCAGGGAACCCAAGACAGGGCTGGATCCAGGACCCTGAGATCATGAACTGAGCTGAAGTCCTACCCATGTGCCTAATTTCAGTCTCACTGGACTGAAATTAAGGTGTAGGCAAGGCTGCTTTCCTTCAGAGGGCTTTAGGAAAAATCTGTTCCTTGCAGGTTTTAGAGGCTACCTGCATCCCTTGGCTCATGGCTCATGGTCCCCTTCTAGCTTCAAAGCCAGCATTGGTGGGCTGAATTCTTCTCATATGTTCTCACCCTGATCTTTTTTTTTTTAAGATTTTATTTATTTATTTGACAGAGAGAGAGAGAGAGAGAGCACAAGCAGGGGGATGGGCAGGCAGAGGGAGAGGGGGAAGCAGACTCCCCGCTGAGCAGGGAGCCCGATGCGGGACTCGATCCCAGGACCCTGGGATCATGACCTGAGCTGAAGGCAGACGCTTAACTGACTGAGCCACCCAGGCGCCCCTCTCTCTTTTTCGTTTTTTTTTTCTCTCTCTCTTTTTCTTAAAGATTCATTTATTTATTTTAGAGAGAGAGAGAGCAGGGGGAGGGGCAGACGGAAAGGGAGAGAGAAAATCTCAAGCAGACTCCACACTGAGTTCAGAGCCTGACACGAGGCTAGATCTCATGACCCTGAGATCATGACCTGAGCCAAAAGCAAGAGTCGGATGCTTAACTGACTGCACAACCCAGTAGCACCAACTTGATCTCTTTTTGAAGAAAAGTTTTTCTGTTATTAGTTACATTTCTGTTATTAGTTACATTAGTTACATTAGTTACATTATTAGTTACATCAATTGCCTTTTCCAGTGTGGTGACTCCTTCTTTCATTGGCAGGATGCTGGTGAGGAGCTGCAGCTTGTAGTTCAAAGGGAACTTGTGTCCCCCTTGGGGACCAGAACCTCCTACCTTGCAGAGTTCAGACTTGCAGGCACAGGAAGCACAAACTGGGTCATGGGAGAGAGGGCAAGCTTCCATGTTTTGGTTCCCAGACCCAGGAGGATGTTCTGTTCCGCTGCAACCTACCTTCTCTGGCTTAGCTGCTGGATGGTTTCTTGGCTGCCTACACTCCAGTCTCCCTTTGCAGCTCTCCTGCCCTGTCTCCTAACTCTGTGTCCCACTTGGATTAGTTTTGTCTCCTCAGATAGCCTTTTAAGCTCCTGCCACCAGGTCCCTGGCTTCCCCCTCTGGGAGGCTTCATCGATTCCTCAGGTGCTCAGGAAGTTCCGACCAGCACCTGTTTAAGACTTTAGTTCTAGTGCTACGGAAGGGCTCCACAGATCTTTACCCAGATAAAATGTCCTGAGGCGGTACATTTCCGAAGACTAGGGCATTTTGGAGAAGGACCGCTTACTGCTGAGTTTATCTGTCTACTTCTTGTTATATCAATGCTTTGGTTAGAATGGGGTATTTTATAGGATATACTGTGAGCCCTGCCAGGGCTGGTTGGTTTTTTTTGTTGTCATTGTTGTTTCTTTTGAATGGGTAATTATTCACAGTGTTCAAAGTTCAAAAGGCACAAAACAGTATTCAGTGAAACGTTTCCCTCCTACCTCTATTTTCCAGCCACCCAAGTTCCCCTTTCTAAGCACAACAAATATTTTCAGTTTTTCCAGATGCCATAACACACACATTTATATTTGTTTAGCCACATGGTAACATACTATACAATTGTTCAGAACCTGGTGTGCATGGTTTTTGAAAATCTAACAGTGTATCTTATTGCTTATTTCCTCATTCTATTTTTATTCATGCTTTGTTGTGTGTGTGTGTGTTTGTGAATGTAATAATTTATCTAACTAATCAACTAATTGATGGGCATTCAGGTTTTTTTTTCTAATCGTCTGAGATTACAAACAATGTTGCATGAGTAATTGTGTACATTCTAGGTGTAGGAGTATATTTATAGGATAATAGCTGGGTCAAAGAGTATTTACATCTGCTGTGATTTTTTTTTTTTTTTTTACTATATTACCTATGCTGTACTTTTCATCGCCATGACTTATTTATTTTATAACTAGAAGTTTCTATCTCTTAATCTCCTTTATCTGTTTCATCCATCCCCCCACCCACCTCCCTTCTGGCAACCACCAATCTGTTCTCTGTATTTAAGAGTCTGTTTTCTGGTTTGTTTGTTTTTTGGATTCCACATATAAGTGAAATCATGTGGTATTTGTCCTTTTCTGTGTGAATTATTTCACTTAGCACAATACCTTCCTGTCATTTGAGAGACAACTCCCAAATCACCTTCCACAGAGATTGCTCTCAATGTCTGTTTCTCTAGAGTTTTGCCAACACAAGGTGTTAGCAAACCTTTTTAATCTTTGTCAATATGAAAGGATAAAAGTAATATCTCAATATTGTTTTGTGTTAATATTAGTCATATGAAATTGCTGGTTTAGGTAAAAATAATTGTTGAATATCAGCAATTTTATGTGGTTTATTTCTTTCACTGTGAGACGGAGAATTTCTTTCGAGAGAGCGAGAGAGCTTGTGCACGCGGGCACACACACACACACACACAGGGTGAGGAGAGGCAGAGGGAGAAGGAGAAAGAGAATCTTTTTTTTTTTTAAGATTTTATTTATTTACTTGACAGAGAGATAGAGCCAGAGAGCACAAGCTGAGGGAATGGCAGAGGGAGAGGGAGAAGCAGACTCCCCGCTGAGCAGGGAGCCCGATGTGGGGCTCGATACCACAATCCTGGGATCATGACCTGAGCCGAAGGGCGGACGCTTAAATGACTAAGCCACCCAGGTGCCCCTATCTTATTTTATTTTATTTTTATTTAATTTTTTTTTTATTCATGTGACACAGAGAGACAGAGAGAGAGGGAATATGAGCAGGGGAGAGAGGCAGAGGGAGAGGGAGAAGCAGACTCTTCGCTGAGCCAGGAGCCTGATATGGGGCTCCATCCCAGGACCCTGAGATCATGCCCTGAGCTGAAGGCAGACGCTTAACCATCTGAGCCACCCAGGTGCCCCTATTTTTTATTGAAGTATTGAATCTTGTAGATTTTTCCACATTGGCACATATAGATTTGCTTCACTAACTTCAATGGTTACACAGTCTTTCACTGGATAAATGCATCATAATTTATTTAACTATTCCTCTGTTGATGGACATTTAGGTTGTTTCCATCTTTGACAAGACTGCCACATACCTTCTTGTTCATGAGTCTTTGTGCAAATGTGCAAGTATATCTTTAGGATAAGCTCCTAGAAGTAGAATTGCTGGGTCAAAAAATAGGGCATTCTAAGATTTTGATTGATATTGACTGACTATTCAGATAATAGGTTGAATTAGCTCTCCTAATTCAGAGGAACTGAGGCCCCTAGATCCAAGTCCTCCCCAGTCCTGTCATGCCACTCATCCCAGCATTCTGAAGGACTCTCCTCTTTTGGACACTTGGTCTGACTTGCCAATATGGGTCTCAAAATATCTCTCATTGACACAATCTTTCTAAAATTACATTTTATTTTGTACAGTGGATGCACCACAATCTTCTTAGTCATCTCCCTATTGTTGGATCTATATTGAGGTTGCTCCAAAACAGAGTTATGTAGATAATCTTGCAAAGAGCCTTTTGGTGAACAGGTCAGCTCATGTTTTTGTCAAGTAGTTGCCCAAGCAAATAATAATGGATAACATTTATTGAGCACTTGCTATGAGCCAGGCCCTGCTCTAAACCCTTTGTGATGTATTTTCTCAAAAATCCTATGAATTGGTTATCATTATTATTAGCTTAATTTTATAGATGTGAAAGCTCAGGCATACAGGTAAAAAGTATTTCCAGGGCCCTAGACCTGATAAGGGATGGGGCTGGAGTTAAAACCCAGTCAATCTAGGGGCACCTGACTGGCTCAGTCGATAGAGCATACTCTTGTTCTTGGGGTTGTGAGTTCAAGTTCCACGTTGGGCGTGTAGAGTTTACTTAAAGAAAACCAAACCAAAACAAACCCAGTCAATCTAGCTCCAGTCAGTGGTCTCAGATTGAGGCATTTGGCTCAAAGTGTAAGAACATTTAAAAGTGAGATGCTGTCAAATTACTCTCCAGGAAGGTTGTGGCATTCTCCAGTCCCACTAGAGTGAAGATGAAGGCCATTTTTCCTCCAAGCGGTATATCTTTTTCATTCCCATATCCTGGGTGTAGGGGATATGAAAATGAAATACACCCGGCAGAAGGTCCAGCATAAAGCAGGTGGGTGCCCTGGACTGCCGAGCTGAAGGATGGCTGGCTGGCCGGTCGGATGAAGGGAGGGGGCAGACAGGTGTGGAGCGAGGGTGCCTGGGTGCATCAGAGGAACCATGGCCCAGTGCAGGGTCCTGCCTTGAAAACTCATTCATTTAACACAGTGTGAAGCGTTTATTTTCCTGCTCTTACCGCAGCTAGCTGCTTGGCCGCCCTCGCCCCTTCTTTTAGGTATCTGCTGAAGTGTCTCCCTCTGAGAAGCCTTCCCTGACCACACTGTAGAAAGTAAGAATCCTTACCTCACTCAACAACTCCTTATTCTGCTTTAGTTTTCCCCGTAGCATTTATCCCCTTCTGACATCTACGTACTGCTTTTTACTCCTTCTATCTTGTTTATTGCCTGGCTTCCCTGCCTCCCCTCGCTGCCCCCACAACAGAATATAAACCTCACCAGGGTAATGGTTTTGTCTGTTTTGTTCACTCATTTATCCCCAGTGCCAAGGACATTTCCTGGCATTAGCAGGCGCTCAGTCAGAATCTGGGGAATAATCTTCTTATTCACTGTTCCAGGAAGTGAAGGTGCAGCAGCCAGCAAGACAGAGGACCTGCCCTCGGTGCCCGACATGAGTCCTGCTGGCGGTAGCGGCCGGGGGAGGCTCTCGCCACCCTGCGCTCAAGGTCTCTGGGCTCCGTTCTAAGTGTGACCGGGCCCTAGACCACGCCCCCGGCGGCCAGCCGGCCCCGCAGCGCCCCCTGGCGGGCCCCGTTGGCCGGGCGTCCCTGCGGCGTGAGTGGGCCCCTCCCTCGGCGGCGCGCAGGATCTCACCGCCAGGCTGCCGCGCTGGCAACCCCGGGAGCTCCCGGCCCGTTTCCTCCAGACCTTCAGACACTTCTGCTTTTGCCCCGAGCGGGAAGAGGAAGGAGGGCAAGGGCGGAGCGCAGGGCGAGACCGGCGGGGAAGGGGGAGGGAGGTCGGGATTCTGGCGTCTTCTCCCACCGCGTCATCCGCAAGACGTGTCTTTTAAGGTGCGAGGTCCCCTCAGTTTTGGGCGGCCTTGCTTTCCCCGGGCCCTGCTCAGGTCTCATCTTCCGCCCCTTCTCCGCGCGGGAGGCGAGGGGCAGCGAGGTCAGAAGGCGGTGGCGAGGGCCGTGCCAGTGTCCGCCGGACCCGGCGTCCCTCGGCCCTGTACTAGGGTTTGGGGGTCAAAGCAGTTGGTGCCTCTGTGTTTGGGGTCGAGCTCCACGGTCTGCGGGCACCAGGCGCGCCCCGTCGAGCGCCCAGTGGATGCACGTCCTGCCCCGCGGCTTTTGGAGAGAGAAGAGCCGGCGGTAGCCGGAGCAGAGGTTAGGGCGCCACCTGGCGGTCGCAGCCCGCGGCCCAGACGTGCCTTTGGGGTCACTTGGCCAGGGGATCCTGGTGTTGGGCGTCTCTTTCCAGGCCTGCCCCTAACACAGGATCGCCGGTCCATTTCACTTAGTGGTTGGGGGCCTGGATCATTGGAAATGTGCACGATAGGGTGGGATCAGGATTTGAAGAGCTGAGGAATGACAAAAACGGGATAGTTCTTGGTGTTGGAACTCAAGTTTTTTTTGCCCTTGTGGATGGTGTAGTGGCCCTCCCTCCTCTGAAGTCTCCCCCGCCACCCCATCTATATTGTTCCTTTTATTCTGGTCTTGAAAGGGCATGTGTGATTATAAAAAGAACGCATTAAAAACAAAAAAGAGAAGGCGCCTGTGTGGCTCAGTCGGTTAAGTGGCTGCCTTCCCCTCTGGTCATGATCCCAGGGTCCTGGGATCCATCCCTGCCTCGGGTTCCCTGCTCATCTCTGGTCATGATCCCAGGTTCCTAGGATCCATCCCCGCCTCGGGTTCCCTGCTCATCGAGGAGTCTGCTTCTCCCTCTCCCTCTGCCCTTCCCCCCGCTTGTGTGCTCTCACTCTCACTCTCTCTGCGCGCGCTCTCTCTCTCCCAAATAAATAAAATCTAAAAAAAAAAAAAAAAAAAAAGAATGCATAGTCATTGTAAAAAAAAAAGGAGAAAATATGGTTTCTATTGAAAGTCCTCCCTTCACTTGAACAGAGGCTTGTGCTCCCTGGGAGTACAGGTTTGCTAGTTCTCTTTCCTTGATCCTGGCAGGACTGTTGGTTAAGGATCAAATCCACACCCTTCCTGATGTTGGCAGGATTGGCCCATCCACCACCAGGGCTGGAACCATGCTGGAGGCAGCACTTGGAGTGCTGGGGTCTGGGGTCAGCCAGAGGGGAGGCCAGGGGCTTCCCCTGAGGTTTCTCAGTTCTCTTTTTGCACAATTTGATTAATTTTTTTTTGCCCTTTTTGTCCTTATAAAGTTCTTGTCCCCTCAAAGACAATTTTATTTTATTGTAGTAGGTTTACCTTGATACATTAGTAGTCACTCCTGCCAAGCGTGAGCCCATTTTCAGTTGATTTATTTACGAAGGGCCACATCAGGGATGGGCCAGTATCCCATGTCTGGAGTGGGAGAAACCAAAGTTTGTGGTCTACTCCCCTGGTTTAGCTAGGGGTGTCCAGTCCAAGAAGTCCGAGTCCTAATAGTAGCAAAGTTATCCTGTCCTCATTTTCTACCTTACATGGTATATGATTGTAATTGTTTCCTTTTTTTTTTTAAGTTTTTATTTATTTATTTGAGAGAGAGAGAGATACCGAGCAGGGATAGGGGCAAGGGAGAAGCAGGCTCCCCATCGAGCAGGGAGCCCGACATGGAACTCGATCCCAGGACCCCGGGATCATGACCCAAGCCGAAGGCAGCTGCCCAACCGCCTAAGCCACCCAGACGCCCTGTTTGTTTCCTAATAAACACATGGAAATATCCAGTTCAACAATTCTACCAATATCCTGCTCCAAAACATAGGTATTCTCTTTCAAAGAGCTGACAGTCTGGGTATGTTATATGTAGTTTATTCAGGCAGCCTGTGGGTGGGCAGGGTGGGGACAAGTCTGGGTACGGAAGCTGAGGCTCCCAGAGATTCTTGCTCACATGAGGCCCCAGGTCATTGTCTTGTGTGGTGGTTGCCAGGTTTTTGGAGTTCATGTACCTGGGAAGTATCCCCTATAATTATTGGGGAAACTGCGTAGACTTGTCAATCATTGCTTTAGCCATCAGGACATTAGCAAAAGCCAATTCTATGATCAGTTCAGAAAAGAAGGGGGACATTTTAACAGCAAGAATCTCTAAGTAGAAGTTTTTTTCTCATTTCATTAAGGACTGGTGGGACAGGAAAGG
This sequence comes from Halichoerus grypus, assembly GCF_964656455.1. Classification (NCBI taxonomy): domain Eukaryota; kingdom Metazoa; phylum Chordata; class Mammalia; order Carnivora; family Phocidae; genus Halichoerus; species Halichoerus grypus. The sequence continues at coordinate 120,798,195 of NC_135712.1, read as the reverse complement.
GCAGCATGGATTCTGCTGGGCATCTGGGAGCCCTGGCTGATTCCCTTCACAAGGGACTGGCTGCCACAAGCACCTTGAGGCCTCGGTGACCAAGGAGGGACATCCATTCAGAGTCTAAGTCTCTGAAAACACAGACTTCACAGTATCAAGCTCAGCGTTTCACCTCTCTGGTCTGTGGCTGGTCACCATCTCTGGACTCTGGGACTTTTGGGACAGGTCTCTGTCATTGCACTTCCCACATTATTCTGTGGTTCTGACTGCCCACCCAATGGCTAGCTGGCTAAAGATGGGAACCTCCATAGATCTGACTGCTTGGCTGCCCAGCACAGTGCTCAATACTCAGCAGGTGCTTACAAAATGCTTATTGCTGGAATGAATTACACTCACTTTCACCCTTTTGTATTTCCAATTAAATAATTAAGGAAGTACTCATTGTAAGCTACTTTAAAATGAGAGGGGAAATGGCTAATTTCATGCTGAGAAAGGAAAAATATTTGCGAGTTTTCCCACAGGCTATTTTATAGCCACTTGATTTCCTTCAGGTTGTGTATTTTTTGTTGGGCAATCTACACTCCGCAAAAGAGAGGTCCTGCCTTTCACTGTCCCACCTTCTAGAATAGGGATTCTCAGCCTCACTGCACGTTAGGAGAGGGAGAGGTTATAATACTGATGCTCAGGGGACCTCTGACCAACAGAATCAGGATCTGGGGGGAGATGAGGTCTGAAGGTTGGTTTTTTAAATCAGTTTTACCAGTGATCCTAATGTGCATCAGGGACTGAGAACCTGTAGCCTAGAAGCATCTTTTGGTGCTCTAGCAGCTGAGAGAGAGGAAGGGATGAAGTAGGAGGACGCTGTGCACAAGGAAGGGAGACTGGGGTTGCAGGCTTGGTTCCCCCCTTGCTGTGGTTTAAGCCCTTGGTTTTATCTTTTGTAAAGATGATGATGGCTGTCCATAGGATTGTTGTTGGGGTTATCTGAGTGCCTGGCACTGAGTTAGTGCTTGTGATGGTTATTTTATTTATTTATTTATTTATTTTAAATTTTTATTTATTTGACAGAGAGAGAGACAGCGAGAGAGGGAACACAAGCAGGGGGAGAGGGAGAAGCAGGCTTCCCGCGGAGCAGGGAGCCCGATGCAGGGCTCCATCCCAGGACCCTGGGATCATGACTTGAGCTGAAGGCAGATGCTTAACGACTGAGCCACCCAGGCGCCCCTATTTTATTTATTTAATTTTTTTGAGTAGGCTCCACGTCCAATGTGGGGCTTCAACTCATGACCCTGAGATCAAGAGTCACATGCTCGGGGTGCCCGGCTGGCTCATGACCCCTCTCAGGGTCATGAGTTCGAGCCCCACATTGGGCATAGAGATTACTTAAAAAAAAAAAGTAAAAAAAACCTTAAAAATAGATAGATAGATAAATGAATGAATTAATGATAAATAAATTTGTTTACAAAAAACAGTCACATGCTCTACCAACTGAGCCAGACAGGTGCTCTTGTGGTTATTTTTATGTGTCACTGGTCTAGGCTATGATACCCAGTTGTTTGGTCAATCACCAATCTAGATGTTGCTGTGTGGTTATTTTTCAGATGTGATTGACATCAAAATCAGTAGACTTGGAGTAAAGCAGATTACCTTCCAATAAGGTGAGAGAACCTTTAAAGAATTGAAGGCCTGGGAGGAAAAGACCGAGGTCCCTTGACGAGGAAGGAATTCTGCTTCTAGACTGCCTTTGGACTTGAGCCTGGAACATGGACTCCTGCTGCAGTTTCCAGCCTGCTGGCATGCCTTGCAAAATTCAGGATTTCAGACTGGCCAGCCCCCATAATCACATGAGCCAATTCCTTTTTTTTTTTTTTTAAAGATTTTATTTATCCATTCATGAGAGACAGAGAGAGAGATGCAGAGGCAGAGGGAGAAGCAGGCTCCCCGTGGAGCAGGGAGCCTGATGTGGGACTCGATCCCAGGACCCTGGGATCATGACCTGAGCCAAAGGCAGATGCTTAACCAACTGAGCCACCCAGGCGTCCCATATGAGCCAATTCCTTAAAGCCTCTCTCTCTCCTGCTCTGGAGAACTGTGAGCAGTGCTCAATAAATGATGGCCCCTGCTCTTCTCCTCTAACTGGGCAGTGGCTCGAGCTGGGTTGGGTTACTAAGGCTGTGGCTTTATAGGTCAGGGCAACCGGCATTATTGTAAGGAAGTGATAGCAATGAGCTCCCACTGTAACATTCCAGAGTGAGAAGTCCAGATGCAGCGACAAATGCAAGGCGCAGAAATCCTTGTCTCTTTCTTCATCTGAAATATGGAGATTTCCCTCAGGAGGGAAGTCCTGTGGCACATGGCACAGAACCCCAGACCCTGGGTCCGGAGGCCTGGCTTTGGCTCCTGGCTGTGTCATCAACTTACTGTGTGACCTTGGGCAAGCACCCTGCCTTCTCCAGTTTTTGGCTTCCTGAGGGACTTGGGCTGGGTGATATAGGAGGAGCTTTCTGTCTCAGAGCCTGAGTCTAGAGTTTCCTCTGGTGCTTCGACTTGCAAAGCAGATTTCCCGCCAGTTTGTTTACCTGCTAGAGTTTGGTTTCTGCTTCCTAAGTGGTTGCAGGTTGGGGCACTTGTATTTATGCTCAGGAGAGAGGCCACAGGGCTGAATCGTGGCTGTCCTATCCTGGCTTTAGAGGATGCCTCAGACCTCACCCCCAGCTGTCCCTGTGCTCTTAGCGGCAAGGAGGTTCCAGGACGTGGAAAAGCCGGGCCCCTATAGGTTTCTGCTGCTGGGATTCCCTTCCACGTCTGCTCAGGCACACCGGACCTTCCCTCCCCTGCCAGCATGCTCTGGAGAGGTTGGAGACCACACACAGAGGACCTAATGCTGTTCTACAAACACACATGTGAAAGAAATAGCACAGCTGTGGTCCTCTTCAAGTGATCCTGATTCTGACTAATCCCCATCCTGCTTGATGTCAGGGGCCAGACCTGACTGCCAAGTTGTTTGCTGTCCTGGGCTGCGTGTCCCCTTGGCCTGGCATCGCTGCCCGAGCTGGTGAAGCTGGGAACCCCAGGGTAGCCTGTGGCCATTCCCTCTGATCATCTGCCTCCTCCCCAGGGCATCCTCCGGAAAACTTACTGACACTTAGGTCCACCGAGCCTTTCCTATCTACGGGTAAGGGCACCCAGCTCTAACCTTGGCTTCAGTCTCCATCTGCAGAATGCAAGACCTCAGCTTGCTGCAAAACTACCCTGTCCCCTCGGTGCTGCCAGACTTGCCAGGGAAGTGTTCAGAGAGCTCCCATTTCTCTCACCTGGGTCTACTCTGGACTGCCCCGCCCCCTTGTGGAATTTTGCTGCCTCTGAAGTCACTGGAGGGTGGTGGCTCTTCACTGTCCTGGCTGTGAGGCTATTCTCCTGTCCAGGGGGCATCTGCCTGGCTGCCAAAGCTGCAATCCTCGAGGATCCAGAGGGACCACACCATTGTGGTCTCCCTGCCGCCAGGCTGTGACCTCCCTTGCATCAGGGTGGTGACCTGGGCACGGATGCGGCCCTGCTCGTGGCCAGGGGCTCTTAGAACCCTCCTGAGGACTTCTGTCTCAGCCCGTGGCTGCAGAGGACCCCGGCACATATCCCCGATGACCTAACTCCTCAGACAGTCCCCGCATGTTAGTCAGGACACTGCTGTTTGCAGTGATGGAAACTCAACTGAAGCTGCTCATAGTTGTTTTTTTTTTTTTTTTTAAGGAAATTTATTACTTTATATTACTGAAAACTCATGGCAAGTCTTCAAGTATGGCTGGAACCAGGACTTTGAACAATGTGGTCAGAACTCAGTCTCTCTCCTGTCCTGTTTTCTTTTGTGTTGTCTTCACTCAGGCTGACTGTTTCCACTTGGCTGACCCCAAAATTCCAGGCTTCTATCTTCCTTATAGCTATCAGTCTTGGTGGAAAAAGATCTTTTCTTTGTCTTTAGTCCCTACAAAAGTTCTGAAATTGGGTCTCCCTGGCTTAATTCATTGCCTGCCACTGAAGCAATCCGTGTGACTGTAGGTGGCCCCCTCTCAGCTACTGGGATAAGAGTGAGGGAAGGTCATTCTCCCAAGAACATCAAGGTTCCCTTAGAAGAAGGAAGGAGAAGAGCTGCAGGTAGAGACAAAGTTTCAGGTGTGTGCCTCAGCAGGGACACCTGTATCCCGGCACTGAGAACACGTCAGGCTCGAGCTGGGCTCCCAGCTACAGCTAAATGCTAGTACGGGAGAGGTGTGAGGACCTGTCAGGTAAGAGACACAGGTAGCAAAGGCTGTGAGAGTTCAGAGGCGAGGGTGAGAGTTTGGATTGCTGCTCTATCATAGAGCAGGGCTTCTCAAATTTTAATATGCATGCAAATCACCTAGGATCTTGTTAAAACGTAGATTCTGATTCAAAGTCTTAGAGCAGTGGTTCTCAAAAAGGGGTGATTTTGTCCCCCAGGAGACACTGGGCAGTGTCTGGGGACATTTTTGGTTGTCACAAATGAGGAAGGGCGCTACTGGCGTCTAATGGGTAGGGACCACTGTTAAAAAAACAAAAATTCAACCGAGTAAGTATGAAGATCTAATTGGCTTTATTAAGTAATTCATGCACTGGGCAGCATTTCATCTAGCAAGTAGAGGGGCGTTCTGGGGGATGTGCAAAATGGAGAGTTTTTATAGGAAGGACGGTGGCATAAGAAATTATCAGCGAATGAAAAGAAAGGATTGTTCGCAGCAAAGTTAGCCTCCCTTACAGGGAAAGACAGGGGGTGTTTTGTTTTGTTTTTTAAAAGATTTTATTTTTTTTGTCAGAGAGAGAGAGAGCACAAGCAAGGAGAGCTGTAGGCAGAGGGAGAAACAGGCTCCCCGCCGAGCAGGGAGCCCGACGTGGGGCTCCATCCCAGGACCCTGGGATCATGACCTGAGCAGAGGGCAGACGCTTAACGACTGAGCCACATAGGTGTCCCAAAAGGGGGTCCTATTAGGTGGATTACCTCAGAGTCCTTTGGGAGATGGAGAGGACCTATGTGACAGATTACCTCATTGGTGCTTATCAGAAAATTCCTGACTGACTAGTTGGAACTTAGATTTCTGGGGGAGACTGAAACTACAGTTAGGTTGGGTAGTAAACCCGGGTTACTACCTGGTCCAGGTGACTTGACCTGCTCCAGGTGATGCCATTTTGGGCCTATGGTTTTCTTTCTTTTTTTTTTTTTTAAAGATTTTATTTATTTTTGACAGAGAGAGAGCACACGCAGGGGGAGCAGCAGAGAGAGAGGGAGAAGCAGACTCCCCGCTGAGCAGAGAGCCCAACACAGGACTCGATCCCAGGACCCTGAGATCATGACCCGAGCGGAAGGCAGACGCTTAACTGTCTGAGCCACCCAGGCGCCCCTGGTTTTCTTTTTAACACCAGGAATGTTGCTAAACATCTTCCAGCATACAGGAGAGCCCTTTGCAACAAAGAATGATCTGGTCCAAAATGCCAGTAGTGCTGCGGTAATCTGGAGGGCATGGAACTAGGGGAGGACATTTGAAGCAGAGGAAATGTCCAAGCAAAGGAACTGAAGGAGGAAAGTGTCCGGTTGATGGGGGCAAGTTGTCGTAGGCAGCCTGGCGGGGGGGGGGGGGGGAGTGGGTGGGTGCGGTGCGGCAGTGCATGCTGATGGAATCTTAAAACCTCATATATCCTGGGTTTGTAGAAAGTCTAAGGGTCACCTACAAATTTGCTGTTGAAAGTATGCTCCAAACCGGGTGATGGGCATTAAGGAAAGCATGTGATGTAATGAGCACTGGGTGTTATATGCAACTAATGAATCACTAAACTCTACCTCTGAAACTAATAATACACTGTATGTTAATTAAATTGAATTTGTATTTATTTATTTTTTTTAATTTTTCAAAAGATTTTATTTATTTATTTGACAGAGAGAGACACAGTGAGAGAGGGAACACAAGCAGGGGGAATGGAAGAGGGAGAAGCAGGCTTCCCACTGAGCAGGGAGCCCGATGCGGGGCTCGATCCCAAGACCCTGGGATCATGACCTGAGCCGAAGGCAGACGCTTAACGACTGAGCCACCCAGGTGCCCCTGAATTTTTATTTTTTTAAAAAGATTTTATTCACTTGAGAGAGATTGCACAAGCAAGGAGAGTGGCAGGCAGAGGGAGAGGGAGCAGCAAGGAGCCCAACACAAGGCTCCATCCCAGGACCCTGGGATCATGACCTGAGCCAAAGGCAGACGCTTAATCAACTGAGCCACCCAGGCGCCCCTTAAATTGAATTTTAAATAAAATATTAAAAAAAAAATCTCCATTTTAAAAAGATCCAGCTGATTTGTATGCACGTTAAAGTTGAATAAAAACTGACCTTAAACAACTCCTTAGGATGAGTTGACCAACCAGCTTTTATTTATTGAGCACCTACTGTGTGCTCAGATTTGAATTAAAGAGTTGACTTACCCTGAGTGCACATTTGGTTATAGAAAAGCAAAATGAATTCCAGATGTCAGACCTCCTAATGGGAAGTGCCCTGATGCATCCCCACTGGGACTTCCCAAAGGGGCAGATTTCAGCAGTCAGGTTTCATGACAAGTGACCCTGCTCCCTTCCTTGGTCAGAGCTGATTGGAGCTGGGGTAGCTCATTTCCTCAAGGCAGCCACTCCAGATGCTGGCCAGGCCAGCAACCCCTCAAGGTGGCTTGTCAGGATGAACAGCCCCAAACGGAGTCACCGCTCTTGACAAGTGGAATTAAGAATTTCCAAGAGAGGGACGCCTGGGTGGCTCTGCCTGGTTGAGCATCTGCCTTTGGCTCAGGTCATGATCCCAGGCCCAGGGATTGAGTCACGCATCGGGCTCTCTGCTCCACAGGGAGCCTGCTTCTCCCTCTGCCTCTGTCTCTCATGTATAAATAAATAAAATCTTAAAAAAAAAAAAAAGGGATTTCCAAGAGAGGTTGTTATTTTGCAGAGGAAGTGGGGGGTTGGAGGGGCCTTGGTGGCCACCAAATCCAGGAGGGACCCAGTGATTTGAGGGAGCATTTGAGAAAGTAGAGACCAGGGGGACATGTGGGGAAGCAGGTAGACACTGGGTCAGACCAGGCAGTCTAGGAGAGACAAGGCCAGACCACAGAGAAATCTCTGATCTTGATAGCAGTCTGGTCTCAAGGCCATGGACTTGAGTCCCTTTTTCTTTTTTTTTCTTTCTTTTCTTTCTTTTTTTTTATTAAGTTCAATTAGCCAACATATAAACACATCATTAGTTTTTAATGTGGTGTTCAGTGATTCATTAGTTGCATATAACACCCAGTGCTCATCAGATCATATACCCTCCTTAATGCCCGTCACCCAGTTGCCCCATTCCCCCACCCCCTCCCTTCTGTAACCCTCAATTTGTTTTCCAGAGTCCAGACTCTCTCATGGTTTGTCTCCCTCTTTGATTTTTTTCCCATTCAGTTTTCCCTCCCTTCCCCTATGGTCATCTACACTATTCCTTATATTCCACATATTAGTGAAACCATATAATTGTCTTCCTCTGCTAGACCTATTTCACTTAGCATAATTCCCTCCAGTTCCATCCATGTCAATGCAAATGGTAGGTATTCATCCTTTCTGATGGCTGGATAATATTCCACTGTATATATGAACCACATCTTTTTTTTTTTTTTTAATATTCTATCCATTTATTCGACAGAGGGAGAGAGAGAGCGCGCACAAGCAGGGGGAGAAGCTAAGGGAGAGGGAGAAGCAGACTCCCCGCCAAGCAGGGAGCCTGACTCGGGGCTTGATCCCAGGACCCCGGGATCATGACCCCAGCTGAAAGCAGATGCTTAACCAACTGAGGCCTCCAGGTGCCCCTGAACCACATCTTCTTTATCCATTCATCTGTTGAAGGACATTTGGGCTCCTTCCACAGTTTGGCTATTGTGGACATTGCTGCTATGAACACTGGGGTGCAGGTGCCCCTTCTTTTCACTACATCTGTTTCTTTGGGGTAAATACCTAGTAGTGCAATTGCTGGGTCAAAGGGTAGCTCTATTTTTAACTTCTTAAGGGACCTCCATACTGTTTTCCAGAGTGGCTGCACCAGCTTGCATTCCCACCAACAGTGTAGGAGGGTTCCTTTTTCTCCACATCCTTGCCAACATTTGTTGTTTCCTGTCTTGTTAATTTTTGCCATTCTAACTGGTGTGAGGTGGTATCTCATTGTGGTTTTGATTTGCATTTCCCTAATGGCAAGTGATGTGGAGCATTTTTTCATGTGTCTGTTAGCCATTTGTATGTTTTCTTTGGAGAAGTGTCTGTTCATGTCTTCTGCCCATTTCTTGATTGGATTATTTGTTTTTTGGGTGTTGAGTTTGAGAAATTCTTTATAGATCTTGGATATCAGCCCTTTATCTGTTATGTCATTTGCATATATCTTCTCCCATTCCGTAGGTTGCTTTTGGTTTTGTTGATTGTTTCCTTTGCTGTGCAGAAGCTTTTTATCTTGATGAAGTCCCAGTAGTTCATTTTTGCTTTTGTTTCCCTTGCCTTTAGAAACATGTCTTGAAAGAAGTTGCTGTGGCCAAGGTTGAAGAGCTTACTTCCTGTGTTCTCCTCTAGGATTTTGATGGATTCCTGTCTCACATTTAGGTCTTTCATCCCTTTTGAGTCTATCTTTGTGTGTGGTATAAGGAAATGGTCCAGTTTCATTCTTCTGCATGTGGCTGTCCAATTTTCCCAACACCATTTATTGAAGAGACTGTCTTTTTTCCATTGGATATTCTTTCCTGCTTTGTTGAAGATTAGTTGGCCATAGAGTTGAGGGTCCATTTCTGGGCTCCCTATTCTGTTCCATTGATCTATGTGTCTGTTTTTCTGCCAGTACCATGCTGTCTCAATGATCACAGCTTTGTAATATAGCTTGAAGTCAGGCATTGTGATGCCCCCAGCTTTGGTTTTCTTCTTCAACATTCCCCTGGCAATTTGGAGTCTTTTCTGGTTCTATACAAATTTTAGGATTATTTGTTCCAGCTCTGTGAAAAATGTCAATGTTATTTTGATAGGGATTGCATTGAATGTGTAGATTGCTCTGGGCAGCATAGACATTTTAACAATGTTTATTCTTCCAATCCATGAGCATGGAATGCTTTTCCATCTCTTTGTGTCTTCCTCAGTTTCTTTCATAAGTGTTTGTAGTTTCTAGAGTACAGATCCTTTACCTCTTTGGTTAGGTTTATTCCTAGGTATTTTTTTTTTTTTTTAAGATTTTATTTATTTGAGAGAGAGAGAGAATGAGAGACAGAGAGCATGAGAGGGAGGAGGGTCAGAGGGAGAAGGAGACTCCCTGCTGAGCAGGGAGCCCGATGTGGGACTCGATCCCGGACTCCAGGATCATGACCTTAGCCGAAGGCAGTATTCCTAGGTATCTTATGATTTTTGGTGCTATTGTAAATGGGATCGATTCATTAATTTCTCTTTCTTCAGACACGTTGGTAATGTATAGAAATGCAACTGATTTCTGTGCATTGATTTTGTATCCTGCCACATTGCTGAATTGCTATATGAGTTCTAGCAATTTTGGGGTGGAGTCTTTTGGGTTTTCCACATAAAGTATCATGTCATCTGCAAAGAAAGAGAGTTTGACTTCTTCTTTGCCAATTTGAATGTCTTTTATTTCTTTTTGTTGTCTGGTTGCTGAGGCTTTGAGTCCCTTTTTCTTTCCTCAAAGAAACTGCAGAGTCTGACTAAGATGGTGTCATTTGACAATTTACACTTAACTAATTTACTTAAGACTATAGATAGATTTAAAGAGGAGTAATAATATTCCAAGTGTGTGTGGGTGGCAGGGAGGAAATTTTCAAATTGCTTTCACTTTAGCTCACATACATTACTGTTTTGGTACATTTCCCTTTAAGATTATGGTGCTAGCTGCCCCTCAGTCAATTCCCCCTTCTTCCTTCTTCAGAGAATGCTAATTTTGTTCAGGGATGCCACTTAAATACTGCAGAGAACCTGGCTCCACTCTGGACCAGATTCTAGTTTGTCTGAGCCAGCCACGGTGGTCTCATCTTTTTTTATTTTTTTAATATTTTATTTATCTATTTTATTTTATTTTATTATTTTTAAAATTTTATTTACATTCAATTAATTAACATATAGTGTATTATTAGTTTCAGAGGTAGAGTTCAGTGATTCATCAGCTGCATATAACACCCAGTGCTCATTACATCACACGCCCTCCTTAATGCTGATAACCCAGTTACCCCATACCTCCATCTACCTCCCCCTCCAGCAATCCTCAGTTTGTTTCCTTTGGTTAACAGTCTCTTATGGTTTGTCTCCCCCTCTGATTTTGTCTTATTTTGTTTTTCCCTCTCTTCCCCTATGACCCTCTGTTTTGTTTCTTAAATACCACGTATGAGTGAAATCATATGATAATTATCTTTCTCTGATTGACTTATTTTGCTTAGCAAATCATAATGCACTCTAGTTCCATCCATGCCACTGCAAATGGTATATTTATTTTACAGAGAGAGAGAGCACAAGTCGGGGTGGGGGTGTGGGGGGGGGAGCAGAGGGAAAAGGATAAGCAGACTCCACACTGGACGCAGAGCCTGATGCAGGGCTCAATCTCATGACCCTGAGATCATGACATGAGCTGAAATTAAGAGTTGGATGTTCAACCAACTGAGCCACCCAGGTGCCCATGGTGGTCTAATCTTTTTGCCAGCAAACAGGAACAAGTGTGTGGCGCAGCCCTGGCACGAGATGAGTGGGGAGGTCTGCTGAGGGCTTCTGGGAAAGTGGTCCAGACTCCTAAGAAAAAGCCTGGAAGAAATGGGTCCTTTTCCCATTGGACATTTTAAAATCTGAATGTGTTGCTTGGACCTGCTATGGTCCACAGTGGTAAAAGCCAACAAGTAGAACGGCTCATGCTCAAATCTTTGAGTGACTATATCCGTAGCTTAGAGCCACTAATCTCTGTCTTCTCTTTTGTGAGATAATAAAGCCCTCACTGTTTAAATTCAGTTTAAAATAATCCAGAAGTATTGGGATGCCTGGGTGGCTCAGTGGGTTAAGCCTCTGCCTTCGGCTCAGGTCATGATTCTTGGGTCCTGGGATCGAGCCCTGCATCGGGCTCCCTGCTCAGCGGGGAGCCTCCTTTTCCCTCTGCCTGCCATACCCCCTGTTTGTGCTCTCTCTGACAAATAAATAAATCTTTTTTTTTTTTAAGATTTTATTTATTCATTTGACAGAGAGAGACACAGTGAGAGAGAGAACACAAGCAGGGGGAGCGGGAGAGGGAGAAGCAGGCTTCTCGCAGAGCAAGGAGCCAGATGTGGGGCTTGATCCCAGGACCCTGGGATCACGACCTGAGCCGAAGGCAGACGCTTAACAACTGAGCCACCCAGGCACCCCAAATAAATAAATCTTAAAAAAAAAATTCTTAAAAAAACCCCCGCAGAAGTATTATAATTGATGCAGAGATATAGCAGGTTATTCATTACAATAGATTAATATAATCCTGAATCAGAAGAGATTTTATTTATTTATTTATTTAAAGATTTTATTTATTTGACATAGAGAGTCAGCGAGAGAGGGAACAAAGGCAGGGGGAGTGTGAAAGGGAGAAGCAGGCTTCCCGCTGAGCAGGGAGCCCGATGCGGGGTACCATCCCAGGACCCTGGGATCATGACCTGAGCCGAAGGCAGACGCTTAACCAACTGAGCCACCCAGGCGCCCTTCCGAAGAGATTTTAGAGGTCATCTATCGATGCAGTTCTAGTCTAAGTTCCTACAGGGAAAGGGCATGAATCTGAAGTCACCTCTGCTCCCAGGCTGCTGTTTACAAGATGCGTGGCCCTGCACAAGTTATTTAATCTCGCTCAGTCTCACTTTCCTCATATAATAACAGGAAATATAATGTAGTTCATGGGAATTCAGCGAGATAATGTTAGTCCATCACAGACTAGCTACCCAATAAAAAGTAGCTGTTATGGTTATTATCCAGATGAAAAAGTTATGGTCTTTGTTTCAATAATATCATAATAAAGGCTTATGGAAAAGACAAACAGCTACTAAATACAGAGCAAGATGAAAGTGAGCGAAGTCGTAGGAATCTAGGGATGTGACATTAAGAGATCAGAGGCAAGAAAGCTTGATGAGCAGAAGGGGAGTTGGGATGATAGTTGATTTTTATTTATTTTTATTAATGTCCTGAATCTTTCAGATTACCTGCAAAAAATATCTATTTCCTATATAGTCACATAAAATTATTAAAATATACACTCCTCAACAATTTATTTATATTTATTTTACCTCAAAAAACAATTTAAAGGAAAGAAACAGTCAAATATCAAAGATCCCCACTTCAATGTGTTCTTTTTTAAAAGTGAAAAACTTGGGAACATTCTAAATCGAATTAAATAAATTAGGCCACATCCACATGGCTGGATATGATGCAGTTGTTAAATAGTTGTAAACTGTGTAGCAACATGGACAAATGAAAATACTTGCTTTGTCAGTGGTCAGACTTTGAATGATTCTTGGCTTTCCATTGTAAATTTTTTTTTTTTTAAAGATTTTATTTATCTATTTGAGAGAGAGAATGAGATAGAGTATGAGAGGGGGAAGGGTCAGAGGGAGAAGCAGACTCCCCGCTGAGCAGGGAGCCAGATGCGGGACTCGATCCCGGGACTTCAGGATCATGACCTGAGCCGAAGGCAGTCGCTTAACCGACTGAGCCACCCAGGCGCCCCAATTTTTTTTTTTTTTTTTTGAGAGAGAGGGAGAAAGAAAGTGAGAGAGAGCGGGGGAGGGGTGTAGGAGCAGAGAGAGAGAGAGAGAGAGAGAGAGAGAGATCTTAAGCAGGCTTCATGTCCAGTCTGGAGCCCGATGTGTGGCTCGATCCCATGACCCAGAGATCATGACCTGAGCTGAAATCAAGAGTCTGATGCTCAACGGACTGAGCCATCCAGGTGCCCCTTTCCATTGTATTTTTAAGTTGCCATAATTATTAGAGTATTGTTTGTGCAATAAGAAAAAAAATGAAGTCAAAGAAAGTGAGTGTGAAGTTTCATAGGAACATTAGGGCCTATTGTGTTACATTCTTTGCTCTGGTGGTTGTAGGGATGTCTGCTGGTTCTCCAAGCCATGGCAGGTCGTGTCCGACCACCCCCCTGCCCCCCGCCCCCCGCCCCCGCACAGAACTTTTACCACTCCAGGGAAGCCAGGATGTGGAAGGCACAGCTCCTTGATTTGGCCAGGGCATGGAGACCACCCTCTTCTTCAGTGGGTGGTGGTCTGCTTTCCGCATCCCCCTTGTCTGCAGGGGATAGTAAGGCAGGGAGACTGGGTGTGACTCTTCTTCTTCTTCTTTTAATATTTTATTTATTTATTTGAGAGAGAGAGAATGAGCAGGGAGAGCACCAGAGGGAGAGGGAGAAGCAGGCTCCTCGCTGAGCAGAGAGCCCGACATGGACCTCCATCCCAGGACACTGGGATCATGACCTGATCCCAGAACACTGGGATCATGACTGAGCCACCCAGGAACCCCTCTTCTTTTTTAGTATTCTCTTCATTGATGTTCGGTACTGTTCGTGAAATGGATAAGAAATTGGAGGAAGACAGGTGTAGCATGTTCCCCTGAGCACCTGTGAGGGACCTGGGCTCAGGTAAACAGGTAAAACAGAAACATTATCTGGGGTTCTGGGGTTCTGGGGAATTCCTATGATGCTTTGCTCCTTAGGTGCTGCATTTGGTAGGCCCGGGTCCTACAGCCGAGAGCCCCTGAACTAACTTCCACTGAAGTGATGGGGTCTGGAAGTGCCCTTTGAAGAAGGGCAGTGCCTGACCCCAAGGAGCACCACCACCGGTCTAATGGCAGGTACCGAGCCTGCCCAGCAGCGGACGTGAGCTCTTTGGACGGCCTGGGCGGGCTCTGGCCACCAAGTTCTGCTTTTCTCTGGGGCTATTTGTAACCAGGGCGGGGAGGGGGGGGGCCTCTGGGTGTCGCGGCGCAGGGGCGGGTCAGCTGCGTCCCGTTAGCGGGGACAGGCTCCGCCGCGTAATGGGGACCATGCCCGCGCTAATGGGAAGCAGCCGCTGCGCCCGGCCGAGCCTCTTCCTCCCACCCGGCCCCAGAGAGGCCGAGATAAAACGGAAGCGCCGCGAGAGGCGCTTTGATTCCAATACGAAACAAATTATTCCTCCCGGAATGGAACAAAATAAGTCAGAGTGGAGTCTCATGGCCGTCATTCCTCCCCGCCAGGCCACTGCTGGCGGCCCCCGGCCTGCAGACCCCGCGACACTCGGCGGGGACGGTACACTGGGGGGAGGGGAGGGGGGGGGCTCCTCGGCTACGCGGGCTGGGGAGGTTGGAGCCCCCGGTGACTGGGCCAATGGCGCGCGCGCGGGGGTCCTAATCCTGTAAGTCAGTTAGGCACCCAGCTGCCGGGCTGGCTCCTGGTTGAGCCGAAATCACCTCCCTGCCTGTGGTCCTCAAACTTGGGTGAGGGAACCTCAGAATCTCCTGGAGGACTTGTTAAAGCACAAATTGCTCAGCCCCGCCCCCAGAATGTCTGATTCTATAAGTGCGGTAGGATCTCATAATTTCCATTTCCAGGTAATGCTGGTGCTGCTGGTCCAGGGACACTACTCTGAGAATCACTTGACAAATATGTAGGCGGGAGCAAACCTGGCTGCACTGCCCAGACATTCAGCTGGCTGAGTCCCAGAGAGGTCGGCAGGGGGTAAACTAGCCAGTAACTGCTCCCAGGACCCACCGACTGATGAATATGCCTCCCTTCACTTTCCTTTGGAGCCTGTTTTTGATTGACCACCATTGCCCAACAGTGAACCAAGAAGTCCCACTCCAGAGCTCAGGGACTGGAATTTCCCAGCAGCCTGAGTAGGTAAGGGGCCAAGAGCCAAAGGCCTTTGAAGAACACTGGTAATTGCCCTAGCACTCCAGGCAGTGTGACGCTTCTGTTCAGATCCCTGGCCTTTAGAGAGGCCCCTGACTCTGTGTCACCATGCCTGGGCCAGAAGTCATCTCTGGCAGGGAGAGTCTCTGTGTGTTGAGGTGGGGGGGGGGGGGTTGTTACAGGGTGTGGGTGTGGGGAGGACAGGGTCAGTAATTCTTGCTGGGGTGACATCTGAGGTCGTGGAAACTGCTTAGAGATCTAAGAACCTGAAAGAGATTAGACTTACTGTGTGTTTCAGGAGGGAGCTATCTGGGATAAGCAAGTTCCTCCCCTCCCTGCATGCCCTAGAGTAGACCAGTGGTTCTCAAACTTAAATGTGCATCAGAATCACCTGGAAGCCTTGGATTGTTGTCCCCATCCCCAGAGTTGCTGATTCAGTGCGTCTGAGGTGGGGCTGAGAGTTTGCATTTCCAACAAGACCCCAGGTGATACTGGTGGTCTGGGTTCCACACTTCGAAAACTGCAAGCTTAGGCTGTATTTGGCATCTCCAAGCCCTTTCTGTAGCCTTAAAGTGGTCATGGTATGTGTACCCAGCCTGTACGTCCTGCACCAGCCCCTGGCCTTTGTGTGACCGCCTTTCCCAGTTTTCTGAAGGTGATTTGGTCTTGCTGTCTGTCCACCTGGCACTGGGGCCAGGGAACAGCTCTCAGGGTCGTTCAAGGTTGGTCGTTCAGCATCCCCAAACTCCCATCCCCATTCCTGCACTCAGCCAGGCATGAGAGTTCCCTTTTCCTTCTTGTCATCCCTTATCCTCTCCCATTTGCTTGAGTCCCAGCCCCTAGGCCAGGCTGGAAAGAACAGGAAGTTGAGAAAGGAATCCCTTTCATACACTCTTAGGATCCCATGCAAGGCCAGGCCTACAGGGGTCGCTGTTGCACTTCTGCCAGTAACAGGATCTCTCTGGGATGATACTCCTCTTTTTACTCTGTATCTTGCACATCATAGCTATTTGGGAAATATTTGCTGTTTGGCTGATAAATTGTTTGGGAATTTACTAAGGAGGGGAAATAAAGCAAAACAAAATGAAGACACTCCTCAAGACTGCCACAGACTAGGACAAGGTTTTGATCATTGTTAGCCAGCTTGGCGAAGGAGGCACAGTTTTTGGTCTCCTGTGTCAGAAACTCCCGGGTGGGAACCCTGAAGCACAGGCCTGTGGGCATGAGCAAACAAGGTCAGTGGGATTCAGGATTGAGAGCTTTGAGACTGCCCCAGCAAGCTGGAGACCTTGGAAAAGAAGGGGCAGATGGTCTGTGGGGGGCTGGGATCAATCAAGGCCATGGGGAGGCATCTGTTGTTCTAGTGGCTCAGGATCTTGAGAAAAGGCAAGTTTCGGGGCTCCTGGGTGGCTCAGTCATTAAGCGTCTGCCTTCGGCTCAGGTCATGATCCCAGGGTCCTGGGATCGAGCCCCGCATCGGGCTCCCTGCTCAGCGGGAAGCCTGCTTCTCCCTCTCCCACTCCCCCTGCTTGTGTTCCCCCTCTCACTGTGTCTCTCTCTGTCAAATAAAAAAAGAAAGAAAGAAAGAAAGAAAAAGCGAATTTCTTTAGGAATGTAACTGAACATTTATACCAAGAGGTTTAGAAAATGTTAAATGTGAGGGGCACCTGGGTGGCTCAGTGGGTTAAGTGTCTGCCTTCGGCTCAGGTCATGATTTCAGGGTCCTGGGATCGAGCGCCAAGTCAGGCTCCCTGCTCAGTGGGGAGTCTGCTTCTCCCTCTCCCCCTGCCTCTCCCCTGCTTGTTCTCTCTCTCTCTCAAATAAATAAATAAAATCTTAAAAAAAAGAAAATGTTAAATGTGAATAATCATGGCATTTGAAATTTGGATTAGGATGTCAATCTCCAATTTAGATGAAAATCAGCCATATGCAGCCCATTAGGTTTTAATAATTTTCCTCTTAATTACTTGTACTTTGAGGCTGTTTATTTAGGAAATGGCTAAATTGGCTGTAGATTTCTTATTTGGTTATTGCTGTGATTAGCAACACTAGCTGTATATTGGATTCA
This sequence comes from Halichoerus grypus, assembly GCF_964656455.1. Taxonomy (NCBI): domain Eukaryota; kingdom Metazoa; phylum Chordata; class Mammalia; order Carnivora; family Phocidae; genus Halichoerus; species Halichoerus grypus. The sequence continues at coordinate 120,781,216 of NC_135712.1, read as the reverse complement.
CCTGGGTTGCTTTGAACATTCCTGATTCCCCGGCTACATCCTAGATGTAGAGCCTGGGTTCGATATTTTTTTGACTCCCCAGGTGATTTTTGGAGTGCAGCGAGCTACTTACTGGAGGGGCCAAACTGAGGCAAATCGGAGTTTGGGGGTGTGTGTGCTTAGCTGCCAATGAGGCTGTGACTGCTTTCTCCCTGCAGGAAGAGACCATCAGAAATAATTACAGGACCCTCCACCTTGCCAATAGCTTCATTCAACAAGACCAGAGGTGGACCTCCAGGACAAGATCTGCACTCAGCCAGGCATGAGAGTTCCCTTCTCCTTCTTGTCATCCCTTATCCTCTCCCATTTGCTTGAGTCCCAGCCCCTAGGCCAGGCTGGAAAGAACCAGTTTCTCTCTCACAGGGAAATGGACTGCAGTCCTCCCTGAACAGAGCAGAGGGGAGGCTGGTCAGGGCCGCAGGAAAAGTTGGTCTGCAGACAGAAGCTACCTGGGTTCCTGTCATCACCTCAACCCCTGTTCTAGCCCTTCAGGAAGTCTGGCTCCCACCCCGCCCAGGGCTCCAGGGCTCCAGGGCTCCTCACCTACAAGTCCTTATAACAACCCCACACTCCCACTGTTTGGTTTAAGCCGGCTCTAGTGGATTTCTGTTACCTGTGACGGAAGAGGCCTGACATGTATACAGACACCAGCGCAACAAAAGCACATGAAACCAAACGCGTATTCCCTCCCTCCCCCATACGCACACACACACACTCACACACACACACACTCACACTCACACAAACATCCGGTGTTTGAACAGGCTTTTTGTAACTCCATGTGGTCCCAATGGAAGATTCTTTGGAATCTATATTTTCTGGAGTCCACTTGGAGAAACCTCAGCTTTCAATTCAATTGGGAACAGCAGTGGTTCCCTACTGTGGCTCCATAGGCTTCATCAGAATCACCTGGAAGAACTGACCTACAAATACACACATACATAGCTTGCCAGGCACTAGCCCCAGAAAAGGCAGACACTGGCCAATTTGAATAGGATCCTGAAATCCACACCTTAAAGTCTTTCTCCATGAGGTTTTTTAAAAAGATTTTATTTATTTATTTGACAGAGAAAGACAGCCAGAGAGGGAACACAAGCAGGGGGAGTGGGAGAGGGAGAAGCAGGCTTCCTGCTGAGCACAGAGCCTGACTCAGGGCTCGATCCCAGGACCCTGGGATCATGACTTGAGCCGAAAGCAGACACTTAACGACTGAGCCACCCAGGTGCCCCTCTCCATGAGATTTTGATAGGCCATTGAGTCTACTGGGATCAGATAGCTAAATTAATGTAATCTATGAAATTTCTCTTTAGTCTCATTTCTAGATGGAGCTGGTATCCCTATCAAGTTTGGGAGAAGGTATGTTGTTTGGGAGTTGGATAAAAGCCTAGTCTGAGGCCATGCAAAATAGGACCCAGTGATGTTCAGGCTTCTTGGAGCCCATATACACAAGCAATCAGGCCAAAGGGACCCTTCTAGATTGACTGCTTGAGCTGGTCAAATGAGCCAGCTCATTTGCTTTGCCCTCTTAGCTTTGTAGATACAACCCCCCCCCAAAAAAAGTGTGTGTGTGTGTGTGTGTGTGTGTGTGTAAAGCAACAAATGTACCTTTTATTTTAGAAACAAAAATATCATTTCTGACCCAACAATAGCCGGATCCCTGTGAATGAAGGGTTTGCATATTTTCCTGTTTTAACGGTTCTAGTATAAACAGTCCAAGCCCAGGCCTGATTGTCAGAAAGTCCTGAGCAGCCCAACCAGGGTGCTGGAAATGACTTCTTCAGCCCTGAGAACCTGGGCCCGGCTTGGTGCCAGGATTCGGGTTTGTGTTTAACAGTAGCAATAGGGTCAGGAGTTGAGGGAGAGGGCAATTGCAGTGATCCCCAAGACCAAAACTCATGCCAGAAGCAACAGCAGAAGCGGTAGGAGCAGTAACTACCATGTATTGAGGACTTCTTTGTACAGGCACCAGGCTAAGTGATGTAATTATTTGAATACTTTAAAAGTTCAATGTGGTAGTGTTATTTTTCCAATTTTAAGAATGAGATTCAGGCGGCGCCTGGGTGGCTCAGTCGTTAAGTGTCTGCCTTGGGCTCAGGTCATGATCCCAGGATCCTGGGATCGAGCCCCGCATCGGGCTCCCTGCTCAGCGGGAAGCCTGCTTCTCCCTCTCCCACTCCCCCTGCTTGTGTTCCCTCTCTCGCTGTGTCTCTCTCTGTCAAATAAATAAATAAAATCTTAAAAATGAGATTCAGAGAGGCTGAGAAGCTTTTCTGAGATCACACAGCTCTAAGGGGGGAAGATTCAGGATACAAATGAAGGCACATTTGTCTCCTAACTATTACAAGATACCACACACAGGGGCACCTGGGTGGCTCTGCTCAGTCAGCGTCTGACTTTAGCTCCGTCGTGATCTCAGGGTCCTGGGATGGAGCCCTGAATCAAGCTCTGTGCTCAGCCGGGAGTCTGCTTCTCCCTCTCCCTCTGCCCCTCCCCCTGCTCATGTTCTCTCTCTCTCTCAAATAAAATCTTTAAAAACAAACTAACAAACAAACAAACCCAGGATACTGCACACAGATGCCCAGGTCACAGACACCATCTTGTGTGCCAGCTGTGGGTATAGGGCTTTGTTCCTAGAAGCAGTCCAGGGCAGCTCTTCAGATACATTGCTGGTCCCTGCTTTCTTTCTTTCTTTTTTTTTTAACAGACATTTCTCCCAGCACTCCAGCTCCACTGGTCTCTGGCAAAGGGAGGTAACAGTCAGCAGGGACTGGAAGGCTCTTTCCCAGCTCCAGGCAATCCCAAGTTTTTGGGTGGATCCTTTGTGCCCTGCGGGTGGGATGACTCTCCTTTTTGGGCTAACAAAGGACTCAAGATTTATTGATCAATGACTGATTATTTAGTGACCCAGGGAGGGAGACTAAGGAGACTTTCCTGGACCTGAAACAAAGAGATTTGTGCTGTTATATAAAAAATTATGGTTCATCCATATGATGTATTATTAAGCATTCGTTGAAAATCATGTTTCAGGGGCTCCTGGGTGGCTCAGTCGTTAAGCGTCTGCCTTCGGCTCAGGTCATGATCCCAGGGTCCTGGAATGGAGCCCCATATCGCTTCTCCCTCTCCCACTCCCCCCGCTTGTGTTCCCTCTCTCCCTGTCTCTCTCTGTGTCAGATAAATAAATAAAATCTTAAAAAAAAAAAGAAAAGAAAATCATGTTTCAGGGGCACCTGGCTGGCTCAGTTGGAAGAGCATGAGACTCTTGATCTCGGGGTTGTAAGTTTGAGCTCCACGTTGGGTGTAGAGATTATTTAAATAAATAAGCTCTTTTTTTTTTTTTTTAAAGATTTTATTTATTTGACAGAGAGAGACACAGCGAGAGAGGGAACACAAGCAGGGGGAGTGGGAGAGGGAGAAGCAGGCTTCCCGCCGAGCAGGGAGCCCGATGCGGGGCTCGATCCCAGGACCCTGGGATCATGACCTGAGCCGAAGGCAGACGCTTAACGACTGAGCCACCCAGGAGCCCCTAAATAAATAAGCTCTTAAAAAAGAAAATCATATTTCAAAGAATAAGATATGGAGAACCCTCATGGTGAAAGGTAAAAGGTAAAAGATATAGGATACAAAGTTGCAAATTCTGTATAAAATATGTCTTTAATCATGTAAAATTATGTAAAGTATATAAATAAAAGAACAGAGGAAAGTCACCAAAATGTTAGCTGTGGTAACCTCATGGGGGAGGGATGGGATTTCCTATGTTTTGTTTTCTTTATGAATTTTAATGTTTTATTTCCCCAATTTTCTTCAATCTGAATTATCTTTGTAAAGGAGGAAAAATGTGAAAACGTGAAAAGTCCTAATATATAGCAATGGAAGTACACAGGTATGATTATTGATTGATTTGGCTCTCAGCTTGGATTTCAGCCCACAGAAGTGTCTTCTCCACTCACTGCTTAGGGCTCATTTCAAGAGCGAGGATGGAGGCATTTTGAACCAGTTTCGTTACCACTAGCAGAACCTGAGAGAGGCTCTGTGTGGGGCAGGTCAGAAACTGGCCCCTGCCTGTCCTTGAGCGCTCTTAATTTGGTGGGCGAGACAAGTGCACTGCAACAGAGGCATTCAAGCGCCAAGGCTACTACTGTTAAACGGGGTTGGAAGTTAATCGGAGCGGGAGGGCAGGGTTTTCTTGGCGTAGGCAGTAACCCTCGGGATACCAATCCATGCATGGTGCTGGAGTAAAGAGGCTTGAGCACAGCCCGGGGCTCTCCCTGGGGTCTCCCGAGTGGGCCAGTGGCCTGCAGGGAAAGGCCTGACGGACGCCTGTGGGTTGCGGCTTCCCACGCCCGGTCCCGTTCCTCCCCGAGGGCCAGTCGGCTGGGGATCCCGGCGGAAGCCGCAGAGCGGCTGGATTGCCGGCGTAGAGCTTTGGCTCTCCAAGCAGCCCCCTAGTCCCAGCACTCAGGGTCTTTGGGGCCGGCGCGGGCAGGGGCCAGAGATTGAAAAATTCGGGAGGATCTCGACAGTGGTTGAAAGTGGGGCGGCCACTCCCAGGCTCCAGCGAGAATGGATCGCTTTGCCCTGCGCGAATCCCTCGTGGGCTCAGATTCTGGGCCGCTGAGGTAGGTGGCGATGATGTCGCTTGGTGCCAGCAGAGGGCAACCTCGAGGCTATGCGGCTGACTGGCGACCTCGCCAAGCAGCGGGCTCCCTTCCAGCGCCCAGGCTTTGCTGGGTGAGGGCGGCCTTGGAGCCCGGAGACCAGCGACCTCAGTCTGCAGGAGTCGGGCGCCAAGGCCCAAGGGCACCTGGCAAGTTGTGGTCAATTACACCCCTCCGGCAATCTCAGTCTCGGAGACTGAGGGCTTGGGGCCGGTGGTAACCAAATGTGCCAGAAGCAGCAAGAAGCAAAACCTACACACAGAGGGAATACATACATGCATACATACATACATACATACACAGAACAGATTCCAAGGGTGTAGGAACCTTTTAAATGATGCTAGTGAGAGCTAGGATATTCACGTCCTTGGGGAGTGAAGTCAGAGGCTAGGAGCTGGGTGGTTCAGCAGGAGATGTGGCTCAAGCAGGGACCTGGAGATCCGTGCTGGGGACAGAGGAACTGTGGTCTAGGGATCCCGACAGAGGTAACTGGGGATTCCAACCCCGACTATACCCTTCTGTAAAATGGTGGGCTCTGGGTCTTTTAGGGTCTAGAGAGATTTGAGACAGCAGAAACTCAATGAATTCAAGTTTCATCCCTGCCCCAGCTCCGGCACAACACAGGGCTCCTGGGTTGGCTGCTCGGGTGAAAAGATCCTGTCACCACGCCATTTGCCTGACATGGTTGTATTGGAGACGCAGGCCCCCAGGCTTTGGGACCAAGCTGCTTGTGGCGGGCCTGGAATCTTGGGTGCTCTATCTCTGTGCTCCAGGGAGCCCTGAATTCCCCAGTCTTCGGCATCGGGGTCACCGAGCTCCTGCAGGGCTCAATTATCCGTCAACGAAATGAAGCCCAGGACCGGCGCGTTGAGTCTCTCGGCAAGCCTGGCGAAGGGCCAAAGCCCTTTGGGCCTGGGGTTGCTTGGCACTAACCAGGCCAACCTCAGAGCACCCTGGGCAAACACATCTACGCTCCACAGTGGGCAGTCTTTGGCTGGCCTTGGTCTCTTACAGACAGTGTGCTCACGGGCATCCATTAAGTTCTCTTAGTTTGTTTCTCCGTCTAAAATTTGAAAGGAGAGCATTTCCCAGGGCAGCTGTGAAAATCGTGATTGAAAACTGGATAGGGTTGTGTAAAGGTGAGGAGTAATTACCACTCAAGAGCAGCCAACTTCATCAGTGCTTGCGCAGCGTGTGAACAGGACACATGCAAGAACAGTATCCAAACGTGTGCACACGCACATCACTCGTGTGAAAATGTGTATGCCTGTCTCCCTAGATGCATGGCAAATGCACACATGTATGCATTTACTGTACATGCACACATACGGGACACCCTCGTGCAGACGTGTGCATGCGCATTCCTCATGCGAACACTGCTGTTTGTGCCTAGAGTCAGAGTGTGCACGCTGCTCAGCTGACCCGTTTCTCTCGAACTGGGTCACTGCCATCGGGGGTAAGGTGCCGCTCCAAGGTGCGGGAAAGCCCGGATCCCGTCAGCGACTCGGCGCCGCCAGGCTCCTTTATCTCTCATCTGCCGGCGGGTGGGCAGCTCCAGTTTCAGTAGGGACCAAGATCCCCGAACCGGCTGGTGGGGGCAAGGGGCAAGAAAAGGAAGAGGTGGAGGGCGCTCCAAACACGCGAGGCTGCAGGGCCTCACTCCTCAGGTCTGTCGCTTTTTCTTTACCTCCCTAGGTCGCGTCCCCAAGGAAGACAAAAAGAGGTACCCCGATCCTCCATTCAGTTCAGGAGAGACGGCCTGGGCCCCCTCCCCTCACAAGCCATTAGGGAGAGAGGCGAACCGAGGGTTCGCCCTCGGTTAAGGAAGATAAGCGGCGGCAGCGCGGACCTGGGCCCCAGGGTCCGCCAGTGGTGTGCGTGGGAGGCGCGCAGCGTGGCGGCGGGAGGTCGCTCCACCTCCTCACCAGCAGGTCGCCGGGCTCGTCTTCCGTCTCTTGGGTAGGATTCTAAGCCGCGCAACCCTCGCGTCGCCTGGGTGTGTCTGCGGAGAAAAAGAGACACGCGTACTCTGGGAAAGCAAGGCCGCCGTCAGGCCGAGGCTTGAGTGCCGCGGCGACCCGAGTTTCTAAATCGCAGAAAGCGATAGGATAGGGTCACAAACGCTCTCCCGTCGTCTCCGCAGACCTTTCCGGCGGCCAGGACAGCGTCACGCAGAAAAGTTGAGGCCAAACGCTGGAGGGGTCTCCGGGGCCGCGAGAAGGCACAGAGGCGCAGCGGCGACAGACACCGCACGGGTTCGGATCCTGCGGGCCAACCGAGCCCAGCCGCCGCGAACGCGAGTCTCCGCAAAAGTGGCGCACGGTTCCAGTCCTGAGGACCGCGTCAGGCGAGGTCGGGCGGGGAACCACGGCCGCTCGCCCTCGGAGAGCCTTGAAGTAGGGGAACGTACTGCTGGTGGGAACTTAGTGGCAGAAGGAGTTTAGTGGCGGAAGGCTTTCGGGGAAAGTCAGACAACGCGGCCCGGGGCCGGGGCCGGGGCCGGGGCCGGGCCTGGGGTTGGGGGAGCAGCCCCTGGCCGGGTAGCCCGGGTTCCGGCAAGGCCGGCCTGTTGGAAGCGGCCAGTGGGACGGCCCCGCGGCCCCCTCCCTCGGGATTCCACAGGGCTCTGACCCGGCCTTTATCTCGGCGCGGTCAGCTGTCGTGGGGGCTTCAGGAAAGAAGACAAAGGCCCGGTGTCACTGCAGGCGGGGGCTCGGTTTCCTGACTCTCTGCTCACGCTCACAGCCTTTAGCGTTGGCCGGGGGGAGATTTTTAAAAAATATGTGCCCAATTTCCTTCCCCCCCTCCCCGAAACAAAGAAAAAGCAAAAAGCATATTCGCCTTCCCTCCTCGTCCATAGAGATGAAAGTTTCCTGGGATCCTGCCCTTTCCTTTTCTTTGCCTGCCTAGAGAAGTAATTTTCCTTTGGACATAGAGGAAAATCCCGGGAAAGGTTTTGTTTGATTCGGCTTGTTAGTATTATCACCAACAGAGTCAGGCTGAGCTCCCAATTCGGAGACCCGGAGTTGGCCTCCCGGCGTGGCGGGAGCTCGGGTGGCCTCTGCCCTCTGCGCTCGGCATCGCCGGGGACGTTCAGGGTCTCCTGCGCTTCCTCTGCCCGCCCCGCCGGCGGGAGCACCCGGTGCTCACACGGGCCCAGTCATTTCCCCCCGAATTTTGTTTAGAGCTGCAGGGGAGCGACCGCTCCGCTCCCTCTGCTCTGCGCTTGCAGCGCCGCCCCCAGGCCCGCAAACGCGAGGCTCTGGCGGCGCAGGCCCAGGTCTGCGGAGCCACTGGCCCCACACGGCCCCCGCTCCCCACCCGCCCGCGGCGCCGCTGCTCGCCGCAGCTCGGCCCAACCCGCTTCCTGCGTTTGCCCCTCAGGTTTCCCGTTTCTGCACAAAGACCGAGGGGGGCCTCTCCCACTAGCTGACCTCCGCCACCTCCCGCCCGGTCGCTACCTACTGCTTTTCTGACAAAAAAGGGGGGAAAAAAAAGTCCTCAAACAGCTCCGCGTTCCAGAGGGAGGCGCCCCAAGACGGGAGGCGCCAGCCCGGGAGCCTGAGAGTGGCGGCTGCGCCTGGACTCAAGCGCCAGGCTGGGTGTCACTCCGCAGGTCAACTGGGCCTTTGTCAGAGGAAACCTCGACTATCCGGGAGGATTGCCTTAGGAGAAGAGACAGGGCTGCTGGAGTAGCCCTGGGCTAGGCCCACTGTCTGTGTCCCCAGGGCTCAGGTATTCACTGCCACGACAAACACGGTGCGCCTCTTGCTAAGAGTCAGGGGCCTGGGGCAGGGTAGACGCAATCGCCGGCGCTCTGAATTGGAAAAGTGCTCCATGGTCTGGGCTCTTGGGGGCTCAGGGGTGGCTGTGGCCCCTGGGCTAGAATGTCAGACCCTTCGGGATTACAACCCAAGGCCTGCCTTTCCTTCCTTCTTTCCTTCCTTCCTTCCTTCCTTCCTTCCTTCCTTCCTTCCTTCCTCCCTCCCTCCCTCCCCCACTCCCTCCCTCCCTCCCCCACTCCGTCCCTCCCTCTCCTACCCTCCTTCTCTTCTTTCCTCCTTCTTTCAATATGGGACGGAAAACCATATGACCATCTACTACAAAATGGGCATGTTGTTGTTAGAACATTTAATTACTTTAAAACCCTGCAAGATAGATATAATTATTTCTATTTTATAGATGAGAAAACTGAAATTCAGAATGTGTGTTTTGCTCAAGGTCACAGAGTTATTAAAGCAGGTTGCTGGGTTCTATACTAGTTTTTTTGGGCTGAACAGGCCTTGCCCCTTCCTGCACAGGCCACCTCCCTGGGCTGACACGGTCTCAGAACAAGCTTGTCAGAGCTTATCACCAAGCTGAAGCCTGTGTAGCAAACAGCTGGCACAGCAGAATGTTTTGGGGGACAATCTGCATGCAGCTCAGTCCTGTGCTTCCTGCTCCTCTGGCTGGCTGTGCCTTAACCCAGCTCCCCAAACATCAAACATTGGCCTGCAGGGTCTGTGCCACTCAGAGAGCCCAATGGGCAGCTGGGCTCAGTGCTCTCAGGTCTCTCCATAAAATTTCCAAGGCTGTTTGCCCCACAGATAGCTAGGTGACCCCTGGATGGCCCCTTCTCTTTTCAGGACCTCTGGTTTCTTAAATGTAAGCTGAGAGAGTTGGGGTCCATTCTTTTATGACAGAATGGATCCCTGTTTTCAGAAAGTAGAAAGCAGATAAGACTGCCTGGTTTTAAGAATCCTTAATTTCTTGTTGTCCCTAAGGCAGAACTGGGGGCATGAAGGTTACTCCCAACCTCTATATGCCTCTGGTCCCCACCACACAGGAAAGGTGTGCCTTCTGGTCCCATCCTTTCCTATAGGTCTCACAGATCTACTCCAAGAAGCAGGGCCAGCCCTATGGAGGCAGCTGGACCAACAAGGCATGGTCACTACCAGCTTAGCTCCACAGAGTGGGAGTACTGCAGGGCTCCTGAGCCTGACCAAGCAGCTTCCTGGCCCCGACACCCTCCCTGGCCCAGTGGTTCTGGTGCTCCAAGCCTCCATTAAGGGAAGAGCTTATTCATGGGCGGACTTTCTTGGGTCTGACCCAGTTTCCTGACCCATTCTCTACTGCCCCACTGACTGCAAGAAGCCCTGGTCTGCCCCTGATTTCCACCCACCGCTAGGGGGCTTTTAGAAACCTGGAGCTCCAGCCTCCCTTAGTGGGAGAGCCAGGCAAGGGCAGGAGGGCACCTAACCTCAGGTGAAATATCCTGAGCTTCATGCCCACCCAAACTGGGGATGTGGGGGCAGTGAACTCTTTAATTATGTAAAGGGGAAGCAGGCCCAAGACACCCTCTGGAGTAGAGAGTGAGGCCATCCCAGAAAATACCCTAGTTCCCCCCCTGCCCCTTCCACAGTTCCTTGGTGCATATATTGCACTGGCAAAGATTTTTCCCACACCCCCCTGGGAACAGGACACCTTACCCCCTTCAACCCAAGTATTTTGGCCGGGCAGTCTTAGGGGACAGGGCTGACCAAGAATTTGTGTGTAAATGTGAGGAGAGGGGTTCATATTGTCAGTGATGAGTGTGAGGGTGTTCACATGCATACAAGCACATACACACTCCTCATTCAATACCATGTGTAGCAACTCATTACCCAGGACATGCAGAAACTGGCAGGGTATTTGCATCAAACTCTAAGTTGTATTTATAGTATACCCTGACAAACATAAATACATACATCCACATGGTCCAGCCATCTAGACGAGACTATATATGCTAAGGCATAATTGCTATGTATCAGGAACTCTCTCAAATACTTTTGCTCTCACTTAGGGAATTCCTTAAATCGTCTTCTCTAGTAGAAACTAGAACGTGCAAAGGAGAGGAGAGAAAGGAAATGAGAGATGAAGAAAGTCAGCGATTGCCTCAAACTTTTAGCACTGGGGGGAAATGACCAAACTATAGAGTTATGGAGAAACCCCTAGGGCTGGAATTGGAGACAGATGTCTTCCTGTGGGCATCCATTGGGAAGTGGGGGTATAATCTGTCTCCCTTCTCTGTGTGGGATCTCTCCTCCCATCCCTGTGTAGAGCAGGAATCCCTTACCGATTCTTTCATTTCATCCTCCGTACTTGGTGAGACTGCCACTCAGCTTTGGGTGCTTCTTGCCTTTCAGCTCTTGGGGACAGAGAGAGGCTGTCCTTCAGTGCTGGCCTGGGCCAACTGCCCCTACCTCCCTGAAGCCTCTGCCCTGGAGACTTTCCTCTTTTGCTTTCTCTTGGGATAGAAGTAAGGGGGTGCCAAGGACCGACCTTGCAACAGACAGCCTCAACCAGCTCAAGCAAAGGCTCTATATGTATTCTTTGTTATCATTCAGCAAGCCAGGATTATATACCAAGGACGTAAGCGCACACATTACCAATGACTTATGAATGCAACACACACTGTGGTCCCAGTAAGCCTTCCTTGAGTATCAGGCATATGGTTATTACAATGCCCAAGATATGTGCCCTCTCCGAAGGCGAATGACAGACATACACACCTCCCATCCTGTCGCCGGGACACGACTTGCACTGTCCACACATATTTGCAGCAGGCGTAGACTACACAGCTGCCCATGGGAGACATGTTCACACCACAGAAAGCACAGACAGACACATGCACAGCAGTCCACTTTCTTTTCCACAACTCCTCATAGTCAGACAATGGTGCAGTGGCTCACTAGAAGCACCCAGACACTAGGCCTGACCAGTCTCTTGGGCTTCCCACCCCAGCTGACCCTCCCTCTCCAGCCTGCTCCTTCCCGCTCCCGTGGCATTGGCCGGCTCCAGTGGAGGTCGCAGGGTGATGCTCCTCAGAACAGCCTGGGCTTCATCCTCCACCTTCTAGCCTCCCCAGGGATACCCAAGGGAGGAAAAGTGTCCCGAGTCAGAGCCACTTCCCTTGGGCACAACTACACATAACAGGGATCCCACCCTCATGATCCCACAGCATGACCACTAGTGTAGGATGAAGTGGGAGGCCTGCAGCCTTGGTCCCTGTCACCAGCTGGCCCTGACCTGCTGGTCAGCCTGGACCTGTGGCTCCTGCTGTCCAGGCCAAGTGGGGGCAGAGAGGGACACATGGCTGGAGTGGGGTCCAGCCCAAGCTGCACCGCAGTGGAGGGAAGAGCTGGCTGATACCTGTCATCTCATCAGCAGACTGAAGGCCGACCACCCCTAATACCCCTTGAGCTCCCAGGGCCGCAACATGGTCAAATGCCCGTGTGCCTGCGAGGAAGCACCGGTCTGAATTCGTTATTGGGAGAGTCTCAGTAGAAGAAAAGAAGGGAAAGAAAACAGATTTCTACAGCCACGCAGTATGTTCATTCCTCTCTGATACTCCTAAATCTCTTACACATAAGTCAAGGTAAATGAATTCTGATTATTAAAAAATAATAAGGCAATCAATGTAAGTCGCTCCTTACATTTGTGTAGAGGTTTGCAGCCTATAGAACATTTCCCCAAACAGGATTTTTATCTATTTGGAATAAACTCTCCTGGTTAGTATATTTGTCTGGAAAAATAGAAACGTATGAGTTCAATATAATGAACACACAGTCCATACACCTAGTACGACTGCATAAGAGGTAAAATACAGACTTGAATAGGTGCAAAAATCCAACAAATCCTACCTACGCCCAGCGCTTGTGAACGAACCACGACTGATAAAGTCTCTTTGATGACGTTAAATAGCCACTACAGACCAGCGATGACACAGAAAACAAACAGTCCCCCGGAAAACAGAGCAGCAACAACAACCACAAACGCCCTCCACTCGGGCTGCCGTCAGCCCTTATTTATCTGAAAAAGGATAAAACTTGGCTGGAAATCTCCCTCTTGTAACCAGCTGCTGAACAAACTTAGGCGAGGCAGAAATGATGTAAGTCCGTGTTAAAAGAAAGAACAAAAAATTTATTTGGGAATTGACAAGACGATAACAACAAACAAACAAAACAACAAAAGTGCTCTAGTTCTTTCTAGAAAATTTGGTCCTCCAAACGACACACTACAGAACAACCAGGTCTAGGGTTTTCGGGCCAGCCGGCTCCGGGCCACAAGCCCGCCTGGTCCGACTGCTGCCGCCTGGTCCGACTGCTGCCAGGTTTCGCATTTCTCCTGCCCAAGGTGGGAGAAGTAAGACGTTTGCAAAACAAAAATCAGAGAGAGGACGAGCCGTCCCTGCAGCGTCCGCCAGGCAGGCAATGATCTCCCGGCACTCTGAACTTGCATCGGAAGATCCGGGGAAATTTGTTTTTGATTTGTTTTTAGACAGATGGGGGGGAACCTCCCCCCAAATTCGTAAAGGAAACCAACTTTTACTGAGCATATTCTCCTACCTCTCTGAACATAGCTTTTTGAAGGCCCGACAGGAATTCTACTTCAAATCTCCTGGAAGAGATTTTCATGTTTTGCTTTAGCAAACTCCAAGGCCACAATACTTCGCCGGTTTTCCCGGTTAGTTTTTTTTTTTTCCTTAAAAAAATATTTTAAAACGTTATCTAAAACAGCCCTCCCGATCTTTTGGGCGAAACATTAGCCAGCCGCCGCGGGCCTGGAGGTGCCCGAAGCGCCGAGACGGAGAGCGGAGGACACGCAGCCTGTCTCGGAGCGGGGATGTGCTGTAAACCCTAGCGCAGGCCGCCGAGCGAGGCAGCCGGGCTCCCCGCTCGGGCCCAACCCCCGCCCCATCCAGTGGGCCCCGGCAAGCGGCTTCTGAACCGCTCCAAGAGCCTACGTGGAGCAAACACACGTTCGTCCCTTTCTCGGGCGGCGCGGGTCTCGTTGCCCGCCCGGACCGGCGCTTCCAGCCAAGGATTGCGCGGCAGCCCGGCGGGGAAAGCCGAGCGCGAGCGCACCGACCTGTGTAAGAAGGCCAAGAGGTCTGCACCGCCGACGCCCGGCTGCACCTCGGCCCCGGCACTTCCTCTCCGCTCTGAATTTTGGCATGGGGTGTCCAGCCCGGACGCCGGGGCACCGGGAGGAGACGAGGCCTGCAGAAGGCGCGCGGAGAGGCGGCCTGCCGGCGGGGGGGGAGCGAGAGGGCAGAGAGGGCAGGGAGGCGAGCAACAGGAGGAGAAGCGGAGGAGACAAAAGAGGGGCGAGACGAGCTGAGGGGAGCGAGGAGGCGCAGAGGGCCTTGGACGCTGGCTCAGAAGATGGCCCCAGAGGGCGCGTGGTCCGGCCGGCGGCGGCGGCGGCTGCGGCTAAGGCCGGCGTCGCACGTCCCTGCATCCTCAAAGCCGGCGTGCGCTGGGCTCTCAGAGATCGAGGCGCGAGTGCAGCGCGCCGGTCTTGCTGTCGTGGTCCCAGTAAGAGCAATGCATCATGGCGAGCTCGGGCTGCCGGGCGCAGGCGAACTGCAGGCCCGGCGCATTGGTGGGCGCGGGCGCCGGGGGCGCGGCGGTAGCCGGGCTGGCGGGGCTGAGCTGGCCCGGGGGCGGTGCCGCGGCCCCGTGGTGCGGCGGGGCCGGCGGGGGTGCGGCGGCCGCGTGCAGATGGTGTGCGTGCGGGTGTGAGTGGGGGTGCGGCGGCGGCGGGGGCGCGGCCGGCGGGCCTCCCAGGCCGTTGTACGAGTTCACCACACCGGGAGGCAGCGCCATGCTCTGCACGCGTGAGTACGGCCCATACGAGGCGGCCGGGCCAGCCAGCCCCTTGACTACCGCGGCCGCGCCCGGGCTGCCCGGGCCCGCGGCGGCAGCGGCCGCCGCCGCCGCCGCAGCGGCCGCCGCCATCTGGCAGGAGGCGTAGGGCATGGGTGAGGGCGGCTGCGGTAGCGGCCAGGAGTTGTTGAGGAAGCCGGACTGCAGGTACTTGGGGGGCGCCAGGTAGCCATAGCCGTCGGCCCCCGCGCCCGCTACGCCGCAGCCGCCCGCGGCGCCTCCGGCCCCGAAGAGCCCCTTGCCGGGCTGGAAGTGCGCGGGCGGCGGCCGGAAGGGCCGCTTCATGCGGCGGCGGCGCCGGTAGTTGCCCTTCTCGAACATGTCCTCGCAGGCCGGGTCCAGCGTCCAATAGTTGCCCTTGCGCTCGCCGCCGCCCTCGCGCGGCACCTTGATGAAGCACTCGTTGAGGCTGAGATTGTGGCGGATGCTATTCTGCCAGCCCTTCTTGTTCTTCTCGTAGAACGGGAACTTGGCGATAATGTACTGGTAGATGCCGGACAGAGTGAGCCTCTTCTCGGCGCTCTCGCGGATCGCCATGGCGATGAGCGCCACGTACGAGTACGGGGGTTTCTGAGCGGGGTCGGGCTTCTCCGGGGCTGTCCCGGCGCCGCCGCCTCCTCCTCCCTTGCCGGGGCTCGGCGGCGGCGGCGCCTCCGGCTCCTTGGCTGCGCGGCCGGTCTCCGGGGCCAGCAGGGCCCCCGCGGCGTCCTCGGGCTCGGGGTAGCTGGCCATCATGACAAAGCCGGCGCGCCGCGGCCAGGCAGCCCCTGCTCTTTTCCCTTGGTGCTGGCGCGGCAGAGTCCGGGCGCACAAGTCCGCTCACGGCCGAGTCTCAAACTTCTGGAGACTGCGGATGCCGCCCGTGCTCGCTCGCTGGCGGCCTCTCGCTCCGCTCCTCTCCTCTTTCCCTTCCCCTAGGGAGCGGCCGGCGGGAGTGGAGCTCAGCCTCTGGCCATGGGGAGTCCGCCCAACAGAGAGGGGCTCCGGCCCCGCCGCCCCTCCCCGCCCAGGCCAGTCCCCGCCTCGGTGGGTTTTCTTTTCGGCGCTCTTCCCCTCCCCCCACCCTCCGGTTTCCCGAGGCACGACCCGCGTCTCTGGCGGAGCTGCCTCCTGGAGTCCCTAGTGCGCCAGGAGCCTCGCTTAGTTCTGATTCGTATGGGCTCCGCCGAGTTCCGCTTGCGTCAGGCGCCTTCGCCCCTATAGCGGGGCGGCCAGTCGCGCACGGGCGAGTTCATCTCCAAGTCACTTTTTGTAAACGCCCCGCGCAGCCCGGACCAGCCTGCCCCCTCCCAGCGAGCTGAGGGGGCCCGGCGGACGACCCGGCTCACGCTCTCGCAAGCCCTTGCAATCCGCGGGTGCTCGCTCAGCGGACTGGGCCGGGAGATGCCGAGGGCCCCGGCGGGGTCCGTCCGCACTCGGCCAGTGCCCAGGGAGCTCGGGCCCTAGCGAGGAGAGGCGCGCCAAGCCTCCTCGCGGCTTTCAGGTGAAAGAAAACGACTCCCCGGCTCTGCCCTTTGCTGCGGTCTCGGGGCTAAACTTCTGGCTTGGGGCTGGGGGAGGGGCGGGACGGCGAGGGGGCCGGACGGCGGTGGGGTGGAGAGAGCTGCGCGGTGGCTTTGGGAAAATCAGCCCAGAAACGCGTGTCACTGAACCAAGAAACCTCGGCCTGGCCTAGCCTGTCCGTCGCGCTTCCAGAGTGACTGGGCCGGATGGGGCTGGGGAGACGATCGGGGAGGAGGCGCCCAGGAGCTCCGCCTGAAGCCCCTCTGCCCTTCCTTGCGCTGCCCCTGGACCTAGGGACCAGACCCCTCCTCAGAATCCGCGTTGTAATCCTACGAGTTGGATGTGTGCTTTAACAACACCAAGTAGACCCCACTCTAGTCCTGCTCCAACACGGGCGTTGCTGCGGGGCTTTGGGGGACTTCATTTGTGTGTGCACCGGTATTACATATAGAAGTCACGGGGAGGGTCTGTTCTTGAGACACGTGAGATACCAGCGGCCCAGGTGCACATGTGCTGGTGCAAAAACACAGGTATGCACACGTACAAGGTGAGATTTATATTTATGGGGTAAACATTTATACTTACGATATGTAATGGTACATATGTGTCACCTATCAGTAAGTGTGGTTCTGGGATGTTGCATCTTCTTTCTTTTTCCTCTCTCTCTTTTCACTCTCCTACCCTCTCTCCTTTCTTCCCTTTACCCCTTTCTTTGTCAGTATTCTGTCACGGACAGGGAAGAAAAACAAGAGGCCGTGAGGGAGGCATTTATTCAAATCTCTCTCCTGACAAGACATTTGTTCTGATCTTTCTCCAGGGCTGAGGGGTGAATGCTCACCTACCTTCAGCAGAAGTCTGAATGGTTCCCAGTCACACCTGCATGCCTGGAGATCGTCTCAGGGGATATTAATGCTGGCAGGAAAGGCAACTGTGCTTTTTAACAGCTAACTTAGCCTTAACAAAAGGTCTGCAATCTTAAAGTGTGAGAGAGATGCCCATCCGGTGTTTTGAATCCTCATGCCCCAAACTGCTTGGTACTGAGGGGGCCAGGGTACTTTGGGGAGGAAGGTGGACTGAAGGGGTGTCATGCAGGGGTGTGTTTTATGTCTGGACTGGCATGGCCGGAGTCGCCGCCCCAATCCTCATTACTACCACTTCCTCCTAGGCTGCCCCATCTCTGAGGAAGCCTGAGGAGCCCTTAGTGGCCTATGGCCCCAGCACCCACGGCCACCTGCATGGGTTGCCTGCTTCCCACTCAGCTCTCTGATCTAGATTCTGAGATTAAAGCAAAGGAGGACAGGGTGATGGGGCTCTTTGGAATTCAGCATCTTGAAAATGACTCCAGAGAGGGCAGCAGGGCAGTCTGGTCTGACCATTACAGTAAGAGGGAACAGGGCTCCCCTAAACTCACCTCAGTAAATACCCTCCTCTACCCACCATTGAAAATAGCTCAAAGTAGCTTGATTGTTTTCTCCCGCTGCTCCCAGTATACACCGGTGTAAGCAGCACCTCTTCAAAAACCTCTGTGGCTGTCTCCTGAGCAGGAGTGCAGGTGCTTTTCTTCTTTCTCACCCCCGTCCATGCCCAGGCTAGGGGTGGGAGTGGTGTGAGGTTTGGGGCTGCTGCAGATCCACCCTAGCACCCATCCTCCCCCTGGCCTGGGCAGGGGAAAAAACAGCTGGGTCTGGCCCCAACCTGGGGGTGTGTGTGTGCTCTCTCCTCTCCTCTCCTCTTTTTTTCTGACCACCCAGGCTGGCTCCTTGTCTCTCTCTCACCCTCACAGGCATTTCCGCTGCTGGCCTGCAGCAGCCAGGTGTAACAGCATTGTTTTGTGTGTCATCACTTCCCCGAATTCCAAACTCGGCTCCCTTTTCAGCCTTTAAAGAGAGAGAGAGAGAGAGAGAGAGAGAGAGAGAGAGAGAGAGAGTGTGTAGGAGGTGGGGGTAAAGGAAGGAGTTCCACTAAAGGATTTTCTGAGTGGACAGGTCCTGCTCCTTTCAGGTATTGATCTCTCCAGGAAGCAGTGGGGCGCGCCTTGGTTTACTTCTCAACCCTCTAGGGCCGGCTGGGTAGGGTCCCGCTTCCTGGGGAGGTCGGGATCCCGTCTGGCAGGCAGACCGCGTCGAGGCTTGTTGGGGGGTGGGGCATCCTCTCTCCCCGCCGCATTGCGGCGACGCCGAGCCCCAGCTCAGTGACCTCGGGGCGGTGCCCACCTCCGAGGGCCGGGCGGAGCTCCTAGCCTCTCCGCCCGGTTTTCCCGGGGCCTGCAGCTGCAGCTCAGGAGCCGCCCGTGCCTTCTGCCCGTCCTCCCGCGCGGGCGCCGCGGGCTGACACGGTGCGGGAGACCCGCCGACGGGGCGCGGCCCGGCTTCCACGCCAGCCCCGCGCCCCCGAGGCCCCGACAGCCGCCGTGAGCAATTCACTCGACCCTGAGGGAGGGATGGAGGGAGACGCTTCTCTCTGCACCGCCGGGAATCCTGCAATAGGCGCCGAAGCGGCCGCGCCTCTCGGGATCCCGGCGGCCGGGTCCTGCCAGGTGAGCGGCCCAGCGGCCCCGACGCGGGCAGCGCTTTCCGGGTACGAGTCGCCTGGCCCCGCGTCGCCGCCGGCTGCTCGAACCAGGTCCCGTGGTGCCCTTTCCTGGCGGGGCCCCGAAATACCCACGGGCTTCCCGCCCTGCGCGAGGACAGAGGACCTGAGCCTGCTGCAGCCCTCTCCTTGGGGGTACGGCCTCTGCGGCGCGCGCGGCGGGAAAAGCGAAGCCTGGATGCGTTCGTTAGCACATCCCTACCCGACTGCACACCTCAACGGTCAGCACTACTCCCAGCTCCTCCTGCACCCCCATGGACGCCAGGTCTCTCTACCCCCTCACATTCCTCCATCCACTTCTCTCCAGTCAACCCTGTATCCCCTCCAGTTCTCCTTTTCCCCACTACCCTCACACACTCACCTGTTACACATACTAGTTCAGATCCTGCACATTTTGGTGGAAAACGTGTCACTCTGATGCCTGGACTTTAAGCCTCTTTACACACTCGGGCACTCAGGTATCTCAAGACACAGAGTGACCTCTTGTCTGCAAGTCTGACTCCCAGAAGCCTGTTGATTCTTTGATGTCTTTGGCCCAGGGTTAGGGTGACTGGGCTGCCACCCGGATGTTCCCTTGGTGAGGTTGCTACTCAGAGTTCTTTGGGAAGCTCAGGTGCAGAACATATCCCTGAGGCACTTTAACACACACAGACCACTCACAGGCTTCCTCTCTGTTTTGTAGCTGAACTCCCTGCCACTCCAACAGACTGCAGCCTCGAGTGGGTGCTTGGTTCTTCTGCACATACCCACACAGCACCAGGCCCCAGGCCAGCCTGTATTATTCTGCCTGGTTGGGATTAGCAGAGACACTTACCCAAATATGTGCTTGGGAGAAAGAGTGAGAGAGAATAGGGAAGTGGAGAGGGGGAGAGAGAGAGAGAGAGAGAGGAGAAGCCACTACCCATTCTGGGGAAGAACTCACAGATGAGAGCTGTTTCCAGTTGGTATCTTAGTGAATCCTACCGCCCACACCCTGTGGGTGGCTGGCCGGGGAGGTAGTAGGTTAGAGTTCTGGGCTCCTCCATACCTCACTGATGTTGGGCCTCAAGTTCACGATCACCTCTTTGCCCCAAGGAGTGTGTGCCTTACCCTTACCAGGCAGACTGCAGGGCAGTTGTAGGCATTTCTCCTGGTTGAGCCTAACTCAGGAAGAAAAGGCAGATGGGGCTGGTTCCTGGGCAATGTGGGATCTTCCCTCTCCAAAGACTTTTGGGATGCTCCCAGAGAGACAATTCTAGGGTGGCAGGAACTGCTGACCAGCTTCCTTTGGTATCCCGTGGCCATAACTCCCATGTCCCAAAGCCATTTTCTTCAGCCCTCACCCTGCCACTAGGCGCCCCCACCCCATGCTTGAGAGCGTGATATGTTGTTCAAAGTTGCCTTGTTGCCTTTCTCCACACCCAGACAGTAAGTCTTGATGGGTAGAGACTCTGTCCTCCACTTGTCACTCAGTGCTTCCCACCAGGATTGACTTAATGCATTCTAATGGCATTGGAAAGTGCCTCCACTCCACAGAGAGAATTGAGAGATGCCCCTTTCCTTGTCATAAAGCTAGAATTTCCAAGAAAGGGACTGCAGGTGGGGAAGAGTGGCCGGACCATGGAGGGCCAGCTCAGGATCTGAGAGTCCCCTGGCATTTGGGACTCTCTGCTCATTATGGCGGGACAGCCACGATGCTGAACCTTAGGCAAGGACACAGGTCACCTTCCTCATGCTGAGGACCTGTGTGAGACACGTAATAAACCTTACTAGAAATAGAGTGGCCTTTGTATCTGCAGCAGCCAGCTTATAAGGTAAGGCCTGCTGTCTGGAACCACAAGAAGGCCCATGGAGGGGTGGCTGAAAGAGCCCTTCCTCTTGGTCCTCATTCCCTGCTCAAGTTTCTCTCCACAAATGGGCACCATGTAAAGAGCCTCTGTGCAGGAGGGCAGTTTTAGATGCCGATCTTTGATGAAGTCCAGAGGAAGGGGAAGAGAAGGGCCGAGTTTTGTGTTTTGCATTACTGGCCTTCTGAGGATTTCCCTCATGCCAAAATGGTGTGTGTGTGTGTGTGTGTGTGTGTGTGTGTGTGTGTATGCTGTGTAACTTGCATATGTAAACAATATGCATCTCAAGTATACAGCTTGATGTATTTTTATATACAATGCACCATGTAACCACCGCCCTGATCAAGATATGGAATGTTAGGGCGCCTGGGTGGCTCAGTCAGTTGAGCATCTGACTCTTGGTTTCCGCTCAGGTCATGATCTCAGGGTGGTGAGATCAAGCCCCTGAGTTGGGCTCCACACTCAGTGGGGAGTCTGCTTGAGATTCTGTCTCTCCCTCTGCCCTCCCCACTGTGCTCTTTCTCTCTCTTTCAAATAAATAAATCTTAAAAAAAAGGATATGGAATGTTAACATTTTTGACACCTCAGAAGGTCCCCTTATATTTTTTCCTCTTTAATACCTACTCCTAAGTATAACTGTATTCTGATTTCCATCACCATAGATTAACTTTGCCTGCATATAAATGGGGCATACAACATGTACTCTTTTGTGTCTGGTTTCTTCTGCATAACATATTTTTGATATCCATTCATCTTGTTGCATATGTCAGACATTAATTTCTCCTTATTGCTGTATAATATTCCACAATTTGCTTATCTGTTTGCCTATTAATGGACATTTGTGTTCTTTCCAGGTTTGAGATATCATAAATAAAACTGCTGTCAACATCTTTGTACATTTCTTTTTGTAAAGGGAATTTTAGTATTCTTGAGTGAATACCTAGGAGAATAGACATATGTGTAGTTTTAGAAGATATTGCCCAATGGTTTTCCAAAGTAGAACAAACTACAGCACTGTACAGACAGACAGACATGCTGTAACAGGGCCTTTTCCTTATAGATAGCACTCTCTAAAGACCACTGTGTACTCCAGCAATTATCATCAGCATCATTATAAAGGAATAAAATAGATACCTTTTATTAAGCACTTATTTTGAGCCAGGAAGTTTACATGCATGCTCTCATTTCATTTTTATGACAAATCCAAGGTGTTGGTACTATTCCCATTTTATAGATGAAGAAACTGAGGTACAGGGAAGTTAAGTAACTTGCCAAAGGCCCCCAGTCAATAAATGGCAGCTTGACTCTGGAGCCCTGGGTTCTGAGCCTCTGAGCCCTGAGCCTCCATTTGCTGGTGCAAGGTCAGGAAGTCCTTTCTTCCATCTGACCAAATCTAGCTGTTATTTATGAGACCCATTTCCTATAACCTCTGGTCTTCCCCATATACACTGTCACACCCAGGCCTGAGATCTTTGTACACACACATATGCACACAGTCTTTCTCATAGCCACACACACTCACTGTGAAAATGGGCATGCGGGCCAATTCAGTGAAAAACACACAGTTTGCCAAGCCCTGGGCTTAGCAACCTGAAGGTATGCCTCTCAGGTTAGGGAATTTGCAGAAGATTGGACAAGGGACAGTCCTGCTTCTGGATGCTACAGAGCAGAATTTAGAGGCCATCCTTCTCTGAGAAGAGATGGGCATTTGGTCCTCCTCCCAAATGCTGAGCCAAGCCCATGACCATGATGCTTTAGGGGCATTAGCCTGGGTATCTCTTCACCTGCAGGGTTTGTCCAGGGATGTTCATCTTCTCCTAGAAGGAGATGAGAACCTGGGGATGTTGCACCTTGCCTGGGAAAGTGTTAAGTAGGGAGGCAGATTTGTGTGGTCTGAGTTGGGAGAAAGCATGAAGTCTGGAGAACTGCACTTCCGGCAGGAGGACTTGACCGGGCCCTGCAGGCAGTGGTCACTTGGAGGAGAGCCAACAGCCTTCTTGTGGTCCTAAGGATGTTGTTACCAAGTATCCAAGCCCCTGGGTTTGAGTGAGAGGGGTGTGCTGGCCCTGTGGGTGGAGGCGATATATGGGCATTACACTCTGTGTAGCTGGCTCCTCCTCAGGCCCCTTTTTAGACTAATTGAGGGCTTGCTGGGCTCTGGGTTTGTAATTGGGGGTAATTGCTGACAGGCTGCTGTGGTGGTACAAGCAGGCTTTTGTTGGGGAAACAGTGGTCAGGATTTTGGTGCTTTGAGTGGGAACAGTCCAGCATTCTGGTGTGCTCTGTTCCAACTGAGCCTTTTGCTAGGAGGCAACATTTCTGAGGAATGGGGACTGGTAGCCTGTGTGAACAGGAAGGGACCCACTCACTTAGGTGATGGGAACTCCTGTCCAGAAATATACAAGGTCTGCTTTAGGCCATAGAGGCAGTGCAGATGGAAGGGAGGTCCTGGTACTATAATTGATGCACGCCCTCCACAGGCTGGGAGGCACCATGGTGGAGTGGTTAGCACAGACCTCTGTCCCAATTCTTATGGATATCAGCCTGGGAAATTATGGAACCTTGCTGAGTTTTAGAATTTTATCATTTTTTTTTTATTTTTTAAAAAGATTTTATCTATATAAGAGAGAGAGGGTGCACGGGCGGGGGGAGGGGCAGAGGCAGAGGGAGAAGCAGGCTCCCCACTGAGCAGGGAGCCCTACAGGGGGCTCGATGCCAGGACCCTGAGACCATGAGCTGAGCCGAAGGCAGATGCTTAACCAACTGAGCCACCCAGGTGCCCCTCTTTTGCCTTATTTTTTTTTAAAGATTTTATTTATTTATTTGACAGAGAGAGAGACAGTGAGAGAGGGAACACAAGCAGGGGGAGTGGGAGAGGGAGAAGCAGGCCTCCTGCTGAGCAGGGAGCCCCATGCGGGGCTCGATCCCAGGACCCTAGGATCATGACCTGAGCCGAAGGCAGCCGCTTAACGACTGAGCCACCCAGGCGCCCCATCTCTTTTGCCTTTTTAAAAAATATTTATTTATTTATTTTAGAGAGCGAGCTTGTGCAAGCAGGGGGAGGCTGAGGGGCAGAGGGAGAGGGAGAGAGAGGCAGAGAAGCATGCGGATGCGGACTCAATCCCAGAACTCTGAGATCATGACCTGAGCGAAAAGCAAGAGTCAGAGGCTTAACTGACTGAGCCACCCAGGTGCCCCCAATCTTTTGCTTTTATAAACAATACTGTAATGTATAATCTGGTATATATCTATTTTTGTAGGTATGTGCATATATCTGTAAAAAAATTCTACAAGAGTTAGGCCAAAGGGTATCAAAGGGTGTGTGCATTTGTAACTTTGGGATATTACCAATTACCCTTCTTATTAATGGAACCACTATATACTCCCATAAGAAGTGTATGGGATTCCTGTTTTTCCACAGCCTCACTAACACACATCTTTGTTTTGAAGAAATAAATCTTACAGATATAGTTGAGGACCCTCCTGTACCTTTCCTTGATCCCTCTCTGCCCCTCCCTGTCCTGAGGTGATCACCATGGTAAACTTGGTGCTTAATAATCCCATAACTGTTTTTATACTTGTACTACATGTGTATCCATTTCTAGGCAGTACTTAGTATTGTTCTGTGTTTTTATAACTTTATATGAATGGTATCCTGCTGTTGCAGAAAGACACGTGCTTGCTTTTTCATTCAACCTTATGTTTGTGAAAAGTTCCTAGTTGATACACAAAGACAAGCTCCGTTCATTTTCACTGTGTAGCACCATTCCATTGTATGCACACACCACCGTTTATTTATCCACGTTCCTGTTGAGGGACCGTTGGGTTATTTACTATTCTTTGCTCTGTTACCAGTAGTCTTTCTAGGGACATTCTTATATATGTCTGCTAGTACTCATGTGCTATAGTTTACCCAGAGGTGGGACTGCTGGATCAAAGGGCACAGACATCTTCAAACTTTACTAGTTATTGTTGAACAGCTTCTTCATCTGTAAATCAGAGAGAGTGATGCCTGTACCCCGGGAAGTTGGTGTCAATGAGTGAGACGGTAGAGTGGGAGAGAATCTGGGTTTGGATTTTAGCAGATCTAGACTTAAATCCTGGCTCTGTGATTTATTTGCTGTGCGACTTTGGGCCTGTTGTTTAGCCTCTCTGTGCTTCAGTTTCCTCATCTGCAAAACAGTAATGATAGTATCTAGGTCACAGGGTTCCTGAGAAGACGAAATAGGATTCAGTGTGAAAAGTAACACAGGGTCTGGCACAGAGGAGGCACTAAAAAATCTCAGCAATTATTATTAGTATTATTTATTTTTTATTAAGTAAACTCTTCCCCCAATGTGGGCATCAAACTCACAACCCCGAGATCAAGAGTTGCATGCTTGGGGCTGGCGCCTGGGTGGCGCAGTCGGTTAAGCTTCTGCCTTTGGCTCAGGTCATGATCCCAGGGTCCTGGGATGGAGTCCTGCTCAGTGGGGAGCCTGCTTCTTCCTCTCCCTCTCCACTACCTCCTGCTTGTGCGCTCTCTCTCTCTCTCTGCCAAATAAATAAATAAATAAAATCTTAAAAAAGAGTTGCATGCTCTATTGACTGAGCCAGACAGGTGCCCCAGTGATGATGATGATGATGATATCTTTGATCTCTTTGTTTTTTAACCTCTTATTATGGTAGATTTCAAACCTGAAATATAGGAGAGAGGATAGTACAATGAACCCTCATGTGGTTTCCTCTATATCCCCACCCTTTTCTTCACCCATCCCTGATGAGATTCTTTTGAAGCGAATCCCAGAGATCCCATCTATTACTCCACTCATAAATATGTAAATTTATATCCCTAAAATATAAGCACTTAAAAGAAGCATAGCTACTACACTATCACCATACCTAAAAATTGAGAGGGATTTTTTAGTATGTCAAATTCACAGTTAATACTCAAATCTTCTCAATAATCTCAAAAGGATTTTACTGCTGGTTTGTTTGAGTCAGGATCCAAACAAGATCCGTACATTACATTTGGTTAATATGTCTCTTAAGTGTCTTTTAACCTATAAATATCTCTCCTCTCTCTTTTTCCTCCTTGCAGTATATCTGTTAACAATGGTGGGGCGTTTGTCCTATGGAGTTTCTCCCAGCCTGGATTTTGCTGATTGCATCCCTGTGGCATCTTCTAGCATGCTCCCCTGTCCTCTATTTCCAGTGCATTGTAGATCTAGAGGCTTGGTTAGGTCATGTTTGATATTTTGGCAAGAACACTTCACCAACAGTGTTCCCTAGTTCTATTAGGGGACACTAATGTCTGTTTTTTTCTCTTTTGGATCTTAACAGCCATTGATGACCACTATTTAGAGCCATTATTCATTAGAATTCATTAGCAGAATGGTGGTATTCTAATTCTGTCATTCCTTCTTCATTAATTAACTGGACTATTCCATAAAGAGAAACTTCTCCTTATCAACCATCTGCCTTCCCTGAGGTAGAGTCCTTCAAGGACAGGGAGGATGAATGATAGATTCTTCTTATATTTGATGACAGTGACAGTGGGACTCTATGTGATCGTTTAGGAAACGGCTGATTTTGTGGGTCCTGAAAGATATTAGGCAGTGTCTTCCATTCAAAAGCAGAAAGGAAAAAAGAAGTGAACAAATGCACCCTAATCACACCATTTATTTCTTCACACACATTTGTTGGACCCTTTCCTATGCAGTGGCTGTTTTGGGCATGGGGATGCTGAGAGGAGCAATGCATGATTTCTGCCCATGGGGAGCTCCAGGTGACAAGTGCACAGCCTTAACACAGCTACCCCAAACCAAGACACAGGCGCCATAGGATGGAAGATAAAGAAAGGAAGGATTTCTGGCTGGGTAATCTGGGAAGTCCTGATGGGTAAAGGTCAGGTCCCCCAGGAGAGGCCATAGTAGGGCTGAGCTGCTTATCAGTGCTACTGCAGGTGCTGGGGGTCAGGGACAGCATGTGATTACTCTAACCAAGGGGCGCTTTCAGCTGCATACTTGTCAGTGCCCAGGGAAATGCCAAGTGCTCTGGTGGACATAAGAAATGACCTCGTTTCCACCCTTGAAGAGTTTTCTTCAGGCTGGGAAGAAAAAACACACATTTGACCCACAATAGATCAGCAAGCACTGGGTGTAATTCAACAAATTTTTTTTTTTTTAAGATTTTATTTATTTATTTGACAGAGAGACACAGTGAGAGAGGGAACACAAGCAGGGGGAGTGGGAGAGGGAGAAGCAGGCCCCCCCGCGGAGCAGGGAGCCCAATGCGGGGCTCGATCCCAGGACCCTGGGACCATGACCTGAGCCGAAGGCAGACGCTTAATGACTGAACCACCCAGGCGCCCCTCAATAAAAATTTTTTTACATCAAAATATAGTTATCCCATAAGTGTCTTTTTTTTTATTATGTTATGTTAGTCACCATACAGTACATCATTAGTTTTTGATGTAGTGTTCCATGATTCATTATTTGCATATAACACCCAGTGCTCCATGCAGAATGTGCCCTCTTTAATACCCATCACCAGGCTAACCCATCCCCCCACCCCCTCCCTTCTGAAACCCTCAGTTTGTTTCTCAGAGTCCATAGTCTCTCATGGTTCGTCTCCCCCTCTGATTCCCACCCTCCTTCATTTTTCCCTTCCTTCTCCTAATGTCTTTCATGCTATTCCTTATGTTCCACAAGTAAGTGAAACCATATGATAATTGACTTTCTCTGCTTGACTCATTTCACTTAGCATAATCTCCGGTTCCATCCACGTTGATGTAAAAGTTGGGTATTCATCCTTTCTGATGGCTGAGTAATATTCCTTTGTATATATGGACCACATCTTCTTTATCCATTCATCTGTTGAAGGGCATCTTGGCTCTTTCCACAGTTTGGCTTTTGTGGACCAATGTTATGAACATTGGTGTGCATGTGGCCCTTCTTTTCACTACATTTGTATCTTTGGGCTAAATACCCAGCAGTGCAATTGCTGGGTCATAGGGTAGCTCTATTTTTAACTTTCTGAGGAACCTCCACACTGTTTTCCAAAGTGGCTGCACCAGCTTGCATTCCCACCGACAGTGTAAGAGGGTTTCCCTTTCTCCATAACCTCTCCAACATTTGTTGTTTCTTGCCTTGTCAATACTTGCCATTCTAACTGGTGTAAGGTGGTATCTCAATGTGATTTTGATTTGAATTTCCCTGTTGGCTAACGATAATGAACATTTTTTCATGTGTCTTTTAGTCATTTGTACTCAACAAATTTTTGAATGTTTATTGTATACTCCAGAAGTAGGCTCTCAAGGTGAGTTGGGCATGCCCTCTACCTCCAACAGGCCATTTGATCATCTCAGTAGGTTCATGGTCTAGGTGCTCCGTACCCCTCCTCTCATCACGAACTAGAGGTGCATCCTTAGTCATGTGGGCCTTCTGTCTGCCCTACTAGGACATGGTAACGGTGACTTGCCTATCTGCATCTTCTCAGCTGCTTGCTGTTCATCCTTCAAGTTGGCTCATCACCTCTTGGAGGTCTTGCCTGGCCCAATCCTCTACATCAGCAGGCTGGGTTGGGGGTTAGAGCTCTCATGGCACTTTGTGCTTCCTTGTATCTCAGCAATTATTACCCTCTTTTGTAATATATATATATATTCCCCCCCCCCTTTTTAAAATAGGCTCCAGGCCCGGTGTGGAGCCCAACACAGGGCTTGAACTCACAACTCTTGAGATCAAGACCTGAGCCGAGATCAAGAGTTGGAGGCTTAACCAACTGAGCCACACAGGTGCCCTATATGTATATATGTTTTAATTGATTTTTTCCCATCTTCTACTAGACTATGAATTCTCTGAGGGCAGTGGTTGTGTTCTTAATATCTTTGTATACTTAGTGCCTGATGTATCTGCGTGTCTGGGAGAAAATGTTAAATGAATACCTGTAATTCCATACGTAATGCTTCTTTCTTTCAGGTGAAGATTAGTCTGAGAAAAGATTAGATATTCAAATGTTATAAGTCACTGACACTTTAGTATGAATTGCTCCAGGATTTAATTGTAGTCCTGTGAGAGGTAGAAGCTGGGAGTGGGAAGGAATCTAAGACAATTGTTAGGGGTCCAAATGTGCGTGTTCAGTGATAGTGAGGAGTCAGCATAAAGAGGAGGGGAACTCAGGATGGGAGAGGGTCCTGGAAGGCTCTAGGGCAAGGGCAGACAGCAGCCTCCAGAGGCTCTTGAGTGTGGGAAGTCAGGCACAGCTTCCGGGTGTGCCAGGCCTGGCGGCGCTAGGGTGCAGAACGCTGACCAAGTGCAGCGCGTCCCAGCGGGCCGGAAAGGGGGCTCGCCCGAGCGTGGGGGGCTTCCTCGCTTTGTACCGCGCCACTTCCCCCACGGAGGCCCGCCGGAAGCGGCGGCTGGCGGTCGGGGCCAGGCGGGCGTTATCTCTCCCCGCGGCGCGCAGGAAACCGCAGGAGCCGGAGCCCAGCACGCGTAACCTTACCGTCCGGGCCTGGAGCTCTGGCCGCGGGGCGCGCGAGCTCACAGCGCGCGGAGCGCGCATACGGGGAGCCCCGGGCGGACTGAGGGGTTCTGCACAGCGGTCACCTGGTCATCTCCCTGCCTCCTTGGTGCCTTCAGCGAGACCGGGCGGCCTCTGACTTTCCTACCGTCAAGACCGGCCAGCTCTCACTGCCTCCCACTGCGAAGCCCTGCTTCAGATGCCTGTCCCAGGAAGGGACTAAAGCATCGGTCCTGAGATGGGGGGTCTGACGGCAGCTTCGCTGTGGCCGCTTCCGGAGACGTTTACCAGGGGCTTTTGAGGCCCAAAGAAGGTGCAGCTAAGGCATTCTTTAGGTAGGGGCACCACTGGAGACAAGGTGAAGTCTACATGGAGGGTACACCTTGTGTGGGAATGGCTAGCACTTCATTAAGGACAGGCGGGACTGCCTTGGCCCGCGTTTGTTTGTTTGTTTCTTTCTCCTTTCCTTTCCTTCTTTCCTTCTAGATTTATTTATTGAGAGAGAGAGAACCCGCGCGTGCCAGGGGCAGAGGGAGAGGGAGAGAATCCTCAAGCAGACTCCCCGCTGAGCACGGAGCTCTATGCTGGCTGGATCCCAGGACCCTGAGATCATAACCCCAGCAGAGTCCGGGGCTTCACCGACTGAGCCCCCCAGGCGCCCTGGCCCTAGTTTTCAATGAGAAATGGGTGCCCATGTGTTGTGGGACTGGGCAAAGGCTTCTAGGACATTATTTATATGTCAAGGGATGGTCTTTCCTTAATCTGAATAGTATTTGAATAGAAAACACAATCATGTAGGCTTGGGTGTGCCCACAGCACACAGTTGCACATTCATACTGCATACTTGTGTGCTCACATATGTACACACAGTTGTCCCCACAGATACATATGTGTCTTCCTTTGTGTGTAGGATGCGCGCTCGTGCGTGTGTGCACACACACACACGCACACACACACACACATACACACACACACCCCTTTTGTGTCCAGGTTGAGTCTTAGGAAATCTGTCCATATAGAATGTCTGTTATATATGGCAGCCTGTGTTTACCGAATGCTTCCTGATATTTCTTCATTTTTCAGGTCTGGGAAGGAGATTTCTGTTAAGATCCCACCAGATTTTCTTTGGCACCTGGGGCTTTGGGGCAAAGTTTTTTTTTTTCCTCTTCAAACTTTACACTATAGGAGCCATCTGGGAGAAGGAAACTTCTGCCACATATATGGGTTTGCTTGAGACTGCTGCCCCCCAAAGACTGCCTTGAGGTGCCACTCCATGGTTGGTAGAATTTGTCATTCATTTATTCATGCATTCAGATGAACTTATCTAGGCATCTCCTCTGAACTGGCCCTGTGATAGGCCTGGGATCTAGAGAAGAAAGCTTTCTTCTTTCCCTTGGGGGAGAGCAGTTTAGTGGGGAGTTGGATGGGTAAACAGACAAATGTAAATATGGATGATAAGAACTGTGATGGGGGAAGGTCAAGGCTGCGGGAGTGTGGGGGAAGTCTTTTTTTTTTTTAAAGCTAGAAGCGTTTTTTTTTTTTTTTTAAAGATTTTATTTATTTATTTGAGAGAAAGAGTGAGCAGCTGTGAGAGAGAGAGCATGAGCAGAGGGAGAGGGAGAAGCAGACTCCCTGTTGAGCAGAGAGCCTGATGCAGGGCTCGATCCCAGGACCCTGAGATCATGACCTGAGCTGAAGGCAGTCGCTCAACCAACTGAGCCACCCAGGTGCCCCTGGGGGAAGTCTTTCTGGAGGAGGTGATGCTAGGGCTAAGTCTTGAGGGATGAGTAAGAGTCAGGGAAGGTAAGAAGTATGTATGTAAAGGCCCAGAGCTGAGGGAGGGAGTGGTGCTCTCTGAGAACCACCAGTGGCTGGATTTAGCTGTGTCCATTGTGGGGCAGGGGCAATGGGCAGTGGGCTGTGAGGCTGGCCATGTTGATAAGGTCTAAATCACGGAGGGCTGAGGGTGCCTCCCTGAGGGACTTGGACTTCTTTCTGAGGCCGCTGGAGGTGTTCTATGGGAGTGGAAGGGAGGGCTTGTGTGCTGGGAAGATGATTTTGGCTGCAGTGTGGAGAGTCCAGGGGGAGAGATCAGGGCCTGCACTAAGGAAGGAGAGGGTGGTTGGAGACACGGGCACACCTTGAGAGGCATTTAAGAAGTGGAGTCTATGATGGGTGCCTGGGTGGCTCAGTCGTTAAGCGTCTGCCTTCGGCTCAGGGCATGATCCCAGGGTCCTGGGATCGAGCCCCGCATTGGGCTCCCTGCTCAGTGGAGAGCCTGCTTCTCTCTCTCCTCTGCCTGCCACTCCCCCTGTTTGTGCTCTGTCTCTCTCTCTGTGTGTCAGATAAATAAATAAAAATCGTAAAAAAAAATAAAGAAGTGGAATCTATGAGACTGGACTGATTGGAGGGGGAAGGAGGGAGGAGTCAGAACCACTCCCAGGTTTCTGGGCTCGGCCGCTGGACACAGCACTTGGCCATTCCCTGAAACAGGGCAGGCTGGAGGCACAGGTTTCTTAGGCCAGATGATTGTGTGGAACACATTGCATTTGAGGTTCCTGAGGGGCATTCAGGTAGAGATGTCTGGAAGGCAGTGGGACACACAGACCTGGCCTCAGGAGAGAGGTTGGGCAAGATGAAGTCACCCAGGGAAGGTGTCGGGAAAGAGAAGAGAACATTGAAGGAGAGAGATGGGTAGAGTGGGGAGCCTGTAACTTGTCTGGGCAGGAGCAGCCAAAGAAGCTGGAGGTGACCTAGGGTGTGCCATGTTGCAGAGACCTTGGGAAGATGTTGGTCAGGCCTGCTCAGGACCCTCCCTCCACCCACACTCTCTAGCTCCTTGGGCCTGGGGCACCTTGCGCCTTATGGAGTGACTGGTATTTCAGTGGTGACAGAGTCTCTCTGATGGAGAAAATTCAGATACTGCAGTAGATTAGTTGTGGGATGAAGTGGGGGCTTCTTATGTGCTTTAAATACTCATAGTTCCTGTTTATGCAACTCTTATGAGGTGCCGGTTACACACACTATTTTGTTTGATCTTTAAACAACTCTTTTCAGATAGATACTATTTTCTCTACTTTACCAATGAGTAAACTGCAGCTCAGAGAGGTTAAATGTATTGCCAGGGTCCTACAGCTAGTTAGAACTGGAGCTGGGATGTGGAGTCAGGTCTCTTTGCTTTATAGGACCCGCATTTTGTTTGTTGTTTCTGTATTTTACTGCCTTATGCTTTTTTCCTTAGTGCACGTTCAGTGGTGGCTGCCTCCTGGATTGGCATCTGAGGCTGGCCTGGCTTGCCCACACCCTTCAAACCTCCAGGCCACGGGGACTTCAGAGGAGGCCTGTATCCCAGATTAGCCCTAAAGACAACATGCTCCTGAAGAAGAAAGAGGAGGTCTAGGCACAGCCAAGGCCTGTGATGGGAAGGGCTTCCCGAGTATCAGTGGGGAACTTCCTCCTGGAAAAGCCATGAGAGGGGCAGTTCCTCTCCTGGGCCAGGCATCAGGGAGTCAGGGCCCCAGCTGTTCCTGCCCAGCCGCCCGCAGCCCTGAGCGCCCACCGGAGACAGGAGGCCCTGCCTGCTCACTGCCCATTGTCCCGGCACCACAGCGCCGCTTCCCATGCGCCTCCTGTTTATACAGGAAGCCCCTGCTCGGGGATGCCACCTCCCAATCCTGATGGCTGGATGCAGGCTTGAATTCCTCCCAGGCAACCCCGGTGAGCGACGACTAGAGTGAGTTATCACTGCTCAGGGACTTTAAGAATTAGGATCGCAGAGTAGGTAAAAGCCTGGCCTTCCTGTGGTTGTCGTGGGTTTGAATCTGACCACTCATTAGTTGCATGACCTGGGGCATTCACTCCAAGTCTATGAGTGCAGGTCCCTCCTCTGTAACATGGGGAGTGTTATTGCTGCCTATCTCACAGGTTTGATGTAAGGATAAATGAAATATGGAAGTAAAGTATCTGGAACACAGTATATGTGCTTGATAAATTATAGATTTCATTGTTGTTGTTACTTGTTCTTCTCACTTTTTTTTAAAATTTTTTTTTAAATTTTTTTTATTTGCGAGAGAGAGAATGAGAGAGAGCACGAGAGGGAGGAGGGTCAGAGGGAGAAGCAGACTCCCTGCTGAGCAGGGAGCCTGATGTGGGACTCGATCCCGGGACTCCAGGATCATGACCTGAGCCGAAGGCAGTCGCTTAACCAACTGAGCCACCCAGGCGCCCTGTTCTTCTCACTTTTAATTGCACCAAATTTCAGCTGTGTTTCAATTGCAGGTGATAGTTTTAAAATATGGCCTCCAGGGGCACCTGGGTGGCTCAGTCGGTTGAACCTCTGCCTGCAGCTCAGGTCACGATCCTGGGGTCCTGGGATTGAGCCCGACTCCCTCCTCAGTGGGGAGCCTGCTTCTTCCTCTCCTTCCCGCTCGTGCTCTCTCTCGCTATCTCTGTCTCTCTCTCTCAAAAAATTAAATAAAATCTTAAAAAAAATAAGGCCTCCAAATTCTGTGACACTTCTCCCATTGAGAGGTAGGGTCTATGTGCCCTCCCTTTGGATCTCTGTGGGCTTGTGACTACCTTGACCAATATGGTATAGTAGAAGTGACACTGAGTGATTTCTCAGGCTTTGTTTTGGTTGTTGGAACATTTAACTACCCTGGGTGTGCCTGGCTTGCTCAGTCGGTAGAGCATATGACTCTTGATCTCAGGGTCATGGAGTTCAAACCCCACATTGGGCATGGAGCCTACCAAAAAAAGAAAAAACCAAAAAACAAACAAACTAACTACTCTGGAGTTTGTTAGGCAATAGGGGAATTCTTCTTGGGTGTACTGTCAGCAGGTGGGAATAGTTTTTTCCATTTCAATAAAAACTTACTGAGTTTCAAAATGGTAGACTGCCCTCAAACTGGAATTTCCTCCCTTACCCACAGAAGATGGTAAAAATTAAAAAGATAAAATAACAAAACAGGGTTATGCTTAAATTATGAAGGGATACTCTTGGTAGACCAGTAATAAAGTTCCTAGAATAAAGAAGTAAATAGCATGTGACAGCCATAAGCTGAAGAGCTTCTGAGTTCATGGCCAAAACATATGTGGAATTATGTCTCAGAAGAGATGCACACAATCAAGAATCACCAACCAATAAACAGTTGTCAAGCACTTACTGTGTATTGAGACTTTGTCACTATTATCTGTGTGTTTTTACAGTCAGTGCTTGTTTAGAGTTACCTACATGTTTACATTTTCTTTGCTCACCCATTCCTTCCGAGTTCAAGTTCCTTCTTCCTGAAGTAGATGGTTTCATAGTGTTTTCACCAAAGATGAGTAGTAAGTCTTTTGCTGAAATTTAAAAATTTCATTCTTCCTCTTAAATGTTAATATAGCTGGATATAGAACACTGAAGTTGACAGTTATTTTCCTTTAGCACTGGAAGATACTTGGAATATTCTATTACTTTCTGGCATCTGTAGAGAAGTTGAGAAGTCTGCAGTAAGCCTAATTGTTTCTTTGTAGTTAATGTGTCTATTCTCTCTAGTTGCTTTTAAGGTTTTATTTTGGTGGTCTGCAATTTTATTTTATTTTTTTAAAAGATTTTATTTTATTTATTTATTTGACAGAGAGAGACACAGCGAGAGAGGGAACACAAGCAGGGGGAGTGGGAGAGGGAGAATCAGGCTTCCCGCTGAGCAGTGACCCTGATGCGGGGCTCGATCCCAGGACCCTGGGATCATGACCTGAGCCAAAGGCAGACACTTAACGACTGAGCCACCCAGGCGCCCTGTGGCCTGCAATTTTAATATGATATATTTATTTATTTATTTATTTATTTTTTTTTTTTTTTTTAAAGATTTTATTTATTTATTTGACAGAGAGAGACATAGCGAGAGAGGGAACACAAGCAGGGGGAGTGGGAGAGGGAGGAGCAGGCTTCCCGCCGAGCAGGGAGCCCGATGCGGGGCTCGATCCCAGGACCCTGGAACCATGACCTGAGCCGAAGGCAGACGCTTAACGACTGAGCCACCCAGGTGCCCCAATATGATATATTTAGGCATGAAATTATTTTTATATAATCTGCTTGGGGATTGGAGTGATTTTTCCTTACTAAGATTCATATTTTTATCATTATTGAGAATTTTTGGTTGTTATATGTTTTAATATTACCCCTCTCCCATTCCTTTTGTTCTTTCCTGTTACATATTTGTCAGACCTTCTCATTCCCTTTTTCTTTTCTTTTAATTATCTTTCATTCTTTCCAATCTTTTTAAAAAAAAGATTTTATTTATTTGACATAGAGAGAGAGAGCACGAGCCAGGGGGCAGAGGGAGAGGGAGAAGCAGGCTCCCCACTGAGCAGGGAGCCCGATGCAGGACTCAATCCCAGGACCCTGGGATCACGACCTGAGCTGAAGGCAGACGCTTAACTGAGCCACCCGGGTGCCCCTCTCTCTGTGCAATCTTATGAGTGATTTCCTCATAGCTCTTTCTAATTCAGTAATTCTCTTTTCATCTCCATCTAATCTACAACTAGACTCATGTGTTAAAATTTTAATTTTGCATTTCTAGAAGTTTTATTTGGTTCTTCAAAAACCTGCCTGGTATTTCATTATGGTTTCTGTTTCTTCTCTTTTCCTTTTTTATTATTTTAAATATACTTATTTCATTGTCTCTCAGAATGTTCAGTTATCAAAAGCTCTTGATATATCATTTCAACTATTGTGTCTGAAAGCTCTTGTTGATGGTAAACTTCTTTTTGTATGGTTTGCTATTTTCATAGGTGATTTCTTTCCCTACGGGACTTCTGTACTGCCTGAGTTGTAGGAATGACCCTACAGAGAGGTTTTATTTTGCTTGTATTTTGTTTGTTAACTATTTGACTTGGAATATCTGCACAATGTATGTGGTATATGTCCAACTCTAAACCATCATCTGATGTAAGCTTGGTGTTTTGGTTTCTTTTCTTTTTTTTTTGTTTAAGATTTTATTTATTCATTTGAGACACAGAGATACAGAGAGAGAGAGAGAGAAAGCATGAGCAGGGAGAGAGGCAGAGGGAGAGGGAGAAGCAGGCTCCTTGCTGAGCCAGGAACCCGATGTGGGGCTCGATCCCAGGACCCTGGGATCATGACCCGAGCCAAAGGCAGATGCCCAACCATCTGAGCCATCCAGGTGCCCCAAGTGTTTTGGTTTCTCATGAGAGACCAGGAAGGGACTCTTTGTCTCTGGGCTGCTGAGAGTTTTTCTAGCCCTCTTTCACTAAGGGTACAGCTCTTCAAAAGTCCTGACTTTAGGTAGGATATTCCTAATTTAACTCGAATGATCCCAAAGCCCTGTCTTTTGTCCCTGTAAGATGGTGAGAACTGAAGCTTCTCATCTTTAGAGATACTTTCCAGTCTATAAGCCCTCTGCCCCTTATCAAGGGTTTCTCCAGTATCAGCTCATGTGTTCCTCTTTTGGCTTTCCGTTCCCTCTATTTCTGGTATCTAGGGATTTCTCTTTCTTGAGCGCTAGAACTTGAAAAATGGATATTTTTTTTAGTTATTTTTAAGTCTAGAATTTCTGTGAGCTTGTAATGGAAGACCTTTTTTTTTTTCTTTATAGCTTTTGGTCACAATGAACCTTTCCAAGCCCTTTGTATATGTTCTCTCAGATCATCCTCACAAGAACTCTGTGACACAGATGTTATTCATCAGCTTTCTTTCATGTGTTATGAGACTGAGACTTGGTTCATCTAAGTGTTATCCTAGATCAGGCAGGTAGGAAATGGCCTTGGCAAGATTTGAACCTAGGTTTCTCTGATTTCCCCTTAACGTAGCATGTAGGAAGTTATGGTAACTCCCTTCCCCCCAGTCATTTTGTTATGAAAATCATAACATAATACATATACAACCCATCCAGATTCTATAATTATAATTTTTCTTTATTTGCTTTATTATCATATCTATTTACCCGTCCTCTCTTTTTTAAAAGATTTATTTATTTACTTGAGACTTGAGAGAGAGAGACCAGTGGGGAGGGGCAGAGGGAGAGGGAGAGAGAATCTCAAACAGACTTTCCACTGAGTGTGGAGCCTGACATGGGGCTTGATCTCACTACTCTGAGATCATGACCTGAGCCCAAATCAAGAGTCAGACGCTTAACTGACTGAGCCACCCAGGCACTTCCCCATTTACCCATCCTTCTATTCATCCATCTATCGTTCTTACATTTTGAGACATTTCAAAATAAGTTTCAGGCATTAGTATACTCCATCCTAAACAGTTCAACATGCATATCATTAACTAGAGTTAAATATTTGTTTATGGTTCTTTTTCCCCCTAGTTACAAATGAGCCAATATTAGCTTTACCATCCATGAGTTTTGATTAATGCATACACCTGTGTAATGCAAACCCATATCAAGATACAGAACATCATCACCTCTGTAAGAAGTTCTCTCCTAACACTTCTCAGTCTCAGCACTCACCCAGAGGCAACCACTCTTTTGATGTCCACCCCCCGCCCCCTGACTAGTTTTGCCTGTTCTAGAAATTCATGTAAATGGATTCTTACCAGGTATACTTTTTTTGGTAAGTATTCTTTCATTCAGCATAATGATGTTGAGATCGATTTGTGTTGTGTGTGTTACCAGTAGCGTGTTAACTTTTATTGCTGAGTAGTAGCTCGTTGTTTGGCCACAACACAGTTTGTCCATTTCCCTGTTGTTAGACACTTGAGCTGTATTCAGTTTTTGGAGATCGTGATAAAGTTGCTTAAACATTTTAATAAATACTGTTATTGTAACAGTTTCTTTTTCTTTTTTTTGTTTTTTAGAGAGAGAGATAGAGAGTGTGTGTGCAAGTGGGTGGGGGGAGGGGCAGAAGGAGAGGGAGAGAGAATCCTAAGCAGACTCCAAGCTCAGCACAGAGCCCTACATGGAGCTCGATCTCATGATGCTGAGATCATGACCTCAGTCGAAATCAAGAGCTGGACGTTTACCGGACTGAGCCACCCAGGCGCCCCATTGGAACAGTTTCCGTGACATGGTGGGGAGAGTAGTGTAGGAGCCAGATTATAGTTAGTTGAGGGAGATGAGAAAGTGCAGAGAATGAACTCATGGTTTTCTTAAGATGAGTAGATGAAAAGTGGGGAGACAAAGAGTAGTAGCTAGAGGGGTGTTCAGGGTCAGGAACAGTATATATACCATTTATAACATAAATAATATATAATATAAATATATTTAATAATATGTATGTAATAATATAAACAATATATTATAAAAGAAATATATATAACACGCACACATATATTTATACATATATAAATTAAACCCATATATGTATATATGTGTAAACATAAATATATTCCTATTTAATGGGAATAACAGAAGCATGTTTTTACAGTGGGAGAGGGAAGGGAAAGGAGGCTGCCCTCCTCTTGGCCTGGGGTGTCAGGTTCTGGGCAGAGCCCATGGTCCCTGTGGTTGCTCTCTGGCTTCTATTGGCAGAGTCTCAGGTCCTGAATCTTTTCCTCTGCCAGTCTGACGTCCAGATTGACAGCTGAAGGGACAGCAGAACCTGGTCTTGGCCATCTGTTCAGGCTGTTGATGCATTGGGAGGGAGGGACTGCAGAGGTTACTGAGAAATGGGAGAGTAGCTTCGCTGGGCAGGGGTGAAGAACCTACTCAGAATAATCAGGCTGTCTCTTGTGGTGATGATCGCATGGACCTTGCCATGGGAGAAGTGTGAAGATTCCTTCCAGGTCTTAGAGACTGTGGCTCGGGGAAGGGCTGATCCCTCCCTGGTGAGCCGTTGCTGGTTGGAGCTGCTGGGTGAGATCACCTGCTGACTGACATGCAGCAGTCTGGGGCAGGAGCCGACCCACAGACTCGCTTCTGTCCAGGTTTGGTTCTCAAGATGATTTGTTGGATTGATACAAGAAAATCTGCTTTTAAAAATAACTCAGGCTTAATTGGGTGCGGGTAGGTAGGTTGGACCAGGGAGTTCTTGTGACTCTTCTAACCATCGATTTCTGGGTGAGGTCAGGCTTGTTATGAAGTGCTTTTCTCATTAGGCTCTCAACACTGGACTTTTGTTGCTTTAAAAACTCTTTGTTTATTGATGTATATCACACACATATACTTTCCTCTTTAAAAACTCAACTCTACTGAGGTATAATGTTCATGCAATAAAATGCACCTATTTTAAGTGTGTATTTTGGGGAGTTTTGACATATTTAAACATCAATGTAATGAATAGTCAAGGTATAGAATACTTCCATCACTCCCAAAAGTTCCTTTGTGCTCCTTCCCAGTCAATCCCCCATTCCACCCCCGCCAACTCCCCCAAACCACCAATCTGCTCTCTCTTACTACAGATTAGATTTATCTTTCTGGAGTTTCATGTAAGTGCAATTATACTGTACACTGTCTTTTGTATCTGACTTCTGTTGCACACTATAATATTTTCTAGATTTATCCATGTTGTTGAGTTCATCCGTAGTTCATTCCTATTTATTTGAGTAGTATTCCATTGTGCATATAGATCCTAATTTACTGAATAGGTAATACAGACACATGGTGCAAAGTTTATAAGTACATGAGTTTTTCCCACCCTAATGCCTAACCAGACAGTTCCTTTTTACAGGCATGCAATATGACCAGCTTCTTGTGTATCATTTGAGTTATTTTATGCATTTAGAAGCAGTTATATATGTGGGATCTTCCTTCAGTCCTTCAAGAAATATATCTAATTCTGCTTGTGTGTAAGTATAATCTTAGAGGTGGAATTACCAGAGTAAAAAGTTCACCAAAAAAAAAAAAAAAAATCATACACTTGTGATTTTGACAGATATTACCAAATTACCTTCCGCAGAGGCATTACAGATCCCCCCAACATTTTTCTTTTTTTATTTAGTTTTTGAAAGACTTAAACAGAGAAAAACAGAAAGAATGGGATAATGAACACTCGGTTAGCACAGGCTTTTACTTTGCATACATTTGGGTTTTCAGCTTCACGCTTTGTGAACCTCAAGTGAACCTGCGTTCAGTCATACAGTCTTTGGAACCTGTGGCTCTCACTTGTTGCGAGGTGATAAGTTCTCAACACCTGGGGTGGGGTGGAGGGGGGCTCGGGCTTTAGGATGTTTCTGTTCAGAGTAGCTTGCTGGGTTCCTGACCGGAGATGGACAAGACAAGGGCCCTAGCCTGGATTGGGTCTAAGGGGGAGCTTGGCCCACAGGAGCCCTGATTCCTGATTCTAGAAGGGGAAATGAATGGATCAGATGGGCAGCTGTGCATGCGTGCGTGCGTGTAAACAATCCTTATCCGTGCTGCTGCCAGGGCAGATCTTGGACTATGCCAATCTCATGCTTTTGCTCCAGTGGCTTGTTGGGGGAACTCTTGGGGACAATGGG
This sequence comes from Halichoerus grypus, assembly GCF_964656455.1. Classification (NCBI taxonomy): domain Eukaryota; kingdom Metazoa; phylum Chordata; class Mammalia; order Carnivora; family Phocidae; genus Halichoerus; species Halichoerus grypus. Next base: position 120,741,024 of record NC_135712.1, on the reverse strand, counting down.
AAATTCTTACCTTGGCCTATAAAGCCCAGAGTGGTGTGGCCCTGCGGTCCCCCAGCCTCCTCTGAGGAGCTCTCTCTGGGTTGCCTGCACTCCAGCCACCCTGGTGTTTCAGTTCCTGTCTTTCTCCTTCCCAGCTCGTGCGGTTCTCTGCATCTGGAAGCACTCCCTTATGCCCACATGCCCCTCAGCACTCTGACTTCTCCTAGGTGCCATAGATTTATCATTCAGGACTGACCCGCACATAGGGCAGAGCCTCCTGGTACCATTCTAGAGTGTTTATCATGATTTGTGCTTATATATTTCTCCAGTGTGACCCCCTTAGTGTCTATTTCTCCTCTTACTTCATAAATGTCATGCAGGCAGGGGTCATATATGTTTTGTGCACCATTATATTCTCTGTGCTCTAAAAGAGATTAGCACATAGTAAGTGCTTGGTAAAGTTTGTGAGGCATTTTTAAAAAAAGATTTTTATTTATTTATTCATGAGAGACAGAGAGAGAGAGAGAGAGAGAGATAGAGGCAGAGGCAGAGGGAGAAGCAGGCTCTCCCCTCCGCAGGGAGCCCAATGCGGGACTTGATCCCAGGACTCCGGGATCACCACCCTAGCCGAAGGCAGATGCTTAACTAACTGAGCCACCCAGGCGCCCAAGTTTGTGAGGCATTTTGATAGCACACGCACGTAGCTTGTAGTCAGAACTGACGGTGAATTCTATTCCTGCATCTTGGCAAGTTACCTAAACTCTCGGAGCTGCAGTTTCCCCATCTGAAAAATGGGTATAATGAAACTGAGTCTCGGAGCAGTTGGGAGTACTTGGAAAGTACTGGACAAATAGCAGGTGCCTGAGCCCTGGTAACTATCACAGTAGCACTCTTGATGCAAAGCCAGTGAGCACTCTTGTTCACGGGCAGCTTGTGCTTCTGGTGACCAGCGACAGCTGGCCTCAATGTCCAGGGTCAAGCTGGGCCACAGGTGGGGGTTCAGTGCCTCCCTGCCCCAGGAGGTAAGAGTAACGTTGGAGCTGGGGGTTGAGGAGGTCACTGTGCCATTTGGCAGCTGCCACCAAGACCTTGGAGGGAAGACAGCCCTGGGGCACCTCCAGTCACTGGCTTCTGCCAGGGCAGTGGAAGGGAGCAGCAGGGAGCCATGGGAACAGAGGAGAGCGGGGAAGCCAGGTGGTCCCAGGAAGCTGCAGGCTTGGCTGGCAGGCGGGAAAGGAGCTGATGAGAATGTCAGGGCTCTGGAGGGGATAGGGTTTCTGCCGCCTCCAGCTGCCCTAAGCTGCCTCTGCTGTTTTCCAGAGGGACCCAATTACAACCCCCTTGTGGAGCCAGGGCTGCCAGAGATCCTGCAGAGATAGGAGGCGGCTCTCAGCAGGGCAGCAAGGACCTTTTAAGCTCCCCTAACCATACACCTGTTCCTGATCATCTAGGATTTGGGGCCTGGTTTGGGGAAAATGTGAGGACTTCTGAACATGGTCCCTCAGATCTCCACAGAGCCTCAGGCTTTCAAAGTGTTCTCATAAGTACCGACTCATTTGATCTTCTTCACAGCTTGGGAGCTGCCTGGAAGGGCTTGTTAGCTTCTTTGGACAGTGTCCCTGTGGTCCAGAGAGAGGGAAGCTAGTAGGCTACAGTCACCTGGCAAGCAAGTGACCCAGGACTTCTGTCTCTACAGAGCCTCTTCCCTGTGCCACTGGATAACCAGTCAACATACAGCAAGGATCTCCAGCTTGCCACAGGCTCCACCATGCCCCATTGCGTGCCAGCAGGCATGCATCCCTTAGCAGTGTTACCTGACTGGTCCTGGAAGACATTTGAGCAGCAGCCCCTGCCCAGCATGCAGTGTGTGCTCAGCTTTGTCTTGGGTGCTGGATGGGTGCTGGAAGATACAAAGGAAGGTGGAATGTCCTCTGCCCCTAAGGAGTGGATGGCCAGCCATGCCCTCTGGGAGAGCTGTGTATAATGTTGGGTATACTCTCGGGAGGCTACGTGATGTCGGGCCTGAGGATGCTGAGTTGGGTCTTGAGCTGGGCTTCCATGGGCGATTTGGTTAGGCTGGAAGAAGGAAAGGCATTCCAGTGGGAAGCCTATATTAGCAAGTATGGGAGGCAAGGAGCGATTGGGGTTTCACAGGATGGAGAGACAGCTTTTCTGTGTAGAGTGGAGGGAAGTTTGGAAGTTAGATGGCTTTGAATGCATTCATAGCACAAATATTTCGTGAGAAATTACCGCGTGTTAGACACCTGCGAGGTACTCTGCATACCTTATCTAATTTCATCCTCCGTACAGCCTTGGAGATAGATATTTTTCTCATTTCACAGATAGGTAGGTATGAGTATAGAGATGAGGGATCAGGAAGTTAAATAATTTGCTCAAGCCCCATCTGACTCTAAAACCCATGCTTTTCCCACACGGAAGGCTTCTGGGGGAAGGTGAGTTTGGATATATGTGAAGGCAGGTGGTAGGAACAGTGTGAGTAAAGACAAGGAGGCAGGACCGCGTTGGCTGTGCATGGTAGTCAGTGAGGTAAAGGGTTGGATTCATGCAGAATTTCCCGTTCAGGCCCTGATCCCTGCATCAGGGGCCTTTTTGGCCTACGCAGGGGTCCAGCAGCCTGATCCACCTGCCTCCTCCAACAAGCGACTTCACCAGCTGGCACCTCCACAGACTTTCTCCTACTACCAGTTGTTTTGTTTGCCCCCACCTGAATGTCACCCCTGCCCTCTCCACCCACCCAAATCCCGTGTACCCCTTAGGGGTCCCCTGGAAGTTTCAGCTCCTCCAGGAAGCCCTCTCTGACCTTGGCTGCAATCTCTTTCTCTCCTCTGATCCCCAGTTGTCCTGCTTCTTAGCTGAGGGTGCCCAGGTGCCTTTCTAAAGTCTGTTGTATCTCCCCAGTGTGTAAGCTCCCCATGTTCTGGCAGGGGCCAAAACCTCAGCCCCCTGTCTGCAAGTCCCACAAGCCTCACGGACAGTGGCAGACCGTTGATAAAGCATTTGTTGTGGGCCGGGCACAGGGGCAGGCCCTTCACACAAACTTCCTGATTTAGTCCTTGCAGCAAGCCCTGGATCCTGACTAACCCCGAGTGTAGAGGTGGCTTGAACAAGGTCCCCGCTCACAGGCACCCGCAGTGAGAGATGTGAGTGCAAGATAGTGGGGGCCTGGCGAGGTGGCTGGCCCCTTGCAGGTGCCTTAGAGCACACCCTTGTTATTTTTCCACTTTTCCTTTTGCATGCTGATTGTGTGTGTGTGTGTGTGTGTGTGTATGTTGTGGGCGGTGGGGGCGGTGTTCCCATAAACCCATCTCTGCCTTTTGGAAAGTGAGTCTGGGTGGCCGTGGTTTGAGATGGTACTCTCCTCTTGGGGTCAAGATAAACCCATGGGGTGATGATGAGGGGATTGTGGGGACCCTTCACCAAGCCCAGCTTCCCACAGCTCAGCCCACTGAGGCCCTGAGGCCCCCCATCCTCCTGCTCAGGAGGGATGAAGCAGCCTGGAGGCAGGCAGCAGAACAGGAATGCAGCCTTCTGGCTGGCTCCTTGACAGGGCATCTCTGGGAGGCCCCCCAGCTCTTCCATGCTGCTGCTTTGCTGGGGAAGCCAGGGATTAGGGGCCTAATTCCTCCGGGAATCCTGTTTTTCTTAGCTTCACACGCATTGCTCTTTAGGAAAGGCCCCTCATCTAATTAGCCTGAGTCAACAGCTCCATTTATTTGGACACGTGATGTTATGAAATGGGCTGCTGCTGGTGTGTTTTTGCACCGCATATCTGGGCTGCCCCTCCAGGATGGCATCGGGAGGGAGGGGCCGTGGGCCACCGGGCCAGGGTGAGTCCAGCCTGAGAGGGGCTCCAGCGGAGGCCGGAAGGGAGACCGCAGCTTTGCCTGCCAGGCGGGAACTGCTCACTCTCAGATTTCATAACAAGAAAGTGACCCATGGAGTGTCCACATACCCAGCTTCCTCTCCTGTTGGTATTTCTGAACCAAAATAAAAAAGGGATTAGGGGCCCTTTGACTGGAACTCCTTCCTCTGTCCCTGGTCAGAATCAAAAGGGACTTCTACAAGGGGCTTTTTTTTTTTTTTTTTAAGATTTTATTTATTTATTTGACAGAGAGAGAGAGACACAGCGAGAGAGGGAACACAAGCAGGGGGAGTGGGAGAGGGAGAAGCAGGCTTCCCGCCGAGCAGGGAGCCTGATGTGGGGCTCTATCCCAGGACCCTGAGATCATGACCTGAGCCGAAGGCAGACGCTTAACCAACTGAGCCACCCAGGCGTCCCCTACAAGGGGCTTTTGATGATGACAGGTCCTTTACCACATCCATAAGTACCCAGGACTTTTGGAGAAAAAAATGAGTACAAATAGTTACTAGTTATTCAGCATTTATTATGTGCAATGCGCTAAGCATATTGTACAATAAATCACATACATACACACTTTTTTTTCTCCTCTCTGTCCCCTCACACTGTTAGCCTTATCTGCCTGGGGACAGTGCCAGCCCTCCTCCTCTCCTGCATTCCAGCCCCTCCCCACCTCTCTCTCCCCTCCTCCAACTTTGCTGTTTATCCTTTCAGATTCTTCTCTATGCGTTTACATACGTAGGTCTCATATGTCGTTTCTAACTGTAAAGACACTCTTTGAGGAAAGTACCGTTATGTTCGTTTCACGGACCAGAAAGCGGAGGTGAAGAGAGGCTAAGCAACTCGCTCAGGGTCACACAGGCAGGCAGATGCAGAGCTGCGCTTTAAATCCAGGCCTGTCCGACTCCAGAGACTGACAGGAAAACCCTTTCCTCTGGCACAGCACCCACCCCCAGCAGGTCACAGACTTGCGTCTCAGCAAATTGTTGTGCGTCTTACCTGTTCCTCTTCTTGCCGCCCCTTCTCCATGCTGTTGTTATGTGTGGCAAATGGGTCAGTCGTGGTGGGCATTCGCTCCATGGGGTCTCATGGAAGTCACCCTGAATAAATGGGACAGGAGCTCTGTCTTGCTGCCTCCTTCTTGTCCCCTGAATTACCGCCAACCTCACTGTTGTAGCTGGACCGCTTTCTGCCTTGTGCCTGCCAGAGCCTAATGGAAGCAAGAAGCATTGTCGCCCTTTCCCCAGAGTAGGGTTGGTCAGCGCACACACACCCCCAGACCACAGAGCGCTTGCCACTGACGGTTAATCCCTCTTTGGACAAACAGAACATTGTTGTGAACAGCAGTAGTTCAGTGGAGTTCGGCGCACTTAGCACGCGTGGGGAGTCTGGGAGATCAGCTGCTCCTTGCCTGCTCCTGCCTGGGGGTAAACCCAGTGGGAGGACTGGGCTCCTAAATGTTGGCCGCTCTTAATGGGGGTTCGTGGCCAGGAACTGCTCTGTGTGTAAGATACCGAAAGGAATTCTCACAATTGATGTAGGCTGGAAAAGCAGAGGCCAGGGAGAGGCAGGAGTCAGAGAGATATTATTTGTTGGATTAAAAAAAAAACAAATTCCAGTACTGGGCCTGGAAGCTTCTTAAAAAAAGGTAATGGGACCTTTTTTCCTGTTGAACTTTCAAACCTCACTGACCCTGCACTTCGGGCTCTGGAGTTTATCAGGGACACCGGGGGCCAGGAGTGTAGCATGACTAAAGTTACTAGGGCCAAGCTGGAGGCAGGTCAGCCCTCCACGGGGGAGTCCCAAGGGCCTGCGGGCAGCCACTGCCACCAAGAACTTCTAAGGCCAAGAAAGGGAAGCCTCGAAACCAAACATCCCTGCACGGTCCCAGGCAAATGTGTTCCTCATCAAGGCAGATACAAACAAAGTTTATTAAAAAGCCTTCTAAAGGACATTCCAAATCACCAGCAGGCCTCTGTGAGGTGACCGTCCATTCTCCTGCAGACTCTCATTCCAGCCTCATTGGAGCTTTTCAAACACCAAGTCACCAATGTGTCCAGGAAGGAAAATAAACAGGGGGCTCCAGTGGGCGGCCCCGCAGCTCACGGTGACCCGGCTCTCAGTGCTGGCCTGCACTTTTTGACACCACAGCCGGCAAGGTTGATAGGAATGACCTGGGAATGGAGTACAAACAGGGCAGTGAGGCCTCTTGGCCTGTGGGGTGGGCGCTTCCCAACATGTCCTAATGGCAGCCCACCAGGCAGAGGAAGGGCTCCTGTGGTTGCAAAAATGGTGGCTTGGTATAGTGGCGTGAACTCTGGACTAGGAAAGTCACGTGTCTTTTGTGTTCTGGGAGGAGAGGAAACTTCTGTTTCCAAGTAACTGGAAGTTTCCTCATCTGTAAAATTGTTGATATTCCCAATAGACGGGAGCGGGGTTGCTCTCATTAAAGGAGGTGCTGGAGGTCTCAGAGCCAGTCCCCATGTTTCCCAAAGCATGTCAGGGTAGCCCCACGGAAACCTGGGCCCTGTGGGGCACAGTTTAACAGCTCCCCCTCCTGGTATGGAAGCTAAGAGTCTGTGATTTTACAATAATCTGAATGTATTCACGGGCCAGTAAGCAAATTGTGAACCACCGTGTCTTGTAGTACTAGGACGAGGGACAGGGGAGAACTCTGTCTCTAGAGTCACATAGGCCTGCATTGCCACCACCTACTTGTGTCACTTGGGCAAGTTCATTGCCTAAATGTCCAGAACCCAGGAAGAGGAGATCAGAGTATTTGCCTCGTGCTGTTGATGCCAGCATCTGTGCTGAAGTCTAAACCATTAGCGGAGAGTCAGATATGTAGTTGGTACTTAATAAGCGGTAGCTATTGTTGTTTTTATTTCTTGGGCATGTCCGATGGCCCTTGCTCTGTTCAACATTCTGAGGAGACTAGGGGCTATCCTGAGAATAAAGGAGGGGAGGAGGAAGAGAGAGAGAGCCCATGGAAGGTAGGAAGAATTTTGCTACTGATAAAATTATACCTGTAATGATTTATTGAGAACTTTCCAGGGGTGGATACTGTGTATGGAGATTACAGTAAGTCCCTCCCATGGTAATTTCACACTGCCTATGTGCCTATTTACTATGCCTTTTTTTTTTCTCTCTCACAAGGGAGTAAACTGAGACTCAGAAAGCTTGTGATTGCCCAAATCCCAAGGCCTATGCCGTAGATGAATGTTTGTATCCCCCTACCCCCCAAATTCATATGTTGAAAACCTAATTCCCAATGTGATGGTGTGAGCCTTTGGGAAGTGATTAGGTCATGGGGGCAGAGAGCTCCCTTGTCCCTTTTGCCACCTGAGGACACAATAATAAGGCACAGGTTAGGAACCAGGAAGACGGCTCACCCCAGACACCAGATCTTGGACTTCCTAGTCTCCAGAACTGTGAGACATCTTTGTTGCTTATGAGGTACTCAGTTTATGGTATTTTGTTATAGCAGCCCAAAGAGAGGGGGCTAGGACTCAGGCTATCTGATTCCCAAGTCTGTGGGAATGGGTCAGAGATCCCCGGTTCTGAGGGTCACAGATCCCCGGTTCTGAGGCAAGGTGTGCCCTCCTCCTGTCACAGATGGTCATTGTCTCGAAACACAGGAGCCCGACCAGAGCTGTAACTGTGATAATTCAGAAACCCTTCCTGTCTTGGGGTTGTGTACAAGGCCAGGGAATGATTTCACCAGTTTTGGCAACGCCAGCTTTCTTGGTTCTAAACTGGTGATTCCCACCCCAGGTTGCACATTAACATCACCTGGGGAGCTTTGAAAAATCCACGCCACACAGGCCGCCCGGACCAATTACATCAGTATCTGTGGGCAGGGCCGGGCATTAGTATCCTGTTAAGGTCCCTGGTGTTTCCAGAGAGCACCCAGGCCTGAGAACCCCTCTGAGGGGCAATAGCAGGTTTAGAAGCCCTTGTCCCCTTCCACTGAGGGGCTGGGAGTAGAGGAGTTTTGAGGCAGGGATGGGGCATGGGTAGGGAGGCAGTAAAGGGGAGAGATGAAGGGCTGACAAAGAATGTGGTGTGGGTCCTGAGGCTCAGAAAGGTTAAGTAACTGGATTCAGGGTGCACACAGGGAAAATGGCAGAGCTGGAAATCGTACCATTGAAGGGGTGGCAAAATGATAGGACTCTCTCGTTACTGGGGAGACCCCAAGGGTTGTTCAGTGGTAGAGCTCCCCAAGACCTACTTCTGTGTCCAATTCTCTCATCAATTCATCCTTCCCACCCAATCAGCTTCATCCATGCTGCGCTTCCATTGTCAACTGATTCCCAAATGTCTGTTTTCAGACCAGAGTGTTCCTTGGATCCCCTAACCTATGATGCAGTAACTCATCTGACATTTATTTTTTAAATTATTTTAAAGATTTTATTTATTTATTTGAGAGAGAGAGAGGGCACACGAGCTGGGGGGGGGCGGAGGGGCAGAGGCAGAGGGAGAAGCAGACTCTCTGCTGAACAGGGAGCCCTACCCTGGGCTCTATCCCAGGACCCTGAGATTATGACCTGAGTCAAAGGCAGATGCTTAACCAACTGAGCCACCCAGGTGCCCCCCTGACATCTCTTTTAGATGACTCCAAAACCCCCAGGATTTTACATGCCCAAGACTAAACTCATAGCCATGTGTATCTCCAGCCTGGTTCTCCTGCAGGGTTCCAAGCCCGGTGACTGGCACCAGAGTCATGCTGGACTGTTCCCTCCTTCTCTGCCCACGTGCATCGCCAACGCTCTCTGTCCAACCTTCTGAGTACCTGTACATCCTGTCTTCTCTCCACCTCTGTTGCTACCCCTTTAACCAAGCTACCATCATCTTTGGTAATGTATTCTTTTTATTTTTGGTAATTTATTCTTGCTGGTATGGTTATTTATGTTTGCCTCCTCCACTAGCTTATACAATGTGTAAGGGCAGGGACTAGTTTTTTTTTTTTTTTTTGGATGACTTTTGTGTCCCCAGGACCTAGCACCTTACCTGGTCCTCAGAAAGCATTTGTTGAATACCCAAGTGAGTGAATAACTTTATTTTAAACTTTAACTTCATTCTGAGAGCTGTCACTACAATGGTTGTTCCATTAGAGCTTGCTGCTTTTTAGGCTGAAAGCAGGGATGACGTGCTCAGATGACTCTGCATTCCATGAGGTCGGGGGGCAAAGAGGGCTCGTCTATGGAGACTGAACAGAGGGTCTGAGGGAACCATGTGCTCTGAGATGAGACACAGCCACACCACAGGGCAGGCGAACACACACACACACACACACACACACACACACACACACACACACAGGCTTGTATCCATCCCTGGTCAACTCTGGCCTGCTTACTGCACAGACATTATCTTTATTTGGAGAATCAATTATGAAATCAATCCTTCACTATTTCTCCAATAATGCAGCTAATAAAAAGAAAAGCTATTTTGATGGTGTCTGGTTTTCAGCTAAAAGGAGGGTCAAAACAGCAATTTTATCAGCTGCCCTTTGAAAGTGCTTCTCTTGGTCACTGCAGTTCACAGGGGGAAACACAATGACTCCAATCTCATTCTTTTTTTTTTTTTTTAAGATTATTTATTTATTTGACAGAGAGAGACACAGCAAGAGAGAGAGAACACAAGCAGGGGGAGTGGGAGAGGGAGAAGCAGGCTTCCCGCAGAACAGGGCTGATGCGGGGCTCGATCCCAGGACCTGAGCCAAAGGCAGACGCTTAACGACTGAGCCACCCAGGCGCCCCTCCAACCCCATTGTTGATATTGGCTCCTGCCCGAGGTGACAGATTGCGTTACCTCTGGACCAGGACATCTGTGGGTAGACATCAAGGTCAAGTCAAGGTTACACCCTGCTGGCTCTGTCATCAGAACATGGCCCAGCTCTCCCCCATTGTCTGATACAGTGAAACACCAGTCAAAATAGCATGTCTCTGGGATTCTGGCAGAAGTGGGCCATGGGAAGTAGCTCCAGGCCCTGGGCTCTTGGTGCAAGCCCCTCTTTCAGAACCTTCTTTTCTTAGATTCTTCTCCAAGAAAAATGTCCCAGCTTCATGGTGGCAACTGTGACTCTTGTTTCTGCCCCCAATAGATGGAAAAGCCCTTAAGGGGTAACTATAGTCTTTCCACTCCCCACCCTCACTGTCTGAACCTTTATGGTGCTTAGGATTTCCTTGGGTGGCGGGAGAGATAGAGCCATGAAACTGTCAGAAATTAAGTAATGGAGTCAGAGACTAAGCCTGTCTCCTGGACCTGCTACTTCCTGGCCGACAGCTATGGGCAAATTACTTAATATCACTGAGCTCCAGTTTCCTCACCTAGAAGATGGGGACCGTAACAGTAGTTGTACCCCTTGCATAAGGTTTTTTTTTGAAGAGCATTCAATGAGATAACGCATATAAGGCACAAAAAATGCCAGTTCTGGAATGAATAAGGGTGGGGGTGCCCTTTCTTAGGGGTCACAGGAGAAGCTGGCACACACTGGAACCCACTGGAGGTGGGTGTCTCAGGCCTTCTAAGTTCACTATTCCTTTGGAGCTGATTTCCAAAAATAGAAAATAGAGACCACTGTCTTTTACTGCCCAGGCCCAGATATAGTACCCATGAATTTTGTAGATTAAATGTCATCAGAAGACATAAAACAGATTGCAATGTCCCTAGCCAGTGGCTCCCTTACTCCAATGTGTATCATAGACACAAGTAGTTAATTTTATTTGTGCCTCTCACTAACCCTTTTTATTTAAGTATATATTTTGGGAACACTTAATCCATCAAAGAAGCATTCAAAAGAAACTCATCAATTATTCCTGGGCACCAAAGAAAAATTATTAAATAAAAGCACAATGCCTCACTTTTTTAGGTTAAAACTCCAATCTTCCTGCTTCGAGGTGCTAACAATTCCTAATGAAGGTCAGGAAAGCAGTGATCGTCTGAGCAAGAGCTTTAAAGAGGTTCTGTACCTGGTACAGAACCGAGGTCTGGTCTGAACAGAGCTGGGAGAGACCCCCTCTGACAGAGAAGCCCAGGGTGTGGGGTATGGCGTGGCTTAGATGAGTTCTGCTGATTTATGGCTGCCATCTTGTGGCAGTTGTTCTGAGGTGAGTCTGCCTGTGGGTAATGGGTTTCCTAACTTCTCTAAAGACGTGCTCCCCTGTGATTTACACAGTCCTTGCATACATTTGCAAATGGGGCTCTGGGGTCCTAACTCCAACTGTAGGAAAAGTAAAATGAACAAGAATGGGACCTTGTGCAAGTGGGACATCCAGGCCAGCAGTGGGTGGCAGGCGTTTAGGTGGTATGTCTGGGGCAGTGTGGTGTCAGGGCAACGGTAAGAGCTGCCATTTATCGAGCATTTACTATGTGCTAAATCTGGCTTAGCACTTCCCATATATTATTTCATTTAATACTAACAACAACCCTCTGAGCTAAGCCCCCTATCTCCCCATTTTATAGATGAAGAAGCTAAGGCATGGAGAGGTTCAGGCACTTGCCAAAAGTTACAGAGCTAGTGTGGGGTAGAGTCGGGACTCAAAATAAGGTCTTTCTGGCCCCAGGATATATACTCTAAACCTCCCTGTGCAGTCGTGGGTGGGCTACAGAGCCACAAAGACCTGGGAATCTGTCCTGGCTCAGCCACTTGGGTAATGTGAGCTTGGCTTAGTCACATAGCCTGTCCCACTCTGTTTCTTCCTCTGCAGAACGGAGCTTCCTCACAGGTTAATTGCAAGGATTAACTGGGAAAATTGGTGGAGTTAGCATGGTGCCTGGCACAGGTGAGGGCTCATAATATGGGTTTCTTCCTTTTGCCCTTGGGCAGGGAGAAATGGGAGGGCCACCTCCTTAGTCGGTCCTCTTAACCATTTAAGCCTCCTCTGACTCCCCTGGGCTATACAGGACCCTTTCCACCAACACCAGAAGATCTTTGATTCCTGACTGTTTAATCCATTTCTCAGTTTAATCATCTTGGCTGCATGGTAAAGGCAGCACTGTATTGTGTAAAGAGCCTTTGACTAGAATTTTAGAGACCTTGGTACTAGTTCAGCCCCTGGTCTGAGACTTGGACAACTTCTGTCTCTCTGGGCCTCAGTTTCCCTATCAATAAAATGTAGGATTTGTCCATAGATAGGACCAGTGTGCCTATGTAGTCCACAGGCAGGCACTCCCTACTTCTGTACCCACTATAGACATGATTAATCAATTGCAGCATCTTTGCCAGTGATCCTGGGTGTGGCCTCAGAGCCTTCCATCACACGTGGAGGCAATCACCATCAACCAGTTAGAGTTAAAATGATAATTACAGTTTCTTGGATATTCCTGAACAATTTATCGTCTGTTAGGGATCCTTCTGGTTCTGACTATGCCACCCAAGTCTTTAACGCTGTGAGGGGCTATGCAGAGAGCAAGCATCTGAAATGAGGAGGGTGGATTCTAGCTTTAGCCACACCGCCTAGTAGCTGCGTGACCTTGCCATGTTGCTTACACCCTCTGAACCCTATTTCTAGTTTGTAAAAAGAAAGTCCTAACATATGCTCTGGCCATTGGCACTGTTAGGAGTCTGACATCACTGTAGCCTTCCTGAATGTAGGGCCCAGGTTCCTGTCCGCGCTGCACCCCCTGTGTCTTGAAGAGTCTGGTCAGGAGCGGGCTTTCCATGAATTTTTGTTGAATTGAAGCATGATAAAATATGAAACTTATAGACATGGCAGGAACTACAACCTGGTGAAATACATCTCTAGAGAAGCAGTTCTCAGTCACGTAGAGCATGAGGCAGATCAGAGAGCCCTTTCAGCATGCAGATTCCTGGACCCTACCACAGGGGGCTGATCCAGGATGCCTGGGGGTGGGACCCAGGAATCCACAGGTTTAACAAGATTTCCTGGGAATTCAGCTGCAGGTGGTCTGCAGAGTGCCCACTCAGTGAGAAATACAGCTCCAGATTTGGGAGGCTCCAAGTGGAAGTTAAGATAAACAGACTGGTTTGTTGCCAGTTGTTCTCTAGGAGTTGAGTTCTACCTTGGAGTCCCCAGAGCCACAGCATCTGTGAGGGAGTCACCTGGTAGGACAGTTCCCTCCAGCCTCATTGCTGCCACAGAGGCCCAGCCCCCAGCTGACTCATGCTCTTTGGTTTCTGTCCTCTCACCTGTGAAGCCCACATAGAAAGGAGCCAGGTCAGGGGCATTTCCCCTTTCATCTCAAGTAAAATGGGAGTGGTGGGGGTCTAGGTTGCCAGTGCTGCCCATCACCAATTATCCTGTGTGGGTCATGTGTTGCTCTCCCCAACTCCATCCACAACCCTCAGACCAGGATCTTTCAGGAAGGGCAGCCAGGAGGCAGGTTGGCTGGGGCTCAGCCCGGTACTCTGGTTGAGGTGGTGGTGGTGGTGGTGGTGGGTGGGTGTGTGTGAGAGGGAGAGAGAGAGAGGGGTTGAAGAGAGAGAGAGAGAGTGTGTGTGTCCTGATGTTGGATGTCTACATAGTTCCCAAAGTAACTGAGTAGAAAGTGAAAAACAGTCAAATATTTGGGATTTTCTTTTTGGATGTTGCTAAACATAGAGATCTTTGCAAACACCCATGTAAATGTTTCATTCTTAGGTTTCAGGGTGATAATGCAACTTGCAAATAGATGACTGATTAAATTGCCTGGGTGGTTCAGTCGGTTAAGCATCCAACTCTTGATTTCCGCTCAGGTCATGATTTCAGGGTCATGAGATTGAGGCCCTGCGTTAGGCTCTGCACTGGGGATGGAGCCTGCTTAAGATTCTCTCTCTCCCTCTCTCTCTGCCCCCCCAAATAAATAAAAATAAAAAACCAAACATATTTTTAGATGATGTTATTTAACTCCACAGTCACATTCATCATTGTTGTCATCATCATCATTCAGACTGAATTCATGAATTATTAAGAGAGAGTCGGATTTTGAGCTCTTGTTAAAAATTCAAAATAAATTCAATTAAAATAATTATGATTCTTTCCTATCCTCCCAGAGCCTTTTCCCCATGCTAACAAGTTCTGTTAACTTCATGGGCTTCTTATAAGGATTAAACAACGTAATATGTGAAATGTGCTTACAACAGTGCCTGGTAAATTCTCATAAAATGATGCCCTTTTTTCTTTACTACTACTACTACTACTACTACTAGTACTACCACTACTACCAGTATTACCACTACTACTACCACTACTGATACAATACTGTTAACATACGTCCAACCGGAGCAACCTCTTAATTATCCCAAACCAATGGGGAATTGGGATTCTCCAACCAATGGGATGTCCTACAGATATTAACTTCTCAGTCAACTGAACTCTTATACTTTAAAAGAGAAGATCTTTGTACTATTAGTCGCTTGGGCCATGGAGGCCATGTTGGACTCTTTGCCTTTATAAATAAGCTTGATGGGCACAGCCCAATTTTCCCCTGGTTTACTGGGCTCAGAATGCAAAACAGCAGCTGGAGACTGCCAGACCTTTGTATGGCCTATAGCAAGTGCTTCTTGAGTTCTTTTTCTCCTTGTTTTTTATGGTGTCCCCTCCCTGTTCTGATAGTCAACTGTCTCTGCTTCAGGAATTCTTCTCTACTCTTCCTTCTAACTTGCTGCAACAATTCTGTCAGGCCTTAGGGACAAGTAAGACAGATAATGCTGTTACTTTTGTGTGAAAAATGAGTATATCCGGGAACCTGGTTGGCTCAGTCGGTGGAGCGCATGACTCTTGATCTCAGGGTTGTGGGTTCAAGCCCCACGTTGGGTGTAGAGATTACTTAAAAAATAAAATCTTAAAAAAAAAAAAAGAGTATATCCAATGCCAGAAGGCTGCTTTTACTTAATCCTAGGTTGTTAGTGATGTTCTGGAGAGTTATGATTGTCATGTCAGTATCTTCCAGAGAAACGCTGTGTGTGATATCTGGACGTTACATTCCAGTGGGACATGGAAGACCCTCCAAATGCAGGGGAAGAACCAGTTATGCTCAGCCATCCCTGATTCAACACCTGGCCTGGTCAGAGACTCTAACCAGCTCCTTACTTGGGCTCCCTGCTGTTCTAGCTTGCTCAGCCTGGTCCCAGAAGTGAAACCAGATGGGTAGGGTGGGTAGTGCCGGGAGACCCATAAAAAGACCCCAGGGAAAACTGAACTCCTGGTCCCACCCACTGCCCCAAACTGCTTCTGAATTGGTTCATCCATGAACAAACCCAAAAATTCCTTTTATCTCCCAATCACCAAGAATCTGATCCTTTATTTAGTCCCGAAACTCGGAAACTAATCTTTTATTTATCTCTACTGTAATCCCACTTCAAGCTGTGTATGGAATACACCGCTTGGGAACAAACCTCTAGGATTTCAGAAGGACCCTCAGTCAGGGAAGCGCAAGGGCTTGTGAGGGAAAGTAAAACCAGGACCAGGATGTTTTGGTTCCATGTGCGAATTGGAGGAGGAACGCGCGGCTCATCTGGGCTTGTGTGATGGAGAACGAGCCACAGGCAAACTCCCTAATCACCAAACCACAGTAGAGGGCGGGAAAATGGGCGGCATGATGTCAAGCCCTGGCAAGGCAAGCTGGTTGAAACAATTTCCCGGCTCGGCCCTGAAGCCAGGGCAAAGAATCCCTGACAGGCTGCTTGGAGCATGCTGAGTGGTTCCAGACAGCCGCAGTCAGCCCTCTGTCTGTGCATCTGAGGTTAAACTGGCGGTGGGGCTTGGGGGTGACATTCCCCACCCAGCCATCCTCAGCAGGCCACCGCCCACCGGGACCCTGAGCCGACCGCCTTCCTGACCACCACCTCTGCCCTCTTTCACTTGTTCTTGTATTTGATATGGATTTCCTGAGTGCCTACTGTGTGCCAGACCCAAGGCTGGGGCTGGCCATTCAGTGGAACAGAGCACTGTCCCTGCCCTCCCAGAGCGAATACAGCCAGTGGGGAAAGCCGTCAGATGCTGGACAGTCATTTCACGGAAATTACAATGGAAGGGGTTTGGCAGTTTGTAATTGGAGAAGGAAGTTAGCACAGGCAGCTGGAGGCAGTTGGCAAGGTGCAAAGTTGGGGCATCAGGGAGTGTCTTCACAAACTTGTTTTGGCCTTCTAGCTTCTTCATGCATCTCTCCAAACCTTAGCTCCCAACTCGGGCCTCAGCGGCACTGAGCATGCATTCAGAACTGCATTTCTGGACCTGTCTCTGGGCCCCAGACCCTGGCATCGGCCCCCAGAACCAGCCAGCTGGTGTGTCCCTCCCCAAGCCCCCTTCTGGGAGGCAGCTACTCAGTCTTGGTCCTTCTTCCACCGACTTGTTCTCTTATGTACTCACATGTCACTGATTCACACACCGAGTCAGCCCGATTCCACAGGGCTTTCCCAGCACCTGCTGGCCCCCCAGGGGAGGCAGCTCACTTTGTTCATGTGTTCTCTCCCTCAAAGTTTGCTTCACCAACATTCCCTCCACCAGGAACAGGCCTGTGCTGGGCCCCAGCTGAGTGCTAAAGTGGAGCCTGGAAAAGGGCCATGAGGGTGGGATTCAGGGAAGGCTTCCTGGGAGAGGCAGGCTGAACGGGAGTTTGCCAGGTGAGATTGCCCTCCTTTCCCATATTCTATCTCTTTTCCTCTCTCCCATGCCTTTTTCTCCCTCCACTCTGGCCTATCATGGATGTCTCCCAGCTTTAGCCTGAAGGAATCTAGCCTGACACCTGCCCATTTGACAGATGGGGATAGTGAGGTCCCAAGACTGGGAGGGATTTGCACAGAGTCATGTAGCTCAAGGAAATACGATGTATTGTTCCAGAGTCTGTGTGCCTAAGACTCATTCCTTCCAGCCATAAAGGCTATTTTCAAAATTTATACCCGTTCTCTCATCTGGGTGTACCCCACCCTGCCCCTTCATCATTGCCTGATTCTCTCCAGGGAGGGATTTTCGGAAGTCTCGATGCCTTCCTGCTTTTGGACAGAGGAGCCTGCCAAGAATGTGTCCTAGGATCCTCACCAGACTGTCTCCAGGGAGGGGCCTCTGGATTGCTGTCCTTCTAGACCTCACCTGAAACAGTGAAGCTTCACTGTTAAAAGCTAGGAGACTTTGGGCACCCTGTTTTAATATCTATCCTGTGAGCCCCAGTTTTCTCATCTGTAAAATGAGCATAATAATAGGGCTAGTAGCAGCCTAAGTGAAATCATGTTTAAGAAGTGTTCATACATAGCAGGTGCCCATCATCAACTGCTATTATTGTAGTTCCCCGTTCAGCCTTGCCCCAGGTAGTCATTGTCAGTGGTTAGGGAAGGCAAGGAAGCTTCTGGAATGCTGTGTCCAGAGGTCTGTGGGGAGGGGAGGAGGGAGAGGATGGGGTGCTAGGCCTCTAACAAGGCCCCTGATAAAGTGAGCCTTTCCCTTTCCTACCTGAGTTTGATGGACAGGTTGGTGGAGGATGGGACTGGAATTAGAGGGCCACGGGATAATAATCAACAATGTCCTGGACTCTTTGCCAATCTGACAGGAATAGGAAGAAAACTGGGGAAACTGCCCAAAGGACCCTACTAATGAGCGTGACAGGAACTGTTGGTTCAGTCGTTCATTCCTGCCTGTGTTTTCAGGGGTCTCCCTGCAGGCTTCACTTGCAGGGCTGTGAGCCTGTGACAGCCTCAGCAGGATGAGTGGATTTAAAAGGAACCCAGCTCAGAACAGAGTTCACGTTAGAGCCAGCTCTCTGTAGAGCCAGGGCACAAATGACTCCCTGGCTGGATTTCTCTATGCACACACACACCTCAGCTTATGGATCCCTCCAGAGAAGCACACTCCCATATAATAGCTCATTAGAATAAGGGAAACTGAAGCACAGAGAATTTGAGTGACAGTCTGTTAGTAGAGCAGCTTGAACTAGAATTTGAATCTGTGGACTCATCTTTTCTTCCTTTCTTTTGTTTTTGGTAAGAAATTAGATTTCTATTCTAAAAGCACTGAGAAACAGGGGCCCCTGGGTGGCTCAGTCATTAAGCGTCTGCCTTCGGCTCAGGTCATGATCCCGGGGTCCTGGGATCGAGCCCCACATCGGGCTCTCCGCTCAATGGCGAGTCTGCTTCTCCCTCTCCCTCTGTGATCTCTCTGGCTTTCGGTCTCTCGCAAATAAATAAAATCTCAAATAAATAAATAAATAAAATCTTAAATAAATAAAAGAAAATAAAAAAAGAAAATCATAAGGAAGAGAAAATACATCTTCATTACTCTGCTGAAAAAAATCCACATGTAAGTGGCCCTGTACAATTCAAACCCATGTTGTTCAAGGGTCAACTGTATGTGTATATATATATAAATTTTTTTTTCTTTATCCATTCATCCATTGATGTACACTTAGGTTGTTTCCATATTTTGGCTACTGCAAATAATGCTACAATGAACATGGAAGTGCAGATACCTTTTTGAATTAGGGGTTTTGTTTCCTTTGGATAAATACCCAGAAGTGGGATTGCTGGATCATTTAGTATAAGTTCTATTTTTAATTTTTTGAGGAGCTCGCATACTATTTTCCATAGTGGTCGCACCAATTTACATTCCCACCAACAGTGCACAAGGGTTCCCTTTTCTCCACATCCTTGCGGATACTTGCTGTTGCTTGTCTTTTTGATAATAGCCATTCCAACAGGTATGGGATGATAGTTCATTGTGGTTTTGATTTGCATTTCTCTGATGTTTAGTGATGTTGAGCACCTTTTCATGTACCTCTTGGCAATCTGTATGCCTTCTTTGGAAAAATGTCTGTTCAGGTCCTCTGCCCACTTTTTTTTTTTAAAGATTTTATTTATTTATTTATTGGGATCACTATCCTTCTCTTTGAAGTACCTCATTTAGGATTTCTTTAGAGAGGGTCTACGGGTGACAGAGAGAGAGGGATAGCGAGAGAGGGAACACAAGCAAGGGGAGTGGGAGAGGGAGAAGCAGGCCTCCTGCTGAGAAGGGAGCCCGATGCGGGGCTCAATCCTAGGACCCTGGGATCATGACCTGAGCCGAAGGCAGACGCTTAACGACTGAGCCACCCAGGCGCCCCTCCTCTGACCACTTTTAAATCAAATTGTTTTTGTTTGTTTTTTGCTATTGAGTTGTATGAGTTCTTCACACATATTGGATATTCACCCCTATCAGATATATGATTTGTGAATATTCTCCTATTCTGTAGGTTGACTTTTCACTTTGTTAATGGTTTCCTTTGCTGTGCAGAGGTTTTTAGTTTGATGTAGTCCCACTTGTTTATTTTTGCTTTTATTGCCTTTGATTTTGGTATCAAATTGAAAAAAAATCTTTGCCAAGACTAATGTCAAGGAGCTTACTACCTATGTTTTCTTCTCAGAGTTTTATGGTTTCAAGTCTTAGATTTAAGTCTTTAATCCACTTTGAGTTGATTTTTGTGTACGGTGTAAGAGACTGATCCAGTTTCATTCTTTTGCATGTGGCTGTCCAGTTTTCCCAACTTCACTTATTAAAGAGACTGTGCTTTCATCATTGTATATTCTTTGCTTCTTTGTCATAAATTAATTGACCAAGGGCACCTGGCTGGCTCAGTCAGTAGAGTGACTCCTGATCTCAGGGTTGTGAGTTTGAGTCCTACACTGGGGGTAGAGTTTACCTAAAAAAATAAAAAGAAAATAAATTAATTGACCATATATGCATGGGTTTATTTTTGGGCTCTCTAATGCATTCTCTATGCATTTATTTATGCTTTATGTGTCTGTTTTTATGCCAACGCTATACTATTTTGATTGCTATAGCTTTGTAGTATAGTTTGAAATCAGGGAGTGTCATGCCTCCAGCTTTGTTTTTTTTACCCCCCTCAAGATTACTTTGGCTATTTGGGATCTCTTGTGGTTCTATACAAATTTTAAATTTTTTTGTTCTCTTTCTGTGGAAATACCATTGGTATTTTGATTGAGATTGCGTTGAATCTGTAGATTGTTTTGGATAACATGGGCTTTTAAGTAATATTCTTTCTATCAATCAGCATGGAATATCTTTCCACTTATTTGTGTCTTCTGCTGTTTCTTTCATCAGTGTCTTATAGTTTTCAGGTCTTTCACCTCCTCAGTTAAATATTTCTAGATATTTTATTCTTTTTGATGCAATTATGAATGGGATTGTTTTCTTTTCTTTCTGATTAGTGCATAGAACTAATTGTATATTGATTTTGTATCCTGAAACTCTACTGAATTTGTTGATTAGTTCTAATGGTTTTTTGGTGGGGTTTTTTTTGGATTTCCTATATATAATACCATGTCATCTGCATATGCTGATAGTTTTACCTCTTCCTTTCTGATTTAGATGTCTTTTTATTATTTTTTGACTAATTGCTCTGGCTGGGACTTTCAACACTATGCTGAAAACAAAAGTGGCAAGAGGGGGCATCTTTATCTTGTTCCTGACCTTGAAGGAAAAGCTTTCTGATTTTTCACCAAGTATGATGTTAGCTGTGGTCCTGTCATATATGGCTATTACTTTGTTGAGGTATGTTCTCTCTATACCCGCTTTGTTGAGAGTTTTTTTTTAAAATCATAAATGGATGTTGAATTTTGTCAAGTGCTTTTTCCGCCTTTCTTGATATAATTATATGATTTCTAATCCTTCATTTTGTTAATGTGGTGCATCACATTGATTTGTAGATGTTGAACCTTCCATTTGCATCCCTAGAATACATCCCACTGAGTCATGGTGTAATGACCTTTTAATGTATTGTTGAATTGAATTTGCTAATATTTTGTTGAGTATTTTTGTGTCTATGTTTATCAGGAATATTGGCCTCTAATTTTTTTTCTTATAATGTCCTTGTCTGGTTTTGGTATCAGTGTAATGCTGGCCTCATAAAATGAGTTTGGAAGTTCCCGCCTCTTCTATTTTTTGGAAGAGTTTTTTTTAAATTAAAGATTTTTATTTATTTATTTGAGAGAGAGAGAGAATGTGTGCACCAGCAGGGGGAGGGGCAGGGGAAGGGGGAGAGGGAGAAGCAGACTCTGCCCAGCAGGGAGTCTGATGCGGGCGGGGCTGGATCCCAGGACTCCGGGATCCTGACCTGAGCCAAAGCCAAAGCTTAACCAACAGAGCCACCCAGATGCCCCTATTTTTTCAAAGAGTTTGAAAAGGATTGGTATTAATTCTTCTTTAAATGTTTGGTATAATTCACTGGTGAAGCCATCTGGTCCCGGACTGTTGTTTGTTAGGAGGTTTTTGATTACTGATTCAATTTCCTTACTAGTAATTGATCTATTCAGATTTTCTATTTCTTCATGATTCAGTCTTGGTACGTTAAATGTTTCTAGGAATTTATTCTTTTTTTTTATAGGTTATCCAATTTTTTGGCCTATAATTTTTCATAGTAGTCTCTCATGATTTTTTTTTTTTTTTTTTTTTGTATTTCGGTGGTATCAGTTGTGACGTTTCTTTCATTTCTGATTTTATTTATTTGAGTCCTCTGTCTTTTTTTCTTGGTGAGTCTAGCTAAAGGTTTGTCTATTTTGTTTATCTGTTCAAAAAACAAGTTCTTAGTTTCACTGATCTTTTCTACTGTCTTTTAGTCTCTATTTCTTTTATTTCTGCTTTAATCCTTGTTATTTTCTTCTTTCTACTAACTTTGGGCTTAGGTTATTCTTCTTTTTTATAGTTCCTTGAGGTTAAATTTAGGTTGTTTATTTGAGATCTTTTTTGCTTCTTGATGTATGCATTTATTGCTATGAGCTTTCCTCTTTGAACTGATTTGCTTTCTTATTGTTGAGTTTAAGGAGTTCTTTGTATATTTTGACTAACAGTCTTTTATCAAATATATCTTTTGTAAATATTTTCTCCCAGTCTGGTTTGTCTCCTCATTCACTTGATGGCTAATATAAATCTTATATATATAAACATATATATAAATATCTAAGATTTATATTTATATTATGAATAAGATTTATATTATATATATAAAATAAATTATAAATTTATATATAAATTTTATATATAAAATTTATATATATATATATATATACATACACCACTCTCTTTGTTCTTCTTTTTCCCCTTGCTTTTCAGAACTTCCACCTTGGGATCACTATCCTTCTGTTTGAAGTACATCATTTAGGATTTCCTTTAGAGAGGGTCTACGGGTGGCAAACTCATTCAGTTTTTTTTTAAAAGTCAACTTGTCTTTAATTTGCCATCATATATGGAATTCATATAGAACAGAATTGTCATTATAAACTGGAAAGGATGGACAACTCAATAACTGATTTTGGGGCAATGACTTTTTATCTGAAAAAATTTAATCCCTACTTCAAACTATACACAAAAATAAAATCCTAAGAGATTAAATATCTAAATTGGAAAAAAAAGTAAGTCTTTAAAATTATCAGAAGAGAGTGTAGGAATTACCTTTATGATCTTTCCTGGGAAAGACTTCTTAAACTGGCACAAAAAGTAAAAACTATAAAAGATTGTGAAATTTCAGCATATGAGAATTACAAAGGTCTGTACAATTAAACAAGTTAAAAAACAAGTGATACACTGGAAGAAAATATTTATAAATATAAAACAAATAAAGGATTAGTATCTTGAATATATCAAAAATCCCAAATGAATAAGGAAAAGTCTAATGGGTGATGGGTATTAAGGAGGGCACTTGATGCAATGAGCACCGAATGTTATATGCAACTGATGAGTCACTAAATTCTACCTCTGAAACTAATTAAAAAAATAAACAAAAAACACTAAAACCAAAACCAAACCAAAACAAAACAAAGAAGAACTCCTCCGTCCTCTCTGCACAATGATTTCTATTAAAACTCTATGTTCAAACTTCCCAAATTGGCTGTTGATATTTTGCTTAGGAAATTAAGATGCAATTTTTCTACCTAGAGAAAATGTGATTCTCGTATTTGTTTAGTAATGGGCTAAAAAGAGTCAGCTTTGAAACTCTAGACTGACAGCTAACTGCTTTAATCTAAGTTGTACTTGTGTTCCCCACTGAAAAGGTTAAAGATATTAGATTTAATGAGTGACAAGTTGAGAGACAGTAAGATTTGCAGTGTATGCAAATATATCTGAAATTATTTTATTTCTTTTAAACTCTTTTTTTTAAAAATTTATTTATTTGGCAGAGAGATAGCACAAGTAGGCAGAGTGGCAGGCAGAGGGAAGGGGAGAAGCAGGCTCTCTGCTGAGCAGGAAGCCGGATGCGGGGCTCGATCCCAGGACCCTGGGACCATGACCTGAGCCGAAGGCAGCCGCTTAACCGACAGCCACCCAGGCGCCCCTTCTTTTAAACTCTTTTTAAATTTACTTGAGAGAGAGAGAGTGAGGGAGAGAGATCACAAGCAGGGGGGAGGGGTAGAGGGAGACGCAGACCCCCCACTGAGCAGGGCGCTCAATGTGGGACTCGATCCCAGGACCTTGGGATCATGACCTGAGCCGAAGGTAGACGCTTACAGACTGAGCCACCAAGGCGTCCCCCGAAGGCAGACGCTTAACCAACTGAGCCACCCAGGTGCCCTATCTGAAATTATTTTTTATCTTTTTTTTTTAAAGATTTTATTTATTTATTTTAGAGAGAAAGAGAGCGAAAGCATGAGCAGGGAGGAGGGGCAGAGGGAGAGGGAAAAGCAGACTTCCTGCTGAGCAGGGAGACTGATGGGGTACTTGATCCCAGAACCCCAGAATCATGACCCGGAGTAGAAGGCAGATGCTCAACCAACTGAGCCACCCAGGCGCTCCTGAAATTATTTTTGAAGTATTATTCCCATTCACATGAAAAATTGCATTATCTTACCAGTAATTAGGAAATTGCATTTTAAAAAAATGAGATACCATTGGCAAACAATTTAGAGTTTGGTGATACAGTGCAGTGAAAGACGGCTAGAGGCTGTTTAAATTGTTACAACCAAGGGCGCCTGGGTGGCTCAGTTGGTTAAGCGACTGCCTTCGGCTCAGGTCATGATCCTGGAGTCCCGGGATCGAGTCCCGCATCGGGCTCCCTGCTCAGCGGGGAGCCTGCTTCTCCCTCTGACCCTCCTCCCTCTCATGCTCTCTGTCTCTCATTCTCTCTCAAATAAATAAATAAATAAATCTTTAAAAAAAAAAATAAATTGTTACAACCACTCTAGAGAACAATTTGGATATATCTTATAAAACTAAATGTACATATTATACCACTCATAAATACAATTTCTAGGTGTATTTCCTATAGAAACTCTTCCTCAGGTGCATAAGATGACAAATGTGAGGATATTTACTACAGTATGTAATATTAAAAACTGTGAAAACAAATATCCATTAATAAATTAGTGGACAAAATATGGTATATTCATATGATGGAAACTGAAATCTTTAAGAGAAATGAACCATATATATATATATACAGTTGACCCTTGAAACAGTGAGATTAGGGTTGCCAACCCCCACACAGTCAGAAATCTGTGTATAACTTGATTCCCCCAAAACTTAACTATTAATAGCCTCCTGTTGACTGGAAGCCTCACTGATGACATAAACAGTCGATTTAACACATATTTTATATTATATGTATTATATACTGTATTAATATAAGAAAGTGAGCTAGAGAAAAGGAAATGTTATTATGAAAATCATAAGGGGGAAAATACATTTACAATACTGTACTATATTTATTGGAAAGAAACTCACATGAAAGTGGACCCATGCATTTTGAACCCATGTTATTCAAGGGTCAACTGTATTTATAAAGGATGATTTCTAAACACAGTGGAGGGAAAAAGTAAACTGAAGAACATGATGCCAGTTACGTAAACTTAATTGTCCATAAACATAAATATTGATTATTTATATCTATACATGTGTACATGTAGCATTCATATATTGACTAGAATGATACCCAGAATCCTCTGGGAATGGGGGGAGGAGATAGGAATTGGAGATCAAAGGATATGATTACATTATCTGTAATAATTTACTTTCTTTGTAGGAAAAAAGACATTAAGGAAATAGGAGCTCAGAAATAAGAGCTGCCAATTCTGGGTGGTGGGCCCATAAGCTTGAAAAAATGTGTAGTAATATATTGCCTTCTACTAAGTAGCTGTTCTTCTTCTCATCCTGAGGGGAAATCAAGGCAAAGCCCAGACTGCCATGAAATTCAGAAATGCCCATTTGAGGAGAAAATATTTGCAAATCTGATAAAGGGTTAGTATGCAAAATATATAAAGAACTTATAAAAGTCAATACCCAAAAAACAAATAATCTGATTAAAAATGGGCAGAAGACATGAGTAGACATTTTCTAAAGAAGACATCCAGATGGCTAACAGACACATGAAAAGATGCTCAACATCACTTATCAGGGAAATGAAAGTCAAAATCACAAGGAAATATCACTTCACACCTGTTACAATGGCTACAATCAACAACACAAGAAACAACAAGTGTTGGCGAGGATGTGGAGAAAAAGGAACCCTTTTACACTGTTGATGGGAATGCAAACTGGTGTAGCCACTGTGGAAAACAGCATGGAGGGTTCTCAAAAAGTTAAAAATAGAACTACCCTATGATCCAGCAGTCACACTGTTAGTTATTTACCCAAAGAATACAAAAATACTAATTCAAAGGGATACATGCACCTTGATGTTTATAGCAGCAGTACCTACAATAGCCAAATTATGGAAACAGCCCATCTGTCCATCAGCTGATGAATGGATAAAGAGGATGTGGTATATATATATATATATATATATATATATATATACACACAATGGAATATTATTCAGCCATATAAAGACTGAAGTCTTGCCATTTGCAATGACATGGATGAAGCTGGAGAGTATTATGATAAGGGAAATAAATCAGAGAAAGACAAATACCATATGATTTCATTCATATGTGGAATTTAAGAAACAAACATACAAATAAAGGGAAAAAAAGAGAGAAGCAAACCAAGAAACAGATTCTTAACTATAGACAACAAACCGATGGTTATCAGAGGAGGGGTGGGTTGGGGGATGGGTTAATTGGTGATGGGGATTAAGGAGTGCACTTGTGATGAGCACTGGGGGATGTATGAAGTTCTGAATCACTATATTGTACACCTGAAACTAATATTATGCTGTATGTTAACTAACTGGAATTTAAATAAAAACTTGAAAAAAAAGAAATAACCCATTTGATTGTTAAACTACAGGGGAATATGACATTGTACAGTCTGCTTCTGTAATGAAACAATGTCCTAGCTTCTCCTTTCCTCCTTCCATTAAATATAATTTTCACTGTTTTTTCAATTCTAATTTTAGAAATATTTTCCAAAAGCCCAATGCATTACATTTGTGTGCCATTTATTAATTTCTTTATTCAGTACGCATTTATCTTGATTGACCAGGTCCAGGGAAAGGAGTTTGGAAAGCAAGAAGACAGAGAAAAAGAAAATTAGTGATCATGGGCGCCTGGGTGGCTCAGTCGCTAAGTGTCTGCCTTCGGCTCAGGTCATGATCCCAGGGT
This sequence comes from Halichoerus grypus, assembly GCF_964656455.1. NCBI lineage: Eukaryota > Metazoa > Chordata > Mammalia > Carnivora > Phocidae > Halichoerus > Halichoerus grypus. The sequence continues at coordinate 120,714,706 of NC_135712.1, read as the reverse complement.
CCTGGGATCGAGCCCCACATCGGGGCTCCCTGCTCCGCGGGGAGCCTGTTTCTCCCTCTCCCCCTGCTTGTGTTCCCTCTCTTGCTGTGTCTCTCTCTGTCAAATAAATAAAATCTTTAAAAAAAATTGGTGATCAGACTTTATCCAAATATTCAAGACCTATACGAAGAAAATTATAATTTCTTTATTGCTAGTCATAATTAAAGATCAGAATAAATGGAGATGAATGTTATAATAAATAGAATCAATATTATGATGTTGTGGTGGGCAGTGTGATGCACCACCCAGATTCCTCTTCAATGAGAATTGTTTCCATAAGTGCTAGGAGTGCTATGGACAGACAGCCTTCAGCTGTCATTCCCTTTGGAAACTGTCTCAGCTGAAGAAAGTGGCCTTGCCTTGGGCAACAATTCTTCCCTGGTCCCTCACACCCAATGGCTGATTGATGAGGGATTGGGCTATTTCAGCCTTACCTGGGACAACTCTGGCCAGTCATTCTAACTCCAGAGCTCCCAAAGAGTTTGCTGAGGCTGTCACTGGATCTGTAGCACTTCAACTTATCCCTCTCTCCCTGCTGTTTACTTGCCATCTTTTTCACAAAGCTCTTCTTGATAAATATTGTGCATACTAAAAATAAAAAAAAATTGGTGATTGGAAGCACCTCCAAGGACATTAGGGAATTCATACAGGCAAATTCACAATTACAAAAGGAAGGAAAAACAACGTGAAATGGAGAGAAAGGAGAGATGCATTGGGAGGTGATGGAAAAGGGGGATACATTGGGCAAAAAATGACATGAGTTTGAAGCCAGAGTAGGGGTGAAATAATAGGGTTGGCTGAAGATGATCGAGGTGGAGGAAACAGCCCATGCAGCAAGCACAGGCAAGGGATCTAAAAATCCATCGCTGGCTATATGTGGTCTACTCTCTGGGCTAAATCTGTACCAGAAGTACTCTATCATCTATCTATCATCTATCTATCTATCTATCATCTATCTATCTATCTATCTATCTATCTATCTATCTATCTATCATCTATCTATCTATATCATCTATCTATCTATCTATCTATCTATCTATCTATCTATCTATCATCTATCTATCTATCTATATCATCTATCTATCATCTATCTATCTATCCAGGTATCCTTGCCTGCTACCGATCAAGGCATTTTAGCTAAAAAACAAAACAAAAACTAACAAAAACAAAAACCGCAGCTGCCCGCTCTCTACGATGAAGATGCTTCATCTCTGACTGTTGGCATGTGCTCACAGTGTGTCATGGAGGATCACTAGGGCCTGAAGCCAGCTGGCAATATTGCGGGAGCAGTTCATTCCTGGAACAGGCGTCTCCGGGCCTTGCGGGAGGCACCCGGGGGGCGCTGGGGGCGCGCGTGGGGACCTGGACTCGGAGAGGGAGGTAGAGGTTGGAGTGGCGAGTTGGGGAAGGGCTCCAGAAGGTGGGCGTCCAGGTTGAAGTAGCGGAGAGGAGAGCGTCTCTTTGGACTGGGGGTGGGGGCCCAAGGCCAGGGATCTGGTACGGGGCCCTGCGGGTGCGGGCTGGCCACCCTTCCAGCGCAGGGGCGGAGCCCAGGGACGGAGCCCGCAGCAGGGTCCATCCGAGGCGGCAGGAACTCGGGGTCCGCGTCTGCCTCGTAGGCCCCTTCTTGGGCGGCCATCTCTGGGACAGGAGCGCAGAAGAATCCCTGCTCGACGGCGACTTGGTGCCCGGGCGCGTTCAGGAAAGCGGCCTGTTGCAGGCCGGCAGGCGAGTGGCCCTGCCCTCCCGAGCGCAGGAGAGCCTCGGGGACCAGCACGAGGGTGAGCTCTCCGAGGGTCACTTGCAGGGCCGACGTTGGCTCGGGCTCGAGCACCAGGTCGACGTCGTCCAGGAGCAGCTGCAGGGCACAGCCGGAGGCCAGGACCACCACGGAGGTGAGTGCGCCGGCGGCCGGGGACCCCCCCAGGCCTTCCAGGCCCGCAGGCTCCTCGGTTCGGCGGCGCTTGGCAGGGCGGGATCCTCCGGGCGGCGGTCCCCAGCAGGGCTCAGGGTAGGCGCTGGGGCTGCGGGGCTGGCTGCCCATCACCTGGACGGCGCTGCGGGCGGCGCTCCCGGGGCCTGTTGGAGGGTGTGAGGGCCTGGGTCCTGCACGCAGTGACAGCTCTCGACGACAGGTGAGGCGGCCGGGGGCGGCGGGGCGCGGCGCCGGGCGACGCAGAGAGTGCCTGGAGTTCTGGGGGCGCCTCCTGGGAGGCCGGCAGTCCTGGGGTTCTGGTGGCGCAGCAAGGGCGCAGGGCTCAGCCTCGGGCGTTCGAATCCCTGGTTTCTCACACTGACCGATCTGCGCGGATCTTTCAAGTGACGCCGGCGGAACCAAAGTCGCAAAATGTCACGCTAGGCTCCGCCCCTTCCGAGGCTCCGCCCCGTAGAGATCGCGGTATCTGTGCAGGCCAATAGCCGAGGCCGTGGTTAAGGAAATACTTTTATGGGCTTATAGAAGGCAGAACACTTGTGTAACTCATTCTTAGAAAACGAAGGTATACCAATAATAGAACTTAAAACATTGTTCACCTTTAGGACTAATGCTTTCCTGTGATTTCATCCATTCTAGAGAAAAGACCACTCAAATAGATCACTCCCCGCCCTCCCTCCCCCCACCCCCTCACCCCCAGTAAAATGGACTTACCCAAATGCTCCATAAAATTTCTTTACGACTGGGTCTATCATTTCAGGAGTAAATGAAAAATACTGATTTCTCTTTAGGAAAACTTCTGTTTTAATACTAAAGTAAAATATTTGTACAACTTTCTTCCTGAAGGTTAAGGTCGTTATAAAATTAATAATACCAATAGCAATTAAAACAATATAATTAAATTGTTTTCTTGAGCAATTATTATGACATATCCACCATTTACTGTTTAAAAAAGTGATCTTTTTCTTTAAAAAAAACCCAACACTTTATTGAGATATGACTGATATACAGAAAGCTGTATATATTTAATGTATACAGTTGAATTCGGAAGAAGTGAACACCCATGAAACTATCACCGCAATCAATGCCATAAACATATCTATCACCTACAAAAGCTTCCTCCTGCCCTATTTAAAACAAATGATCTTTTCAGTCTTCACAACAGCTGACACTGGGAGTGGTAAGCTGAGTTATCCAAAGTTAGATACCTAGTTTGGGCTAGATGTGGGAATCAAATGCAGATTAATCTGGTTTTAGATCATCGACTCTTTACTCATATGTTTATTGTATATATCTAGGAGTGGATAACTAATTGGTACTATGTGTGTCTTTTCAAATTAATAGGTAATGCTTCCCTCTGGTTTTTTTCCCAAAATGGTTTTCATAGTTTACACTTTTATGAGCAGAGTATGTTTCTATTTCACTACATCCTTGCAAACATTTCTTACTGCAAAACTCTTAAATCTGGTGTAGGAAAATGCTCTCATTGTGTTTTCATTCTGCATTTCTGATTGCCAGTCAGGGTGGATCATTTTTCACAGGCTTATTGGTCGTTCTTTCCCCCCCCCCTTTTTTTCTTATTGGCCATTCTTATAACTTCTCTTTGAAATGTTCCTATTTTCTATTATTTTTTTATTTAAAAAATGAGTTTCAACACTTCTTTCAATTTTATGCAGTGCTGGTAACTTCCTCTTCAAAGACCAAGTTGGATAGCACATTCTCAAAAAGGCCATTGCTGATCATTTTATTTGAAATGGCTTTCTCTGTTCACTCTATCTCATCACTCTCTTTATGGCCTTCATAGTATTACCACAATCTGTAAATAATAAAAATATTGTTTAAAAAACTTGGGTTTCAGATATACTCCATACCAATCATTTATCAAATGTATGTATAGCAAATGTCTCTATCATAGTCTTTGAAGATTTTAGCCTTGATTCAGTATAATTCTCACTCATTCTACCTCTGGTGTAATTTGTGGTGATTTTAATATGCTCATGGATCTCCCCCACCCCAAATCTTGGTCTCCGACTTCTTTTAATGTTCAACAATTTTGTCCTCTTTCTTCATTGACTCATACTCTTGACCTTGCCATTACTCCAAATTGTAACCCCTCCGTAGTCACAATTTCAAACATTGTATTCTCAGAGCACCACCTCCTAACTTTCTAGCTTAGTCCTTTAAATATCCAAATTCTTTCAGTCCTTCTGCCCCTCTGGAAAAATCCATTGATCCTACAACCTTTTCACTGAAACCAATGCAATCAGGTCCTCACTTCCCTCTTTACCTGGAATTTAAATTCCATGGACAGTCATTATAATTGTTGTCAGGTTTATATCTTCATCTGCCTTTCCTGCTTCCTGCTTTGCTGGTTAATGTATTTGTTACTCTGTGGCTACATTTGTTAGCTGAGTGGGGCTGGAAAAAAACATTCAACCCCACTGACTGGTCTTACTTTAAATTCATGATCAGCAACCTCAAGCAGGCTACTAATTGCTGCCCAGTGATCTTACTATGTTCTATTTCATTCACTTTTTCACTCTTGTAGATGAACATTGCATGCTTTCTTCTCTCTGCAAACCTCTGATACCTCATCCCTTATTTTCTCTACTAGACGGTCACCTTTTTCTTTTTCACTGAGACAATAGAAGCAATAAAAAAATATTTTCCAAAATTCCCATAATCATATCTCATTAAGCTCCACTAGGACTGTATGTTTTGCCTTTTGTCCTCTTCCCATAGATGATATGTCTGTACTTCTAGCAAAGTCCTCTTCCTCCATTTGTGCAGTTCATCTCATTTTGCCTCCTCAAAAGCATCACTCTAGCAATCCCCTCCTCTCTGTCCTGCACCATCAAATTTTACTACCTTTACCAATTCAGTACCTTCAATATATAATTGATGGGTAAAGTCCTCTATCTTCAACAAAAACAAAAGCAAAAATGAACTTTTGGGATTTCATCAAAATAAAAAGCTTCTGCACAGCAAAGAAAACAGTCAACAAAACAAAGAGACAACCCACAGAATGGGAGAAGATATTTGCAAATAAAGGGCTGGTATCCAAGATCTATAAAGAACTTCTCAAACTCAACCCAAAAAACAAACAATCAAGTCAAAAAGTGGGCAGAAGACATGAACAGACACTTCTCCAAAGAAGACATACAAATGGCTAACAGACACATGAAAAAATGTTCATCATCATTAGCCATCAGGGAAATTCAAATCAAAACCACATTGAGATACCACCTTACACCAGTTAGAATGGCAGAAATGGGCAGGGAAAGAAACAACAAATGTTGGAGAGGTTGTGGAGAAAGGGGGACCCTCTTACACTGCTGTGGGAATGCAAGTTGGTACAGCCACTTTGGAAAACAGTGTGGAGGTTCCTCAAAAAATTAAAAATAGAGCTACCCTTTGACCCAGCAATTGCACCACTGGGTATTTACCCCAAAGACACAGATGTAGTGAAAAGAAGGGCCATATGCACCCCAATGTTCATAGCAGGAATGTCTGCAATAGCCAAACTGGGGAAAGAGCCGAAATGCCCTTCAACAGATGAATGGATAAAGAAGATGTGGTCCCATATATGCAATGGAATATTACTCAGCCATCAGAAAGGATGAATACCCAACTTTTACATCAACATGGATGGGACTGGAGGAGATTATGCTAAGTGAAATAAGTCAAGCAGAGAAAGTCAATTATCATATGGTTTCACTTATTTGTGGAACATAAGGAATAGCATGGAGGACATTAGGAGAAGGAAGGGAAAAATGAAGGGCGGGAAATTGGAGGGGGAGATGAACCATGAGAGACTATGGACTCTGAGAAACAGACTGAGGGTTTTGGAGGGGAGGCGGGGTGGGGGGAGGGGTTGGCCCAGTGATGGGTATTAAGGAGGGCATATACTGCATGGAGCACTGGGTGTTATACGAAAACAATGAATCGTGGATCACTACGTCAAAAACTAATGATGTATTGTATGGTGACGAACGTAACGTAATGAAATAAAATAAAATAAAAAAACCCCACAAAAACTCTGTTGATGTGACTTTCTTCTCCAGTTTCTTTTTTTAAAAGATTTATTTATTTATTTGAGGGGGGAGGTGCAGAGGGAGAGGGAGAGAATCTCAAGCAGATTCCCCGCTGAGCATGGAGCCCAACATGGGGGTCAGTCTCACAACCCTGAGATCATGACCTGAGCTGAAATCAAGAGTCGGACGCTTAACCAACTGAGCCACCTAGGTGCCCCGCTCCTCTAGTTTCTATATCAATTTTCTCTTTCCTCATACACTGAAATTCTCAAATTAGTGAACTGTGCTTGCATTCTCTAATTTTCCTTCTTCCACTTGCTCTTGAACCCATTCTAATCAGACTTCTGTCCATGGGCCAGTCATCTATAAATGCTCTCACTAAGGTCATCAGTGGTTCCCACATTATGAAATCCAGTGGTTAATCCTCAGTTCTCATCTTGAGTTATGAGCAACACTTTACACCATCACTGTTCCCTTTAAACATTTTCCCCCTTGGCATCCAAGACTTCACACTTTCCCAGCCTGTCTCTGGCTTCTTAGTTTCTTTAACTGTTTGCTCCTCCTTGTGAAAGTTGAAATATCCCAGGACCCCTTTTGGGCCTTATCTTTTTTTCTGTCCACCTTCACTGCCTTCCTTTAAGTGCCATCTGTATGTTGGTGACCCCCAAACATGAGTCTCCCTTCTGTTCCTTTCCCACCAAATGCAACTGCATTGTCAGCATTTTCTTCTGGATATCTATTAAGTTGAATCACATGCAATTTTCATTTTTGTAGGTCAAGACGATTGTCTATTGCTAATTTTATGTATGTCAATCTAATGATAGGCAGTCCAAACTTCGGGTCTAAACGGGCTCTTCATATTTCCCCAAACCTGATCTTTTAAATATTTTATTTATTTATTTATTTATTTATTTATTTATTTATTTATTTATTATTTATGATAGAGAGAGAGAGCATGAGCAGGGGGAGGGGCAGAGGGAGAAGCAGACACCTTGCTGAGCAGGGAGCCCCACATGAGGCTGGATCCCGGGACCCTGGGATCATGACCTGGGCCAAAGGCACACGTTTAACCCACTGAGCCACCCAGTGCCCCAAATCTGATCTTTAAAAAATGTTCTGTATCACAGTAATTGGCAATTCCTTCCTGTTGCTCAGGCAAAATCTTGGAATTATCCTCGAGAGTCTTTCTTTCTTTCTTTCTTTCTTTTTTTTTTTAAAGATTTTATTTATTTATTTGACAGAGAGATAGAGAGAGAGCACAAGTAGGCAGAGAGGCAGGCAGAGGGAGAGGGAGAAGCAGACTCTCCACTGAGCAGGGAGCCCAACGCGGGGCTCGATCCCAGGACCCCGGGATCATGACCTGAGCTGAAGGCAGCCGCTTAACCGACTGAGCCACCCAGGCGCCCCGAGAGTCTTTCTTTCACGTATCACATCCATTCCACCTGGATATCCTGGACCATAGCCCTTCTTACCACCCCCTTCGTTAACCGCCTGCTGCCACCTTCATCCCTTTAGTGAATTACTGTAGAAGCCTCCTAAGTGGTCTCCTTGCATCTTTTTTTTTTTTTTTTTTAAAGTAATCTCTATGCCCAATGTGGGGCTGGAACTCATGACCTGAGATCATGAGTCGTATGCTCTACTGACTGAGTCAGCCAGGCACTCCATCCTTGCATCTTTTCTTTGTTTCCAGGCTAGTTTCCACACTGAGCTAGAGTGGTTCTATTAAATTGTAAGTCAGACCATGTCACTCCTCTGCTCAGATGACTCCAATTTCACTCAGAGTCAAAGCCCATGTTTTTATATAAGGGTCTGCAGAGCTCTCTATATATGATCTGGACTTCCCACCCTTGTTATGTCATACTGTACTTCCTATTACTCTCCCTCTTTTTCCTTCTGTTACAGCTCTGACTGCCTCTATGCTTTTCCTAGAAATGGACAGGTATAATCACAAATTTTGCAGTTGCCTTTCTCCCACCTATCTATCTGCATGGTTCCTGACTTCTTTCTGACCATTATTGAAAATGCTCCATCTCTAAGGCTTTTCCTGAGTATACCATCTAAAATGGTAATTTTCTGACCTTCTACCTCCCTTTAATCTTTTGCACATACCAGTATTTAACATGATGTGCATTTTATTTATCCTGTTTACCCTCTTTATTATCTTCACCAGAGTATAAGCTTATGATGGTGGTGATTTTTTTTGAAGATTTTATTTATTTATTTGACACAGAAAGAGAGAGCACAAGCAGGGGGGAGTGGCAGGCAGAGGGAGAGGGAGAAGCAGGCTTCCTGCGGAGCAGGGAGCCCAATGCGGGGCTCCATCCCAGGACCCTGGGATCATGACCTGAGCTGAAGGCAGATGCTTAACTGGCTGAGCCACCCAGGAGCCCGATGGCAGTGATTTTTAACACAGTTTTGCTGTCCTGTATCCTCAGTTTTGGAACACTGTCAGCAGCATAGTGGACACTCAAAAATATATATTGAATAAATAAATGATTTTTTCTTCCACTATTTATGAGCATTATTTTTTTTTAAAAAAGATTTTAAGTAATCTCTACACCCAACAAGAAGCTTGGACTCACAACCCCAAGATCAAGAGTCACATGCTTCACTGACTGAGCCAGCCAGGTGCTGCATGAGCATTTTTATTCACTATGAATCTCTTCAAATATTGCCCTCCATTCCATTTTCTCTATTTCCTCCCTCTATAACTCCACTAGTCATATATTAGAACTTCCTTTCCTCAAATAACTATTTATTCTTTTTATTATTTTTATGTCTGTGCCCTTCTATGATAAATTATAAGAATGTTTAAAAAATAAGTTCAACACTTTTACATGGTTTGTTCCTGAGGATTTTTTTTTTTTTTGGCCACTATGGACCAAAATGGATGTCTTCAGTTATTTCTTTATGTGTAGGGTGCGATTCTCTGCAGAAATAGAAATTACTATTTGTGGAAATAAAATCATCATCTTAGGCTGGGACTCGAGGCTGATTAACTGCTGATTCTTCTGTGCCATATAGGAGAGTATAAGGTGTGTGTGTGTGTGTGTGTGTGAATTCTTTTTCTAGTTTAAGAGCTCTGACTAGGATTTCCAGTACTATGTTGAATTGAAGTGGTGAGAGTGGGTTTCCTTGTATTGTACCAGATCTTATAAGAAAAAATTTTCCATTTTTCCTCATTCACCATAGTGTTAGCTGTGAGATTTTCATATACGGTCTTTATTGTGTTAAGGTAATCTCCTTTTATATTTATTTTGTTGAGAGTTTTTATCATGAATGGACGTTGAATTTTTTGAAATGCTTTTTCTGCACTTATTGTGATGATCATATGGTTTTTATTTTTATTTTTTTGAGATGATCGCATGGTTTTTATTTATTTATTTTTTTTATAATTTTTTTTTTTTTAAGATTTTATTTATTTGCGAGAGAGAGAATGAGAGACAGAGAGCATGAGAGGGAGGAGGGTCAGAGGGAGAAGCAGACTCCCCGCCGAGCAGGGAGCCCGATGTGGGACTCGATCCCGGGACTCCAGGATCATGACCTGAGCCGAAGGCAGTCGCTTAACCAACTGAGCCACCCAGGAGCCCGATCGCATGGTTTTTAATCATTCATTCTGTTAATATAGTCTATCACCTTGATTGATTTGGATATGTTGAACCATCTTTGCATCCCAGGGATAAATCCTACTGGGTCCTGATGCAGAATCCTTTTAATGAGTTGATGAATTTGGTTTGCTAGTATTTCTTTTCTTGTGGTGTCTTTGGCTTTAGTATCAGGGTGATACTGGCCTCATAAAATGACTTTGGAAGTGTTCCCTTGTCTTCTACTTTTTGGACTGGTGTTAATTCTTTGACTCTTTGGTAGAATTTACCAATTTACCAATGAAGCCATCTAGTTCTGGGCTTTTCTTTGTTAAGAGGTTTTTGATTATTGATTCAATCTCCTTATTTGTTATTGGTGTGTTCAGGTGTTCTAGTTCTTCTTGGTTCAGTTTTGGTAGGTTGTATGTTTCTTGGAATTTATCTATTTCTTTTTTTTTTTAAGATTTTATTTATTTATTTGACAGAGAAAGACAGTGAGAGAGGGAACACAAGCAGGGGGAGTGGGAGAGGGAGAAGCAGGCCTCCTGCACAGGAGGGAGCCCGATGCAGGGCTCTATTCCAGGACCCCGTGATCATGACCTGAGCTGAAGGCAGACGCTTAACGACTGAGCCACCCAGGTGCCCCCATCTATTTCTTTTTTTTTCTTAATTTTTTATTGTTATGTTAATCACCATACATTACATCATTAGTTTTTGATGTAGTGTTCCATGATTCATTGTTTGTGCATAACACCCAGTGCTCCATGCAGAATGTGCCCTCTTTAATACCCATCACCAGGCTAACCCATCCTTCCACCCCCCTCCCCTCTAGAACCCTCAGTTTGTTTTTCAGAGTCCATCATCTCTCATGGTTTGTCTCCCCCTCCGACTCCCCCCCTTCATTCTTCCCCTCCTGCTATCTTCTTCTTTTTTTTTTTCTTAACATATATTGCATTATTTGTTTCAGCGGTACAGATCTGTGATTCAACAGTCTTGCACAATTCACAGCGCTCACCATAGCACATAATCCTCCCCAATGTCTATCACCCAGCCACCCCATCCCTCCCAACCCCCCACTTCAGCAACCCTCAGTTTGTTTCCTGAGATTAAGAATTCCTCTTATCAGTGAGGTCATATGATACATGTCTTTCTCTGATTGATTTATTTCACTCAGCATAACACACTCCAGTTCTATCCATGTCATTGCAAATGGCAAGATCTCATTCCTTTTGATGGCTGCATAATATTCCATTGTATATATATATACCACATCTTCTTTATCCATTCATCTGTCGATGGACATCTTGGCTCTTTCCACAGTTTGGCTATTGTGGACATTGCTGCTATAAACATCAGGGTGCACGTACCCCTTCGGATCCCTACATTTGTATCTTTGGGGTAAATACCCAGTAGTGCAATTGCTGGATCGTATGGTAGCTCTATTTTCAACTTTTTGAGGAACCTCCATACTGTTTTCCAGAGTGGTGCACCAGCTTGCATTCCCACCAACAGTGTAGGAGGGTTCCCCTTTCTTCGCATCCCCGCCAACACCTGTCATTTCCTGACTTCTTAATTTTAGCCATTCTGATTGGTGTGAGGTGGTATCTCATTGAGGCTTTGATTTGGATTTCCCTGATGCTGAGCGATGTTGAGCACTTTTTCATGTGTCTGCTGGCAATTTGGATGTCTTCTTTGGAAAAATGTCTGTTCATGTCTTCTGCCCATTTCTTGATTGGATTCTTTGTTCGTTGGGTGTTGAGTTTGATAAGTTCTTTATAGATTTTGGATACTAGCCCTTTATCTGATATGTCATTTGCAAATATCTTCTCCCATTCTGTTGGTTCTCTTTTGGTTTTGTTGACTTTCCTTTGCTGTGCAAAAGCTTTTTATCTTGATGAAGTCCCAATAGTTCATTTTTGCCCTTGCTTCCCTTGCCTTTGGCGATGTTTCTAGGAAGAAGTTGTTGCAGCTGAGGTCGAAGAGGTTGCTGCCTGTGTTCTCCTTTAGGATTTTGATGGACTCCTGTCTCACATTTAGGTCTTTCATCCATTTGGAGTCTATTTTTGTGTGTGGTGTAAGGAAATGGTCCAGTTTCATTCTTCTGCATGTGGCTGTCCAATTTTCCCAACACCATTTGTTGAAGAGACTGTCTTTTTTCCATTGGACATTCTTTCCTGCTTTGTCGAAGATGAGTTGACCATAGAGTTGAGGGTCCATTTCTGGGCTCTCTATTCTGTTCCATTGATCTATGTGTCTGTTTTTGTGCCAGTACCATACTGTCTTGATGATGACAGCTTTGTAATAGAGCTGGAAGACCGGAATTGTGATGCCGCCAGCTTTGCTTTTCTTTTTCATCATTCCTCTGGTTATTCGGGGTCTTTTCTGGTTCCATACAAATTTTAGGATTATTTGTTCCATCTCTTTGAAAAAAGTGGATGGTATTTTGATGGGGATTGCATTAAATGTGTAGATTGCTCTAGGTAGCATTGACATCTTCACGGTTCTTCCAATCCATGAGCATGGAACGTTTTTCCATTTCTTTGTGTCTTCCTCAATTTCTTTCATGAGTATTTTATAGTTTTCTGAGTACAGATCCTTTGCCTCTTTGGTTAGATTTATTCCTAGGTATCTTATGGTTTTGGGTGCAATTGTAAATGGGATCGACTCCTTAATTTCTCTTTCTTCTGTCTTGTTGTTGGTGTATAGGAATGCCACTGATTTCTGTGCATTGATTTTATATCCTGCCACTTTACTGAATTCCTGTATGAGTTCTAGCAGTTTTGGGGTGGAGTCTTTTGGGTTTTCCACATAAAGTATCATATCATCTGCAAACAGTGAGAGTTTGACTTCTTCTCTGCCGATTTGGATGCCTTTTATTTCTTTTTGTTGTCTGATTGCTGTGGCTAGGACTTCTAATACTATGTTGAATAGCAGTGGTGATAGTGGACATCCCTGCCGCATTCCTGACCTTAGGGGGAAGCTCTCATTTTTCCCCATTGAGAATGATATTTGCTGTAGGTTTTTCATAGATGGCTTTTATGATATTGAGGTATGTACCCTCTATCCCTATACTCTGAAGAGTTTTGATCAAGAAAGGATGCTATACTTTGTCAAATGCTTTTTCTGCATCTATTGAGAGGATCCTATGGTTCTTGTTCTTTTATTAATGTATTGTATCACGTTGATTGATTTGCAGATGTTGAACCAACCTTGCAGCCCAGGGATAAATCCCACTTGGTCGTGGTGAATAATCCTTTTAATGTACTGTTGGATCCTATTGGCTAGTATTTTGGTGAGAATTTTTGCATCCATGTTCATCAAGGATATTGGTCTGTAATTCTCCTTTTTGATGGGGTCTTTGTCTGGTTTCGGGATCAAGGTAATGGTGGCCTCATAAAATGAGTTTGGAAGTTCTCCTTCCATTTCTATTTTTTGGAACAGTTTCAGAAGAATAGGTATTAATTCTTCTTGAAATGTTTGGTAGAATTCCCCTGGGAAGCCATCTGGCCCTGGGCTTTTGTTTTTTGGGAGATTTTTGATGACTGCTTCAATTTCCTTAGTGGTTATAGGTCTGTTCAGGTTTTCTATTTCTTCCTGGTTCAGTTTTGGTAGTTGATACATCTCTAGGAATGCATCCATTTCTTCCAGGTTATCTAATTTGCTGGCATAGAGTTGCTCATAATATGTTCTTAGAATTGTTTGTATTTCTTTGGTGTTGGTTGTGATCTCTCCTCTTTCATTCATGATTTTGTTGATTTGGGTCATTTCTCTTTTCTTTTTGATGAGTCTGGCCAGGGGTTTATCAATCTTGTTAATTCTTTCAAAGAACCAGCTCCTAGTTTCGTTGATCTGTTCTACTGTTCTTTTGGTTTCTATTTCATTGATTTCTGCTCTGATCTTTATTATTTCTCTTCTCCTGCTGGGTTTAGGCTTTATTTGCTGTTTTTTCTCTAGTTCCTTTAGGTGTAGGGTTAGGTTGTGTACTTGAGACCTTTCTTGTTTCTTGAGAAAGGCTTGGATTGCTATATACTTTCCTATTAGGACCTCCTTTGCTGCATCCCAAAGATTTTGAACAGTTGTGTTTTCATTTTCATTGGTTTCCATGAATTTTTTTAGTTCTTCTTTAATTTCCTGGTTGACCCATTCATTCTTTAGTAGGATGCTCTTTAGCCTCCATGTATTTGAGTTCTTTCCGACTTTCCTCTTGTGATTGAGTTCTAGTTTCAAAGCATTGTGGTCTGAAAATATGCAGGGAATGATCCCAATCTTTTGGTACTGGTTGAGACCTGATTTGTGACCTAGGTTGTGATCTATTCTGGAGAATGTTCCATGGGCACTAGAGAAAAATGTGTATTCCATTGCTTTGGGATGGAATGTTCTGAATATGTCTGTGAAGTCCATTTGGTCCAGTGTGTCAGTTAAAGTCTTTGTTTCCTTGTTGATCTTTTGCTTAGATGATCTGTTCATTTCAGTGAGGGGGGTGTTAAAGTCCCCCACTATTATTGTATTGTTGTCGATGTGTTTCTTTGCTTTTGTTATTAATTGCCTTATATAATTGGCTGCTCCCATGTTAGGGGCATAGATATTTACAATTGTTAGATCTTCTTGTTGGATAGACCCTTTAAGTAGGATATAGTGTCCTTCCTCATCTCTTATTACAGTCTTTGGTTTAAAATCTAATTTGTCTGATATAAGGATTGCCACCCCAGCTTTCTTTTGGTGTCCATTAGCATGGTAAATGGTTTTCCACTCCCTCACTTTAAATCTGGGGGGTGTCGGGTGCCTGGGTGGCTCAGTTGGTTGAGCAACTGCCTTCAGCAGCTCAGGTCATGATCCTGGAGTCCCGGGATCGAGTCCCGCATCAGGCTCCCTGCTCAGCAGGGAGTCTGCTTCTCCCTCTGACCCTCCCCCCTCTCATGTGCTCTCTCTCCTCTCATCCTCTCTCTCAAATAAATAAATAAAATTTTTAAAAAAAAATCTGGGGGGTGTCTTTGGGTCTAAAATGAGTCTCTTGCAGACAGCATATCGATGGGTCTTGTTTTTTAATCCAATCTGATAGCCTGTGTCTTTTGATTGGGGCATTTAGCCCATTTACATTCAGGGTAACTATTGAAAGATAGGAATTTAGTGCCATTGTATTGCCTGTAAGGTGACTGTTACTGTATATTGTCTGTGTTCCTTTCTGGTCTATGTTGCTTTTAGGCTCTCTCTTTGCTTAGAGGACCCCTTTCAATATTTCTTGTAGGGCTGGTTTCGTGTTTGCAAATTCCTTTAGTTTTTGTTTGTCCTGGAAGCTTTTTATCTCTCCTTCTATTTTCAATGACAGCCTAGCTGGATATAGTATTCTTGGCTGCATATTTTTCTCGTTTAGTGCTCTGAATATATCATGCCAGTCCTTTCTGGGCTGCCAGGTCTCTGTGGATAGGTCTGTTGCCAATCTAATGTTTCTACCATTGTAGGTTACAGATCTCTTCTCCCGAGCTGCTTTCAGGATTTTCTCTTTGTCTCTGAGACTCGTAAGTTTTACTATTAGATGTTGGGGTGTTGACCTATTTTTATTGATTTTGAGAGGGGTTCTCTGTGCCTCCTGGATTTTGATGCCTGTTTCCTTCCCCAAAATAGGGAAGTTCTCTGCTATAATTTGCTCCAATATACCTTCTGCCCCTCTCTCTCTTTCTTCTTCTTCTGGGATCCCAATTATTCTAATGGTGTTTCATCTTATGGTATCACTTATCTCTCGAATTCTGCCCCATGATCCAGTAGTCGTTTATCTCTCTTTTTCTCAGCTTCTTTATTTTCCATCATTTGGTCTTCTATCTCACTGATTCCCTCTTCTGCCTCATTTATCCTAGCAGTTAGCACCCCCATTTTTGATTGCACCTCATTAATAGCCTTTTTGATTTCAACTTGGTTAGATTTTAGTTCTTTTATTTCTCCAGAAAGGGTTTCTCTAATAACTTCCATGCTTTTTTCAAGCCCAGCTAGTATCTTTAAAATCATGGTTCTGAACTCTAGGTCTGACATCATACTAATGTCCGTATTAAGTAGGTCCCTGGCAGTTGGTACTACCTCTTGTTCTTTTCGTTGAGGTGATTTTTTCTGTCTTGTCATTTTGTCCAGAGGACAATAGATGAATGAGAGAACAAAATGCCAACAGGGTAACAACGTCCCCAGAAAATATACTCTAAACAAATCAGAAAAGACCTGAAACTGGGGGAAAAGAAAGGGAAAGAAAGAAAAAAGAAAAAGAAAAAGAAAAAGAAAAAGTTAAAAACAAACAAAAACAGAACAAAATAAAACAAAACAAAAAAACAGAATATGATCAAATATGATCAGGGTGGTGCATAGATCAGTGCCACACACTAGATTTTGGGTGTATTTTGGTCTGTTAGAAGAAAGTGCCTCCCAAAATTTTAAAGAAAGAAAAACTTATATATGTACAAAAATAAGGGTTGATACGATGAAGGGATGGAATATGACTGTAAATATGAAAATTATAAAAAATTTTATAGAAGGAATTGATAAGATAAGAAGTTGTTTGAAAAAAGAAAGAATAGGATTTTAAAAAAAAAGGGAGAGAATGTGATCAGGCAGGAGACTAGAACAAAGCCATACACTAGAGATTTAGGGTATATTTTGATCTGTTAGAAGAAACTGTATCTCAAAATTTTAAAGAGAGAACAACTTATATATATATGCCAAAAATAAGGGTAATTACTATGAAGGGATAGAATATGACTCTAAAAATGAAAAATAAAAATGTTTTTTTAAAAAAGGGATTGATAAGATGTTGGTTGAAAAAGGGAAAAAGAAAAATTCAAAAAGAAAAAAAAAGACAGTTGAAAAAAAAATTAACTTTGAAAGACGGCAGAATCATGGTAAAAAAGCCATGGATTCTATGTGCAGTATTCCCCTAGCGCTGGAGTTCTGCCGTTCTCATTGATCGGTAAACTTGGTCTTGGCTGGCTGTTCTCGCTGATCTTCTGGGGGAGGGGCCTGTTGCCGTGGTTCCCAAATGTCTTTGCCGGAGGCGGAATTGCCCCGCCCTTGCCAGGTCCAGGCTAAGTAATCTGCTCGGGTTTGCTCTCGGGAGCTTTTGTTCCCTGCAAGCTTTCCGTACAGCTTTGGAGGATAAGAGTGAAAATGGCAGCCTCCCAATCTCCGCCCCGGAGGAGCCGAGAACTCGGGGCCCCACTCCTCAGTGAGCCCCCAGGAAAAGCAGTCAGTCACTCCCATCTCCCTGGTCTCCGGCCGCACTCCGTGCTCACCCGGCCTGTGACCGAGCGTTTCTATCTCAGGCATCAGACCCTGTGTGGAGTCTCCAAACCCAGCAGACCCCTGTGGTGTGCTCCCGCGCCGCTCCTCCTGGGGGAGGAAGGGGAGTCTCCCCGGATCTGTCGCTTGTTGGGTCCCTACTGGAGGAGCAGTGGCCTGACTGTGCCATGGATCATGGTTTATGTCAACCCTGAGCTGAGAGCCCGTGCCTCGGCTCCGTCTCTGCAGCCGGCTTCCCCGCTCTGATACCCGGAGCTCTGCCACACTCAGGCACCCCCAGTCTTCCTGTGACCCCGAGGGTCCTGAGACCACACTGTCCCACGAGGTTCCACCCCCCGCTTAGCCACTGGAGCGACGTCCCTCAGTGGAGCCGACTTCTAAAAGTTCCGATTTTGTGCTCCACGGCTCTATCACTTACCAGAAGCGGCCGACGGAGGCTCCCTCCCCTGCCGTCTATCCTCCAGAATATCGCCTCGGATTCACTTCTCCGCACGTCCTACCTTCCAGAAAGTGGTCGCTTTTCTGTTCAGAGAGTTGTTGCTATTCTTATCTTCAATCTCCTGTTGAGTTTGTAGGTGTTCAGAACCTACCTGTTGATACCTATCCAGCTGAATTCCTGAGACCAGACGAAATTTAGGTCTCCTACTCCTCCGCCATCTTGCTCCGCCGCCCAAGTTATCCAATTTGTTGGTGTATAATTGTTCTAATAGTTCCTTAAGATTCTCTTTATTTTTATTTTTTAAGTATAATCTCCAAGGGTGCCTGGGTGGCGCAGTTGTTTAAGCGTCTAACTCTTGGTTTAAGCTTAGCTCCTGATCTCAGGGTTGTGGGATTGAGCCCCATATCGGGTTCTGTGCTCAGCATGGAGTTTGCTTGAGGCTTCTCTCTCTCCCTCTCCTTCTGCCCCTCCCTGCTCAAATAAATAAATAAATCTTAAAAAAATAAAATATAGTCTCTATTTTAATTTTTTCTATTTCTTAGGTATCCATTGTAATGGATCCTTTCATTTATGATTTTATTTATTTGAATCTTCTCCTTTTTTTCCTTAGTCAAGCTAAGGGTTTGTTGATTTTGTTTATTTTTTCAAACAAAACCAAGTCTTAGTTTTGTTGATTTTTCTATTCTCTATTTGACTTACTTTTCCTCTAATCTTTATTATTTCCTTCCTTCTTTTAACTTTGGGCTTTGCTCTTTCTCCAGTTCTTTGAATTATAAAGTTAGGTTGATTTATTTGAGATCTTTCTTCTTTTTTTAATGTAGGTGTTTATTGCTGTAAACTTCTTTCCTGTCCTGCAAGGTTTCTGCTGAGAAAACCACTGATAGGCTACTTTGGGCATGGCAAATTCCTTTCAAAATTCTCTTTTTGCCTTTTGATAATTTAATTATAATGTGTCTCATTGTAGACCTCTTTAGGAGCTTTTGGGCTTCATGAATCAAGATGTCAACCCCCAACCAATTTGGGGAATTCTCTGCCATTATTTCTTTACATAAGCTTTCTGTCTCTTTCTTCTTTTTCTGGAACTCCCATAATGTGTATCATTTCTTTTGATGATTTCAATTAAGTCCTGTATGCTTTCTTCACTCCTTTTTATTCTTTTCTCTTTTTGTTCCTCTAACTGGATAATTTCAAATGACCTCTTTTTGAGTTTGTTGATTCTTTTTTCTACGTGATAAAATTGCTGCTAAGCTCTGTATTGAATTTTTCAGTTCAGTCATTGCATTCTTTAGCTCCAGAATTTTTTTTAATGGTTTCTATTTCTTTATTAAACCTTCTCATTTTGTTCATGTATTGTTTTCCTGATTTCATTTAGTTATCTACCTATGTTCTCTTATAGCTGATTGAGTTCTTTAAGATGATTATTTTTTTAAAGATTTATTTATTTATTTGAGAGAGAGAGAGAGTGCTCAAGCACGGGGAGGGTCAGGAGAGGGAGAGAAATCCTCAAGCAAACTCCCCACTGAGCATGGAGCCTGATACGGGGCTCGATCCCATGACCCCGAGATCATGACCTGGACTGAAATCAAGAATCAGATGCTTAATGGACTGAGCCACCTAGGCACCCCTAAAATGAATATTTTTAATTCTTTGTGAAGTAGTTCATGGATCTCCATTTCTTCAGGGTCAGTTACTAGAACTTTATTAGTTTCCTTTTGGTGGTCATGTTTGCCTGATTCTTTATAATTTTAGCCTTGCATTGGTGTCTATACATTTGAAGAAGCAGAAACCTCTTCCAGTCTTTACAGACTGGTTTTGCCAGGTAAAGACCTTCTCCTATGACAAAACTGATGGGACTGCCTCTAGGTTGTAGTCAAATTAGGTTAGAGCTGGGTTATAAGGCTGATTTTAGGGTGTGCAGTTGGGTCCACAGTCAGTCAGTTTGTATATTCCATGCTGGAAACACAATATCAAGCAGCTTTTTTTAAATAAAAGATTTTATTTATTTGAGAGAGAGAGAGTGAGAGAGCATGAGTGGGGGGAAGAGGCAGAGGGAGAGAGAGAAGCTGACTCCCACTGAATGGGGAGCCCCATGCAGGGCTTGATCCCAGGAGCTAGAGATCTCATGACCTGAGCTGAAGGCAGACGCTTAACCGACTGAGCCACTCAGGTGCCCCTCAGGCAGCTTTTTAGTGACTATAAGGGCTGTAGATTTTCAGCCTGGAAATGATACAACCCATCCTGAAAGTAGACATACAAAAACTAAACTACATTCATATAGGGGTGGAAGCCAGATAAAATCTATCTGAAGATGTTCAAAGAGCTCTTGAAGCTTTGGTTCTTGGTTATGTGCATCTTTACAGTTTTTCTAGGATTATGTTATTGACAGGTGACATACGAACTAGAAATAACCTCAGGTCTCTTTTAAAAAAAATTGAGGTTAATTATGCACAACATAAAATTTAGCACCCTAATCATTTTTAGGTGTACAGTTCAATAGTATTAAGTATATTCACATTATGTGTAACCAATATCCAGAACTTTTTCATCTTGCCAAATGGAAAGCCTATACCCTTTAAACAACCCAAATCCCCATTTCCTCCCCTCCCGAGCCCCTGGAGACCACCTTTCTACTTTCTGTTTTATGAGTTTGATTATTCTAGATACCCCATATAAGTAAAGTCATACAGTATTTGTCTTTTGTGACTAGCTTATTTCACTTAGCATAATGTCCTCAGTATTTATCCATGTTGTAGCATGTGTCAGAATTTCATTCCTTTTTTAGGCTAAATAATATTTCATTGTGTGCATCTACCATATTTTGTTTACGCATTCATCCTTCTGTGGACATTTGGGTTGCCCCCACTTTTTGGCTATTTTGAATAATGCTGCTATCAGTATGGCTGTACAAATACAAAAAAGACCCTGTTTTCAATTCTTTTGGTTATATACCCAGAAGTAGAATTGCTGAATCATACGGTAGTTCTATTTTAATTTTTTGAGGAACTGCCATGCTATTTTCCATAATGGCTGCACCATTTTACATTATGACCAATAGTGCACAACGGTTCCAATTTTTCCACATCCTTGCCAATATTTGTTTTTTTTTTCTCTTTCTTTTTTAAAATATAACAATCATCCTAATGGGTGTGAGGTGACATTTCATTGTAATTTTGATTTGCATTTCCCTAATGATTAGTGATGCTGAGCATCTTTTCACATACTTGTTGGCCATTTATAGATTTTATTTGGAAAAATGTCTATTCAAGTCTTTTGCCCATTTAAAAATCAGGTTATTTAATTTTTGCTGTTGAGTTGTGGGAGTTCTTTATTATTCTGAATATTAACCTCATATAAGATATGTAAATCTTTTGCAATATTTTCTCTCATTCCATAGGTTACCTTTTCACTCTATGATTGTGTCTTGATGCATAGATGTTTTAAATTTTGATGTAGTCCAATTTGTCTATTTTACTTTTGTTGCCTGTGCTTTTGGTCTCATATCCAAGAAATCATTACTACATCCAGTGTCATGAAATTTTCCCCTTATGTTTTAAGCTACTAGTTTTATAGTTTTAGATCTTATGTTTAGGTCTTTGATCCATTTTGAGTTAATTTTTGTATATGGTATAAGGTAAGGTCCAACTTCATTCTTTTACATGTAGATGTCCAGTTTTCCCAACAAAGTTTGTTGAGAAGACTGTCCTTTCTCCATTGAATAGTCTTGGCACCCTTGGTAAAAATCATTATACCATTTCTGCAAGGGTATTCATCCTTTCTGATGGCTGAGTAATATTCCATTGTATATTTGAACTATATCTTCTTTATCCATTCATCTGTTGAAGGGCATCTCGGCTTCTTCCACAGTTTGGCTATTGTGGACATTGCTGTTAGGAACATTGGGGTGCATGTGCCCCTTCTTTTCACTACTCTGTATCTTTAGTAAATACCTACTAGTGCAGTTGCTGGATCATAGGGTAGCTCTATTCTTAATGTCTTGAGGAATCTCCATACTGTTTTCCAGAGTGGCTGTACCAGCTTGCATTCCCACCAACAGTGTAAGAGGGTTCCCCTTTCTCCAAATCCTCACCAACATTTGTTGTTTCCTGCCTTGTTAATTTTTGCCATTCTAACTGGTATAAGGTGGTATCTCATTGTGGTTTGATTTGTATTTCCCTGATGGCTAGTGATGTGGGGCATTTTTTCATGTGTCTGTTAGCCATTTGTATGTCTTCTTTGGAGAAATGTCTGTTCATGTTTTCTGCCCATTTCTTGACTGGATTATTTGTTTTTTTGGGTGTTGAGTTTGATAAGTTCTTTATAGATCTTGGATACCAGCCCTTTATCTGTTTTGTCATTTGCAAATATCTTCTCCCATTCCATGAGTTGCCTTTTACTTTTGTTCACTGTTTCCTTTGCTGTGCAGAAGATTTTTTATCTTGATGAAGTCCCAATAGTTCATTTTTGTTTTTGTTTCCCTTGCCTTTAGAAATGTGTCTTGAAAGAGGTTGCTGTGGCCGATGTCGAAGAGGCTACTGCCTATGTTTTCCTCTAGCATTTTGATGGATTCCTGTCTCACATTTAGGTCTTTCATCCATTTTGACTTTATCTTTGTGTATGGTATAAGAGAACGGTCCAGTTTCATTCTTCTGCATGTGGCTGTCCAATTTTCCCAGCACCATTTATTGAAGAGACTGTCTTTTTCCCATTGGATATTCTTTCCTGCTTTGTCAAAGATTAGTTTACCATATAGTTGTGGATCCATTTCTGGGTTTTCTGTTTTGTTCCATTGATCTATGTGTCTGTTTTTGTGCCAACACCATACTGTCTTGATGATTACAGCTTTGTAATTTATTTATTTATTTTAGAGAGAGAGAGAGAGAGCATGAGTGGAGGGGCAGAGGGAGAGGGGGAGAATCCTGAGCAGACTCTGCACTGAGCATGGAGCCCCTGGAGGGGCTCTATCTCACATCCCTGAGACTATGACCTGAGCCAAAATCGAAAGTTGGTCAGTCACTTAGCCGACTGAGCCACCAAGGCACCACTTTTTTAGAACAGTTTTATGTTTACAGAAAACTGAGCACATAGCACAGTGTCCATATACCACAACTCTCTCACGCAGTTTCTCCTATTATTAACATCCTGCATTACTATGGTACGCTATTACAATTAATAAACCAACACCGATACATTATAATTAACTAAAGTCCATAGTTTACATTAAGGTTCACCCTGTGTTGTACAGTTCTATGAGTTTTGACAAATGCATAATGTCATGTATCCATGTAATAGCATATAGAATAGTTTCACCACCCTATAAACCCCTTGTGTTCCACCTATTCACCCCTCTCCCTCTGAACCTTGGCAACCACTCATCTTTTTACTGTCTCTATAGTTTTGCCTTTTTTGAATGTTACATAGCTGGATCCACATAGTATGTAGTCTTTTCAGATGGTTTCTTTCAATTAGCAATATGCATTTAAAGTTCCTCAATGTCTTTTCATGGCTTGTTAGCTCCTTTCTTATTTTTTTAACAGTAAATACTATTCCATTGTATGCATATATCACAGTTTGTTTACCTATCTGCCTGTTGAAGGACATCTTAGTTGCTTCCAGTTTCTGGAACAATGTTTTTTTTTGGTGGTTCTCATCAAGTTTAATTAAAATCTCAAGGGTTTGTCTAGATTGCTTATGCACAAATAGACACAAGACCTTTTTGTAGTTGGAGATGGCTAAAGAAAGAGGCTGTTGAATGGCCTTCCTCAGGTTACAAAGCCCTGTTCACATATGTGTTCCCCAGGTGAAGTTTTCTAACTGAGGACATAGTCAATTCATAAAGAGGTGTTTCAATCTCAGAAAAATTTGGCACCCATTGTTTGCAATATCCAGTTAAAATAAAAAATACTCTCAATTGTTCTTTGTGAGAGATCTAGGATATATTTGGGTGGTCTTTAGTCTAACAGGAGAGAATGTTTTTCCTTCTTAAGATAGGTCATATTCTAACTAAAGGATTGTACTTGGGCAAAATTATAACTTATCTTTTCAAACTTTGTTTCTTTTTTTCTAAGGCTGGGGGCAAGTAGATGGAATCCTTTTACAGGCTTCCTTGTTCTCTGAACAAAGTAGGAGATTATCCACACATTGTATTGGTACTAAATCACAAGGGAGATTAGATCTTTTAAGTCTTGATTGAGGATCTGGGAAAAACAGGAGGGGGCTCTAGTGAACTCCTGGGACATGATCATCCAGGTAGATTTTTGTCCTCTACAGGTGAAGGCAAGAAGATATTGATTGTTTTGATCTAGAAGCATACTAAAAAAAGGCAAAGATCCACTAGAGTGAAGCAAGTGGCTTCAGCTGGAATTGATGATAGGATGGCACTTGGGTTAATTTCTACAAAGAAGTAAGGTATACTTATTTTGTTGATGGCCTTGAGGTCTTGAACAAATTTATATACTTGTCTGTTTGGTTTCTTTTCTAGTGGGATGAGTGTTATGAAAGGCAGGGTATGAGAAGACCTTTGTATATGAGGCCTTCACCAATAGGTTTAGCTTCTTCCTTTGACTTCAAGAGATATTGGGGAAGTTTGAGTAATGGTTTGGTAGAATGTAGCTGAAGTTAATAGATGCTGCTCCCACTACTTTTCCTATATCAATAGAATTTCTAGCCCATAGAGGGTCAGGTTGGGTGTCAAGGTCTTTATTTGGGGTCTGTATTAAATATGGAGAATGCAAAGGTATATTCAGAAAAGACACAATTGGTTATGAATAGAGGAGTCCTCTGAAACCTCAAGAAATAGTTTCTTAGGTGTGCTTTCTATATAATGGGTCTATGTGCAAAGTAAGTCTCTCCCTATTAAATTTACGGGTGTGTTATCATAGAACAGGAAAAAATGTTTCCAATCAAGGGCTCAAGGGTTACAGTTAAAGACTCAGGATGAAGGGAAAATCTGTGAGTTATTTGAAATAATGACCACCTGTGTGGTTTCTTTTCTCCAAGGAAGGGGCTGAGCAAAAGTGGCAGGGTTTAGATATAGAAACAGTAGCACTTGTATTGGTTTGTACTGGATATGTTTCAGGTATGGTTTTTAGGAGACTTTGCCCAACTTTTCAGGCTTGTTTTTAGACCCTCAGGTTTATTGTGGTAAGAGAGATCCTATAGGTCCTTTTCTGGGTGAGTCTAATCTGCTTTGCCATCTAGGAGTTAGCATCTGCATTTCTGACCAATATGTGTATGAATGGTATAAGTCAGGTAATTATAGGTCATATGCACCCAAAAGAATTCTAAATTCTTCTATGAATATTTGCTGTTCCTGTCTGAATTTAGGGAAATCCTTACTAATAGCTTTTAATTCAGTTATGGGGGATGGATCTCTAGAAGCAACTGGCATTTTTGGTTATTGGGAGAGTTGTTGGGGAAAGGTGGGGCCTGAACAGGGGAATTGGAGGGAGGAGTCAACAGAAGTGCAGAAGGAGAGAGATTGGCAGGATAAGGGGAAGAAAGAGATCTGGAAGAGGTCCTAGGCAACTGGAGGACAAGGACAGGAGATTTATTAGAGAAATGAATCTAGTTTGTGGTTTGTCAAATTGCTCATAAGCTTTGGCAAAGGAATTTTTTTTAAGATTTTATTTATTTATTTGACAGAGAGAGAGAGATAGCGAGAGAGGGAACACAAGCAGGGGGAGTGGGAGAGGGAGAAGCAGGCTTCCCACCGAGCAGGGAGCCTGATGCAGGGCTTGATCCCTGCACTCTGGGATCATGACCTGAGCCGAAGGCAGACGCTTAACGACTGAGTCACCCAGGCGCTCTGTGAAGGAATTTTTTAATGAAGCAACTGTTGATTCAGAGTTTTGTTTTGAGGTCTCTTTAAAACCAATAAAAAAAAATGCTGCCCATTGAATCTGGAAAATCTTATTCCCTTTCATTTCTAAGGTGCTTCTCAAATGAACAATTTTGTTCAAGTCAAATCACCCTTGCTGAAGTTATGTCAGAGAGAGAGGCATGAGACTTAGGATTGTAATGAGACTACATATAAGAAGCAGGCATTTTTTTCCTGGAAGAGAAGAGGAATTAGACTTAGATTACCCAATAAAGGTGGTCAATGGTGGGTAAAACATGATACTGGTACACCTTGTGTCTTAGGCCTCCATTCTGATGGTTGGCTGTCTCTGAATGCAGACCCAACAGTCTGTACCCCCTAACAGGCAGAGAACAAGAGAACACTCTTTCTGGATCAAAACTGAACTTTCAGGATGAAAAAAATTCAGGACAGAAGAACCTCATCTAGTTTTATTGGTTGCCCACAACAAAGTTTGTCCAAATGGTTTCCGGTCTGGTGAGAACTGCAAACTCACCAGACTGAGGTTAGCGCAAACAACAGGCTTATAGGACCTATTACAGTGTTCTACCCTGTGATTCTCTTTCTGTGACAACACATTTAGTCATCACAACACAAAATGGAAACATGGAAGAGAACAAAAGAGGAGAAAAGGAATGGCTTGATTCCACAGGGATGCCAAATAAATGAAAGTGGTAACAAAACCTGGTATCCAACTGAGAATAAATAACCAACGAACTCAATGTAGTGAGAGAGTTCAGACCTGCTGTTGACTTACCACATCAATACACACTTCATAAGCTGATTGTAGCAAGGCACAGGGTGCCTTCATGAGTACAGCACCTGGTTGAAGGCTGAGGTTTGGCAATGGGCAGTGCAGATTACATCTCACTGGGATCTCCAGGAAAATAGAAA
This sequence comes from Halichoerus grypus, assembly GCF_964656455.1. Classification (NCBI taxonomy): domain Eukaryota; kingdom Metazoa; phylum Chordata; class Mammalia; order Carnivora; family Phocidae; genus Halichoerus; species Halichoerus grypus. The sequence continues at coordinate 120,688,653 of NC_135712.1, read as the reverse complement.
ATAAACAAAGGCTACTCAAATGAGAACAAGTAGAAGCTATTTATTCAGAGCTTGCAATAATAGCAAGGGAGTCAGCCCAATCACTTGCATTTGACAGAGACATTTAGGCAGGTAAGGGAGTGGGAAAGCTTTGTAGTGGAAAAAAGGAAGACTTAGGTATGTTTGGTTGGAGGTTGTTGGCATGATAGGGAAGCTGGGGCAGGCTAACTGGAAGCAGGGACTCCTAGGTAATTGGTTTGGTTCGTATACTTTGTATCTTAGATATAGCATATGTGGCTTTCTCTAGGTGGTCCTGAGTTGGAAGTGGGGGTGGAAAGTAGGGAAGCTGGCAGTTATTCACTAAGTCTGACTATTTAGGGCCAGTTACTAATGAAGTTATGGTTTTGTTTCTGGGCTGGGCGTTGCAAAAGTTGTGGATCAGAATTTTAGTGTCATATGTGGTCTGGCCATTGTTCATTTGTAATTTCAGTCTCTCAGATCCTATTATCCCCATGGCTACCAAGGGGTCCAGCTCTTTAACGGCATTTGCCATCACTGGCCAACCTTGGCTTATTGAGCTTCTCAATGATACTGGTGGCTCTCCTGTGCATTTCTTACTGCTTTGTTGCACAATGGTCCCTCTAGTCCCTCCCACACTCCCTAGTAGCTGATATATTATTCAGCCTTAGCTAGTATATCCACTGCTTGAACCTTTTGATCCATTATTCTACTGTCTGCCTCAGCATTTATGGTATTTTCACTTAACTTTGTGTGGGACATCCTTTTCTCCAAGCTTCCAAGAACCACTTGTCCAAATGTGAGCACTACCTTACAGGGTCCTTGCCAGGATTGTTCAATCATATATCATGAGAGAGTGCTTCTAAATTGATAGACTCTCCCTTCTCCAGGCTGACATCTAGCACCCTCAGTTCTATACTTGGCTCATGCTGGTATATGTTGAGTGAGTTCTCTAGCTCTTCCAGGGTATAGGCAGTCCACTTCCTTGTGTATAGGGCTAACACTTCCCTGACTGGATTATATTGTGTATAACTTTAGTTACTGGCCTGGTGGCAAAGAGAGGAGATGAAGGCAGATCTTGAGGTTGGTGCATGTTATCTTGCCAGGCAGAGGCTTCTGTATCATCTTTTTTTTTAAAGATTTTATTTATTTATTTGACAGAGAGATAGAGAGAGAACACAAGTAGGCAGAGGGAGAGGGAGAAGCAGGCTGCCTGCAGAGCAGGGAGCCCGATGCGGGACTCGATCCCAGGACCCTGGGATCATGACCTGAGCCGAAGGCAGCCGCTTAACCGACTGAGCCACCCAGGCGCCCGCTTCTGTATCATCTTAAAGCAAGGGAGCAGTGTCAACTTTTTACAGAGAGGAGTGGGCCACTTCTGAGGTTCAAGAGGATTGAGAGGGATCTAGGGATTCAAAATATTCATGTATATATATCTGGTTGTCTCCATTCAATGTCTCAGTGCTCAATTAAGCTGTGATCTCACCATTACAGACTTGCTTAGTTTGAGAATTCAATCTTTTATGGTACTCCACTATCTCTACAGTGAATCCTGGGTTGGATCTTTGGGGTCTCCCATTGACCCCTTGAGCTCCAGGAGGCTATTTGTATGCTGTCAAGGAAACGGTCTGAATCTGTTTTATTGGTAATTAATCACCCTCAGCCTTTCATTCTTTATCTTGAATGTACTGATCATCCCAGCAACAGCCATTCAATTCCATACTGCTTATAAATGTTACTTCTTATAATTACTCTGTCCCCCAAATTTCTCAGATGCCTGGGATATTGCCAATGCCAGTGTATTCCCTTCTACCAGTATGTCAATAAGTTCACCATTGGTTAAGATCTTATCTACTTTGCTGTAGCATGCCATGGGCTACTCATGCTCCATGATTCAGCTCTGAAATCCATTTTAGTGGCTCCTTCCTATGATAACTCCTGGTACTAGCTATATTAAATTGGTTTGAGAACACTGTAATGGAGATTTGCATGCAGGAATTTGGAGGACCAAAGAAAATATGACTGGGCAGATGGAGAACTTGAACTGGGATACAATTGCAACAAAAGCCTCGGCCAACCCATGGAGAGCTCTAGAATTGGGATAGACCTTCAGAGTTGTCTAGAACCAAGGGAACTGAGCCTGTGCATCCCCTAATTGAACAATCATTGGAGTGGACTTTCCATGGAGGATGAAGGTAATTCCTGGAGAGCAACTCAGCTGAGTTAGCTGCCAATACTCCCAGCAGCAGTCCTGCTGGAGTGGGGATAGGTACAGTCTGCTCCAGCATCACTACCGCATTGAAATTGGAAATTGGGCCATGTGTTATTGCTTGAGGATGAGAAATATGAGTTTTGTGTGGCAAATTATCTGAGCTCCATATGCTTGGCTCTGAGTTCTGGATCTTAGGGAGCCATTATGATGCACATACAAAATTCCAATATGGGGCAGAAAATGAATTACCATTCAAAATGTGTCCCCATGAAAAACTGAGAGCTTTTCCTCTATGGTCAGGAACAAGACAGGGATGTACACTCTCACCATTGTTATTTAACAGAGTACTGGAAGTCCTAGCCTCAGCAACCAGACAACAAAAAGAAATAGAAGGCATCCATACCAGCAAGGAAGAAGTCAAAATTTTACTATTCGCAGATGACATTATACTCTATGTAGAAAGCCTAAAGGACTCCACCAAAAAATTGCTAGACTGATACACAAATTCAACGAAGTCTCAGGCTACAAAATTAACACGCAGAAATCTGTTGCATTTCTATACACTGACAATAAAGATGCAGAAAGAGACATCAAGGACTTGATCCCATTTACAATTGCACCAAAACCCATTAAGACACCTGGGAATAAACCTAACCAAAGAGGTAAAAGATCTGTATGCTGAAAACGATAGGAAACTTATGAAAGAAATTGAAGAGGACATAAAGAAATGGAAAAACCTTCCATGCTCATGGACTGGAAGAGCAAAAATTGTTAAAATGCCTGTACTACCCAAAGCAATCTACACATTTAAAGCAATCCTTATCAAAATGCCACCAGCATTTTCTACAGAGCTAGAATGAAGAACTCTAAAATTTGTATGGAACTACAAAAGACCTCGAATAGCCAAAGCAGTCTTGAAAAATAAAAACAAAGCTGGAGGCATCGCAATTCTGAACTTCAAGCTATATTACAAAGCTGTAGTCATCAAGACAGTATGGTATGGGCACAAAAACAGACACATAGATCAATGGAACAAAACAGAAAACCCAGAAATGGATCCACAACTATATGGTAAACTAATCTTTGACAAAGCAGGAAAGAATATCCAATGGAAAAAAGACCGTCTCTTCAACAAATGGTGTTGGGAAAATTGGAAAACCCCATATGCAGAAGAATGAAACTGGGCCACTTTCTTACACCATACACAAAAATAAAGTCAAAATGGACGAAAGACCTAAATGTGAGACAGGAATCCATCAAAATCCTAGAGGAGGGGTGCCTGGGTGGCTCAGTTATTAAGTGTCTGCCTTCAGCTCAGGTCATGATCCCAGGGTCCTGGGATCGAGCCCCGCATCGGGCTCCCTGCTCAGCAGAGCCTGCTTCTCCCTCTCCCACTCCCCCTGCTTGTGTTCCCTCTCTTGCTGTGTCTCTCTCTGTCAAATAAATAAATAAAATCTTTGAAAAAAAAATCCTAGAGGAGAACACAGGCAGAACCTTTTTGACCTCGGCCATAGCAACTTCTTACTAGACACATCTCTGGAAGTAAGGGAAACAAAGGCAAAAAATGAACTACTGGGACTTCAAGATAATAAACTTCTGCACGGTGAAGGAAACAATCAACAAAACTACAAGGCAGCCTACAGAATGGAAGAAGATATTTGCAAATGACATATCTGATAAAGGGTTAGTATCCAAAAATCTTTAAAGACCTTATCAAACTCAACATCCAAAAAACAAATAATCCAGTTAAGAAATAGGCAGAAGACACGAATAGACATTTTTCCAAAGAAGACATCCAGATGGCTAATAGACACATGAAACAATGCTCCACATCACTCATCATCAGGGAAATACAAATCAAAACCACAATGGGCTACCACCTCACACCTGTCAGAATGGCTAAAATAAACAACACAGAAAACAACAGATGTTGGTTAGGATGCAGAGAAAGGGGAACCCTCTTACACTGTTGGTGGGAATGCAAACTGGTGCAGCCACTCCGGAAAACAGTGTGGAGGTTCCTCAAAAAGTTAAAAATAGAACTACCCTATGATCCAGCAATTGCACTACAAGGTATTTATCCAAAGGATACAAAAATACAGATTTGAAGGGATACATGCACCCCAATGTTTATAGAAGCATTATCAACAATAGCCAAATTATGGAAAGAGTCCAGATGTCCATTCACTATGAATGGATAAAGATGTGAGGAATATATATATATAAAGGAATATATATATATATATAAAGGAATATATATATATATAAAGGAATATATATATATATAAAGGAATATATATATATATAAAGGAATATATATATATAAAGGAATATATATATATAAAGGAATATATATATATATATAAAGGAATATATATATATATGTATATATATAAAGGAATATTACCCAGCCATCAAGAAGAATGAAATCCTGCCATCTGCAATGATGTGGATAGAGCTAGAGTGTATTATGCTAAGTGAAACAAGTCAGTCAGAGAAAGATAAATACCATATGATTTCACTCATATGGAGAATTTAGGAGGCAAAACTGATGAACATAGGGGAAAGGAAAAAAAAGAGAGAGGGAGGCAAACCATAGAGACTCCTAACTATAGGGAACAAACAGGGTTGCTGGAGGGGAGGTGGGTAGGGGATGGGCTGATGGGTATAAAAGAGGGTGAGTGTTGTGATGAGCCCTGGGTGTTGTACGTAAGTGATGATTCACTAAATTCTACTCCTGAAACCAATATTACACTATATGTTAACTAACTAGAATTTATTTATTAGTTTTAAAAAATTTTATTATATTATGTTAGTCACCGTACAATACATCATTAGTTTTTGATGTGGTGATCCACAATCCATTGTTTTCGTATAACACCCAGTGCTCCATGCAGTATGTGCCCTCCTTAATACCCATCACTGGGCTAACCAATCCCCCCTCCCCTCCTCCCCTCCTCCCCTCTAAAGCCCTGTTTGTTTCTCAGAGTCCATAGTCTCTCATGGTTCATCTCTCCCTCCAATTCCCCCCCTTCATTTTTCCCTTCCTTCTCCTAATGTCCTCCATGCTATTCCTTATGTTCCACAAATAAGTGAAACCGTATGATAATTGACTTTCTCTGCTTGACTTATTTCACTTAGCATAATCTCCTCCAGTCCCATCCATGTTGATGTAAAAGTTGGGTATTCATCCTTTCTGATGGCTGAGTAATATTCCATTGTATATATGGACCACATCTTCTTTATCCATTCATCTGTTGAAGGGCATCTTGGCTCTTTCCACAGTTTGGCTATTGCAGATGTTGCTGCTATGAACATTGGGGTGCATATGGCCCTTCTTTTCACTACATCTGTGTCTTTGGGGTAAATACCCAGTAGTGCAATTGCTGGGTCATAGGGTAGCTCTATTTTTAATTTTTTGAGGAACCTCCACACTGTTTTCCAAAGTGGCTGTACCAACTTGCATTCCCACCAACAGTGTAAGAGGGTTCCCCTTTCTCCACAACCTCTCCCAACATTTGTTATTTCTTTCCCTGTCCATTTTTGCCATAGAATTTATTTTTATTTATTTATTTTTTTAAAGATTTTATTTATTTGACAGAGAGAGACACAGTGAGAGGTGGAACACAAGCAGGGGGAGTGGGAGAGGGAGAAGCAGGCCTCCTGCTGAGCAGGGAGCCCCATGCGGGGCTCGATCCCAGGACCCTGGGATCATGACCTGAGCTGAAGGCAGATGCTTAACAACTGAGCCACCCAGGCGCCCCAGCTAACTAGAATTTGAATAAAAATTTGAAAAAGCAAATCAAATCAAAACAAACAGAAGAACCCGAAATGTGTCTCCAAAACAAGACTTCTTTACTCAGAAGGAAATCAATCTCAATAGCTGCCAAATAATTGGAGATTTTATGCCTGAGGAAATGGAATTATTGGGCTAATTGATACATAATTTAAAATAAGAATGCTTAGTTCTTCTAGAGATAAAGGAGGAGATTTCCATTAAATAAGAAAAGTTTATATGACATTGATTAAAAGTTGTGAAAGAAGGGCAGGTAGATATATTAAAAAACAAGCAATTGGAAGTCTTGAAAAGGAAAAATGCAGTATTTGAAATGTACACTGTCTTATAAAGAACATAAACAGAATTTTGAAAAAAGAAAAGGACAGAATCAGTGAATTGTAAGACAGAAAGTGGGTTATCATAAAGGCCACAAAAACAGAATATAGATACTAAGAGATGCAAGGTTAAGAGTATTGATTAAGCAGCATCACCCTTTATCTATTGGAAGTTACAGATATTGGAGAGGGATTCAGTGGTCCAAGAGATACTCATTCTGAGATTTTTTTTTTTAAAGTTAATTCTTCAGATTTAAAAAGCTCATTGAGTTGCAGCAAGCAAAATTTCTCCCCCTAAACACATCACGTTGACACTGTAGAATATCAAGGTCAAGAAAAATAGTAAATTGTAAACAGAACCTCTGCAAAGGAATGGCAATACAAATGACAGAAGGCTTCTCAACTGTGACAATAAATGGCAAGGCAAATGATAGAGTAATATCTCTTTTTCTTTTAAGATTTTATGTATTTGACACAGACAGCACAGCAGGGGGAGCGGCAGACAGAGGGAGAAGCAGGCTCCCCGCCGAGCAGGGACCCCAATGTGGGGCTCGGTCCCCAGGACCCTGGGATCATGACCTGAGCTGAAGGCAGACGCTTAACCGACTGAGCCACCCAGGCGGCCCTAGAGCAATATCTTTAAAGTAGTGAGAAAGTATAGGCATTATTTTATTTTATTTTATTTTATTTTATTTTAAAGTAGGCTTCATTCCCAGTGTGGAACCCATCAGGGCATGGAGCTAAACATGGGACTTAAACTCACAACCCTGAGATCAAGACCCAAGATGAGATCAAGACCCAAGATGAGATCAAGAGTTGGTCGCCCAACTGACTAAGTCACCCAGGTGCCCCTAATTATTTTAGAATTCCATCTCTCACTAGAATATTACACAGGTTTGAGGGTGTAACTGAAATATTTGCAGACATGCAAAACTAAGATTTACACACAGGCCACAGCTGAAAGAATTTTAAAGAGCATACCTTGGTAAGAAGAAAAACGAGGATGGAATGAAGGAGTGGAATGCAAGAACGGAAGGTGAGCAAAGACACTGGCAAAGTATGTTGGCAAATCTAAATAATAATAATAATGTTCAACAGAAAAAATGAGTATCTTGTTGACATTAGCTTTATCATGAATAATTTATTTTGTTATAAATATAAGGCAAACCTGGCAAAATATATTTTAAAATTAGAAGTTGTTTATATATGGTTGTTTGTAAAAACAAAACAAAACTAAAAACAAGGAAAAGGAACCGAAGGTAGAATTAGAATTGTATCAAATAATGTGGAATAGCAGAAAGGCAAAGATATTACCTTTTTAGGAGGTGCACATCATCACATTAATAGATTAAATAAGGAAGTACAAAAGTCATCTATGCATACAGAAAAGTTTGTGTTAAAATTTAACATTAAAAACCCTTAAGGTGACCCAGCAGTTACTGTCTTTCCCTTTCTACTTTCTCTTCTCAAGTCCTCAGGAGGGCATCCAATTTTTAAGATCCCTGAAGCCTCAAGCCTGGTCCCATTTGCTCTGTTGGCAGGTTTCTGTATGTACCCAGTGACCCAAAGGTTCCATGCAGCTATTTTATGTAAACACACAATTAACTGTCAACATTTATAATAATTTGAGAAAGTCTTTGTAGTCAGTCAAAATAGACAAAACAGAAGTCCAAGATTTTTCATGATTAGAAAGACTCAAAACTAACTTCTTCAATAGGATAAGGGCTATCTACCAACCATGCACACACACACACACACACACAAATCAAGGACACAAACTGAGGGTTACAGAAGGGAGGGGGTTAGGAGGATGGGGTGACCGGGTGATGGGTATTAAGGAGAGCACGTGTTGGGATGAACACTGGGTGTTTTATGCAACTAATGAATCATTGACATTACAACAAAAACTTATGATGTACTATATGTTGGCTAACTGAACATAATGAAAAATAAAAAAATGAAAATAAACTTAGATCAAGGAAAAATAAAATGTAAGAGGCTTGTCAAAAAAAGACAATATTCCCATTATTTTGGACATATTGCATTTATTAGTTAAGCAAGATAATCTACAGACAAGCCATTAAATAAATTAAATAATTTTTCTGGATACCAGAACAACATAACAAATTATTTCTATATGCCAGTTACAATGTACAAAATATATTCAGGATCTTAGAACTATCAAAACACAGAGTCTTTAGAATTATAAACTTTTCCAGCACTGGAGAATTATAGTAAAAATATATTGGAAGAAAATGATGCAAAAGAGTTGGTTCTTTTGGGAAAGATCCCCCAACCAAGCAATATAGTTAAAACATTTGATAACCTTCTCATTAAAAAAAGGAGGGCACATGATCATCGCTCCTCATTCTACGTTTGTTTTGTATCCAACAAACATTTGTCCACATACACCTATTTGTTAGATTCCCCAAAAGCATCTACAGCCCCCCAAAAGTCAAAATGGCAAGGTTGTCATAAACTAGCACGGACACTGGGGGCAAAACCCATTAAGAAAAAAATTTTTTTTTAGTAATTACTGTAATTTTGGAGGAAGAGGTGCAGTGGTAGGGTGCTGGGGAAAGGATGGGTTTTTAGAAAAAAGTGCAAAACTAGGGAGAATGGAGCTACTTAAGCATAACCTTATAGAGAAAATAACCTGAGCAGCATCTCGGATTTCTGGAAGTACGCTGTATTTCCAGCAGCATTTCGTTGCTGAGGTGATTTCCTTTCGGATGTTTCGGTTCGCCATTGATCCAAAATTTTGCAATGCAGCTTGCATCAAAGGAGCATCTGTCCGTTTTTCGTGCTTGGTGATTCTTGCAGGTCGTGCAATGTACACACAGCGGCTCTTCGAAGACCGTCTTAAGGTGCCCACTGGGTGGCAAGGGATTGTGGGAGCAGTTCATTCCTGGAATAGGCGTCTCCGGGCCTTGCGGGAGGCACCCGGGGGGCGCTGGGGGCGCACGTGGGGACCTGGACTCGGAGAGGGAGGTAGAGGTTGGAGTGGCGAGTTGGGGAAGGGCTCCAGAAGGTGGGCGTCCAGGTTGAAGTAGCGGAGAGGAGAGCGTCTCTTTGGACTGGGGGTGGGGGCCCAAGGCCAGGGATCTGGTACGGGGCCCTGCGGGTGCGGGCTGGCCACCCTTCCAGCGCAGGGGCGGAGCCCAGGGACGGAGCCCGTAGCAGGGTCCATCCGAGGCGGCAGGAACTCGGGGTCCGCGTCTGCCTCGTAGGCCTCTTCTTGGGCGGCCATCTCTGGGACAGGAGCGCAGAAGAATCCCTGCTCGACGGCGACTTGGTGCCCGGGCGCGTTCAGGAAAGCGGCCTGTTGCAGGCCGGCAGGCGAGTGGCCCTGCCCTCCCGAGCGCAGGAGAGCCTCGGGGACCAGCACGAGGGTGAGCTCTCCGAGGGTCACTTGCAGGGCCGACGTTGGCTCGGGCTCGAGCACCAGGTCGACGTCGTCCAGGAGCAGCTGCAGGGCACAGCCGGAGGCCAGGACCACCACGGAGGTGAGTGCGCCGGCGGCCGGGGACCCCGCCAGGCCTTCCAGGCCCGCAGGCTCCTCGGCTCGGCGGCGCTTGGCAGGGCGGGATCCTCCGGGCGGCGGTCCCCAGCAGGGCTCAGGGTAGGCGCTGGGGCTGCGGGGCTGGCTGCCCATCACCTGGACGGCGCTGCGGGCGGCGCTCCCGGGGCCTGTTGGAGGGTGTGAGGGCCTGGGTCCTGCACGCAGTGACAGCTCTCGACGACAGGTGAGGCGGCCGGGGGCGGCGGGGCGCGGCGCCGGGCGACGCAGAGAGTGCCTGGAGTTCTGGGGGCGCCTCCTGGGAGGCCGGCAGTCCTGGGGTTCTGGTGGCGCAGCAAGGGCGCAGGGCTCAGCCTCGGGCGTTCGAATCCCTGGTTTCTCACACTGACCGATCTGCGCGGATCTTTCAAGTGGCGCCGGCGGAACCAAAGTCGCAAAATGTCACGCTAGGCTCCGCCCCTTCCGAGGCTCCGCCCCGTAGAGATCGCGGTATCTGTGCAGGCCAATAGCCGAGGCCGTGGTTAAGGAAATACTTTTATGGGCCTCTAGGAGGCAGAGCAGTGGTGCCGCTCTAGGGCTTGGCTTCCAGGGTCAAGATCTCGACCTTCCTTGAGCTCGCCTCAGATGAGGAGGACCTTAATCGGAAAAGTTGATTGTGTTTCAATTCCCGCCAGTGGAAAGCTGCACCAGGACAGGGAGATGTAAGGCCCGCCTCATCTGGAGCCCCGCCCCGGAAATGACCTGTGCTTTTCTTTCAGTTGAATAGTGGGAAGAGTTTTTGGACCATATCCTTAGGCCTCTTCGGAAGTTGTAAACCACTGTTAGAACATTGCAGAGGTGTTTAGGGGGAAATGAGATTAGGGTTGAGTGCGTTAATAGCTGGCCCCGCAAGATCAATTTATTACCATACTATATACATATCTGTTTCGTACTGTAGTAATTATTATACTACCATCATCAGTAGTAAGAGTTTATTTAGTTTGACCTAAAATACAACCACTAAGTATATCTATTTTAACCCAGTTGACAGATGATGAAGATGTCATGCAGAGGGTTAATCGGTTTGCTCAGAAGCCAGGAACTAGCAGAACTGGGTCTGACACTACAAGGCCCACTTAAGAAGATGCAGCGTCAGCGCCTTGACCTGAGTGTCAGGTTAAAGGTGCTTTGGCATGGTGTATTGTGGCAGCCAAAGGAAGGTGTGGCTCAACTCATTACCTAGTGTTAATAGGAAGAAACACCCAAGACTGATTTTGGAATAAGTAATACTCCTAATATGGTTACAGAGGACAACAAAACATTTCCTTCCACCCCTGTTTTTAACCACGTGATTGCTCACTTTATACCTTTTTATGAAATAGCATATTTATATTTTCGTTTTTAGGGCTGCATAGCATTCCTTTGTATGGAATTACATTTAAACCAGACCTCTCTTAATAGACATTTAAGCTAGTGGTCTGTGACTTGGCGGCATTGCCATTCCCTGGAAAATTTGTGGAAAATGCAGATGCTTTCCTCCATCCCAGAATCACTGAATCAGAATTCCTGGAGCATGAGGCCTAGGAATTCTCCGTGAGCACCTCCAAAAAATTTTGTTTTACACTGAAGTTTAAGATCACTGAGTTTGTTTTCATTAGCGGCTGAGAGGTTCCGGTAGCAAGCTGGTTATGCCTGCGATCACGGCCCTGATTGTTGGTGACAAAGTTATGAAGAAAAGTCAAACTTCCTGGGCTACATTCAGGGTTTTTCCTTGCACAACTGGCCGGCATCCGCTGTTATGGCCGGGTTTCTGGTGTTCCTGGCTGTGTGAGAAATTCCGTGAGTTGGTGCGACCTGGGGCAAGGCACAGTCTACAGGGCTCTCTGCGGCCTCGGTGCAGAGAGGGGAGGGGGCGAGGGGGAGTGCGGGCCGCTGGGAAACTGCAGTCGTTACGGGGTGAATGTGGAAGCCGGAGAGTGGTTGGGAGATAATGTATGTAAAATGTTGTTGGAACATAGTAAGTGCTTAGTAAATAGTAGCTGTTTACTGTTTATTATGTTTATAATCTGTCTTTCACACTTGACAATGTCAGCGCTGTTCCCCAGCGTCTTGAACAGCGCTTGGCATGTAGCAGGCGTTGAATGAATGGTAAAAAATATCGTCATCGTTATCATCATGATCATCATCCTAAAAGGGAGTCTGATCTGTTAGAAAGTACTCTTCCAGGTATTTTTATGACATAATATCCAAACGGTTCAGGAATGGCTTGCTGGGCACCGGAGCAGGTATCTTTCATGTTGCCTGACTTGACTTTTCTGCAAGAGTCCCAGGGACTGTCAGGGCCACTCATTGGGTTTCCTTGGTGTCAGTCAATACTGCCTGACCAATCAGCACAAAATGCTTGAACCACTGTCGGGGCGGAATTAGCAACTATTGCTTCAGGTTCTGGGCAGGGTACAGGTTGGGCACAGAGACATTGTATTGGAAGAAAAAAGTGGAGGTAACCTGGGTACTGGAAGTTAGGTACAAGATGGACATCAGTGAGTGGGACTCAAGAATTTCCTCAGCATTGGGCATCAGAGCACTCTGACCCCTTCATTGCTTGATTGGAGACTCTTGAGTCCCAGGCCCTGAGCTCTGAGCCCTGACCCTGGTCTTGGCATCGGCTGTTACGTTATCTCCTAGAGTGCATAACTGGCTTTAAGAAAATTTTATTTACATAAGTAATAATACCTGAATACATTTTCAAAAAAATGTGAACAGGGTAGCTGTCCCTTCCACTCCCCACCAACCCCCAATCCAGGACTGATGTAGTAAGATACTTTTCTTTGTGTTTACAAACGTAACATAGGGGATTTGTTTCCTTCCTGGAATGGCAAACTGTTATGGATATTTTTCTGTAATATGTTAGAGCTTACTGCTGCTTGGTATTGTTATCTGCAAAGTACATGGTCTCTTCTGTCTTTTATGAAGAGATCTTTTTCAACATGCAGTACTGGTGTCTGTGTCTTGTTTGGAAATTTTGTGTAAGTACAAGAAAAGGCGACTTCAAATATCTTTTGTACAGCAACTCCTTTGTCTTTGCCTGAAGAAGAATGATTATAGTGGCTCATTCACTTTCTGCTTATCTCAGGGTAATTCTGGTGATTCTGGTATATCTTTATTTCCTGAACACATCACTGAGGGGTGAATGGCATTATACAATGACTGATGCTATTACAATGATTAGATATGATCATGGCCTATGTTATCATAAAATCATTAATACCTTAATATTCTAAGAATGCCCAAATTGACAGTAAAGTAGTTATTTGGGTATTTGGTCTTTTAAAGGCTGAAGCTAAATTGCAGTTGTTTTTTTTTTTAACCAAATGCTTAGGTTTCTCTGTTGTAAGTGAATGCCAATGATTTCTTTGTGTGTGTGTGTATAATTTTAAGATTTTATTTATTTATTTATTTTAAGATTTATTTATTTATTTGAGAGAGAGAGGGGGAGAGAGAGCGAGAGAGCGAGCATGTCTGCTCCCAAGTAAGGGGAGCGATGGAGGGAAAGAATCTCCAGCAGACTCCCCTGCTGAACCTGGAGGGGAGGGGGGGGGTTCCATCTCAAGACCCATGAGATCATGACCTGAGCCGAAGTTATCAGTCCCCTGCTCAACTGATCGATGCCCAGGCGCCCCTTATTTATTTTATTTTTTTAAATTTTAAGGTACAAATGGCCTTTATTGTTTGCAACAGGTAGTGAAAGAGGAGGGGGCATGGCAGCTCTGCCTTCAGGGACTGCTCCAAAGACTGAGTCCATTGCCATCCTCCCCGTGGTTTCTGTATATTAATTTTGCATTCAGATTTCTTATGAAATTGTCTTATTTTTTTTAGTTACTTTCTAGGTTTATGATCATATGGTCAGCAAATGGTCTTCTTTTCTTTTCTTTTGAAGTTTTATACATCTGATTTCTTTCTCTTTTCTAATTTTGTTGGCTAGATAAATACTAGTGGGAAAGTGGTATCTTTTTCTTCTAGACTTGGGTGGGAATGCTGCTGGTGTTTGCCTGCATAATAAGCATAATACTGGCCGTGGCTCAGAAATTAATGTCCATGTCAAAGAAGTATCAATCTCTTTCTGTTTTGTTAATTTTTTAATGCTTTGTTTTGAAATATTTCCAAATTTACAGAAGCATTGCAAAAATAATATAAAAAACTACCATTTATCCTTCATCAACTTTTTACATTTTGCCACATTTGCTCTATATTCTCTGTCTCTCAGAAAGACCACAGGAGATACAAATGTATATATTCCTTGAATCATTTGAGAGTATGTTGTATATATTAGGCCTCTTTACCCCATAATATTTCAGTATATATTTCCTAACAAGAATATTCTTATATATCTTTAGTACACTTATCAAATTAAGAAGAATTTAGCATTGATGCCACACTTTAACAGTCCATTTTCCAGTTTTGTCCATTGTACCAATACTGTTTTTTTTAAAGATTTTATTTATTTATTTGAGAGAGAGAGCATGAGAGAGAGAGAGAGAGAGAGCACATGAGGGGGGGAGGGTCAGAGGGAGAAGCAGACTCCCTGCTGAGCAGGGAGCCGACGCGGGACTTGATCCAGGGACTCCAGGATCATGACCTGAGCCGAAGGCAGTTGCCCAACCAACTGAGCCACCCAGGCGCCCCTCAATAATGTTTTTTATAATATACTTCTATTTATCTATCTCTGTATCTACCTTTTAAAAAATTTATGTTATTTATTTATGCATTTATTTCTTTTTTTGCCTATAAGATGCAGGTCAGGATCATGTATTGCTTTCAGGTGTCATGTCTCAGGGGGAGAGTTGGGAGGAGAGGCAGAGGGAGAGGGAGAGAGAGAATCTAAGCAGGCTCCATGCACAGCATGGAGCCAACCTGGGGCTTCATCCCAGGACCCTGAGGTCATGACCTGAGTAGAAATCAAGAGTCGGATACTTAACTGACTGAGCCACCCAGGTGCCCCGCTTTTTATGTTGATGTAGTCCCAATAGTTGATTTTTGCTTTTGTTTCCCCTGCCTCAGATCTATTTAGAAAAACATTGCTGTAGCTCTTATAATAATAGTTCTTGTCTTAAAGTCTACTTTTCCTCAATATTAATATAGTTTCTCTGGCTCTCTTCTGGTTACTGTTTGCATGATATATCTCCTACCAGTTCAACTCATTTGTTTCTTTAAATCTTAAGTGTGTTTCTTTTAGACAACACATAGTTGGATCTTGCTTTTTTTTTTTTTAGGCAGTGGAACAATTTCTGCATTTTGATTGGGATGTTTAGACTATTTGTATTTATGGTAATTATTGATATGGTTGAATTTACACTTGCCATTTTGATATTTATTATCTGATTGCTTCTGTGTTTTTTTGTTCCTCTGTTATTCCTTGACTTCTTTTGCATTAAGTAAATATTTTTGTGTGTGTCTCATTTTAAATTTTTCTGTTGATTTTTTAACCATATTATTTTGAGCTGTTTGGTTGGGATCTAGAGATCACCATATGCATCTTAACTTATTACAGTCTGCTTAAGAGTAATACTAACTTAATTTCAATACTATATAAAAATGTTGCGGAGAGGCGGGAAAGGGTGCAGGGTTTGAAACATGGTGGACGACGTGGATCAGCAACAAACTACCAACACTGTAGAAGAGCCCCTGGATCTCATCAGGCTCAGCCTGGATGAGCGAATTTATGTGAAAATGAGAAATGACAGAGAGCTTCGAGGCAGATTACATGCTTACGATCAGCATTTAAATATGATATTGGGAGATGTGGAAGAAACTGTGACTACTATAGAAATTGATGAGGAAATATACGAAGAGATATATAAATCAACAAAACGGAATATTTCAATGCTTTTTGTCCAGGGAGATGGTGTTGTACTAGTTGCCTCTCCATTAAGAATTGGCTGAAACAAAGAATTTATCATGTATGGAATATAGGAGCTTTTGTATGATTGCCTCTTTAAATGTAGAAGACATTCAAAAGAGAAACCTGCGTAAATTTTGATATTAAGAAATGACCAAGGATTCTTCCACTCCTGAAACGAGTTGATTTGCGGATAACTAAAAAATTCTTAAGCTAAAGGGCATTTTAATTTTTTTCCAACCCTTTCAATAAATGTGATCACCAAGATGCAGAACTCTTTTTTTCAGGAAACAAAACAAAACAAAACAAAACAAAACAAAACAAAAATGTTGCTCTACACTGGGTGTTATACACAAACAATGAATCATGGAACACTACATCAAAAACTAATAATGTAATGTATGGTGATTAACATAACAATAAAAAATTAAAAAAATAAAAGTCATTTAAAAACATATAATACTGAGAGAAAATAAAAATTTAATGTGAAAAAAATGTTGCTCTAATACAACACCATTCCCTCTTTTTCATTCTATACTTTCATCTATATTATATTAATATATATTATGAATCTAATAATATGTTATAATTATTGCATTTTACAGTCTTATGTCTTTTAAGGAAGTTAAGAGAAGAAATGAGAGAATATATTTATGGCATTTCTTAATAATAGATATTATTTTTTAGAGCAGTTGTAGGTTCACAGCAAAATTGAGCAGAAAGTGGGAGCAGTTCACATATACCCCCCTCTCACACGTGTATAGCCTCCCCAAATATTAACATTCTGCACCAGTATTACATTGGTTACAATTGATGAGCCTACAATGACACATCATTATTACCCAAAATCCATAGTGTACATTAGGGTTCACTCTTGGCATTGTACAGTTCTGTGGGTTTTGACAAATGTGTAATGACATATGTCCGTCATTATGGTATCATACTGAATAATTGCCCTAACAATCCTCTGCTCTGCTTATTCATTCTGCCCTCCTCCTCCCTAACCCCTGGCAATATCTATCTGATCTCCTTACTGTCTCCATAATTTTGCCTTTTCTGGAATGTTATATACTTGGAATCATAGTTTGCAGCCTTTTCAGATAGGCTTCTTTCACTTAGTAATATGCATTTAAGGTCATTTTACCGCTTGATAACTCATTTGTTTTTAGTATTTTTTTTTTTTTTTTAAAGATTTTTTATTTATTTATTTGAGAGAGAATGAGAGACAGAGAGCACGAGAGGAAAGAGGGTCAGAGGGAGAAGCAGACCCCCCGCTGAGCAGGGAGCCCGATGCGGGACTCGATCCTGGGACTCCAGGATCACGACCTGAGCCGAAGGCAGTCGCTTAACCAACTGAGCCACCCAGGCGCCCCTGTTTTTAGTATTGAGTAATATTCCATTGTCTTATGTGCCATAGTTTATTTATCAATTCAGCTACTGAAGGACATCTTGGTTGCTTCCAACTATCAGCAATTAGTATATTTAAAAAAATTTTTAAAGATTTTATCTTTATTTGAGAGAGAGAGAGAGAGAGAGAGAGAGCACAAGCAGGGGGAGCGGCAGAGGGAGAGGGAGAAGCAGGCTCCTCGCTGAGCAAGGAGCCCAATGTGGGACTCGATCCCAGGACCCTGAGATCATGACCTGAGCCGAAGGCAGACGCTTAACCGACTGAGCCACCCAGGCGTCCCCCAAGTATCAGCAACTATGAGTAAAGCTGCTATAAACATCTGTGTACAGGTTTTTATATGGATATAAGTTCACAGCTCTTTGGATAAACAATAAGGAGGACAACTGCTAGATAATAATGGTAAGAGTATGTTTAGTTTTTTAATCAACTGCCACACTATTCCATAGTAGCTGTACCACCTCGCATTTTCACCATTAATGAGTGTTCCTTTTGCTCCATGCCTTTGTCACTGGGTGTTGTCTGCATTTTCTTTGTTTTTGCTTTGTTTTTTTTTTTTTAGATTTTCACCATTCTAATAGATATGTAGTGATATCTCGTTTTAATTTCTTTGGTGACATGATTTGGAAGCACCTTTTCATATGCTTATTTTCCATCTGTATATTTTCTTTGATGCAGTGTCTCTTCAGCTATTTTGCCCATTTTTAAGTCAGGTTGTTCATTATCCTGTTGGTTTTTAAGTTGTAATTTTATACAAAATTGTATATTTTGGCTAATAGTTTTTTTTTTTAAGATTTTTATTTATTTATTTGACAGAGAGAGACACAGTGAGAGAGGGAACACAAGCAGGGGGAGTGGGAGAGGGAGAAGCAGGCCTCCCACTGAGCAGGGAGCCCGATGCGGGGCTCGATCCCAGGACTCTGGGATCATGACCTGAGCCAAAGGCAGACGCTTAACGACTGAGCCACCCAGGCGCCCTGGCTAACAGTTCTTAATCAGATATGTCTTTTGCAAATATATTCTCCTGCTCTGTGACTTATCTTCTCATTCTCTTCATAATGTCTTTAGAGAGCAGAAGTTTTAATGCCAATGAAGTCCAGTTTGTCAATTATTTTTTTCATGGATTACACTTTTAGTGTTCTATCTAAAAAGTCATAACCAAACCCAAAGTCATCTAGATTTTTTCCCATGTTATCGTCTTAGGAGTTTTATAGGTTTTGTGTTTTATGTTTAGGTCTGTGAACCATTGTAATGATTTACAATGATTTGCAATGTGTAAGGTCTGCATCTAGATGCTGTTGCCCTTCCTCCTGCTCCTCTTCTCTCTGTCTCTTTTTGCATATGGATGTCTAATGTCTAGTTGTCCCAGCACCATTTGTTGAAGGGCTGTGCTTTCTCCACTGTGTGCTTTTGCTCCTTTGGCAAAGATCAGTTAACCATATACGGGTCTAATTTGGGGCTCTTTATTCTGTTTTATTAATCTGCATGTCTATTCTTTTTTTTAAAAAGATTTTATTTATTCATTTGAGACACAGATAGAGAGAGAGACAGAGCATGAGCAGGGGGAGAGGCAGAGGCAGAGGGAGAAGCAGACTCCCCACTGAGGAGGGAGCCCGATGTGGAGCTTGATCCCAGGACCCCGGGATCATGACCTGAGCCCAAGGCAGATGCTTAACCATCTGGGCCAGCCAGGTGCCCTGATTCTTTGGGATTTTCTACATAGACAGTCATGTCATCTGAGAAGAAAGATAGTTTTATTTCTTCTTTCTCCATTTGTATACCTTTTATTATTTCTTCTTCTCCTTCTTCTTCTCCTCCTTCTTCTTCTCCTCCTTCTTCTCCTCCTCCTCCTCTTCCTTCTTCTTCTTCTTCTTCTCCTTCTTCTTCTTCTTCTCCTTCTTCTTCTTCTTCTTCTTCTTCTTCTTCTTCTTCTTCTTCTTCTTCTTCTTCTTCTTCTTCTTCTTCTTTCTTCTTCTTCTTCTCCTTATCCTTCTCCTCCTCCTTCTTTTTCTTCATTTTTTTACCTTATTGCACTAGCTAGGATTTCCAATATGATGTTGTATTGGAGTGGTGAGAAGGAACAGCCTTAACTTGTTCTTGACCTTAGCAGGAAAGCTTCTAGTTTCAGCCCACAGTTATGATGTTAGCTGTAGGTTTTGTATACCTACAAAACTCTTCATTAAGTTGAGAAAGTTCCTCTCTATTCCTGATTTGCTGTGAGTTAAAAAAAATCATGAATGGATGTTGAATTTTGTCAAATGCTTTTATTCTGTCTACCGATATTGTGATGTAATTATTCTTCTTTAGCTTGTTGATGTGGTGGATTACATTGATTGATTTTTCAAATGTTGAAACAGACTTACATATCTGGGATAAATCCCACTTTGTAATGGTGTACAATCTTTTTTTATACATTGTTGGATTTTATTTGCTATTTTTTAAAAAATTTTTATTTATTCATGAGAGAGAGAGAGAGAGAGAGAGAATGAGAGGCAGAGGGAGAAGCAGGCTCCCAAGGAGCAGGGAGCCCGATGTGGGACTCGATCCCAGGACCCTGGAATCATGACCTGAGCCGAAGGCAGACGCCCAACCATCTGAGCCACCCAGGCGCCCAGTTATTTGCTATTTTTTTAATCGAGATTTTTTTGTATTTATATTCATGAGAATATTAGTCTGTAGTTTTCTTTTTTTGTAATATCTTTGCCTGGTTTTAGTATTATGGTAATGCTGGCTTCATAAAATGAGTTAGGAAGTATTTCTTTGGCTTCTATCTTCCAGAAGAAATTATAGAGAATTGGTATAATTTCTTACTTAAATGTTTGGTAGGACTCACCAGTGAACCTATCTGGGCCTAGTGTTGTCATTTTGGGAAGGTCAATTATAGATTTGATTTCTTTCATAGATACAGGCCTATTCAGATAGTCTATTTCTTTTTTGCAGGTTTGGCAGATTGTGAGTTTTGTCAGATTATGTCTTTCAAGGAATTTGTTTCATCTCCGTCATCAAATTTGTGGGCATAGAGTTGTTTATAATACTCTTTTGTTATTCTTTTAATGTCCATGAGCTCTGTAATGATTGTCTCCTCTTTTGTTTCTGATATTAGTAATTTGTATCTTCTTTCTTTTTCTTCTTAGACTTGCTAGAAAGATTTATCTATTTTATTGCTTTTTCAAGGAGCCAACTTTTGGATTTGTTGATTTTCTCTATTGATTTCCTGTTTTTTTTTTCATTTTCAAAATAGAATTTATTTCTGTAATAAAGAATTAAAATATGGCTGTGAAAGTAGAAAATAATATAGAAAAATATTTAAAATGTGCAATAGTAATTTTAGAATAAAGGTAGTTAAGCACTAGAGTCCATAGTCAACTTCTACTTGAAAGACCAACACTGTTTTTTATTTCATTCATCTCTGATTCAATTTTTATTTTTTCTCTTCTTTGGATTTAATTTGCTCTTCTTTATTTAGTTTTCTGAATGTAAGATTAGATTTTGGGTTTTAGATCTAACGGATGCATTCAAGATCTTGCTAGACACGTCTCCAAAGGGAATGGAAACAAAAGCAAAAATGAGCTATTGGGACTTCATCAAGATAAAAAGCTTCTGCACAGCAAAGGAAACAATCAACAAAACTAAAAGGCAACCCAGGGAATGGGAGAAGATATTTGCAAATGACATATCAGATAGGGCTAGTATCCAAGTTCTATAAAGAATTTATCAAACTCAACACCCAAAAAACAAATAATCCAATCAAGAAATGGGCAGGAGACATGAACAGACATTTTTCCACAGAAAACATACAAATGGCCAACAGACACATGAAAAAATGTTCCACATCACTTGGCATCAGGGAAATACAAATCAAAAGCACAATGAGATACCACCTTACACCAGTCAGAATGGCTAAAATGAACAAGTCAGGAAACAACAAATGTTGGCGAGGAAATGGAGAAAGGGGAACCCTCTTAGGTTGTTGGTGGAATGCAAGCTGGTACAGCCACTCTGGAAAACAGTATGGAGGTTCCTCAAGAAGTTAAAAGTAGAGCTACCCTATGACCCAGCAATTGTACTACTGGATATTTATCTCAAAGATACAAATGTAGTGATCCGAAGGGGCACCTGCACCCCAATATTTATAGCAGCAATGTCCACAATAGCCAAACTGTGGAAAGAGCCAAGATGTCCATTGACAGATGAATGGATAAAGAAGATGTGAGATATATATATATATATCACATACAATGAATATTACTTAGCCATCAGAAAGGATGAATACTTACCATTTGCATTGACGTGGATGGAACTGGAGGGTATTATGCTGAGTGAAATAAGTCAATCAGAGAAAGACAATTATCATATAGTTTCATTCATATGTGGAATATAGGAAACAGCACAGAGGATCATGGGGGAAGGGATGGAAAACTGAATGGGAAGTCATCAGAGAGTGAGAAAAACCATGAGAGACCCTTGATTATAGGAAACGGTGTTGCTGGAGGGGAGGTGGGTGAGGGGGTGGGGTAATTGGGTGATGGCCATTAAGGAGGGCACGGGATGTGATGAGCACTGCGTGTTATACACACCTCATAAATTGTTGAACACTACATCTGAGAGTAATGATGTACTATATGTTGGCTAATTGAATTTAGATAAAAAAAATAAAAAATAAAAAAGAATAACGTGCTTTTTTTTTGAGGGATTTTTAAAAAATTCCAGTATTGCTAACATACAGTGTTATATTAGTTTCAGATATACAATATAGTGATTCAACAATTCTGTACATTACTCAGTGCTCATCATGATAAATTTACTCTTTAATCACCACCCCCTTTTTCACCTATCCCCCCATCCTACCTCCCCTCTGGTAACCATCAGTTTGTTCTCCATAGTTGAGAGTCTGTTTATTGGTTTGTCTCTTTCTTTTTTCCTTCTTTGCTCCTTTGTTTTGTTTCTTAATTTCCACATACAAGTGAAATCATATGGTATTTGTCTTTCTCTGACTGACTTATTTCATTTAGCATTATACTCTCTTGTTCCATTCATGTTATTGCAAATGGCAAGATTTCATTCTTTTTCATGGCTGAATAATATTCCATTATATATATATATATATATATATATATATATATACACACACACACACACACACACACACATTATATGTATGTATATATACATATATATGTATACACACACACACATACCACATCTTCTTTATCCATTCATCTATCAGTGGACACTTAGGCTGCTTTCATAATTTGGCTATTGTAAATAATGCTGCAATAAACATGGGGTGGCATGTTTCCCTTTGAATTAGTGTTTTTCTGTTTTGTTTTTTGTTTTGTTTTTTTGTTTTGTACTTTGTAAATACCTAGTAGTTTAATGTTGGATTGTAGGGTAGTTCTATTTGTAACTTTTCATTGCTGGTAATCATTCTGTTCAAATTTTCTATTTCTTCTTCCTTCAGTTTTGGTAGGTTGTATGTTTCTAGGAATTTATCCATTTCTTCTAGGTTGTCCCAATTTGTTGGCATTTAAGTTTTCATACTATTCTTTTACAATTGTTTGTATTTCTGTGGTGTCAGTTGTTATTTGTCATCTTTAATTTGTAAAGATTTTGTTTATTTGAGTCCTCTTTCTCTCTCTTTTCTCTCTCTCTCTCTTTTGATGAGTTTGGCTAGAGGTTTATCAACTTTTTTGCTGTTTTCAAAGAATCAGCTCCTGGTTTCATTTATCTGTTCAATTGTTTTGTTTATTTGTTTGTTTTTAGTTTTTAAACATTTATTTCTGCTCTAATGTTACTATTACCTGTTCAATTGTTTTGTTTATTTGTTTGTTTTTAGTTTTTAAACATTTATTTCTGCTCTAATGTTACTATTTCTGCACTAAAATTACTATTTCCTTACTTCTGCTGGTTTGAGGTTTTGTTCTTCTTTTGCCAGCTTCTTTAGGAATAAGTTTAGTTTGTTTATTTGAGATTTTTCTTGTTTCTCAAGTAGGCCTTTATTGCTGTAAACTTCCCTGTTAGAAGTGCTTTTGCTTCATCCTAAAGATTTTGGACCCTTGTATTTTCATTTTTATTTTTTTCCACATAATTTTTTATTTCTTCTTTGATCCAGTCATTGTTCAGTAGCATGTTATTTAACTTCCATGTATTTGTAGTCTTTCCTGATTTTTTCTTGTTTTGGTTTCTAGTTTCATAGCGTTGTGGTCAGAAGAGATGCATGGTATGACTTCAATCTTTTTGAATTTTCTGGGACTTGTTTTGTGGCCTAATATGTGATGTATTCTGGAGAATGTTCCATGTGCACTTGAAAAAAATGCGTATTCTGCTGTTTTAGGATGGAATGTTCTGAATATATCTGTTAAATCGCATCTGGTCCAGTGTGTCATTCAAAACCACTGTTTACTTGTTGATTTTCTGTTTGGATATACTGTCTATTGATGTCAGTGGAGTGTTTAAGTCCCTTATTGATTAGTTCCTTTATGTTTGTTATTAACTGTTTTATGTATTTGGGTGTTCCCATGTTCGGTGTATAAGTATTTACAATTGTCATATCTTTGTGTTGGATTATCCCCTTTATTATTGTATAGTGTCTTTCATTGTTTCTTCTTGCAGTCTTTGTTTTAAAGTCTATTTTGTCTGATATGAGTATTGCTACCCTGGCTTTCTTTTGACATCCATTTGCATGATAAATATTTCTCCATCCCCTCACTTTCAATCTGCAGGTGTCTTTATGTCTGAAATGAATCTCTCATAAGCAGCATATAGATAGGGTCTTGTTTTTTCACTCTGTCTTGTCATTCACTCTATCACCCTGTGTCTTTTGATTAGAGCATTTAGTCCATTTACATTCAAAGTAATTATTGATAGGTATGTATTTATTTTTCATTTTGTTACTTGTTTTGTTGTTGTTTTTATAGTTTTTCTCTGATGCTTTCTTCTCTTGCTCTCCTTCATAGTTTATTCACTTTCTTTAGTGATAAATTTCAAAGCCTTTCTCTTTATTCTTTGCATACCTATTACTGGTTTTTGATTTGTGGTTACCATTGGGTTTGTATATAATATCTGCATATAGCAGCCTATATGAAGTTGATGGTTGCTTTAGTTTGGATCCATTCTTTACTCCTCTCCCCCGACATTTTTGGTCTATGGTGTCATATTTTACATTCTTTTATTTTGTGAATCTCTTGGCTGATTTTTACAGATATACTTATTTTTATTGCTTTTGTGATTCCTGCTTCTCATACTTTCACTTATGGTCTTTCCTTTCCACTCAAAGAGTCCCCTTTAATATTTCTTATAGGGCTGGTTTTGTGGGTCATGAATTCCTTTAGTTTTTGTTTGTCTGAGAAACTATCTCTACTTCTATTCTGGTTTTTTCTTTTCTTTTCTTTCTTTTCTTTTTTAAGTAACCTCTTCCCCCAAGAGGGGGCTCAAACTCATGACCCAGAGATCAAGAGTAGCATGCTCTACTGACTGAGCCCGCCAGATGCCCTTCTTCTTCTATTCTGAATGGTAGCCTTACTGGATAGGGTATTCTTGGCACCGATTTTTCCTTTCAGCACTTTGAATATATCATGTCACTCCTGCCTGGCCTGCAAAGTTTCTGCTGAAAAATTTGCTGATAGCCTTAGGGGGTTTCCCTGTATGTAGCTGTCTTCATTTCTCTTGATGCTTTATTTTTTTTTTTTAAACTTAATAAGCACTAGGTTTATTATTACTATTTTTGTCAAGCTCTCACTGATTATGTTTTTTTTATTATGTTATGTTAATCACCATACATTACATCATTAGTTTTTGATGTAGTGTTCCATGATTCATTGTTTGCATATAACACCCAGTGCTCCACTCAATATGTGCCCTCTTTAATACCCATCACCAGGCTAACCCATCCCCCCAACCCCCCTCCCCTCTAGAACCCTCAGTTTGTTTCTCAGAGTCCATAGTCTCTCATGGTTCGTCTCCCCCTCTGATTTCCCCCCCTTCATTTTTCCCTTCCTGCTTTTTTTTTTTTTAACATATAATGTATTATTTGTTTCAGAGGTACAGGTCTGTAATTCAACAGTCTTGATGCTTTAAAAATTTTTTCTTTATCACTACTTTTTGCCATTTTAATTACTATGTGTCTTGGTGTGGACCTCCTTCGGTTGATTTTGTTGGGGGGAATCTCTGTACTTCTTGGATCTGGATATCTTTTTCCTTCCCCAGATTAGGGAAGTTTTCAGGTATTACTTCTTCAGAAAAATTTCTGCCCCCTTTTCTCTCTCTTCTTCTTCTGGGATGCCTGTAATGTGAATATTATTACACTTGATGGGATCACTGAGTTCCCTAAGTCTATTCTCAATTTGCATAATTTTCCCCCTCTGATTTGCTCAACTTGATTGCTGTTTATTACTCCAGGTCATTAATTCATTGCTATGCTTCCTCTAGCCTGCTATGTATTCCCTCAAGTGTATTTTAAATTTCGTTTATTGTGTTTTTCATCTCTGATTGGTTCTTTTTTTATCTCTTTATTACAGGTATCACTGATGCCCTCCACTCTTTTCTCATGTCAGTGAGTATCTTTATGATTGTTACTTTAAATTCCTTATCAGGCATATTACTTATATCCTTTTCACTTAGGTCTCTTGCTGTGGTTTTTCCTGTTCTTTCATTTGGGACATATTTCTTTGTCTCCTCATTTTGTCTAACTCTGTGTCTGTTTCTGTGTGTTAGGTAAGTGAGCTTTATCTCATGCTCTTGAAGATAATGTCTGATGAAGAAGAGGTCCTGTAATGCTCTGCAGTGCAGTGTCCCCTGTTCTTCAGGACCTGGTGCTTCAGGGAGCGTGTCCTATGTGTATTGCCTATGCCCTGCTGTTGTGTCCTGGCCGCTCTTTCCTTCAGTCATTTGCAGAGGCTCTTTTTGCCTGTTGTGGGCAATGTTTTGTCCTGCTGGGGCTTTGGGGCACATTTTAACAAGGTGCATGCTGCTCTGCTTGTGAAATGAGACCTGCCTTGGCTGCTACCAGAACTGAGGGCCTGTAAAATGCATGGGTTGGAGACGTGGTGTTGGTGGGGCTTGTGCCAGTCTTCTTGGGGAGAGAACCCGCAATAGCTGGACTGAGGCAAGTGTGACTAGGAAGGGTGGATCTGCTGAAGCACAAAGGGGTGGGGCTTGGTGGAAGCAAGTTGGATAGCTAGTGTCAGTGCAGTGCTGGTTCCCACAGGTGGCCCTGTGTTTATGCTGAGGGTTGGGGAAGGGAAATGTTGACTACCAGCTCCTTTGTTCTTGGAGAACTCTTCCTGTGATTTCTGCCTCTCCAGCCACACTCCAAGATGAGTAAATAACTCTCCCTCCCATATGCTCCAGTTGTTTTTCAAGCTGCTGTTTCTGCACTGTATCTCTGTGGGCTGTTTACTGTGCTGTCTCTTTAAGGGTGGGGACTCAGCTTCCTGTCTCCTTCCAGGCTCTCCTAGAGCTGAGCCTCTGATTTTTTAAAATTCCAAGCTTTAAGTCCCACTGATTGTAGTAACTCATGAAATTTGTTCCCTCTCACTTTGAAAACCAAATGTTATGAGGATTTGTCTTCCCCATGAGGGCTCCCTAGTGTGCTAGTCTGTTTCTTGCCCTTCACTGTGCCCCCTACTTACTCCCAATCACGGACAGCCATGATTTGTTTTGCTCCCAAACCACATCTCTGCCCTTCTTACCTTCTTTGATGTGGCCTCTTCTCTATCTTTAGTTGTGGAGTTTATTCTGCCAGTCTTTGGGTCATTTTCTGGGTTATTTGTGCTGGTGTGAATGTTATCTAGTTGTATCCATGAGACAAGACAAGCTTAGGGTCCTCCTACTCTGCCATCTTTCCAGCCTCTCTACCCATTTCTTTTTGATTATTAGAGTTTCTGTCTCTCTACTTACATTACTTATTTATTCTTGCAGGTTTTTCCTTTTTCCATTGGAGCCTTTAGTATATTAGTTATTTTAGATAACCATGGTTATTTTAAATTCCTGGTATAATAATGCCAACATCACTATCATATCTGAGTCTGGTTATGATGTTTGTCCTGTTTCTTTAAACGATGTTTTTGCCTTTTAGTATGTCCTGTAATTTTTTGTTGAAAGTCATGCATTATGTACTAGGCAAAAGGAACTATAATAAATAAGCCTTCAGTGATGTGGTGGTAAGGTTTGTGTGGGGATGGGAAGCATCCTATAGTCTTATGATTAAGATCTCAATCTTTTAGTGAGCTTGTATCCCTTGTAGAGTATTTACTCCACACCTATTTTTCAATTTCTTCCAGTGTGGGACAAGATGGCTAGAGGGGTATGAGTTGGGCATTTCCCTTTCTCCAGATTAGTCAAGCTCTGAGAGAAACCCAATAAGTTCTGGTAAAATGGTTGCACTCGAGGTCATGCCTTGTTAAGAACAGAATGCTCTGGCTCTGGCATATTTAAAAATATTTATTTTTCCTTCCCTCTGCTGGAAGCAGGAGGGGATTTTTCTCCAGGCTTTATTGGTAGAGCTCCTGGAAGTAAAACCCACAAAAATGTGGATTCATTTCCCTAAGTTATTCTCTGTATCTGTCTTTCTCTCTAATTTTGGTGGCAGCAGTTTCCTGTGACTTCTCTGATGGATTTAAGAAGAATTGTTGATTTTCATTATGTTCACCTTTTTACTTGTTTTTTTTTTTTTTAGGGTGGATTAACAACTTCCAAGCCCCTTATATGCTGGATAGGAAACTGGAAGTCTCTTCATAGTGTTTTAATATTAATGTAGACATTTACCATTTTCCTGCTCTTATTACCTTCTTTGGATTTGAGTTGTTGTCTAGTGTCATTTCCTTTAACTTGAAGGACTTTATTTTATTTTTTTAGATTTTATTTTATTTGGGAGAGAGAGCCAGAGCGAGAGAGATCACAGAGGGAGACGGAAGGGGAGAAGCAGACTCGCCACTGAGCAGAAAGCCTGATGCGGGGCTCATTCCCAGGATCCCAAGATCATGACCTGAGCAGAAGGCAGACACTTAACTGAGCCACCCAGGTGCCCCAACTTGAAGGACCTTAGTATTTTTTTGGTACAAATTTTTTAAGAATTGAAATTCAGTTTAATTAACATATACTGTATTATTAGTATCAGAGGTGGAATTTAGTGATTCATCAGTTGCATATAATACCAAGTGCTCATTCATTCAAGTGCCCTCCTTAATGTCCATCACCAGTAACCCCATCCCCCCCCACCTCCCCTCCAGCAACCCTCAGTTTGTTTCCTATGATTAAGAGTCTCCTATGGTTTGTCTCCCTCTGTGTTTTTGTCTAATTTTTCCTTCCCTTCCCCTATGTTCATCTGTTTTGTTTCTTAAATTCCACATATGAGTGAAATTATATGATAATTATCTTTCTCTGACTGACTTATTTTGCGTAGCATAATACCCTGTAGTTCCATCCATGTCATTGCAAATGGCAAAATCTCATTCTTTTTGATGGCTAAGTAATATTCCATTATGTGTATATATATATATATATATATATATATATATATACATATATACCACATCTTCTTTATCCATTCATCTGTTGAAGGACATCTTGG
Source organism: Halichoerus grypus (assembly GCF_964656455.1). Lineage (NCBI taxonomy): Eukaryota > Metazoa > Chordata > Mammalia > Carnivora > Phocidae > Halichoerus > Halichoerus grypus. The sequence goes on along the minus strand of NC_135712.1, from coordinate 120,659,962 downwards.
CTCTTTCCATAGTTTGGCTATTGTGGACATTGCTGCTATAAACATTGGGGTGCAGGTGCCCCTTTGAATGTTTGTATACTTTGGATAAATACCTAATAGTGCAATTGCTGGGTCATAGGGTAGCTCTATTTTTAACTTTTTGAGGAACCTCCATACTGTTTTCCAGAGTGGCTGCACCAGTTTGCATTCCCACCAAGAGTATAAGAGGGTTTCCCTTTCTCCACATCCTCGCCAACATCTGTTGTTTCCTGAGTTTTTTCATTGTGGTTTTGATTTGTATTTCCCTGATGCTAAGTGACGTTGAGCATTTTTTCATGTGTCTGTTGGCCATTTGGATGTCTTCTTTGGAGAAATGTCTGTTCGTGTCTTCTGCCCATTTCTTGACTGGATTATTTGTTTTTTTGGGTGTTGAGTTTGATAAGTTATTTATAGATTTTAGATACTAGCCGTTTATCTGATAAGACATTTGCAAATATCTTCTCCCATTCCATAGGCTGCCTTTTACTTTTGTTGACTGTTTCCTTTGCTGTGCAGAAGCTTTTTATCTTGATGAAGTCCCAGTAGTTCAGTTTTGCTTTTGTTTCCCTTGCCTTTGGAGACATGTCTATCAAGAAGTTGCTGTAGCCAACGTCAGAGAGGTTGCTGCTTGTGTTCTTTAGGATTGTGATGGATTCCTGTCTCACGTTTAGGTCTTTCATCCATTTTGAGTTTATTTTTGTGTGTGGTGTAAGAAAATGGTCCAGTTTCATTCTTCTGCATGTGGCTGTCCAATTTTCCCAACACCATTTGTTGAAGAGACTCTCGTTTCCATTGGATATTCTTCCTGCTTTGTCAAAGATTAGTTGACCGTAGAGTTGAGGGTCCATTACTGGGCTCTCTGTTCTGTTCCATTGATCTATGTGTCTGTTTTTGTGCCAGTACCATACTGTCTGGATGATTACAGCTTTGTAATAGAGCTTGAAGTCCGGAATTGTGATGCCGCCAGCTTTGCTTTTCTTTTTCAACATTCCTCTGGCTATTCAAGGTCTTTTCTGGTTCCATACAAATTTTAGGTTGTTTGTTCCAGCTCTGTGAAAAATGTTGATGGTATTTTGATAGGGATTGCACTGAATGTGTAGATTGCTCTGGGCAGCATAGACATTTTAACAATATTTATTCTTCCAATCCATGAGCATGGAATGTTTTCCATTTCTGTATGTCTTCCTCAATTTCTTTCATAAATGTTCTGTAGTTTTTAGAGTACAGAGACTTTAACTCTTTGGTTAGGTTTATTCCTAGATGTTTTATGCTTTTTGGTGCAATTGTGAATGGGATCAATTACTTGATTTCTCTTTCGTCTGCCTCATTGTTAGTGTATAGAAATGAGACTCATTTCTTTGCATTGATTTTATATCCTGGGACTTTGCTGAATTCCTGTATGAGTTCTAGCAATTTGGGGTGGAGTCTTTTGGGTTTTCTACATAGAGAATCATGTCATCTGTGAAGTGTGAGAGTTTGATTTCTTCTTTGCTGATTTGGATGCCTTTTATTTCTTTTTGTTTTCTCATTGCTGAGTCTAGGACTTATAGTACTATGTTGAACAACAGTGGTGATAGTGGACATCCCTGCTGCGTTCCTGACCTTGGGGGAAAAGGTTTCAGTTTTTCCCCATTGAGGATGATATTTGCTGTGTGCTTTTCATATATGGCTTATGATATTGAGGTATGTTCGTTCTATCCATAAACTTCAGAGTTTTTATCAAGAAAGGATGCTGTATTTTGTCAAATGCTTTTTCTGCATCTATTGAGAGGATCATATAGTTCTTATCCTTTCTTTTATTAATGTGATGTAGCACATTGATTGATTTGCAGATGTTGAACCACCCTTGCAGCCCAAGAATAAATCCCACTTGGTTGTGGTGAATAATCCTTTTAATGTACTGTTGGATCCTATTAGCTAGTATCCTGGTGAGAATTTTTGCATCCATGTTCAGGGATAGTGGTCTGTAACTCTCCTTTTTGGTGGGGTCTTTGGTTTTGGGATCAAGGTAATGCTGGTCTCATAGAATGCGTTTGGAAGTTTTCCTTCCATCTCGATTTTTTGAAACAGCGTCAGAAGAATAGGTATTAGTCTTTCTTTAAATGTTTGGTAGAATTTCCCTGGGAAACCATCTGGCCCTGGACTCTTATTTGTTGGGAGATTTTTAAAAAGATTTTATTTATTTATTTAAGAGAGAGAGAGAGTGAGTGGGTGAGAAAACGAGTGGGGGTGGGGGGGGGAGAGGAGAGGAGAGGGACAAGCACACTCCCCACTAAGTAGGGAACCTGAGCTGAAGGCCGACGCTTAACCGACTGAGCTACCCAGGTTCCACTTGTTGGGAGATTTTTGATTACTGTTTCAATTTCCTTGTTGGTTATGGGTCTGTTCAGGTTTTCTATTTCTTCCTGTTTCGGTTTTGATAGTTCATATGTTTGTAGGAATGCATCCATTTCTTACAGAGTGCCTAATTTTTTGGCATATAATTGCTCCTAATATTCTCTTATAATTGTTTGTATTTTTTCAGTGGTGGTTGTGATCTCTCTTCTCTCATTCATGATTTTATTTATTTGGGTCCTTTCTGTTTTCTTTTTGATAGGTCTAGCAAGGGGGTTATGGATCTTATTTGTTCTTTTAAAGAACCAGCTCCTAGTTTCATTGATTTGTTCTACTATTCTTTGGATTTCTATGTCATTGATTTCTGCTCTAATCTTTATTATTTCTCTTCTCCTAGGCTTTATTTGCTCTTCTTTCTCCAGCTCCTTTAGGTGTAAAGTTAGGCTGTGTATCTGAGACTTTTCTTCTTTCTTGAGAAAGGCCTGTATTGCTATATACTTCCCTCTTAGGACTGCCTTTGCTGCATCCCAAAGGTTCTGAACTGTCGTGTTTTCATTTTCATTTGTTTCCATGTAATTTTCAAATTCTTGCTTAATTTCCTGGCTGACCCATTCATTATTTAGTAGGATGCTCTTTAACCTCCATGTATTTGTGTTTCTTCCAAATTTTCTCTTGTGATTGAGGTCAAGTTTTAAAGCGTTGTGGTTTGAAAATATGCAATGTATAATCTCAATCTTTTGGTACCGGTTGAGACCTGATTTGTGACCCAGTATGTGATCTATTGTGGAGAATTTTCCATGTGCACTCAAAAAGAATATATTCCTTTGCTTTAGGATGAAATGTTCTGAATATATCTGTGAAGTCTATCTGGTCCAGTGTGTCATTCAAAGCCCTTGTTTCCTTGTTGATCTTCTGCTTAGATGATCTGTTCATTGCTGTGAGTGGGGTGTTAAAGTCCCCTACTATTGTTATATTATTATCAGCATGTTTCTTTAATTTTGTTATTAATTGGTTTATATAATTGGCTGCTCCCATGTTAGGGGCATAAATATTTACAATTGTTAGATCTACTTGTTGGATAGACCCTTTAATTATGATACTGTGTCCTTCCTCATCTCTTGTTAGAGTCTTTGGTTTAGAATCTAGTTTGTCTGATAAGGATTGCTGCTCCAGCTATCTTTTGATGTCCATTAGCATGATAAATGGTTCCCCATGCCCTCACTTTCAATCTTGGAGTGTCTTTGGTCTAAAATGCGTCTCTTGAAGATAGCATATCAATGGGTCTTTTTTTTTTAAATCCAATCTGATACCCTGTGTCTTTTGATTGGAGCATTTAGCCCATTCAGAATAATTATTGAAAGGTATGAATTTAGTGCCATTGTATTACCTGTAAAGTTATTGTTTGTGTAGATTGTTCATTTCCTTTCCTTTCCTTTCTGGCCTTACTTTTGGGCTCTCTCTTCACTCAAAGGATCCCCTTTAATATTTCTTGCAAGGCCAGTTTAGTGTGAATTCCTTTAGTTTTTGTTTGTCCCTAGGAACTCTTTATCTCTCCTTTTATTCTGAATGACAGCCTTGCTAAAGTATTATTGGCTGCATATTTTTCCCATTTAGCACATTGACTATATCATGCCAGTCCTTTCTGGCCTGCAAGGACTCTGTGGACAGGTCTGCTGCTAGCCTTATATTTCTACCCTTGTAGGTTAAGGACCTTTTGTTCTGTGCTACCTTCAGGATTTTCTCTTTATTTCTGAAATTTACAAGCTTCACTATTATATGTTGGGTTGTTGACCTATTTTTATTGATTTTGAGGGGGTTTCTCTGTGCCTTTTGGACTTGAATGCCTATTTCCTTCTGCAGATTAGGGAAGTTCTCAGCTATAATTTGTTCAAGTAAACCTTCTGCCCACTACCCCTTGTCTTCTGGGACCCCTATTATTTGAATATTATTGTGCTTTATGGTATTGCTGATTTCTCAAAGTCTCCCTTCATAACCTAGTCTTTTGTTTTTCTTTTTCTCAGCTTCCTTCCTTTCCATCATTTTGTCTTGTATATCACTCTCTCTTCTGCCTTGTTTATCCTAGCAGTTAGAGCCTCCTATTTTGACTGCATATCAGTAATAGCATTTTTAATTTCAGCCTGATTAGATTTTAGTTCCTTTTTTGATTATATTAAAGTTGACCAAAAATGGTACTTAAAGCTATCAGGCAATTAGGGCTTTAAGAAAAACCATATTTGTGACTAAAAGGAAACATTTTCTTGGAACCTTTCATTGTTATGGCTTAAATTTCCTTTTAAAAAAAATAACTTTCTGGGGGGAGGAGCAAGATGGCGGAGGAGTAGGAGACCTAAATTTCATCTGGTCCCAGGAATTCAGCTAGATAGGGATCAAACCATTCTGAACACCTACGAACTCAACAGGAGATCAAAGAAAAGAAGAGCAGCAACTCTCTGAACAGAAAAGCGACCACTTTCTGGAAGGTAGGACATGCGGAGAAGTGAATCCGAGGCGATATTCAGGAAGATAGATGGCGGCGGAGGGGGCCTCCGTCAGCTGCTACGGGCAAGTGATAGAGCAGGCGGCGGAGCACAAAATCGGAACTTGTAGAAGTCAGCTTCGCTGAGGGATGTCACTCCAGTGGCTAAGCGGGGGGTGGAATCCTCTCTGGGACAGTGTGGTCTCAGGACCCTCGGGGTCACAGAAAGACCGGGGGTGCCTGAATGCAGCAGAGCTCCCAGGTATCGGAGCGGGGAAGCCGGCTGCAGAGACGGAGCCAAGGAGTGGGCTCTCAGCTCGGGGTTGCCATAAACCTTGATCCATGGCACAGTCAGGCCATTGCTCTTCCAGCAGGGACCCAACAAGCGGCAGATCCGGGGAGACTCCCCTTCCTCCCCCGGGAGGAGTAGTGTGGGAGTGCACCGCAGGGATCTGCTGGGCTTGGAGATTCCACACGGGGTTGTGTGCCAGAGATAGAAATACTCGATCACTGGCCACGTGAGCACGGAGTACGGCCAGAGACCGGGGAGATGGGAGTGACTGACTGCTTTTCTCTGGGGGCGCACTGAGGAGTGGGGCCCCGAGTTCTCGGCTCCTCCAAGGCGGAGATTGGGAGGCCACCATTTTCACTCTTGTCCTCCAAACCTGTATGGAAAGCTTGCAGGGAACAAAAGGTCCTGAGAGCAAACCCGAGCAGATTACTTAGCCTGGACCTGGCAAGGGCGGGGCAATTCTGCCTCCGGCAAAGACATTTGGGAACCACGGCAACAGGCCCCTCCCCCAGAAGATCAGCAAGAACAGCCAGCCAAGGCCAAGTTTACCCATCAATGAGAACGGCAGAACTCCAGTGCTAGGGGAATATTGCACATAGAATTCATGACCTTTCCCCCCCTATTCTTTAGTCTTTCAAAGTTAATTTTTAAAAATTTTTTTCTTTTTCTATTTTTTTTTGAATTTTTCTTTCTCCCTTTTTCAACCAACATCTTAATCCCTTTTTTAAAAATCTTTTTTATTTTTCATTTTTAGAGTCATATTCTATCCCTTCATTGAGTTAACCTTATTTTTGGTATATATATATATATATAAGTTGTTCTCTCTTTAAAATTTTGGGATACAGTTTCTTCTAATAGACCAAAATATACCCTAAATCTCTAGTATATGGCTTTGTTCTAGTCTCCTGCCTGATCACATTATCTCCCTTTTTTTTTTTTAATTTCTCGTCTTTCTTTTTTCAACCAACTTATTATCTTATCAATTCCTTTTATAAAATCTTTTATAATATTCATCTTCACAGTCATATTCTATCCCTTCATTGTATTTACCCTTATATTTGTACATATATGTTTTTCTTTCTTTAAAATTTTGGGAGGCACTTTCTTCTAACAGACCAAAATACACCAAAAATCTAGTGTGTGGCACTGATCTATTCACCAGCCTGATCGTATTTGATCATATTCTTTTTTTTTTCTTTTTCCTTTCTTTCCCTTTCTTTCTCCCTGGTTTCAGGTCTCTTCTGATTTGTCTAGTGTATATATTTTTCTGGGGTCCTTGTTACTCTGTTAGCATTTTGTTCTCTCATTCATCTGTTCTCCTCTGGACAAAATGACAAGACGGAAAAACCCAACTCAAAAAAAAAAACAAGAGGCAGTACCGACTGCCAGGGACCTAATCAATATGGACATTAGTAAGATGTCAGAACTAGAGTTCAGAATGACAATTATAAAGATACTAGCTGGGCTTGAAAAAGGCATGGAAGATACTAGAGAAACCCTTTCTGGAGAAATAAAAGAACTAAAATCTAACCAAGTGGATATCAAAAAGGCAAGGTGCAATCAGAAATGGACGCTCTAACTGTTAGGATAAATGAGGCAGAAGAGAGAATCAGTGATATAGAAGACCAAGTGATGGAAAATAAAGAAGCTGAGAAAAAGAGAGATAAACAACTACTGGATCACGAGGGCAGAATTCGAGAGATAAGTGATGCCATAAGACCAAACAACATTAGAATAATTGGGATCCCAGAAGAAGAAGAAAGAGAGAGAGGGGCAGAAGGTATATTGGAGCAAATTATAGCAGAGAACTTCCTAATTTGGGGAAGGAAACAGGCATCAAAATCCAGGAGGCACAGGGAACCCCCCCTCAAAATCAATAAAAATAGGTCAACACCCTGACATCTAATAGTAAAACTTAGGAGTCTCAGAGACAAAGAGAAAATCCTGAAAGCAGCTCAGGAGAAGAGATATGTAACCTACAATGGCAGAAACATTAGATTGGCAACAGACCTATCCACAGAGACCTGGCAGACCAGAAAGGACTGGCAGGATATATTTAATAGAGCACTAAATGAGAAGAATATGCAGCCAAGAATACTATATCCAGCTAGGCTACCATTGAAAATAGAAGGAGAGATAAAAGCTTCCAGGACAAACAAAAACTAAAGGAATTTGCGAACATGAAACCAGCCCTAGAAGAAATATTGAAAGAGGTCCTCTAAGCAAAGAGAGAGCCTAAAAGTAACATAGACCAGAAAGGAACAGAGACAATATACAGTAACAGTCACCTTACAGGCATTACAATGGCACTAAATTCCTATCTTTCAATAGTTACCCTGAATGTAAATGGGTTAAATGCCCCAATCAAAAGACACAGGGTATCAGATTGGATAAAAAAACAGGACCCATTGATATGCTGTCTGCAAGAGACTTATTTTAGACCCAAAGACACCTCCAGATTGAAGGTGAGAGGTGGAAAACCATTTACCATGCCAATGGACACCAAAAGAAAGCTGGGGTGGCAATCCTTATATCAGACAAATTGATTTTAAACTGAAGACTATAATAAGAGATGAGGAAGGACACTATATCCTACTTAAAGTGTCTATCCAACAAGAAGATCTAACAATTGTAAATATCTATGCCCCTAACACGGGAGCAGCCAATTATATAAGGCAATTAATAACAAAAGCAAAGAAACACATCGACAACAATACAATAATAGTGGGGGACTTTAACACCCCCCTCACTGAATGGACAGATCGTCTAAGCAAAAGATCAACAAGGAAACAAAGACTTTAACTGACACACTGGACCAAATGGACTTCACAGACATATTCAGAATATTCCATCCCAAAGCAACAGAATACACGTTCTTCTCTAGTGCCCATGGAACATTCTCCAGAATAGATCACATCCTAGGTCACAAATCAGGTCTCAACTGGTACCAAAAGATTGGGATCATTCCCTGCATATTTTCGGACCACAATGCTTTGAAACTAGAACTCAATCACAAGAGGAAAGTCAGAAAGAACTCAAATACATGGAGGCTAAAGAGCATCCTATTAAAGAATGAATGGGTCAACCAGGAAATTAAAGAAGAATTAAAAATATTCATGGAAGCAAATGAAAATGAAAACACAACTGTTCAAAATCTTTGGGATGCAGCAAAGGAGGTCCTAAGAGGAAAATATATAGCAATCCAAACCTTTCTCAAGAAACAAGAAAGGTCTCAAATACACAACCTAACCCTATACCTAAAGGAGCGGGAGAAATAACAGCAAATAACTAAACCCAGCAGGAGAAGAGAAAGAATAAAGATCAGAGCAGAAATCAATGAAATAGAAACCAAAAGAACAGTAGAACAGATCAACAAAACTAGGAGCTGGTTCTTTGAAAGAATTGATAAGATTGATAAACCCCTGGCCAGACTTATCAAAAAAAAAAAAAAAGAGAGAGAAATGACCCAGATAGATAAAATCATGAATGAAAGAGGAGAGATCACAACCAACACCAAAGAAATACAAACAATTCTAAGAACATATTATGAGCAACTCTATGCCAGCAAATTAGATAATCTGGAAGAAATGGATGCATTCCTAGACATGTATAAACTACCAAAACTGAACCAGGAAGAAATAGAAAACCTGAACAGACCACAGACCCATAACCACTAAGGAAATTGAAGCAGTCATCAAAAATCTCCCAACAAACAAGAGCCCAGGGCCAGATGGCTTCCCAGGGGAATTCTACCAAACATTTAAAGAAGAATTAATACCTATTCTTCTGAAACTGTTCCAAAAAATAGAAATGGAAGGAAAACTTCCAAACTCATTTTATGAGGCCAGCATTACCTTGATCCCACAATCAGGCAAAGACCTCATCAAAAAGGAGAATTACAGACCAATATCCCTGATGAACATGGATGCAAAAATTCTCACCAAAATACTAGCCAATAGGATCCAACAGTACATTAAAAGGATTATTCACCACGACCAAGTGGGATTTATTCCCAGGCTGCCAGGTTGGTTCAACATCCACAAATCGATCAGTGTGATACAATATATTAATAAAAAAAAGAACACGAACCATATGATCCTCTCAATAGATGCAGAAAAAGCATTTGACAAAGTACAGCATCCTTTCTTGATCAAAACTCTTCAGAGTATAGGCATAGAGGGTACATACCTCAATATCATAAAAGCCATCTATGAAAAACCTACAGTGACTATCATTCTCAATGGGGAAAAACTGAGACCTTTCCCCCTAAGGTCAGGAACGCAGCAGGGATGTCCACTATCACCACTGCTATTCAACATAGTATTAGAAGTCCCAGCCACAGCAATCAGATAACAAAAAGAAATAAAAGGCATCCAAATCGGCAAAGAAGTCAAACTCTCACTCTTTGCAGACGATATGATACTTTATGTGGAAAACCCAAAAGACTCCACCCCAAAACTGCTAGAACTCATACAGGAATTCAGTAACGTGGCAGGATATAAAATCAATGCACAGAAATCAGTGGCATTCCTATACACCAACAACAAGACAGAAGAAAGAGAAATTAAGGAGTCGATCCCATTTACAATTGCGCCCCAAACCATAAGATACCTAGGAATAAATCTTACCAAAGAGGCAAAGAATCTGTACTCAGAAAACTATAGAATATTCATGAAAGAAATTGAGGAAGACACAAAGAAATGGAAAAACGTTCCATGCTCTTGGATTGGAAGAACAAATATTGTGAAGATGTCAATGCTACCTAGAGCAATCTACACATTTAATGCAATCCCCATCAAAATACCATCCACTTTTTTCAAAGAAATGGAACAAATAATCCTAAAATTATATGGAACCAGAAGAGACCCCAAATATCCAGAGGAATGTTGAAAAAGAAAAGGAAAGCTGGAGGCATCACAATTCTGGACTTCAAGCTCTATTACAAAGCTGTAATCAAGACAGTATGGTACTGGCACAAAAACAGACACATAGATCAATGGAACAGAATAGAGAGCTCAGAAATGGACCCTCAACTCTATGGTCAACTCATCTTCGACAAAGCAGGAAAGAATGTCCAGTGGAAAAAAGACAGTCTCTTCAACAAATGGTGTTGGGAAAATTGGACAGCCACATGCAGAAGAATGAAACTGGACCATTGCCTTACACCACACACAAAAATAGACTCCAAATGGATGAAAGACCTAAATGTGAGACAGGAGTCCATCAAAATCTTAGAGGAGAACACAGGCAGCAACCTCTTCAACCTCAGCTGCAACAACTTCTTCCTAGAAACATCGCCAAAGGCAAGGGAAGCAAGGGCAAAAATGAACTATTGGAACTTCATCAAGATCAAAAGCTTTTGCACAGCAAAGGAAAGTCAACAAAACCAAAAGAGAACCAACAGAATGGGAGAAGATATTTGCAAATGACATATTAGATAAAGGGCTAGTATCCAAAATCTATAAAGAACTTCTTAAACTCAACACCCAAAGAACCATTAATCCAATCAAGAAATGAGCAGAAGACATGAACATTTCTGTTCATTCAAGACATTTCTGCAAAGAAGACAACCAAATGGCCAACAGACACATGAAAAAGTGCTCAACATCAGTCGGAATCAGGGAAATCCATACAAAACCCTCAATGAGATACCACCTCACACCAGTCAGAATGACTAAAATTAACAAGTCAGGAAACGACAGATGTTGGCGGGGATGCAGAGAAAGGGGAACCCTCCTACACTGTTGGTGGGAATGTAAGCTGGTGCAACCACTCTGAAAACAGTATGGAGGTTCCTCAAAAAGTTGAAGATAGAGCTACCATACGACCCAGCAATTGCACTACTGAGTATTTACCCCAAAGATACAAATGTAGTGATCCGAAGGGGTATGTGCACCCATGTTTATATCAATGATGTCCACAATAGCCAAATTATGGAAAGAGCAAAGATGTCCATCAACAGATGAATGGATAAAGAAGATGGGGTATATATACACAATGGAATATTATGCAGCCATCAAAAAACCGAAATCTTGCCATTTGCAATGACATGGATGTGACTAGAGGGTATTATGCTAAGCGAAATAAGTCAATCAGAGAAAGACATGTATCATATGATCTCACTGATGTGAGGAATTCTTAATCTCAGGAAACAAACTGAGGGTTGCTGGAGTGGTGGGGGGTGGGAGGAATGGGGTGGCTGGGTGATAGACATTGGGGAAGGTATGTGCTATGGTGAGCGCTGTGAATTGTGTAAGACTGTTGAATCACAGACTTGTACCTCTGAAACAAATAATACATTATATGTTAAAAAAAGAAAGATAGTAGGAAGAGTAAGATGAAGGGGGGGAATCGGAGGGGGAGACGAACCATGAGAGACTATGGACTCTGATAAACAAACTGAGGGTTCTAGAGGGGAGGGGGATAGGGGGATGGGTTAGCCTGGTGATGGGTATTAAAGAGGGCACGTATTGAATGGAGCACTGGGTGTTATATGCAAACAATGAATCATGGAACACTACATCAAAAACTAATGATGTAATGTATGGTGATTAACATAATAAAATAAAATTAAAAAATAACTTCACATAAGTTAAAATTAGCATTTTCACAAATACTAACAGAGTTACTAAATGAAATATTAAGAGCAAAACAAAAAAACTTGATTAACAAGGAAGTTGAATGTTTTATTGTTAAACTATTTATCTTCCTGCAAGGCTGTTGCTTCATTGTATAAAAATAACATGAGCAAGTGCAGTATATTGCAAAATTAAGGTAGTATTGTTCTTTATTTGACACTATACAACTAACAAACCTTTCTCTACTGCAAATTATTTCCAATGGAAAGGTTATTTAAGTAGTTTGACCCCCATCCAGGGATAGATATAAGGAAGTTACAATATTCCCTAAAGCTGAAGGTAACAATGTCATCCTTGAATTACATAATTTTTATCACTAGTTTTTAACCACAGATAATTTCAGGATTCTGAATATCATAACTGGAACATAAAAATCAGAGTGGGTGTTGCAAAAACAGATGCATATTGTGTTTTTCTGCAATTATTATAAAGTTAAGGGGTATTTTCTTCCATTAGCATTGTTGCAAGTAGTTTATTTTTCGACTGGTATTGCTAATAGTTGCTATTTTATTTTATTTATTTTTTACTTTTATTTTTTTTAAGGATTTTATTTATTTATTTGACAGAGAGAGAGACAGTGAGAGAGGGAACACAAGCAGGGGGAGTGGGAGAGGGAGAAGCAGGTTTCCCGCTGAGCAGGGAGCCTGACGTGGGGCTCTATCCCAGAACCCTGAGATCATGACCTGAGCCGAAGGCAGACGCTTAACGACTGAGCCACCCAGACACTCCAATAGTTGCTATTTTAAATCCTCTGTGTACCACTAATTTAAGACAACTATGCTAGATTAAGTTGTTTCACACTAGTTTATTTAGGGGTTCCATTTTCACTGCTCAATAGATTTTATGTATTTCGCATACGCTTCTTCACTCATTAATTCATCCAGTTCTGAAGGACTACTGAGTGCTCTCTTGATCAGCCAACCATCTTCATAAGAAGATTCGTTGACAAGTCCTAGATTTTCTGGAAGAGCTTCATTAATTTCAGTTACTTCTCCTGATGGAGAAGAATAGGGTTTAGCAGCTAGTCTAGCAGCTTTCACACTTTCCAAAGCACCAAAGTCCTCTTGTTTGTTCAGTTTTGTCCCAACTTCAGGCAGACTAGAGTAAACAACATCCCCCAAAGCTTCCTGTGCAAAATTGCTGATTCTCACTGTTCCAGTACCATTTTCTGTTGTTATCCATTCATGTTTGTCTGTGAATTTACGTGGAGAGCAGAGCAGAGCCCCTGCACAGCACCTGATGGCGCCCGCCCTCAGCCCCTGGCCGTGGCAGGCAGGGTGGGTTAGGTGTGAAGGCGACCGACGTGCGGGCTGCTGGCCACAGTCTACCCGCTCTGCACTGCTTGCAGTGCCATGTTCACAGAGGTGCCTAGATTTTAGTTCTTTTATTTGTATAGTAAGCAATTTTTTAGTGTCTTCTACGCTTTTTTCAAGCCCAGCTAGTATCTTTATAATTGTTGTTTTCAATTCTAGTTTTGACATCTTACTTATATCCATATTGATTAAATCAATGGCAGAGAGTACTACCTCCTGTTATTTCTTTTGCAGTGAATTTCTCTTTCTAGTCATTGTGTACAGAAAAGAAAGGAGGAAAGAAAAAAACCCCAGCAGAAACAGCAATAACAACAACAACAACAACTTCAGGACGTTTTCTTGGTGTATGCTGTGTACACTGTGCTGTTGTGTTTCGGCTGTTCTTTCCCACTGGTCCTTCTCTACAGAGTTCTTCCTTGCTTGTAGTGGGGAGTGTTTGGACCTTTGACTAGGTGTGCTTTGATTTATTTGTGAAGTTAAGCCTGTAAAGGAAAATAGAAAAGAAAAGGAGAAAAAATAAAAAGAAAAACAAAAAAACCAAAAACAAGCCTGATCCAAGACAAGAGAAAAGGAAATAGAACAAAAATTAATACCAACATACAAACAATAAACTTTAAGCCTGATTCTAAGAAATAAGAAACAAGGAGGCAATGAATAATAGGGAAAGAAGAGAAAAAAAAATTTAAAATTAAAAAAAAAAAGGAGCCTGATCTGAAAACTAAGAGAAGGAAACAAACAAATCAACAAATGAACAAAAGATTATAAGCCTGATACAAAAAGAGAAAAGGAAAAAATATATAAAATAAGGGATAAAGAATAAAAATAAGAAATAGAAGAATAAATAATGTAAAAAAATTTTAAAAATTAAGGAAAGAGAAAAAAAAAAAAAGTAGCAAGCCTGGTCCTATTTCCACTGAAAGCTGATGTTTTGGAGCTTTCTTTAATCAGTAGATTTAGTCGATGCGGGGGCCTGTGTTGGTTTTCTGGGGGAGAGGCCTGCTGGGCTGGCTCACAAGCTGACTTGCCCTTGTACAGATGCCCCTGCCAGGCCAGGGGGGCGGGGTTTAGTGTAGGGGACTCCAGCCTCCACTGAAGGCGCTGTGTTTCTCCCTAGAGTCCGGCTGTGCTGGTGGGCAGGAGGCGGGAGGGGTGGTGGAGGAGGGAGAATATGGCATCACCCTGCCCTCTTGTCCCTGGGGTGTGGAATTCCTAGCCACCGCTGTTTAGGAGGCCCTCTTAGAAAAGCAAACAGTTTTTTTTTTTTTTCAGTTCCCTGCCCTAACTTGTCTATGCCCATGCCCTCGGCAGGCCCAGAGCCATAGATTTCCTGTATTTTATCTCTGTCTGGTGGCTGGGATTCAAAACTCCATGTGTTATAGGGCCTGGTAGGGTGCGCGCCTCCTCCCAACCCCTGGCAGAGAGGTTCGGGGTGGATCCAGGACCATCCCGTCCCAAAAAGCCATCCCACAGGGCTCGTGCAGAGGCTGGAGTTTATCGTAACCCTTGGTGAAAAGCTGGAACCAGGTTATCAGCCGTCTGCACTCTTCTACTCCCTTTTGCCCCAGAAAAGCTGTCGCAGAGGCTTGAATCTATCGTGGCAGACAGCGAAAAGCAGCGGCCAGATTATCTGCAATCGGCTTGAGTCTCTGTGCTCTGCTCAGTTCAGCCCCAGAAAAGCAGCTGCTAGGTGAGCACACAGAGGTTTAAGCCTACTGTGTCTCACAGTGAAAAGTTAAGAGGTTTTGTGCCCTCTGTGTCCACCTCTGACCCTGCTGCTGAGCCTCGCCCAATGATTCCTTGGCTAGCCTTTGGTCTTTGGAGAGGCAAAATACGCTCTTCCTAATGCCCTCTGGGAAGGGGAGTGATCGCTCCCTGAGTGACCCAGGGGATCGCCTCTCAGAGGCTTTTATGCTGTCGAAACCCAAAACCCGCTGTGACACTTTCTCCCTCTTCCTGACTTTGCTCTGTGAAATGGGTTCCCTCCCCTTCTGGCCTCGTGGCTTCAAACCTCGCATCTGCCTGGTTCTCACGCTCCAACTGTGTAGATTGTTTCCTTAATCCTCCAATCCTCTTCCTAGTTGTCCAAAATAGTTGAATGTTGATCTAGCTGTATTTGAAGGATGAGGCAAGTTCAGGGTCCCCCTACTACTCTGCCATCTTACCTCCCATCCGCTTTAGTATTTCTTATAAGGTAGGTCTGCCAGCAATAAATTCTCTGTCTTTGTTTAGGGGAGATATCTTCATTTTGCTTTCATTTTTGTAGTATGATTTTGCTGGATATAAAATTCTTGTTTGACAGATTTTTTTTTTTTTCATTCAGTGCATTGAATATGTCATTCCACTGCCTTTTGGCTGCCTTTTTTTTTTTTTTTTTTTTTTAAGATTTTATTTATTTATTTGATAGAGACACAGTGAGAGAGGGAACACAAGCAGGCAGAGTGGGAGAGGGAGAAGCAGGCTTCCCTCTGAGCAGGGAGCCTGATGCGGGGCTCAATCCCAGGACCCTGGGATCATGACCTGAGCCGAAGGCAGACGCTTAATGACTGAGCCACCCAGGCGGCCCTGGCCTTCTTGATTAATATGAGCAATTAGCTGTTAATCATATTTTCACTCCATTTTACAAGTCATTTTTCTTTTGCTGCTTTCAAAATTTTCTCTTTTGGTTTGGTTTTCAAGAATGTGACTATGATGTATCAAGGTGTGGACTTTTTGTATTTATCCTGCTTGGAGTTCATTAAACTTATTGGATGTTTAGATTATTCTTTTCTTTTTTATCAAATTTGAGAAGTTATTTTGCCCCCCTTTTCCTTTCTCCCCTCTCCTTCTGGGACTTAAATTACATGTATTTTGGTACACTTGCTATTTTCTCACAGGTCTCTGAGATGCTGTTCATGTTTCTTCAAATCATTAATCTGTCTGTTTTTCAGATGGGATAATTTGTACTGATCTATTTTCAGACTCGGTGATTCCGTCTTCTGTGTAGTGTACTCTGTTATCTTGACTCTGTTATTGAGTACCTCTAGTGAATTTTTCATTTCAGTTATTGTACTTTTCAGTTCCAGAATTTCCATTTTGGTTTTTTCTTTTAGTTGACTATATCTGTTTATTGGTTCATTGTTGTCACATTTTAGTTTATTTTTAAAAAAGATTTATTCGTTAAAGAAGAGAGAGAGAGAGCGTGCTGGAGGGAGAGAGAGAATCTCAAGCAGATTTCCTGCTGAGTGCAGAGCCTGATGTGGGGCTCGATCCCACAATCCTGAGATTATGACCTGAGAGCCAAAATCAAGAGTCAGATGCTTAACTGAGTGAGCCTTCCAGGAGCCCCATATTTTAGTTTATTGTTTATGGTTTCCTTTGGCTTTTTGAACATATCTGTAATAGCCTCTTTGAAATATTTGTCTGCTAAATCCAATGTCTAGGATCACATAGAGGCAGTTTCTATCAACTGCTTCCCACCTCCTCAACTCAAAAATGGGGCACACTTTCTTGTTTCTTTGAATGTCTCATAATTTTTTGTTGAAAAGTGAACATTTAAATAATATATTGTAGCATCTCTGGATTCTGACTTTTTTCTCTGGAAGGTTTTTGTGGTTGCTATTTAGTGCGTTTGTGTGCTTTTTGTTTAGAAACTTGTCTAGGGTTAATCTGTGAAATGTCTCTCCCTTGCAGTGTGGCTACTGATGTATCTGCTCTTTTTAAAAAAAATTAATATTTTTAAAAATTTTATTATTTGTTTTTAAGACTTGCTTCCAAGGTGTTGCCCCTGTTTCTGAATAGCTTTGTTGTCTTCTTAGACAGATATTATTCTCTAACACCTCAAGCCAATAAGGCTTCCATCTTCTGTTTATGAATGTGTGTGGGTAGGAGAGTAGATTTAATGTTCAGGCTGTTTTCCAGTGCCTGGCATTTAATTCCATTGGACTCTTTTGTATCTCTGCTGAGCATGTGCACAGCCTCAGGGTTAGCCAGGAGTATGTGGCAAAACTGGGTTCTCTCTAGTCTCTGCTGTACACATGTGGAGGTTCAGCCAGGAATTTGCTTATTCCAAACATGAGTAGAGCCTTAGGCTAGTAGAGCATTTGGCTCTCCCTGCTTGCTTACCTCTGAGATTGTTACTTATACCAGCAGCTTTTGGGCAGGGCTGTCACCTACCACTACAGATTAGTGAGCCCCCTTTGATTGCAGTAGAAAAGCTGCGGGTTGTTCCAGCCTGCGCCACCCTGGATAAACCTCCATTAATTGCACTTGTAGGAGGAGGGAGAGAAGCCATAGACCAGAATGCCACAGATAACCATTGTTCTTACCCAAATTTCAGCAATTTAAAAATCATAAAAACTTCTTATATTGTTGTATGCCTTTTGTCAGTTTTAGATTGCAATGATTGTTTATGTCAATTTTGTCTAACTTTAAAGGTGTTTTTTGGGGAGTGGAGAGATTTGCCAATCTTAATCATAGCCAGAAGTCTGCTGATGATATTAATTTTCATTGGTTGGTTAAGATGTTGTCTTTCACCAAAATGTTTTTTCACTGTACATTTACTGTTTTTTCTTGTGTAATTAATTTGTGTATAGAGACTTTGAGAATGTATAAGTTTTGTTCTTCATCAAACCCCTCCTCCTATATTTAGCATTCATTGATATTTTCTGACTGATACAATTTTACTGTTATGGTAGCAAAATGGTGACTTTTCTGCTTGGCACTGTATTGAGAGGAAGTTTCCTCTCTGTCCCTTTCCATCCATCCATCTATCCAGACATTATCAGTATGGATGTGCACATTCTTTTTTTTTTTTTAATTGTTATGTTAATCCCCATACATTACATCATTAGTTTTAGATGTAGTGTTCCATGATTCATTGTTTGTGCATAACACCCAGTGCTCCATGCAGAACATGCCCTCCTCAATACCCATCACCAGGCTAAGCCATCCTCCCACCCCCCTCCCCTCTAGAACCCTCAGTTTGTTTTTCAGAGTCCATCATCTCTCATAGTTCGTCTACCCCTCCAATTTCCCCCCCTTCATTCTTCCCCTCCTGCTATCTTCTTCTTCTTCTTTTTTTCTTCTTAACATATATTGCATTATTTGTTTCAGAGGTACAGATCTGAGATTCAACAGTCTTGCACAATTCACAGCGCTTACCAGAGCACACACCCTCCCCAGTGTCTATCACCCAGTCACCCCATCCCTCCCACCCCACCCCCCACTCCAGCAACCCTCAGTTTGTTTCCTGAGATTAAGAATTCCTCATATCAGTGAGGTCATATGATACATGTCTTTCTCTGTTTGACTTATTTCGCTCAGCATAATACCCTCCAGTTCCATCCACGTCGTTGCAAATGGCAAGATCTCATTCCTTTTGATGGCTGCATAATATTCCATTGTATATATATACCACATCTTCTTTATCCATTCATCTGTCGAAGGACATCTTGGCTCTTTCCACAGTTTGGCTATTGTGGACATTGCTGCTATAAACATCGGGGTGCACATACCCTTTCAGATCCCTACTTTTGTATCTTTGGGGTAAATACCCAGTAGTGCAATTGCTGGATCATATGGTAGTTCTATTTTCAACTTTTTGAGGAACCTCCATACTGTTTTCCAGAGTGGCTGCACCAGCTTGCATTCCCACCAACAGTATAGGAGGGTTCCCCTTTCTCTGCATCCCCGCCAACATCTGTCATTTCCTGACTTGTTAATTTTAGCCATTCTGACTGGTGTGAGGTGGTATCTCATTGAGGTTTTGATTTGGATTTCCCTGATGTCGAGCGATATTGAGCTCTTTTTCATGTGTCTGTTGGCCATTTGGATGTCTTCTTTGGAAAAATGTCTGTTCATGTCTTCTGCCCATTTCTTGATTGGATTCTTTGTTCTTTGGGTGTTGAGTTTGATAAGTTCTTTATAGATTTTGGATACTAGCCCTTTATCTGATATGTCATTTGCAAATATCTTCTCCCATTCTGTCGGTTGTCTTTTGGTTTTGTTGACTGTTTCCTTTGCTTTGCAAAAGCTTTTTATCTTGATGAAGTCCCAATAATTCATTTTTGCCCTTGCTTCCCTTGCCTTTGGCGATGTTTCCAGGAAGAAGTTGCTGTGGCTGAGATCGAAGGGGTTGCTGCCTGTGTTCTCCTTTAGGATTTTGATGGATTCCTGTCTCACATTTAGGTCTTTCAACCATTTGGAGTCTATTTTTGTGTGTGGTGTAAGGAAATGGTCCAGTTTCATTCTTCTGCATGTGGCTGTCCAATTTTCCCAACACCATTTGTTGAAGAGACTTTTTTCCATTGGACATTCTTTCCTGCTTTGTCGAAGATGAGTTGACCATAGAGTTGAGGGTCCATTTCTGGGCTCTCTCTTCTGTTCCATTGATCTATGTGTCTGTTTTTGTGCCAGTACCATACTGTCTTGATGATGACAGCTTTGTAATAGAGCTGGAAGTCCGGAATTGTGATGCCTCCAGCTTTGCTTTTCTTTTTCAACATTCCTCTGGCTATTTGGGGTCTTTTCTGGTTCCATACAAATTTTAGGATTATTTGTTCCATTTCTTTGAAAAAAGTGGATGGTATTTTGATGGGGATTGCATTGAATGTGTAGATTGCTCTAGGTAGCATTGACATCTTCACAATATTTGTTCTTCCAATCCATGAGCATGGAACGTTTTTCCATTTCTTTGTGTCTTCCTCAATTTCTTTCATGAGTATTTTATAGTTTTCTGAGTACAGATCCTTTGCCTCTTTGGTTAGATTTATGCCTAGGTATCTTATGGTTTTGGGTGCAATTGTAAATGGGATAGACTCCTTAATTTCTCTGTCTTCTGTCTTGTTGTTGGTGTATAGGAATGCCACTGACTTCTGTGCATTGATTTTATATCCTGCCACTTTACTGAATTCCTGTATGAGTTCTAGCAGTTTTGGGGTGGAGTCTTTTGGGTTTTCCACATAAAGTATCATATCGTCTGCAAACAGTGAGAGTTTGACTTCTTCTCTGCCGATTTGGATGCCTTTTATTTCTTTTTGTTGTCTGATTGCTGTGGCTAGGACTTCTAATACTATGTTGAATAGCAGTGGTGATAGTGGACATCCCTGCCATGTTCCTGACCTTAGGGGGAAAGCTCTCAGTTTTTCCCCATTGAGAATGATATTCGCTGTAGGCTTTTCATATATGGCTTTTATGATATTGAGGTATGTACCCTCTATGCCTATACTCTGAAGAGTTTTGATCAAGAAAGGATGCTGTACTTTGTCAAATGCTTTTTCTGCATCTATTGAGAGGATCATATGATTCTTGTTCTTTCTTTTATTAATGTATTGTATCACATTGATTGATTTGTGGATGTTGAACCAACCTTGCAGCCCAGGGATAAATCCCACTTGGTCGTGGTGAATAATCCTTTTAATGTACTGTTGGGTCCTATTGGCTAGTATTTTGGTGAGAATTTTTGCATCCATGTTCATCAGGGATATTGGTCTGTAATTCTCCTTTTTGATGGGGTCTTTGTCTGGTTTGGGGATCAAGGTAATGCTGGCCTCATAAAACGAGTTTGGAAGTTTTCCTTCCATTTCTATTTTTTGGAACAGTTTCAGAAGAATAGGTATTAATTCTTCTTGAAATGTTTGGTAGAATTCCCCTGGGAACCCATCTGGCCCTGGGCTTTTGTTTGTTGGGAGATTTTTGATGACTGCTTCAATTTCCTTAGTGGTTATAGGTCTGTTCAGGTTTTCTATTTCTTCCTGGTTCAGTTTTGGTAGTTGATACATCTCTAGGAATGCATCCATTTCTTCCAGGTTATCTAATTTGCTGGCATAGAGTTGCTCATAATATGTTCTTGAATTGTTTGTATTTCTTTGGTGTTGGTTGTGATCTCTCCTCTTTCATTCATGATTTTGTTGATTTGGGTCATTTCTCTTTTCTTTTTGATAAGTCTGGCCAGGGGTTTATCAATCTTGTTAATTCTTTCAACGAACCAGCTCCTAGTTTCGTTGATCTGTTCTACTGTTCTTTTGGTTTCTATTTCATTGATTTCTGCTCTGATCTTTATTATTTCTCTTCTCTTGCTGGGTTTAGGCTTTATTTGCTGTTCTTTCTCCAGCTCCTTTAGGTGTAGGGTTAGGTTGTGTACTTGAGACCTTTCTTGTTTCTTGAGAAAGGCTTGTATTGCTATATACTTTCCTCTTAGGACTGCCTTTGCTGCATCCCAAAGATTTTGAATAGTTGTGTTTTCATTTTCATTGGTTTCCATGAATTTTTTAAATTCTTCTTTAATTTCCTGGTTGACCCATTCATTCTTTAGTAGGATGCTGTTTAGCCTCCATGTATTTGAGTTCTTTCTGACTTTCCTCTTGTGATTGAGTTCTAGTTTCAAAGCATTGTCGTCTGAAAATAGGCAGGGAATGATCCCAATCTTTTGGTACCAGTTGAGACCTGATTTATGACCTAGGATGTGATCGATTCTGGAGAATGTTCCATGGGCACTAGAGAAGAATGTGTATTCTGTTGCTTTGGGATGGAATGTTCTGAATATGTCTGTGAAGTCCATTTGGTCCAGTGTGTCAGTTAAAGTCTTTATTTCCTCGTTGATCTTTTGCTTAAACGATCTGTCCATTTCAGTGAGGGGGGGTGTTAAAGTCCCCCACTATTATTGTATTGTTGTCGATGTGTTTCTTTGCTTTTGTTATTAATTGCCTTATATAATTGGCTGCTCCCATGTTAGGGGCATAGATATTTACAATTGTTAGATCTTCTTGTTGGATAGACCCTTTAAGTAGGATATAGTGTCCTTCCTCATCTCTTATTACAGTCTTTGGTTTAAAATCTAATTTTTCTGATATAAGGATTGCCACCCCAGCTTTCTTTTGGTGTCCCTTAGCATGGTAAATGGTTTTCCACCCCCTCACTTTAAATCTGGAGGTGTCTTTGGGTCTAAAATGAGTCTCTTGCAGACAGCATATCGATGGGTCTTGTTTTTTAATCCAATCTGATAGCCTGTGTCTTTTGATTGGGGATTTAGCCCATTTACATTCAGGGTAACTATTGAAAGATAGGAATTTAGTGCCATTGTATTGCCTGTAAGGTGACTGTTACTGTATATTGTCTCTGTTCCTTTCTGGTCTATGTTGCTTTCAGGTTCTCTCTTTGCTTAGAGTACCCCTTTCAATATTTCTTGTAGGGCTGGTTTCGTGTTTGCAAATTCCTTTAGTTTTTGTTTGTCCTGGAAGGTTTTTATCTCTCCTGCTATTTTCAATGACAGCCTAGCTGGATATAGTATTCTTGGCTTCATATTTTTCTCATTTAGTGCTCTGAATATATCCTGCCAGTCCTTTCCGGTCTGCCAGGTCTCTGTGGATAGGTCTGTTGCCAATCTAATGTTTCTGCCATTGTAGGTTACATATCTCTTCTCCCGAGCTGCTTTCAGGATTTTCTCTTTGTCTCTGAGACTTGTAAGTTTTACTATTAGATGTCAGGGTGTTGACCTATTTTTATTGATTTTGAGAGGAGTTCTCTGTGCTTCCTGGATTTTGATGCCTGTTTCCTTCCCCAAATTAGGGAAGTTCTCTGCTATAATTTGCTCCATTATACCTTCTGCTCCTCTCTCTCTTTCTTCTTCTTCTGGGATCCCAATTATTCTAATGTTGTTTCGTCTTATGGTATCACTTATCTCTCAAATTCTGCCCTCGTGATCCAGTAGTTGTTTATCTCTCTTTTTCTCAGCTTCTTTATTTTCCATCATTTGGTCTTCTATCTCACTGATTCCCTCTTCTGCCTCATTTATCCTAGCAGTTAGCGCCCCCATATTTGATTGCACCTCATTAATAGCCCTTTTGATTTCGACTTGGTTAGATTTTAGTTCTTTTACTTCTCCAGCAGGGTTTCTCTAATAACTTCCATGCTTTTTTCAAGCCCAGCTAGTATCTTTAAAGTGATGATTCTGAACTCTAGATCTGACATCGTACTAATGTCCGTATTGAGTAGGTCCCTGGCAGTCGTACTACCTCTTGTTCTTTTTGTTGAGGTGATTTTTTCCGTCTTGTCATTTTGTCCAGAGGAGAATAGATTAATGAGAGAACAAAATGCTAACAGGGTAACAACGTTCCCAGAAAATATACTCTAAACAAATCAGAAAAGACCTGAAGCAGTGCGAAAAGAAAGGGAAAGAGAGAAAAAAGAAAAAGAAAAAAAAAAAGGAAAAGAAAAAGATAAAGATAAAAACAAACCAAAACAGAAAAAGACAGAAAAAACAGAATGTGATCAAATATGATCAGGCTGGTATATAGATCAGTGCCACACACTAGATTTTGGGTGTATTTGGTCTCTTAGAAGAAAGGGCCTCCCAAAATTTTAAAGAAAGAAAAACTTATATATGTACAAAAATAAGGGTTGATATGATGAAGGGATAGAATATGACTGTAAAGATGGAAATTATAAAAAATTTTATAAAAGGAATTGATAAGAAGTTGTTTGAAAAAAGAAAGAAGAGGATTTAAAAAAAAGAGAGAGTAAAAAAGGGAGAGAATGTGATCAAGCAGGGGAGTAGAAAAAAAGCATACAATAGAGATTTAGGGTATATTTTGATCTGTTAGAAGAAACTATCTCAAAATTTTAAAGAGAGAACAACTTATATATATATGCCAAAAATAAGGGTAACTACTATGAAGGGATAGAATATGACTCTAAAAATGAAAAATAAAAATGAAAACTAAAAATGTTTTTTTTAAAAAAGGGATTGATAAGATGTTGGTTGAAAAAGAGAAAAAGAAAAATTCAAAAAAAAAAAAAGACAGTTAAAAAAAAAAAACTTTGAAAGACTAAAGAATCATGGTAAAATAGCCATGAATTCTATGTGCATTATTCCCCTAGCGCTGGAGTTCTGCTGTTCTCATTGATCGGTAAACTTGGTCTTGGCTGGCTGTTCTCGCTGATCTTCTGGGGGAGGGGCCTGTTGCCGTGGTTTCCAAAAGTCTGCGGGAGGCGGAATTGCCCCGCCCTTGCCCGGTCCAGACTAAGTAATCTGCTCGGGTTTGCTCTCCGGAGCTTTTGTTCCCTTCAAGCTTTCCGTACAGCTTTGGTGGCGGAGAGTGAAAATGGCAGCCTCCCAATCTCTGCCCCGGAGGAGCCGAGAACTCGGGGCCCCGATCCTCAGTGAGCCCCCAGAGGAAAGCCACCAGTCACTCCTGTCTCCCCGGTCTCCGGCCACATTCCGTGTTCACCTGGCCTGTGACCCTGCGTTTCTATATCTGGCACCCGACCCCGTGTGGAGTCTCCAAACCCAGCAGATTTCTGCGGTGTGCTCCTGCGCCTCTCCTCCCGGGGGAAGAAGGTGAGTCTCCCTGGATCTGCCGCTTGTTGGGTCCCTGCTGGAGGAGCAGTGGCCCGACTGTGCCGCGGATCATGGTTTATGGCAACCCCGAGCTGAGAGCCCGCGCCTGGGCTCTGTCTCTGCAGCCGGCTTCCCCGCTCTGATACCTGGGAGCTCTGCCACACTCAGGCACCCCCGGTCTTTCTGTGACCCCGAGGGTCCTGAGACCACACTGTCCCGCGAGGGTTCCACCCCCCACTTCGCCACCGGAGTGACCTCCCTCAGCGGAGCAGACTTCTAAAAGTTCCGATTTTGTGCTCCGTGGCTCTATCACTTACCAGAAGCGGCCGACGGAGGCCCCTCCCCCGCTGTCTATCCTCCGGAATATCGCCTCAGATTCACTTCTCCGCACGTCCTACCTTCCAGAAAGTGGTCGCTTTTCTGTTCAGAGAGTTGTTGCTCTTCTTTTCTACAATCTCCTGTTGAGTTCGTAGGTGTTCAGATTGGTTTGATCCCTATCCAGCTGAATTCCTGAGAGGAGAGGAAATCCAGGTCTCCTACTCCTCCGCCATCTTGCTCTGCCCCCGGATGTGCACATTCTTATTTTATTCATTGGGTTATAACTTATTACTACCTTTTTGTTTTGATGCTAAAATTGTTCAGATTTGGAGCTTCTTCAAATTGTCTCTTGTGTCTTTTTGATATGTCTCCATCATTTTATTTTGGAGCACTTTCTTTACTTTTTTAATGGAGGTATAGTTAATATACAGTGTTACATTAATTTCAGGTGTACACTATAATGATTCAACAATTCTATAGACTTCTCAGTGCTTATCAAGATAAGTGTACTCTTAATCCCCTTTATCTATTTCATGCATTCCCTCACCCACTTCCCTTCTGGCAACTACCTTTTCTCTGTATTTAAGATCTGGGTTTTTTTGTTTGTTTGTTTTTTGTTTTTTGGTCTCTTTTTTCCTTTGTTTGTTTATTTGTTTTGTGTCTTGAGTGAAATCATATGGTATTTGTCTTTTTCTGACTGACTTATTTCACTTAACATTATACCCTTTAGCTTCATCCATTTTCTTACAAATGGCAAGGTTTTATTTTTTTTATGTCTGAGTAATATTCCTTTGTGTGTGTGTGTGTGTACCACATATACTTTATTCATTCATCTATGGATGGACACTTGGTTTGCTTCCATATCTTGGCTATTGTAAAAAATGCTGTTAGAAACATATGGGTGTGTGTATACTTTTGGATTAGTATTTTTGTTTTCTCTGGGTAAATACCCTGTAGTGGGATTACTGGATCATTTGATAATTCTATTTTTAATTTTTTGAGGGACCTCCATACTGTTTTCTATTGTGGCTGCATCAATTTGCATTCCCACCAACAAGCACTTCCTTACTTCCTGACACAAGATAACCTAGGCTCATCTTGTACATTACCTTCCCCAGTTCTATCCTTTGTGTAGTTTTCCATTATGTGGACTTTCTTCCAGTGATTTGTAGAAATTTTTTTATTATGGATATTAACCCTTGCTAATTATTTTCTCAAATCTGTTGTTTCACTTTTACCTTATGATATCTTTTGTCATGCAGAGATTTTACATTTTGATCTCACTTTATTTGATAGGATTTTTCCCTTACCAATTTTATTAATATATATTTAATTATTTTTTCTAGTGACTTTGTAAAATTTCCCGCTTTTTACCTTTAGGTGTTTGATTTGTTGAAAAAAAAGTTAAATTAATATTGTGCATGAAGATTTTGTCTTTGTTTTTTTTTTTTTTAAATGGATAGCCAGTTGTCTCTACACCATTGTTGAATAATGAAACGTTTCTCTATTTATTTGAATTGGTATCTTTATTTTATATAAAATTCTCCCCATATTTGTTGGTCTGCTTCTAGACTGTTATGTGCATTAATCTGTGATATATTTCTCCTAATTATGAAACTATTTTTATTATTAACTTTTTGATGTCTGATAGGGCAAGTTAGCTCATTAGTCTTCTCTTTCAAAATTGTCTTGACTCTTCTGCAAATGTTTTCCTTGAGATGAATTTATAGTCACCTTATTAGCTTTTTTAAAAAGCATATTATGATTTTGAGTGAGAGTACATTGTTAATAGGTTAATTTGAGGGTACTGATGTCCTTATAATTTAAAATCTTCCCATGTAAGAACAGTACATCTAACAATTTATTTAGGTTTAAATTTTTTTAAAAAAGATTTTAGTTTTAAGTAATGTCTACACCCAATGTGGGGCTCGAACCTACAACCCTGAGATCAAGAGTGGCATGCTCTACTGACTGAGCCAGCCAGGTGCCCTTGTTTAGTTTTTTAATATCAAAGTATTAAAGCTTTGTCCATAGAGGTCTTATGAATTTCTTCTTAGATTGATTCTTATGGTATTTATTTTATTGTTGTTTTGTTTTGTGTTGCTTTCATGAAGAGCATATTTTCTTTTTCTATTACATTTTCTAATTACTTATTGCAGGTGTAAAGGAAAGCTATCCCTTGCATTTTTTCCCTTCCTTTTCTCTTTCCCTTATCTGAGGTTAAGTCAACCTGTGGATGCTGAGTTTTATAACTGCACTTTGTGGTTATGTGGGGGATGGTGCTGTTCAGAGGATGTGTCGCTTGTTAGTCTCTGTTGGTGGGAGCTTACCATTTTTCTTAGGAGTCTCCAGACCCTCTGTGCTATCGTTCTTTTGTGGTCTCCCTCACTGACCCCTACTTGGGCCAGATATCACTGCCTGGTACTAGCAGGTTAAGAGATGAAGGAGAGGATGACCCATCTGGCTGCTCTTTCTTTGGTTTCCCTGACCATTTACCCAGATGATCACCTCAAGGCCTCTCCGTCAAGAACTAGGAAGGTCCAAGATTTTACCTGACTTGTAAGCTCACAAGTGAGCCTGCCAAAGTCTCATGGATGCTGCAGAAGACACGAGACTCCTAACTCAGAGACAAAGGACTTTACTACTTGGGGCTCAGAAAGCAGCATAAGCTTCCATTGTTATGTCGGTTCCCCTTGCTTCCCCCCACCCCAAGTCCCACAGGGGTGCAAAGCTGGTTCAGATGGATGCTGCCAATGCAGTGGGTTGGTGTCAAAGCTAAAGGACCCTATGCTTAGGGAACCCCAGTCTTTTATAATGGGCTACAAGCAAATTTGCTCAGTCTTTGCCCCTAAGGGGGGACATTATTTTTATTGTACTGGACAGCAACCAAACTTGCTCTCTGTTCCTGGAGGGAGACACTATCTCTGTCTTCTAAGGCTATTCTCTATTCAAGCATCCTTTGTTTGACTAGGATAGTCTGGAACAAAAGCTGTCAGTGTCTCTGTTTATAAGACATGCAGAAATGTGGGAGACCCATGGAGAGTTCTCTCCCAACACTCTCCTGTTCTTGGGGTCCATCACTGCTGAGGTTTGAGTAGCCTTAGGGTCCTGTCTGCTTTTATGCACCAAATCCTTTCAAGGTTGAGTTTTCTCTTTCAAACCATATCTTCTCTGTCTTTTATCTTTCAGAGATCCCTGAAATTTCTGGTTTATAAAGAGCACTTTGTCCAATTTTCCAGTGCTTTTAAGGTGAGGAACAGTGATCCTGGTGGCCAGGGGCATGGCAATAGGAATTACTGTGGGACCTGGAAGAGGGTGATCTCAGACATCCCTCCTGTCCCAGTTGGTCAGCATGCCATCTTGATTGTTGCTTCAGAACCTCTCTTAAATCCATCTACTTCTCTGCCATTAATTTATTAAGACCCTCATGATCTCTCATTAGGATTATTCCATTGGAATGTTAGCTCCATGAGAGCAGGAATTTGTGTCAGTTTTGTTCACTGTTCCCTCACTGCCTAGAACAGTGCCTGGAGATTTATTTATTGAGTGAATGTTTTTTATTTTTTAATAACAGCTTTGAGATGTAATTCACATACCATAAAGTTCACCCTTTTAGAGTGTACAATTTGGTAGTTTTTAGTATATTCACAAAGTCATGAGTCAATTAACACTAATTCCAGAACATTTTTATCCACCCCTCACCAAAAAACCCATCCCTGTTAGCAGTCACTCCACATTCCCTCCTCCCCTCAGTCACAGGCAAACACTAATCTACTTTCTGTCTATTCTGGACATTAATATAAAGAGATAATACAATATGGGATCTTTTGTGACTGGCTTCTCTCACTTAGCATTATGTTTTCAACATTCATCCATGTTGTACTATGTATCAGTATTTCATTCTATTTTATGGCTGTGTAATATTCTACTGTATGGATCTACCACAATGTTTTCCATTCATCAGTATGATACACATTTGGATTGTTTCCACTGTTTGGCCATTATGGATAATGCTGCTATGAACATTTTTGTATAGGTCTTTGTGTGAAAATACGCTTTCAGTTCTCTCAGGTGGAATGGAGTAGAATTACTGGATTATATGGTAACTCTTTGTTCAACTTTTTTGAGGACCTGCCAACCTGTTTTTCAAAGTGATTGCACCATTTAACATTCCTACCAGCAATTTATGAGGGTTCCAATTAATCTATATCCTCACTAATACTTGTCATTTTTCTTTTTGATTATAACCTCTTAGTGGGTGTGAAGTAAATCCCATTATGGTTTTGATTTGCATTTCCCTAAAGACTAATGATGATCAGCATCTTTTCATGTGCTTATTGGTCATTTGTACATCTTCTGTAGAGAAATGTCTATCCAAGTCCCTTGCCCAGTTTTTAATTGGGTTATTTGTCTTTTTATTGTTGAGTTGTCGAGTTGTAAGAGTTCTTTTTATATTCTTGAGGAAAGTCTCTTATCAGATACATGATTTGCAAATATTTTCTTCCATTCTGTGGCTTGTCTTTTCATTTTCTTCATGTTGTCCTTTGAGGCACAGAAGTTTTTAATTTTTATGTTCAGTTTTCCTACTTTTTTCTTTTATCTTTTGTATTTTGGGGGTATCATATCTAAATTGGATAAATGTTTGAATAGTTTCTTTTTATGTTTAAAAATTTATTATAAAATATTATAAAATATTTTGAAAGCATGATCTGAAACATTTCATTTATGCAAGTTTTTAATTAAAATTTTTTTCTTTCCAAATTTTTTGGATAAATTTGACATGTAACATTGTGTAAATTTGGGGCACCTGGGTGGCTCAATTGGTTTAGCATCTGCCTTTGGCTCAGGTCATGATCTCAGTGTCCTGGGATCAAGCCCCGTGTCAGGCTTCCTGCTCAGCGGGTAGTCTTCTCTCTCTGCCCCTCTTCTCACTTGTCTCTCTCTGTCTCTCTCTCAAATAAATAAATAAAATCTTTTTTAAAAAAACATTGTATAAATTTAAGGTATACAGTGTGTCACTTTGATACATTTATGCATTGTAGTATGATTGCCATTGTGACAATTTTGATCACATTACATGTTTATAGTACAGTATTATTGTCTATTGAATAGTTTCTTTCTTTCTTTCTTTCTTTTTTTTTTTTTAGAGAGAGAGCATGCACACATCGGGGTGAGGGGCAGAGGGAGTGAGAGAGAATCTTCAGCAGGTTCTCCGCGCCCAGCACAGAGCCTGACTTGGGCTTGATCTCACCACCCCAAGATCATGACCTGAGCCAAAATCAAGAGTCAGGGGCTTACTGACTGAGCTACCCAGGTGCCCCTCTATTGAATAGTTTCTTCACTACTCTTCCTTACCCTCCAACTCCATGTCTATCTTTTACATTATAATGAAAGTGAGTGTTCTAAAAAGACAATTTATCAGTCACTTCCTATTTTAAATCCTGATTTGGCTTCAGTGGCTTCCTGTTGCTTTCAGGAAAAGTCTAAACACTGTTTTATGGCTAGCAGGCTCTCAATCCTGTTGTCCATCATATGTACTAGTGCCCTGATTTTAACTCTGGTTGGATCAATGACTCCTGCTCATTTTCTGTCTCTTTTCCTTTCTCATCAGGACCTATGGCTCTATATATGTGGAAGAGTAACACTGTGGAGAGATGAAATTACATAGGACCCTGACAACATGAAAAAAATGTCTTCAAAATGGGCTTTGTGTAATAGAAATAATATTCAGTCCTAGAAATCCCAAGTGTGTGCTAATAAGGAATGAGTTTATTTCAAAGGCCAAAGCTGCCTTAGATGGTGATCCGAATGACTTCTTATCAACTTGAATGCCTTTTCCTGTGGCAGTGTGCAGTTACTCTCAGGGTGAACACTTCTGAACTCCCTGGGAGAGCTGAAGGCTTCTCTGATTTCAGTGTAATTCAATTTAAGCAACGCTGTCATAGCATCTGCAGCCCGAAGCTGTTTCCCACCCAGATATCACAGTTTAGGGTAGACGTGGAGGAGGCAGGGAGAGGGATCATGCAGCATGTGTCCCCAGTCTTTCTTCTTGGGAGGTGGGGGAATGGGAGGATGGGATTAAGAGCATCTACTCTATGCCTGGTAAGGTGCTAGCTGCTTTCTATATATTATAGCATTTAATCTTCACAGTGATCTGCTGAGATAGGTATTATACCCATTTATACAGAAGCCCGTTTCTTTTGGCTGCCCAGATTCTGCCCTCGTTGCCCATGAATTGCCCCATCTGAGAGCAGGAGAACATTAAAAATGCTCCCATTTTGACCCCACACTCCTCTGGCCTAAGGTGCAATCATAAATGTGGACTTGTGGATTGGGGGATCGTTTGGGTGGGTCAGGTGTCTTCTCCTGGAGCTGACTTCTAGGGCTTCTCTCTACCCTCCTGGAATGTTTCTCTTTCCAGCTTTTGGTTCTCATCCCTGCTGTGTAACATTGCCTGCCTCATGACCACAGTGTCTGTATCTTTTTCTAGCTTCCCTGGACTTCGGGGGTAGTGGTGGGGGCTGCAGTGGGTGTAACCTCATGGTGATTTTTCACAGGGCAGTAGGAGAGTCTCTGCCACCTTTCCCTCAGCACCAAATCCTTGGTCTTGCGGCATCTGCTGTATGGGAGGTGATGAGTCAGTGCTGGGATGTGGTGGTAAAGATGAGAAACACGGTTCCTGCCTTATAGAGCTTACCTTCTTATGTGGGAGACCATTAACCAAGTAAACAAACATAAGCAACATCGTTACACGTTTTTTTTTAAAGATTTTGTTTATTTATTTGACAGAGAGAGACACAGCAAGAGAGGGAACATAAGCAGGGGGAGTGGGAGAGGAAGTAGGCTTCCAGCTGAGCAGGGAGCCTGATGCTGGGCTCGATCCCAGGACCCTGAGCCGAAGGCAGACGCTTAATGACTGAGCCACCCAGGCGCCCCTTATTACATGTTTTGATAGGAACTAGGAATGAAACAATCGGGGGACTGTGCTTTAGATTAAGTGGCTGGCACAGATCCAGCTGAGGTGAGAATGATGAACCAGATGTGGTCAGGGTTCCTTGGGCAGGAGTGGCACAAAAGTCTCAAAGACAGAAAGCTTGGTGTGTCTGGGGAACTGAGAGAAGGCTTGCATGGGGTCTGGAAAAGAGAATGCAAGATGGGTGGGTGGAGGTGGGCAGGGACCAGGTCGTGTGCAACCAGTCAGCAAAGGAAGTTTGGGTATTTTCAAGGTGTGTGGAAAGCTACTGAAAGCTTTCAAGCAGGGGCGTGTGTGATAAGACTTGTTCTTAAGAGATCTGTCTGGCCTATATGGAGCCTGCACTTGAACTGGTTCATAGGAGAGAGAACAGTGTCTGGGACCAGGTGGCGGAGAGAGGTGGAAGATCTGAGAATATTCAGGAGGTGGCAGGTTCAGAGCATGCTGTGTGGTTGGGTGGAGGGTTGAGGGAAAGGCAAAGATGAAGGAGGAAGAGCAGGTCAGGTCAGGTGGGCAGGGGCACAGCCCTCCTGCTTTAGATTCCCCTGCTTCCTGGCTTCCTCCCACTTTCTTTATCCTATCCCTCCTCCCACCCCAATCCTCAGCCCCCAGCTGCAGGAATTCCTCCCTCTTTCCCACTGCTTGGGGAAGCTACCTCCACAGCTCCAGCTTCAGGAATTTCAGGTCCCCCAGCTAGTGACCCTGGCTTGGCCAAAGCATGGCAACCTCTTTTTCCATTTAGCTTGGCTGAGGCAAGGTTTGTGTTTTCTGTTAAAGGAAGTGTATATCATGAAACTAGGAAGAATGGAAAATAAATTACCTTACCAACATCAATAAAAAATTATAAAACTTTTGCAAAAAGAGGGTCTCAGAATGCAGTCTTAAGTGTAATGATTATTTGGCAAACATCAACTGAGTTCCTATGGCGGGGCTGGTTGCTGGGAATTAGGGTTGAATTCCAGTGGGTTTCTGCCCTTGGGAGCCCCCAGGCCCATGGGAGAGACTGAGGAGAAGGGTCAGTCTCATGGTCAGGCTTTCTTAGGGGTGCAATCGGGGGAGCCCAAATGAGGTGGGTGTTGGGAGAGATCATTTTCTTGTTTGACATGAGCCATGCCCTGGCACATCAGGCCTGCAGTGGATTTACTGGTCAGACTGATGTGAAAAGGCTCAAACTATGGGTACTGGAAGGCTATCTAGTGCTTTGCTCAACTAGTGCATGCCAGCTCTAAACTTAACCTCTTGGTGTTCCTGGGCTGGCAAGACTCCTTCATGTGCTAGCAAAGAGAGAACCATCTACTGTTGGGGCCTGGAGGGGCAGTCAAAGACTTGCTGGCTGGGCAGCCTCCCTAAGCAGTCTGAGTCCTCAGGCTGGACCCTCCTTGTCAGATTCAGGGCAGGGGCTCACTAAGAGCAGAGGCAGGGCAGTAGTATCCTGGCCTGGCCACTCAGCCTGAGGGACATGAGCTGGACCTGCAGAGCCCTGGGGTGTGTGTAGGTCTAGGGGATTGCCCTGAGCTCCTGAGCAAGCTGTCAAGTGAGGAAGGTCACATGGTGGGTTACAGGTGGAAGTTTCATTCGCCTGGGGCCCTGGGGAAAGGGGAAACAGGAACCTCTGCTGGAATTTTGAAATCGCCACCCTCCACATGGCAGTCACAGGGGCTATCTGTCCCCATTTCCCAGGAAGGCCCCCACTTACCATAGTTAGCTGTATTTGTGGAGAAACATGTATTAAATTTGAATCCTAGATCTGCCACATGGCTATGCAGCCTCCTTTAAGTTTCTTCTTCTTTCTGCGCCCATTTTTATACCCATAAAGTGAGGGCTTGGGTTCTGGAATCAATCACTGAGCAGCATTCCTTCTGTAGAGCCCACCTCAGAGACCACCTTCCTTCTCTGGCCTTTCCTCTCTTCTCCTCTTTCCCTCTGCTCTTATATGCCCACCCTTCCAAGGGCCTCCGAGGCCCAGGCTCTTCTCTGGTCTACCCCAGGAGGCAGCTTGTTCTGTTGGTCTTGGGAAACAATATCTCCAGGACAAGCACACCTTCCCTGCTGCTGATCCTGATCATTTCTCATGACACAACTTTGATGTGTATGTTGAGATTCTCCCTTTCCTAGGGGTGAGGTGCTCCTCCATACTTTTTGGTGAGGGACAGGGTGGACTAGAGGGCTCTATCTACCCCCCCTCCTTTTTGCTACCTCTTCTCTAGTTTCCTGCCTTGTTTGACAGTGTCTAGATTGTGGGATCTGGAGCTGGAAAGACTTGCATTCTGATTCCTGCTCTGCCTTTTTCTGGCTATATGATCTCTCCAGCACCATTTGTTGAAAAAGATTTTCTTCCTCTATCCAATTATCTTGGCACCTTTGTCAAAAACCTTGGCCATATATATGTGCATCTATTTGTGGATTTTCTATTCTGTTCTATTGACCTGTATGTCCATATGCCAATGCCATTCTGTCTTTATTACTATAGTTTCCAATAAGTCTTAATATCAGGGAGTATAAGTCTTCCAACTTTGTTCTTCTCTTTCAGAGTTGTTTGACTATTCTAGGTCATCCTGCATTTCCTTATAAATTTTAGAACCAGCTTGGCAAATTATTAAAAAATATCCTTCTGAGATTTTGATTGGGATTCTGTTGAATCTATAAACCAATTTGGGAACAATTGCCATCTTAATAATGTTGAGACTTCCAATCCATGAACATGGGATACCTCTTCATTTATTTAGGTCTTATCATCTATTTCTGTTGTAAAGGTCCATAAGTTTTTAGTTTTGCTAACTAAGCACTTCCTGTTTTGATAGGGGGATCTGGGAATATGAAAAAACTATTCTCTCACCACTGTCATCTCCCCTAAATCTCTTTTGCTAACTTCTTGAGGACAATCTTAGTTCACTCATTTTTACTTTTTTCATTACAAACATGGGCATTTGTGGCTATGAGTTTTCCTCTAAGCACTGCTTTATCTGTATCTGACAAAATTTGGTGAAGTAGTTTTCACTTCACTTCGCTTCAAATGATTGTCTATTTTCTCTTGGGACTTCTTTGATCCACTGGTCATTTCAAAATATATCCCTTAATTTCCAGACATATAAATGTATTTTAGAGTTTGTTGTTGTTGTTACTGATTTTAACTTAATTGCATATAGTTAGAGAACGTACTATTATGATTTCAGTACTTTTCAGTTCATTGAGATTTGTTTCATGGCCCATTGTATGTTAATTTTATCATTTTTTTTTTTAAAGATTTTATTTATTTATTTGAGAGAGAGAGAGCACATGAGAGGGGGGAGGGTCAGAGGGAGAAGCAGACTCCCTGCTGAGCAGGG
This sequence comes from Halichoerus grypus, assembly GCF_964656455.1. Lineage (NCBI taxonomy): Eukaryota > Metazoa > Chordata > Mammalia > Carnivora > Phocidae > Halichoerus > Halichoerus grypus. The sequence continues at coordinate 120,624,960 of NC_135712.1, read as the reverse complement.
AGCCCGATGCGGGACTTGATCCTGGGTCTCCAGGATCATGACCCAAGCCGAAGGCAGTCGCTTCACCAACTGAGCCACCCAGGCCCCCGATTTTATCATTTTTGTATGTACTTGAAAATAATTTTTATTCTGCAGGTGTTGGGTGCACTGTTCTTTAATTGCCCCTTAGTTAAATGTTGCTAAAATATTCTTTATCCTTATTGATTTTTTTATCTGCTTTCCTTAACAGCTACTGATGATTAAATCTCTCATTTTGAGAATTTCTTTTCTTTGTAGATTTGCCCATCTTTGACAGCAAATTACATGTTTTAAGGGCATATTATTAACTGCATATAAATTTAGAGTTATTTTATTGTCTTTTTTTTAAGATTTTATTTATTTATTTGACAGAGAGACAGCGAGAGAGGGAACACAAGCAGGGGAGTGGGAGAGGGAGAAGCAGGCTCCCCACTGAGCAGGGAGCCCGATGCGGGGCTCGATCCCAGGACCCTGGGATCATGACCTGAGCCAAAGGCAGACACTTAATGACTGAGACACCCAGGTGGCCCTATTTTATCATCTTGATGAACCTAACCTTTTGTCACCATGAACTGGCTCTCCTGTTTTCTAGTAATACTTTTTGCCTTAAGGTTTTTGCTGACTAATAATAGTACAGTCACACTACTCTTTAGGTTATTAAGTACGTGGTATATCCTTTCCTGTCCTTCAGCTTATAACCTTTCTGTCTTGGTCCATGTGAGCTGCTATAGCAAAATGCTGTAAACTGACTGGCAGCCCAGGCAGCAGAGGGTCTGCCGTGGCAGAGTCCCGTGGAAGGGGGCTGGGGGCAGCAGGCTCAGTGATGTACATCTCTAGCCCACTGACAGGCACTCACAGACTCCGGGCTGTTCACCCTGACTCTCCTCCTTCACCAGCCTGAGCTTCACGGAAGTGGTGCCCACCTCTCATTTGCATCTGGATCTTCAGTGCTCAGCACACGGCCTGGTCCACAGTGATAATCAGTAGCTGAGAACCATGGCAGGGATGCTGATTCCTGCTGGGGTGGACCACAGGTTCTACAGCGGGCTTCCTGGAGATCCAGACTGCTGTGCGGCACAGGAGTCTGCTTCTGTTTGTATCTGCCGCAAGTAGTCAGAGGCCCAGCTCTGAGCCGCAGGGCCTGGGCCTGGGCAGTTTTTCTCAGTGGCCGCTGTGGTTCAGGAAAATCTCATTGCTTGTGTATTGCATCAGTTCCCAACCTGCACAGCAACAGAATGTCTCCAAATAGGGAGGACAAACAGTAGAGCTGCTCAGGGAGCTTGCCCCCCAGCCTGGGCTCACCATGACGTGGCATGCGTGGTGGAAGCAGGCTGTTGCCTTTCTCATAGCCACTCCCACTGTGGCCCTGAGAGTGTTGCCCACGAGCTGCTAATTTCTGCCAGCCCCTTGCAGAGAGAGGAAGGGAGTGTTGTGTCCTGCAATCAGATGGGCAGCTTCCAGCCGGTTCCTGCCCTCACCATCCCCCCACCTCCTAGCCGCTGCTTGGCAAGTTTTCTGGGAGACCTTCCCTAGCACTGGCAGCTACTCCTGGACCTGAGTGGAACTGGCCAGTCCTCCTCAAACCATAGCTGGCGACCCCCTGGGAGTGAGGCTTTAGCATAACCCCTCCCAGGGGACTTGGATGGGGGGGTGGCATGGTGTAGTGGAAAGGGTCAGAACAACCAGGGTTTGGACGTGGGCTCTGGGTGACTGGAGTGGGGCTTTGGGCAGAAGGAGAGGGGATACACACGGGGAATTTAAGAAACAAAGCAGATAAACATAGGGAAAAAAGAAAAAAAGAGGGAAGCAAACCATAAGAGAGACTCTTTTTTAAAAAATTTTATTTGTTTATTTGTTTATTTTTATTTTATGTTCAATTACATAAGAGACTCTTAATGACAGAGAACAAACTGAAGGTTGCTGGAGGGAGGTGGGTGGGGGATGGGCTAGATGGGGGATGGGCAATTAAGAGGGCAGGTGTTGTGATGAGCACCTGGTGTTACATGTAAGTGATGACTCACTAAATTCTACTCCTGAGTAGTTATTACACTATATGTTAACTAGAACGTAAATAAAAACTTGAAACTTGATTAAAAAAAAACCAAGGAGAGGGAAGAAGCCTGTGGTATTCCTCAGAAGTGGATTGTGTGGGGGCATTTGGAAGCAGTGAAAAGAATGTGCTAGGTCAGGAGGGTGCTTGCCGCGACCCAGGGATCAGGTGAGGCAAGTTGGACGAGGCTGGCAACAAGGAGAAAGGAAGACGAGAGGGAGGCCAGGAATCCGAGACTGGGAAACCCATCGTGGTGGCTGGAGCAGAGAGGAGCAGGGGTGAGGAGAGCCCCAAAGCGAATTCCCACATGTTGTGTCTGGGTGCGGGGAGAGGGGCAGAGCTGACAGGACCAGCTGGGCCGCCTTTGAGTGGGAGGGTGGGATCGGAGGTGCTGAGTGTGCTTGGCCCTAGGCAGGCCGGAGGGCGTGCGGCTCTCAGGGCCGGAGTAGATGAATGCAGAGCCCCGCTGGAGGGACGCGTGTGGCAGAGCGGGACTCTGCAGGCTTCTCTCTGGCCTCACCACACACTCTTAGCTATGTGACCTCAGGAGAAATCCCTAACCTTTCTGAGCCTGACTTCAAGGCATCAGCTCCCTCCCCCGACCTTGAGGGGGTCATTACAGCTGCTGCCCTCCAGTTTACCAAAGGAAGGCAGATAGAAAGGAGCTGCAGATACATGGATAAAGAAATGATGGCATATATACAATGAAATATTATTCAGCCTTAGAAAAGAGGGAGATCTTGTCATTGGCAATGACACGGATGACCCGGAGGATATTATGCTAAGTGAAATAAGCCAGACACAGAAAGAAAACTACTGCATGATCTCACTTATATGTAGAATCTAAAAAAGTCAAATTCATAGAAGCAGAGAGTAGACCAGTGGTTACCAGGGGCTGGGGTAGAGGAAATGGCCTGGTCAAAGGATACAAAGTTGCGGTTATAGAGAATAAATAATTCTACAGAGAGCTAAGGTACAATGTGGTGACTCGAGTTGAAAATACTGTATTGAATACAGGATATTTGTTAAGAGTAGATTTCGGGTGCTCTCACCTCACACACACATAACTCTGTGAGAAGCTATGTGAATTAGCTTGACTCTAATAATCATTTCACTATGTATATGTGTGTCAAATCATATTGTGTACCTCGAGTATATACAACTTCTACTTAAACAAGAAAAGAAAAGAAAGGCGCCATGGCCAGACTGAGTCCAGACTGGGCAGTTCCATTTCACAGGCTGGAGAACTGAGACCCTGGAAAGGCCTCCCTCAGCCAGGTGGCCTGCTGGGGCCGGGTAGTGGATCCTCATGGGGTGCCTTTGGCCCTGCCTGATGGCCTTGTGGCGGCTTCTCCCACCCCCATTAGCTGTTGACATACAAATGCCCTGGTAAGGAAAATATTTTCATTCTTTTATTACAACATTCTCGGGCCTGCTTAATCATATTTTTCTTTGTCTTTAACAACAAGCTTCTGTGTGGTTTTCTACCTTCTTGCTGCTCTTCTCAGGACACCCTAGAACTGAGCCTTCCTGGTGCTTAATGCCTTTTAATGTGTCACCGCCCTCTGGCTTCTTTAGGGGACTTGAGGGCAGGAAGCCGCTGAGTCCCTCCAAATGCCTCATACCACACCTGAACACTTTACATCCAGGGATCTTTTACCAACCTCACTTCTACTCTGGGAGAAAGGGATCACCTCATTTTTCGGAAGAAACGGATATTCAGAGAGGTTAAGTATCCTGCCCAAGGTCACACAGCTGTAAGTGGTAAAGCCAGAGCTTGAAGTGGGATTCAAGCCAATTTGATTTCCAAATCAGGGATTATTCTGTTAATAGGTCTGCTCTGCTAGTACCCTGATCTGATCTCTGGCACCAGCCTGCTGGGGTGACCTAAAGCAAGTCCCGGATGGTCTCTGTGCCCGATCACACCCTCTGGGTGTGACAGCTCATTGTGGAAATGGGGGAATGGGGATGAGAGCTGGAACTTGATCCCATACACTGCCGCCAAGTTGTGACAGAAGCAAGAATCAATCCACAGAGGTGTTTGCTGGAAGCCCAGGGGTCGCGTGCGTTGGGGGAAGGGGCGATCCTGCACAGACAGAAAGAGGAGGAGCACGTCCTGGATGAAGCCTTGCGGTGTACTACCGAGAGCGGGCCTGTTTAATCCTGCCAGCAGTCCCCGGAGGAAGGCACAGCACTGCCCCCATTGTACAGCTGAGGAGACAGAGCACAGGTGGCCTAAGGGCAGAGAGCCGGCAGGTATGGAGCAGAGATGCAGGCCTGGAAAGCCAGCCTCAGAACAGCCCTCCATCACTCTGTGGCCCAGAGCAAAGCCTCTCCCTGTCTGGCCTCGGTCTCTTCGGCAGTAAAATGGGGGGTCTGGCCTTGCTGGCTGCACGGCCTCATGTCCAGGTTAACTTCACTGAGCTCCAGTTTCTTCTCTGAGCCTCCCACCTGCTTCGCCTGCATCCCGACAGCCCCTCTGGGAGCCCAGGCCTGGCCTTCCCCCCGCTCTGTCAAACACTCCCGTCTGGAGACAGTGCGGGGGGAGGGGCGGCGGGCTGGACGCAAGGCAGGAGAGAGCTCCCCTGTCCTGTCGCTGCCCAGCCCATTAGAGCCCCCTCTGTGTGGCTGGTGGGGTTGGGGAGGGGGCGAGAGTGCTGTGGAGGGAGTGGAGTGGAGGGGCTGTTATTCGCTACATGGAGTTCCTCTAAGCTACCTTCCCTCTCTGCCCAAGAGGGCCCCAGGCCCTGCCCTCTACTTTGGGATCTCCCCCCCACTCCCAGGGTCCTTTGGTTTTGACATGGCTGGTGATGAGCTCTGGCCACTGTCCCAAGCTGGGAAGAGCGGTAAGGGAAAGTGTGTGAACTTCCTACTATCTTCAGCTGGGCCTCTTTATTCTCAAGGTCTTTTAGTTGTGAAGCAAGGCCTGGGGCCTTGACTGGCAAGATTAGCGTGGGAGGTGGCAGCCCCCTCCCGCTCTCTGTGGTGAAAGCTGAGCGTACTTTCCTTCAGCCGGTGTCAGAAGCTGTACTGTAGCCTATAATTACTGACATGAAAATCCCCACATGCAGAGAGTCTGGACGGGGCCTGCGGTGGAAGCAGCCTTGGGCCGGGGAAGGGTTGGAGTCAATAAGCCTGTGTTTGAATCCAGGTTCTGCCTCTCAATTATCTGTGTGTCCTCTGGCAGGTTACTTGCCCCTCTGGCCTCAGCGTCCTCCTCTGTAAAATGCTATAACTCTGCTCACCTCTTGGTGTTGCTATGAGGGTTAATTAGGCTGATGTATACAAAATATAACACAGGGGCCGTACTGAGCAATGTCACGTCCAGGTGAAAGGGATCTTTTGTGCAGGATCACCCTTTGTGTACCCAACCCAGCCTCTTGGCACTCTCCCACTCATTCCCCAGGCTCCCTGACTGTCACCTTTGCAGGCTTATCTTCTTCTTCCATCTCCCCAGATCCACAGTCCTCTTTCTTCCTTCTGCCAGCAGCATCCTCCAAGCCCCTCTCTGAACTAGCTATCACTCTGGAAACCAACAGGCCAAACACATTCTCACCAGTATGTGACAACTGATAATATCTTAGAATTTAACTCTCCAGTGGGTATTTGTATTATAAAAGACTATTATTTTTTCTTTAAGGTTTTATTTTTCATTTATTTGAGAGTGTGAGATAGAGCACGAATCGGGGGCGGGATGGGGAGAAGCAGAGGGAGAAGGAGAAGCAGACTTCCCGCTGAGCAGGGAGCCCCATGTGATGTGGGGCTCAACCCCAGGAGATCACGACCTGAGCCAAAGGCAGACGCTTAGCCAACTGAGCCACCCAGGTGCCCCAGATTTTTTTTTAAACCCTACTTTTTCTAACTTTGGGTCTGGCAAACAGATGCTCAATAAAGGCTGGTTAATTGAAGAAGTGAAAGGACGTTGATAATGTTCTAATGGTGGAATTTCAGTCATGTATTCATACATTTAGCTCCTTTACAAATATTTATTTTGTGTGCTAGACAATGGGGATATCTGGATGGATCAAACAGCCACAGTCCTACCCTTACAGAGCTTTTAGTGTGATATTCCTGTAGTGGAGAAAATCAGATAATGAGCAAACACACTTCTACTTACAAATTGTGATAAATTCCCTGAAGGAAGTAATAATGCAGATTCTCTGTGACATGGTATGATGGGGGGGTCCTAATTAAATCGAGGTGATCCTAATCCCACTCCAGAGGAGGATTTGGGAAGACCTTCCAGAGGAGTTAAACTTTAAGAGGAGAAGGAACAGGGCTAGCCAGAGAGGATGTCCTGGCTTGCAGGCCTTCCTGGGCTCTGTGACACCCGTTATAGGCCAAGGCCTCCCGCCTGTGCCCAGTCCTGCAGGCGCCATGCCCCTGCCTTGGGGAGCCCACACAGTGACCCATGTCTGCAGGCCTCTGGGGGTTAATGCCCAAGCTCCTGGTGCTGCTGCTGACTGTCCCCCAGAGAGGCTGTGGCAGACCTCCCTAAATGCCCAGGCCATACACTCTGCCCTGGTCTGCCCGGGCCGCGGTCCAGCACATGTCCCTGCTGCTTCAGAGGGAGAATGAGTTGTCCTCCGCCTGCCCAGGGGCTTTTTAAGGACTTGTCTGACGCCCCATGCCTGGCTTTGATAGCTGTCCTAGACATCCAGACCCCATGGAGATCAAAGCTCCATTCAAGCCAAAATGGAGGCATTGTAGACAATCGGTCTTCTTCACAGCCATATGAGTGTTCAGTCGGGGGTCCCTGGTGGAGTCTCTGAGGCTGAGACGTTCTCCCAGCCCTGAGGATCAGACTGCCTGTCACCTCTGCACACACGCTTCCTTCTTCTGCTTGTCTGTCACAGCCTGTGGCCCCGTCACCTTCTCCAGATCCTTCCAAGACCCTCGTTCTTGGTTGTGCTGCTTGTAGGCTACTCTATCAAAAAGTGACCCTACCATCCCGATTTTTTGCCATCTGTCCTCCTTAAGCCTTTGTTGGTCTTCACGTCTGAGTGGATAAACTTGGTATTTGAAGCCAGGTCTGGGTTTGAATCTTGTCTTGACCACTCACTAGCCTTGAAGGTGGCAAAACAGGGTAGCCATATAATTGCTCATCTCAGCTGGAATACTTTTGAGAGTGAATTGCACAGGTACAACAGGCATGAACTAGGACCATGACAGGCAGTGGGAACCTGTCCACCCTTTATTATACACCCACAGGGGCAGCAGCTTTCTAAGATACATTGTGTTGGGGCTAGTCTAGGTCATGGTCACTTCCCACTTCCTGTGCTGGTCACTGAGGCTCCGCGTTGAGTGAGACTGGGCCCCAGTCCTCTTCTCCTTCACCACATGCAGTGGGATGTGGCAGTCTCTGCCTGGGGCCCAGGGGGAGAAGGTGGAGTTGCTGGCCTGAACATCCTCCACTAGGAAGCCCGGCAGGGGAGGTGCCAATGGGATGAATGCCCCAAGGGTCTCTTTCTGCTGAAAGGGGAGGAGGTAAGAGAGAGTGAGCAGGAGGACATGAGCTGTGTTCACAAACATGCCGGTTGAGGCTGGTTAAGGGAGACTGATGCTGCAGAGAAGCCTGAAGACCAGGCAGGGGCCCAGAACCTGGATGGCCGCTCTCCCTGCAGCGGGCCACTTCAGACAAGAAGAGCCTGTGACCTTTTCCATTTCCAGAGGTCCGCTGAAAGCCAGCCAGCCTGGCACCAGACCCCGACTCAGGGGGCCCAACGCTGCCCGGCCACCACCCTCTAACACAGCGAGGCTCCCCGGGCTTCCAGATTTATGGAGTGATATTCCCAAGGCTGAGGGCAGGCAGGGGGCCGGCCCCAGTCTGAATTTCAACCTGCCCTGCCTTGGGGGCCGTGCCAAGGCCCAGAGCTCACTCTGACCCCCATGTCCCAAGGCAGGGCAGACTGAGCCTGTTCTTGGGGTTATCAATAGTAGAAGCTCCTATCCGAGATTGTGGGGGCCAGAAATGGGAGAGAGGGCAACAGGCTCAGCTGACTTCTCCAGTTTTTGGTTGCTGTGAAAGCCTTCAGCCTGGGGGCTGGGAGGTGGGGAGGCTGGAGGCGGGGAGGCTTGGCACTCCTCCAGGAAGCCATGCCTGCTTTCTCTTCGTCAGGTGGCATTTCAGGTCTAAGGAGCTACCTTAGAGGACTCTTGGAGAGGAGAACATACCAGGGAATAAACTTGGGAGGATGAAACTGCTTATTCCTGCTTCTCTGCAGAGGTTATCCCTTTGTCCTGCTTTGGCCATCCCCAAACACACTGTTTATTCCCACCTCCATGTCTTAGCATTTGCTCTACCACCTGTCTTAAATGCCTTCCCCTTTTTTGCCAGTCCTTTGAGGCCCAAATCCAGGCCTCTCTCTGGAAAGTCTGTGTGACTTTTCCAGCCCACAGAGACCTTTTCCTCTTGGAGTTCATCCTGTAATGTGTGCCCAAGGGACACCATTCAGGTCCATGGCTTGTGCAGCTCCCCACCTTCCACATGAAGGTCCCTTCCCTCCAACCAGGCAGCAGCCTGCATCACCAAGGTCACTTCCTCTCCACCAGCCCACAGTGGGGAGCAGGGAGCCGACCCAGCACTGGGTGCAGGTGTGTGGGAAGCCCCAGCATTGGAGGGGCCACACATAGACCTGTAGGCTGGGCTTGTCCTTAGATGGTGGCAAGGTGCCCCGTGCAACCGCAGGCTCCAAAGCCTGGAGGTGCCAGGTGGTTTTTATTCTACTTGGCATTTTTCACTCACCCAGTTGGCTCGTGGGGGTAGATAGCAAGCACAGTCCCACCACTACCAGCCATCCTTTCCCAGTTCTCCAAAGGGGTGATTTGTCCTTCTGGCCCTGTGCTTGAATCGCCCCTCTTGTGGTGACAGTGGCATCAAACGGGCCAGCTCTTCTGCTCCGGAGATGGTAGGAAGTTCACAGAGACAAAGAGCAGCCTCGGAGAGTGATGCTCTGGTTTTTAGATTTCAGGGTTTCTTGGCACAATTCAAGGAAGTTAGATTACCCCATATAGGACAAATACATGCATATTCTCATGATTGTCTTATTTTTTTTCCTGGCATTTATCAGCTACCTCTTATTCATTGCCTTGATTTCTTTCCAAGAGACAACTACATTCATTCCAAAATTCTGGTTGGGCCCAAAATGTCAAAGGACTGGACTCTGCCATGTGCCAAGCAATACGCCTGAATCTTTGATCATTCAACAGGCCATTCTTGAGACATCCGGTGGGGGTACGGCCAGAATGCCAAGGAGCTCCTGGAGCCCCTCATTTCAGAGTGTGAAATGTGTTCACCAGAGGAGTACTCAGTGAGGAGCTGTTCTTAGCAGGCCTGCCAGAAGCATTTTCCAGCTTACGTACTTTGGGCCACCTGGGGCTCAGACCATCTGTGTCCTGGTAGCTCACTCTCCCTTCTCTCATGAGAACGGTCCCCTTAAAACTTTAGACAAGTGTCTAAATATGCCAGGCAAGCCAGGAATCCAGGCCTGATCCATATGGAGTACAGCCTTCTCTCCAGACCTCAATTTATAGCAGTAGATAGGGGTGATGGCCATATCCATTTGAAAGGCCAGCCAGAGGGCGCCTGGGTGGCTCAGTCGTTAAGCGTCTGCCTTCGGCTCAGGTCATGGTCCCAGGGTCCTGGGATCGAGCCCCACATCGGGCTCCCCACTCAGCGGGAAGCCTGCTTCTCTCTCTCCCACTCCCCCTGATTGTGTTCCCTCTCTCGCTGTGTCTCTATCAAATAAATAAATAAAATCTTTAAAAAAAAAAAAAAAAAAAAAAAAGAAAGGCCAGCCAGAGTGGTGAGTTCGTTCTGTTCATCTCTGTGGCTAGTCCTTCTGGGAATACCCCCAGAGTAGTCTTCCTTTCAACACTCACACACCCTAGACTAATTAGACGACCATTTGACTGCTTTTGGAAAAGGGGGAGAAAAGCACATTCCAGAGGACACATGCCACTCTTGATATCAAAGTTTCTCTAGTGGAAGGTTACCTTGGTTAGATTTCAGTTGCAGGCTGAAAACACTTCACTCTGCAATGTTGTTAAAAAGCTTAAAAAAAAAAAATCCTCCTGTGGTATGTTTCTAATTTAAGATTGAAAAAATATTTCTATTGTGCCATATATAGAGTAACCTAAAACCCAATAAAAGCTCTGAATTAGGGCCGGACAGAAATGGTTTGAATTAAGCTCAGGTAGAGGCAAGGACACCGTATCTGTTGGCTGGGGCTGCTGGCTCTCAGGCCAAAAGGCAGGTTCAAGCCGGGAGAATGGACCTGCCAAGCCTGGAGAGGAACCAGCTCTTCTGCCAGAATCTGATGCTCTTGGCCACTGGCCCATAGGGGCTCTGATACTATTGTCATCTGCCCCAGCCCAGGAAGGGCATAACTGTTGCTCTTCATGTCATCTTAGTTGCTTTGCAGGTTTCTCACTGGGGCATAGTTTATTTGATTTGTTGGATATTTATTATTATTTTTTTCTTTTCTCGAGGTATCTGCCAGACTTTGCCTTCGCACCTCCCTTTCGAGAAGCTGCTTATGGCTTGGTCCTCTATCCATGCCGTGATTGCACAGTGTTTTGAGCTGAGGCTAGACTTCCTTGCCTCTGGAGTCTGGAAAGCAGCACTGGCTCAGCAAATGCATAGTGAATTAATACATTTGGAACCAGTGAATGAGAAACATGATTTTTTTTTTTTGTTAGTATAAACAATGCTGCATGAAACATCTTTTCACCCATCTATCTACTTATCTGTGGCTCATACTCCTTCTTCTCCCACTCCCTTCTCACACCATACATTCTCTTTTTTTTTTTTTTTTAAAGATTTTATTTATTTATTTGACAGAGAGAGAGATAGCGAGAGCAGGAACACAAGCTGGGGGAGTGGGAGAGGGAGAAGCAGGCTTCCTGCCGAGCAGGGAGCCCGATGTGGGACTCGATCCCAGGACCCTGGGATCATGACCTGAGCCGAAGGCAGACGCTTAACGACTGAGCCACCCAGGCGCCCTCACGCCATACATTCTCATCGCTCTGTTTGTGTTGCATGACCCAACCCTTACTACCCTCCCCATTCCAACCGCCTGGGGCCAGCCCACAGCTGATTGGATAAGGAAGGTCATCTGACTCCAGAGGACCCAAATCATAGGCTAGATTAAACCAATCAGATTCTCTTGAGATTTGAACTAAGAAACAGAGAAAGGCTGTGGCAGTGTTTAGACTGGTAGGAGAGTAGTGTCAGGAGCCAAGGGTAGGTTCTGGTTGGCCATGGTGGGGCCGTGTGCAAGCAGGTGGGTGAGCAGAAAAAGCGGGGGTGGGCTGCGGGGGGTGGGGGAGGGGAGACAGCAACAGAGACAGAAACGGGGAGACACTTTGATGGCTCCAGTGATGTGGAAGATGTGACTCTAGTTCCTGTGAGGCCTGCCTACACTTTCTACCCTCAGATGCCATGAGATATCCCTTTCAAAACCAAAACAAAATAATCCTTCTCTTTTATGCTACCTCCTGACTATGATATGGGCTGCTTCCTTCCACTGTGCAGCTTCCCAGTGGCCCAGGTGATGCTGGGAGTTCTGACTTTCTTGTGGGGCCAGAGGTGGTCCAGTATGAGCCAGGTGGAGGGGAAGATAGGAGGTGATCTGAGCTGTAAACCCCACTCCATCCCATCCAACCTAAGAGATCAATGTGGACATCATTGTTCATTTCTCTCTGCTCATTTCTGGGGCAGAGGAAGATCTCCCACCTGTGTGCCCAGCCCTGTGCCAGAAGTGTCAGTGCTGGCTGTCCTCCGCCTCTGGGTGCCTCACTACTGTGACCGTGGCCTCTAGCCCAGACCACTCCCCATGACCACACCCACAGAATTGGCCTCATGTTTGAGGTGGCACAATGGTCACACAGACCTGGGTCTCAGGCCAGGTTCCTCTGCCTACCTTGGTGGCCTCAGCCAAGGTGAGTCCCCTAATCTTGAGGGCCCTCCCTGTGAGGAAGGCTTCTCAGAACCTGCTCAGCCCCTTGTGCCATTTTAAAAGAGATAGCATGTAGGTAAGGTGGC